>NW_023425404.1:32523053-33123053 GCF_014108245.1 Pipistrellus kuhlii | reverse complement strand
TGTATCTCCTCTGCTATAATTCTAGCCCACTTATTCTGATCCAATTTCTGGCCCATTCTGATATTAAATAAAGGTGAGACCAAGCCTTCCATCTGCTGTGGACTATTGTATGCATCATTTGTGACATTGAACTTACAATCTACTTAAACCTGAACTAGTCATAAATAGTGATATATATACAAAAAGGAGCTGTTTTGTTCTTAAAGATGAAGAACATCTGGCTATTTTTCTTATAATTTACCCTAGATTAAACTTTTGTTATTGCTTGACTAATGTTGTTTGAATACAAACAAGACTTTAGCTTTACTTACTACCACTTTTCCACTCTATATTCACTATTTCCTCAACTTCCTACATAAATCTCAGTGTTCGTCTGTGGGATCCAAAATCACTGCATATGGCAGCAGACATCTGTGGTGTTTTGCAAGTGTTAAGATGTTTGTTTGAAACTTTTTTTTTTAAACCAGTGAGAGTATAATGCATTGAAAGAATCTGGAAAAAGAAAAATAATCATTAAGCTTAGTTCACCTTAAATGTTAACAATATTGAAGGATCATTTACATTGTATATTGATGTTGCTGTAAGAAAAAAATAGTTTCTTAGCCCATGGACACAGGCAATAGGGGAGTGAAGACCTGAGGGATGTGTAGGGGTTGAAAAGAGGAGATTAAAAAGGGGGAGGGAGGAAGAGTAGGAGACATCTATTATATAATACTGTCAATAAAATATATATTTAAACAAAAGAAAAAACAGCTTTTTAACTTTAAAATTATATATTGAAAAATTTATCTACAATATTACTCCTAAGTTAATTGTGTTGCTTATTTTAGAATAGAGCCATGGCATTTTTGACATCTATGAATTTTACTGTAACTCCATGACACAATTTTGCTGATGGTATTTTTTAGAGTTAATTAGGTAGTACCTGAGTGAATCTGATAGTTTGCTCAGCCTCTGCTTTTCAGTGCAGTTTTGTTTTCTTTTATCAAACTCATTAAATAAAGTTTTTAACTCATACTTTCCCTAGTCTTATTTTATTCTTTTAACTTTGAATTTTGACAATTTCAACCTTAAAGAAAAGTTACAATCATAGTAAAAGAATTGGCAAATTCCCTTCACCCATATTAACTCAAATGTTGATATTTTACCATATCTGCTTTATTTTTTCTTCTTTCTCAATGTATACATATTATTTTTGGTACCATTTCAAATGATAGACATGTTGCCCGTTATACCTAAGTACTTTTTATTGTGCATTTCATAAAAACAAGAACTTTTTTTTTAACTGTAGTATAATTCTCAAAGTTAGAGTTAAGTAGTAACTTTAAACATCAGTGTTTAAATATAGACCTTATTCAGATTTTGCTAGTTGTTCCAATTATTAGCAAAATAAAGTCTGGAATTAGATTACACATTATATTTCACTGTTGTATCTCTTTAGTTTCTACTAATCTCAAACAGTTTGTCAGTCTTTCTATATTGTAATTTTTTGAAGGATACAGTTACTGAATTTTGGATTTTGTCTACTGTTGCCTCATGATTAAATTCAGATTATGTATTTTTAGCAGGAACATCACAAAAGTGCTTAGTACATCATATTAGGAGGCTCATGGTACAGGTTTGTTTTATTATTAGTGATGTTAGCTTTGGTCACTTGGTTAAGGTGATATCTGTCAGGTTTTTACATTAAATTAATAAGTCCAAGTCATCTTTTTAGTATGAAGACTAAATCTTTTTGTGTTTGAAAGGATTTTAATTCACTTAGCATATTGACTTAAAAGTGGAGTAAGAGTTTTCAGGAATTACAGTAGTCTGCCCTTATCTGCAGTTTTACTTTCCTCAGTTTTAGTCATCCATAGTCATCTGTGGTCCAAAAATATTAAATTCTAGAAATAAACAATTTGTAAGTTTTAAATTACACACCGTTTTGAGTAGTGTGGTGAAATCTTGTGTCCTTCACTCCATCCTGTCCAGGACGTCAATCACCCCTTTGTTCTGTGTTTCCTGCTGTATACACTAGCCTAGTTATTAGTCACTTAGTTATCAGATGACTATATAGCAGTTCCTGTGTTTAAGTAACTCTTATTTTGCTTAATAATGGCCCCAAAACATAAGAGTAGTACTAGTAGATGATGCTAATAGATATGCTTAAGAGAACTTAACCTGTAAAATGGACTTCCATTTGGTGAAAAGGGTTGTTAAGTATAGGAAAAAAACATAGTATATATAGGATTAGGTATTACTCGTGGTTTTAGACATCCACTTGAGGTTTTGCACTGTATCCCCTGCAGATGGACGGGAGGAGGAGGGAGCTTCTGTAATTTTACTAGAGTAGTGAGAATTTATTTAGGTGTAGTAGCTTTGTTCTTAGAAAGTGGCAACTTTTAAATGTGTGTCAGTAATTAAATTGGAGAATTTTTTGACCTTTGAGAAACTTACTTGGACTTGGTGAGCATTGGGTTTGAAGAACACCCAAACATTTCTGATTTTAGGCTCTAGCGTAGGGGTGTCGAACTCAATCAGAGAAGGGGCCAAAATCTAAAATCCAGCCTAAATCGCGGGCCGAATGGTTTACTGAACAGTCATAAACTGTCATTGTGATGGAAACGCAGCGGAGTGCAGTGATGACAGCGCGGTGCGGGCCACATTGCAAGGCCTGGCGGGACGGATTTGGCCCGCGGGCCTCTAGTGGAATAACTCAGGCCTCTGCTATTTTCACAATTTTTCGAGTCACTGAAGAATTTTAGCTCTTTTTGTCCCTAGTTTGGAACTGTGCATTTGACTTCCTTAGAATTTACTTTGCAACTTGATCCATACTTCCATCCAGTAGAAATAGATATATGTCTTTTTTATTTAACTTATATTTAAAGCTATCTTATATTAACATTTTACTTCATATTTAGGTCGATAAGAGATTCTTATATAAGAAAGATAAAGCAAAATTCCTTTTCTTTCTAACCTTACCTATTCTTTGGACATCTTGAAAGGGGACTGCACAGGAATTGGTGTATCATATACATTTGTTTCTAAATGAGATTATCTCCTAATTTTTCTGACCAATATTTTCCTCTTGATTTATTGCCTTTATTATTTTTATTAGCAGGTATCTTTTTGGTGACTGCAGCAAATGTAAAAGTAATTCATTTCTACAAAACAGTAATATAGTACTTGTAGGCAGTTATACCACACTGCTCAAATTTCTTGCTTTGTAATAAGATCTCTATAATTAACTTTCTATGTTCTTTGGCATTATTCATTTTCCTTCCTTCCAGTATTTGCTTTTCATGTAAGAACCTGCAAAGTATTTTTTTGTTTTGGTTCTTCTAATGTAATGTTTAATATAACTTGAGAAGTTAAAATTTGTAGAGGGTCACATTTATTATTTGCACTTGAAAAAGAACCAGCCATCCAGTTTGGGATTAGAGAGAAGACGTAAAGAATAAAGAATGAATAGTATAGCCCAGCTCAGTGATTGAGGGTCAACTTATGAACCAGGAGGTCACGGTTTGATTCCTGGTCAGGGCACATGCCCAGGATGGGAGTTCAATCCTTAGTAGGGGGTGTATAGGAAGCAGCTGATTGATTATTCTCTCTCATCATTGATGTTTCTATCTCTCCCTCCCTCTCTCTTCCTCTCTGAAATCAATATATATATATGTATGTTTTAAAAGAATGAATGGTATAGTTTTACAGTAAGTTGATGATTATCTTTATTTCTTAGCCACTAGTCTGATTGAATGACTGTCTTTCTTTTTACCTTTGAAACACTCTGGTCCCATCCCTTTTCAATCAAAATAATCTAAATGAAGACTCCATATCCTTTGTTGGCCTTGTTTTTTTTTTGTTTTTGTTTTTTTTGGTTTGTTTGTTTGTTTTTAAATTCTAGTCAGTAGTTTTTCTTTATTGTAATCTGTTTTTTTCTCTTAATGCTTCTTAAGCTTTGAACCATTGTCAACCTTCTCAAATATAAATTTTAGTACCAATTCCTCCCTCAAATCATAAAAAAGGGCACACTAGCTGTCAGTGTTTCTGTTAATTTATGCATTATGTTGACTAGCAGTATCACTTGCTGTTCAGCTTTAAGAAAATTAGTTTTTAATTTGGAAAAAATATATTAATTCCGTTTGTACATTTTTTTTCTCTTTAACTTTTTGTTATGGAAAGTTTCCAACATACTAAAAGTAGAATAGTATCATGAACTCTCATGTAGCTGCCAGCCATCATTATGGCAATCTTTTTCCACCTACTCCCCCTACCATTATTTTGAAACAAATCCCAGGTATTACATAATTCCATTTGTAAACATTTTGTGATGTATATCTGAAAGATTAGGACTTAAGCCCATAACAACAAAATCACTTAGAAATGGGCAGTAGTTTCTTATTATCATTTATTATCCAAACAACCTTAAAATTTCCTATCTTAAGCTTTTTATATTCAAATTGGAATCCAAAAGATGTTCATATTGCAGTTGGTTGTCATGTTCTTGGAGCATTTTGAAAACACAATTCCACTCTTTTATCTTATAACTTTATGTTTTTAAAATTTTCAAGTATTACAGAAATAATATAGTGAATACCTTATACCCTTCATCTAGAATCATCAACTTGTCGCATTTAGTTTATTTCTGCATGTGTATACATACTTTTTCCTCCCCCCCTTTGCTCATTCTTTGGAAAACAGTTTGTAAACATTTTGGCACTTTACTTGAGTATTTTCTCTCCTAAAAACAAGGTAATCTCCTATATAATAACAATACCATATACCATACCCAAGTAATTTGCATTTATACTATAGTATATAATGTGCAGTAGTTTTTCCTGTGTGTACTAATGTCCTTTATAGATTTGATTATTACATTTTAAATCTAGGGTCTGGTCAGTTGCATTGATGGAATTGTTTTATATGTGGGGTATCAAATAGAGTAGCCACTGATAACAAGTTGTTATTTAGTACTTGAAATATAGCTAGTGCTGTTTGGCTGGTGTGGCTCAGTGGTTGAGCATTGACCTATGAACCAGGAGGTCACAGTTGGATTCCCAGTCAGACACATGATTGGGTTGTGGGCTTGATCCCCAGTTTGGGGCATGCAGGAAGAAGCCCATCAGTTATTCTTTCTCATCATTGATGTTTCTGTTTCTCTCCCATTCCCATTCTCTCTGAAATAATAAAATAAAAAAAAAAAAATATATATATATATATATATATATATATATATATATATATATATATATATATAAAATATATGTGTGTGAGAGAGAGAGAGAGAAACAGCAACTGTTTGCTTATTGTACGTACTTGCCTGGGATCGAATTCACAACATAGGAATCAAACCTTTTGGTGTATGGATGACACTCTAACCAACTGAGCCATCTAGCCAGGGCTTTCATGATTTAAGCCCATAAACTATGAAATTTCTTTAAAGCAAGATTTATTAATTGACTGGCAAATCTTTCCCTCTGAAATGGAAAACCTGTTTTTCTTAATCCAAGGGAAATTGTTAAAATAATAGGTTGTGATAATTCTTGAGTAGTAATTAACTACTACTCAAGAATTATCTAATTAGTGGCTGTTTGAAAGTAAAACTTTAAATTTATACATTCTCTGTTCAGTTTATTTGCAGTTTATTCTGCGAATGTATCTTTTACCTTTATGTATCTTTTATGTCAACTATTGGATGGATCCGTTCAACACTGAGTGTTGCTGTTTCTTTTTCCCCCCTTACTCAGAGATATATCGCATTGTTTCCCAGAAGCAAATGTCAGACAGACGTGAAAATGACATGTCTCCAAGCAACAATGTGGTTCCTATTCATGTTCCACCAACCACTGAAAATAAGCCAAAGGTGCAATGCTGTCAGAACATATAAGGCGTTTCTCTTCTCCTATAGAAGGCTGTGTATAGTCCATTTCCCAGGTCTGAGATTTAAATATATTTGTAATTCTTGTGGTCACTTTTGTGTTTTATTACTTTCTCATACTTACAAATTTTCCGTGTTTTAAGTCTTGATTTTAGCTTTATAAAATCATCCATTTGTCCCGAATGACTGCAGCTTTTTTTTCATGGTATGGCTTCACTAGCCTTAGTTTAATAAACTGAATGTTTGGATTCTTCAATGATTGTTTCCTTTTCATCGTGGAAACCTGTCACTGTAGTACATAATAGAACTTGATCACTTGAAGCTCAGACCTGTTGGTCTTAATCAAATCAAGCTAAGAAGACTTTAGAAATAAGCTATCATTTTGCCACAGAGCAGCTTACAATTCATGCACCCTTCTCTCAGTGCAGTAAATATTACCACAAAGCTAAGAATTGCCCTATAAACATAGCAGGATTTTGAGAGCTTGAAAATTTTACATTATTCTGGAAGTCACTTTCTAAAATGCCTTAATAGGGTTATGTATTTTTTGTAAGCATCAAAGTTGATTCAAGAGGGCATCTTTTTTTTCTGGGCAAGAATTATTTTAACACAGAAGACTGTATTGTGGTTTTCCGTTGTGGTATGATTATGGGTTCTGGAAGCTGGGAACTGGAGAGACTGGTGAAGTTCTATTCGAGGTGCTTCTGTGGGAATGATCAGGCAGCCTAAGTTTAATGATAAGTCATTTAATTTATCTAATTTCCCAGCAGTAGATTAGATGGCATTTTATTGCTTAGGCAATAACTGGTTTAATGCTCTTAGTATAAAATTGTGAACTGGTAATTTTTGTCTCAAAACTTTCCATTAAATGAAATGCAACTTAGTTTTATCACCATATTCACCAGCAGGCATGGATAATTGTTTTAATAATGTGATTTTTTAGTTTTGCAGTATATTATGGAATATAGTCCAGTTAAATATCTGGTTTCAGAATGTCAAAAGAATACAATGAGAGGTTAATTACTACTCAAGAATTATCACTTAAAGGCATGTATTCTTTTAGTACTTAAGATGAAATAGTACCTTGAGTTTAAATAGAATGTATTTAGGCCATTATACAGACCTAAAATAGTTTTCTTCCACTATGTTATTGAAATCAATGGAGCAACTAGTTTCTCATTCACAAATGTGCACACTAATATTTAGTTTTACTTTCTTGTGGATAATATTAAGCACTTACTCTGCAGTGTTCTGAAAGTTGTGTCAACTGAAGTGATTCTATTCAGGATGGTGGAATATCCCCAAAATATATATATGTGTGGGATTGCATAGATTACTATGTTTCACAGTTAATCTCCTGTCTTTTGCGATGCTCATGATGTGTGGGGCACACTGAAGGCATTGCTGTGGTTTGTCATTTTGGTTTTCTTATTTTAGTGTATTAGTATGACAACTTATCTGTTTGTAAATCACTACTTTGTATTTTATGCATGCTCTGTAACTTGGCTTTTTTTTTAGTTATTGATTTGGAATATATTCATATTCTAATAAACAGTTATAGGGGGACTATTCTTTATGTTGTCAGATTATGTTTTCCCTTTGTTTTGGATATAGCCATAGAATATTTGATTCTGATGAATGAGGTATTATAGGTCCTTGCATTACAGAGTAAGAATGGAGTTGGAGGCACCAATGTGTGAATTCAGCTTTGGTTTTAGACATGTAGTTCAATTATGCTTTTCTTGGAAAAAGTATTGTCAGAAGTTCAAGGGAAGTAATTAATCTCAGTACTTTCCTACATAACCCTGTCACTAGGCTCAGGAAGAGGCTCCATCACTCCTATTTTACTGTTTTTTACAAAATTATTTAAGAGAAGGAAAAAATAGTTAGTGAATTGAAAATGATAAAGTAACTGAACTTTTATCAAGTATAGACTTAATGCTGCCTTGGATCTTGGGAGCAGTCCAAGAAACCGGAAGTAATAGAAAATGGCTTCGATTGCATTTCAAGTATCTTCATCCTGAACAATATCTCACGAGACAAACATTTAATGTCTCAAATAAGAAACATTAAATTAAAAAATATTATGACAATTTAGGGCCCAAGGCAGTTTAATAGAAATATTTTGCTGCTTGACCCTACTTTTTAGTTTTTTAACTTTGATTTATTCTTCTGAAAAGTCACCTAACCATCTTGACTTGTTAAACTTGTATGTAAATATTCTCAAGTGCTATCTATGATTTCTCTCTTATAGTAGTTATTACTCTGTAAGGGTAAGTTCTTAAATTTAGCCATTGCATTGAATATGCTAAATTCTAAGGAGTGCTAGCTGGTGAGTTATGCCAGAGGTCTTTTAAGTTCTGAAGCATTCTGCAGGAAAGTTAATCTTCTTAAGGGTTTGGATTTTCCATTAAATCTAGTCATATTTATTTAATCATTGGGAAAATGCACATCTTAAATTTTTATTTTTATTGATTTGTATTTACTGTATTCTCTGTAGTTTGGGCTATTGTGATTATCTCTTCCAGCTACCTTAAAGAGACATGACTACTTAGACAATTTTGGCCAATACCAGAAGCAGAATAATTCAAGGACTGAATATATAATTAAGAACATATTCCAATCTGTTATGTTTCAATTTATGGAGCTCTTTTAATGAAGGAGAAAATGGAGATTGGTTTGCTGTTTCACAAACACCATAGCCTGAAAAAAATTTTAAAAAATATGAATTTTGTATAAGGACTGTGCCTGGTATTCATTCCCTATGTGAAAAAAAATGAACAAAGACCATGAAAGGATCCTCTCCTACCACATCATTTATTGAGTTAGCATAACAGTCAGACTAGAGCTGAAAAGAACAGGGCTCAATGGTATATGTACAAAGATAATAATTTAATTTAAAAAAATAAAAAAAGAACAGGGCTGATGTTTTCCTCTTGATTGGGACTGTGCTGGTGCCATACCCCCTTGCTGCCACCTTTTCTACCACCTATATACCATGCCAAATAAACTAAAGTTGTCATTCGCAAGTTTTGAAGAATGGTGTGTTTCCCCAAACTGTAGGAAGCTGATGGAAATGATAAAGCAATATGAAATGCTATTGTAACTACAGCTTAGGTAAGGGAAAGCCATTAGTCTGAGAGAGAATTTTAATTCAAGTATCCATTTCCCTGAAAATTGAATTGGAAGATAAAAAAAGACTATTTGAAAGGAACTTGATACTAGGTAGGTAGGAGAAAATAAGCAAATTCTGTAAGTTAAAAGAAAGTGGCAGGTATAATAGAATGCTGGACTGGGTGACAAAGACATGGATTCTAACCACAGCTCTTTAGTCATTTTATTTCTGATGCTCACCTTCCAGTTATTGAAGAGACTAGACTAAATCATTTCTGGGTTTCACCTCAGCTCCAATTCGTAATTCTGTGAATGAGCTCTTTCTTCATGTATTAGAGCTAAATTATTCATTTTAATAGATAGTAAAAATGAAGTATACACTTTGCTTGATGATTTTGGTTTTATCATCATAACTTGATTAGAAAGTTATCTTTATTTTCATCTTAACTCCATTAAATAAGATGAAAGCTTTCAGAACATTTGCAAAATGACTGTCAATTTCACAATATGGTATGCATCATAATACCATATGCGCTAACCAGGGAGAAGCACTTTATGGGCTGCTATGTCAACTGTAAATTGAGAACTGCTTGTTTTTTTGGCTTTAACTATTAAAATTGCTGGCTTTTAATATACACTTTAAAATATACTCATGTCTGGGAGAGAACTTTTAAAAACATACTATGTTTAAATTTTTATTTTTTAATTTCTAATAGGAGTCTAAAAGAAGGTAGGTGAATCCACAGCACTAGCTATCCAGTAGAACCAATTAAGTCCAAGTATGTATAGGATAATGTGTAGAACATGATATTAATGGCATTATTGGGCTGTTAGAATGATAATCTAATTATTAGTAGTCCAAACATTTGAATTCGATTATTTAACATTTTGAAGCTTAGAATTGATAGGCCCTGGCACAGATGTCATGTATATTGGTTGTTAACTACTCTGTTACTGGTATCAGTGATGATAGTGAAAAATAGTAGCCAACAGGATTCCTTCCTATGTTTAAATCAGTGGAACTTAACATTGCCCTGTACACAAAATTTTAGATCTTGTTATCTCCATCCAAATGAATAAGTGTACTGCTTTTAGTACCCATTCCCCTACTGAAAACTCAGATTCTTAGCATACCATTTTCTCAGATCTCTATAGGGAAGTGGTATGGTTACTTACCGTATCTGTAAGAGGTTTCTGACTATATTGTACTATCCTCTCTGCCAAAGCATTTCATCAAATAGACCTAACAATATTATAGAAAGTCATGCCTGAAACAGAACAGTCTGGGAAGTCCCAGGAATCAACACTATTTCTGTAGGCTGTCTTTGATATGAAAGTAGTTCTGGAGGAGGATGTTAGGAAACTGTTCTGGTCTAGGTTTACATTCAAGTGGATGCCTAAATAACAGCACTTGATGTAAGATCTTAGGTCCCCATATTTTCTCTTACACAAGGCTTGGGAGACAATGGCTTGGGAGGCAGAAGCTGGAATGAGGAGGGATTCTGATAACTCTACCTACAGACCAGAGCTTCAACCTTCTATAGGTTTGGATTAGACCACTGCTCAGAGTCTTTCTAGCTCTTCAAGTGCAATAACCATCTGGCCCTCCATTTATTCCTCCCCTTTTGTAATTGCTACATTGTAAGATCCACAAGGACAAGAAATGAATGTGCTTTGTTCATATATTGCTACTGTTTATCCCCCCCCTTTAACCTTGTATTAGATGATAAGGAAGAATCATTTTAAAGAGTGAAGGGACTCACCTTAAGGTTCATTTTAGTTTAGCTTGGGGAATATAGTCAGATAATTACCATTCAGGTTAAAAAATTTTAAATTAGAAATTATATAAAATTATAATTATGTAAATATTTATACAAAATTATAAATAGTATAATGAGTCCCTATGTGTCCACCCATCCCTTCTAAGAAAGATGTTCCATCTCCTCTTTTGCCATATACTAGATGAATGGCAATAGAGTGCATCATTCTTGAATCTTCTGTTGAGTATAAAACCTGTAGCCTTTGTTTAATATTTACGGTGTTGGGTGGTATTCTGAGCCTTCTAAGTCATAATCTTACACTATTGTTCTCACTAAATGCCCCTTTTAGCCTTAAATTTTTAATTATTTTATTAAGATCCAGCCCTTGAGAGTTGTTCATTGTTAGGAGAGGAGGGTCTTTTCTGAACAAGTTTTAATCTCAAACTAGCAAAAATGTATTCTTGGTTAAACATTTTATTAAATGGGAGTACTTTTTGAATATCACATAAGCCTTGTAAACAGACCATTTGAAATGTTTTGACTTAGGTATGTACAAACCTTTGAAAGTCTGAAGGAGGAATTTTCAACTTATACCATTAAATACATTCAATAAGCTATTTTTTTTAGCATCTATATTTTATAATAAAAATTAATCCTGCTGCTTCTTTACTAGTTAGGTCACAAGGTTATGTTTTAAAAGGTCCTAAAATAGTTGCATCCCAGAGTGCAGTACTGGGTGATAACTTCTAATGGAAAGCTATTTATTACTCTTATGCAAATTAGGTGGCCCTTATATTTGCCTTTATTCCCATTCCATAGAACAGTAGTCTCCAACAGTGAGGTCCGAAAGGTTGGTGACCACTGCCATAGAACTACCTTTGTGCCTCTGAAGCTGAGCACAAGCTGTAATAGTTGCCTTTGAGTTCAAATTTTTGTGAAAACAGAAATTCTCTATTTGAGTATACTAATGCTTATGAGCTATTTCAGTAATTTTTGGATATGAATTAAAAATATGTAGCTTCCATTCATTATTTTAAAGGAAGAGACTCTGTTTTAAATGTAGGTTTGTTTTACATTTAAACCTAAGGTGTAGATTTTAGACACATTTTTGGTTTGCAGCACAACAGTAGGCATTCCTATAAATTAGTTTGAGAAATTAATTTTATTTTGTACAAGGTATAATTCCTCTGCACAGTGAACAAATATATTACAAGTCTGGGTTGCTTAAAAAAAGTATTGCCATTTCAGTCTTACTTATGCTGTTGTACAATGATTGTTTTCTTTATTTGAATTATATGCACATCACTTTGAGTGAAAACTTAGTTTCTGTATAATACTTGAACATATCTTTCCAACTTGTAAATAAAATGCACAGTGCACATGTTTAGGTTGACCATGAACTTATTTGTGACAGTGCTAGACAGAAGTTCCTAACAGTTGTTCTGTAAGATTGAAATGTCTCTTACCAATAACTCTTAGATATGTGAAGACAATTGTCACCATCAAGTAATCACACCCTCTGTCTTTCCCTTTTCCTGTATTGCCTGATTTAATTTGTGGTACATTTCCTTAAAAATCAGAATGCTAGAGTTTAAGGGTTTTAGGGTTCCCTTACCCCTATTTGCTTTTTCCTTTTTTTTACACACAGGGGGGTAAAAGCCCAAAGAAGGCAAGTAATACTCAAATCTCTTGATCCAGTGTTTTAGCAATTCCACCATTCCACCTCTTGCTGAAATTTGCCTAAAAGATAATTGGCATAAAAGAGGTGAAACTTGAAACTTAAGTGATAGTGCTTGTTTGCAGTTTGCCAGGCAGCAGTTACTGTACATGCAGGGTAAGGGAAGAAGGTAAAACCTGGGATTGAGATGAAGTTCTTGCTGATCTGACTTCACCATATACTTAGTTCTTGCTTCACAAAGGAAATTGAGCACTTGCTGCCCTGAAATACTGAGGTAAGCCTCTTATCTATATTTCTTTCTACATATGTATGAGAAATATTTACTTGGATCTACAAAGTAATTTTCTAGTATTTATATTTAATAAGACTTTTTGGAAAGTAAATTTGCTAGTACTGATTGCTTGCTCCCATGCACACATGCAGCATTCATGTAAGTATTAGATTATTTTCCCCTAACATTTGCTTAAGCCTTGAGTGAAGTGGGGGAGGGGGATTACTCATTTTTGTCCTTGCTTTTGCTGATTATTGGCCAAACTAATGGGTTCCATGGCAGACTTCCAATTTGTATCAAGGACTTCAGAACTCCCACACTTCCTGTAGCAGCTATTCCAGGTTTGCAGTCATGTACTTCCTCTTCTGTATACCTTTTGGAAGTATGTTTCCAGGCAGAACAGTTACCAGAGAATAGAGTACTATAGGGGTGTGCGTTAGTTTTCAAGGTTTGCCCTTTCAGTCTTTAATTCTTATGAGGAGGTCCTCTTAAGGGTTTGGGAAATGACTCCATTTAGACTCATCTGAGCCCATTTACCTATTATATGTTCATTAGTAATGGAAGGTATATAGACACGTCTGAATACTGGGATCTGGAGCATTAGCTCATTGTAATTCAGTTTTGGCCATCTCAGCAGATAGTGGGTTTAAGGTAGAAAGTAGAAGTTCTTCATGTCCTTACGTGCTATTTACTATAAAGTTTTTACATCATGTTACAGCAACTGATTATAGTACATTCTTTGATCATTTCAATTTAGTGCCATCAAATAGCATAATGTACTTTAAGCAATTTTAACTTGATATATCCTCTTTTGTTTAATTTCCTCTATACCAGGGGTGAGGAACGTCTGACTTGCAGGCCGTATAAGGCCTGAGAAATCATTTGTTCTGGCCCTGCCTAGGCATTAGTGGTCAGTTAATTAAATGTTTGACCAAATATAACAGGCTAATTTCAACTTGATAATTTAGTATGGCCTCAAATGATATTATAAATATCCAAATGGCCCTTGGCAGAAAAAGAGTTCCCTACCCCTGCTCTACACTTTTCGTGCCATATTATATCCAGCTCAAGATTTATGAAGAAATGCTTGAAAATAAGTACTTTTTTGAGTCAAGAAATGCCAACCAAATAAACTTGATGAGAGGCCAAATAGCCATTTTTAGGGATACTTAATTCTTATCAGTCTGTGACTGCTTGCTTGAAGCATCACAGTTTTATTTCCCATGGACTGATTCAGGTGTTGGGTGACCAAGGAGATATGATAAGGCCAGGGTTGAGTTGGCAATGTTCTGGAACTTGGAATTGGCAAGATTTGGTCAAAACCGGCCAGAATTATTGTTGTAGACTGAAAGAGGTTAATGAGCTTTGAAAACATTTTTTTTCTTCTACTACCAGCAAGGGCAGAAGAGGGAAGTTTAATTTGTATTTATGTATTATTATCATTATTATTACTTAGCTTTCAGTTTTATTGGTTACAGATAGCTGAACTCAAAAACTCTGGTTCATTCTTAAAATGTTCTTTAAACTGAAATTGACTTTTAGAGAAAGGCTTCATCTATTACCATGGAAGATAATACTATTTTAGATAGCAAAATGCAGGTTCTTGAGCATCCTGATATACTTGGTGCTAGTAAGAGAAGTATGGATTCTAATTTCTCATCTGAGACATTAAGCCAGGTTCAGTGCTACACATAATTTGTATTTATTTAAATCTTATTTTAAAAGATTGAAGTTGTTAGCATTAGACCACAAAATAATCTGTAATCTTGGCCATTGTAATTTGACAGACCAGACATATATGTGTAGGTACTTAAGGATTGATATTAGCACAGTTTTTGTCTATGTACTGATTATCTTAGGTAATCAAACAGATGTTGATAGTAACAGCAACCAAAAGTACACATACATTTCAGATATTTTAAATGAATCATCTCCCCTCCCCAGTCCCTCTTTCCTCTTAGGAAGGTTTATAAAACCTATTCTACATGTTCTTTAAGCATCATGTTTCAGATAATTAAATATATATAATTAGCTGTATTTAGCTGATGTTGATGAGTAGCTGTATCCTAAGTGTTTTAAAAGATCATGTAATCCAGGTCTTTTGGAGTTGGGGGTTGGATGAGTGATAGGATTTACCTTTGCAAACAGACCTTTTGAGCAATTACCCCAGTCCCACTTGGAAGCTCTTCTTTAGTTCCAGGTGAAAGTAATAACTAACACACAGCTGAAGTCAGTCTGTACCATTATTTCAAGTCAGGGAATTGTCTTCTTTCAGAGTCAGAGAATATTCTGTAGAGCACATTGCAAGAGAGAAGCTTATCCCTCTTAAGACTGCTTGTCCTGGGAGGGCTCATTGGCAGGGCTCTGTCTTTCTGGGAGGAGGTCATAATGACCAGGAATATGGCTGTTCCTAGGTAGGTCGTATGGATTCTGGATATAGCTGGAGTTGGGACCACGGCCTTCTTGGACCACACTGATTGTGGGCTCTAAGGAATATAGTGAAAAATGAGTGCAGAGAACAGATTAGCTTTGGTTGTCATGCTGGGTGGAAGAGAGTTCTATTCAACTGGGTGGTGAGAGAAGCTAGGGATTTATAAACCTGTGATAAATATGAGGATTAGGAATAATGCTAAGAGATGGAAAACTTCAGTGAGCATGCAGGCAGAAACCCATCCAAAGCTTGATCAAAGCGGAAGAGATTTAGAATATCTTAAATATTTAGAATGGGTGGGTCCTTAAAGGTGACGTAAGGTTTTCACTGCTATTCTTAGCCCTGAGCCTAGGGACATGGGTTAAACTGGGAGAAAATAGAAGGTGGTGATTTAGGAAGTTAATAAATATTCTGTTCTGATTGTTTTCTTTTTTAAACTGGGATTTGTATCAACAATCAGTTGAGGTGTGTGTGTGTGTATCCACTTCCCCACCTCCAGTATTTCTGCTTCATACTAGTCCTGGTATGTTGTTTTTTTAAAGCAGAGTTGGCACAAGAATTTGATTTCCTGCATGAGAGAGGAGGGTAGTCCCCAGGGGAGGCAGTTTGCCTTGGATTCCTTAAAAAGCAACGAAAAAAAAGGTGTGTTTTCAAGACAGGGTGAGTAGAGAGGGATTGTTTTTATTTCAGATGCTGCACTATTGCCCTGATTTCGCTAAGTTACTTATTTGAGACACCTACCAACTTCATATATATTTTTATTAGATGTCGACAAGGATGGCACATCTGTGTACGGAGACCCCCTGTGCACAGGCGACTTCATTTCTACATAGCTGCTTTCTGGAAGCTTGCAGGTGAGGATGGGTGGGTCCTTAATTGTGGCATAAGGGTTTTCACTGCTGTTCAAGGAACAAGTGCTAGAACTGCACGCAGATTCTTTCATGTAATCTGCAAGGCAAGAGGGATTTCTTAGGATAAACAAGAACATAAGACAGTTTAAATACCAGAAACAGACTGCAGTCAAGCTCATGTGCTTTCGGGATCCTGAAGCTGTAATAGCCTGTGGTAGTCCAAGATTTACTTAGGAAAGCACTCAGCATACTTAATAAGTAAGCAGAGTTCTTTTCCAAAAAAAAACTTACGTTTTTGGAAGGATAGGTATAGAACCAGAGAGATTAATTTAAGATATTCATAATGTATTTTCACATCTATTAATTTCTAGAAAATCCTGCAAGGGTAGATGATAGTTTGCATTTTATAAGATGAAGGCCCAGAGAGAGATGAAATGTCTTGGCTAAGGTCACACAGCTCATAATTGGCAGTGCTAAGACTTAAATCTATGCCTTGGGACTCCTTGGCTTGTGCATTTTCTATAATACCATTTTTCTGAATTTGTTTTGATGATTAAGATGCTTAGGTTCAGAAGTAGTGTGTGTTGTCACAGGTGCTAGCAATTTGGTATCCTTTCAGCAGCAAATTGCCTGCATCCCTGTTCTCTGAGAAGCTCATGATCAGAGGTGGGGCAGATAGAAGTGTAATAGAGGTCTCAGAAACACCTGGGTCTTAAGCTAGCCTTTGGGAAGTTCCTATTTTCTTGCAAGCCTGCAATGTATTTTCTGGGGTCATTTACCTCAGTACTTGTGACTGCTAAATGAAACATTTTAATAATAACTTTCTCTGATACATGCTTCCTCTCTTGCCACCTCTCAGGCATGCATCCTCCCTCCTCCATACTTTAAGGAATATTAGGGTAAAGAGATACAAACTAGTTTCCCAATATAAAGCCAGATAACTAGCTCCACTAGAGGAAGTTCACTTTGTGACTGGGAATCACATGAGGAAAGGGGAGCCCTTCAGTCTCTACCCCATTCCCCTTTTGGAGACGATCACTGCCTCTTGTTCCAGGTGAGTCGGGGCTTTATTACTCTTACTGTGACCTGCCAGTTCTGGTCCTCATCTGTCTGAGGCTCTGCCAGCCCGGGGCTTCTAAAACAAGCACTGAGTTGGAGCTTGAAAGTCGAGAGTGATCTAAATCGCCTCTCCACTCTAAATTTCTACAAGTGGTAGCAGGTGGTGATAGTTTTGGACGATCCTAGAACTATCACAAATTACATTTGGGTTGCTATTTATCTCTGCTTTCTGCTCCCAACTTGTGAAATTGATGGAAATGTAAAGGTAAAGTGATCTTGTAACTCAAGGGGTGACTAGATGAGCCTTGGTACAGTGAGAACAGAACAGAACATGCCATGTGGCTGAAGTAGTTGAGGCTTTTCTTCCCTAACTGGTGATTGCTAGGGGATTTACTTTTCTGTTGGTGTAGAGTGAATGTCTGTTTCAGCAGGTAGCATTTCCTCAATCTTGTACAAAAGTACATTGACCTATTCCTTCAAGTGTTCTTCAAGTGTTCATAACACCCTGTGGTGTAGGTAGAGCAATAATATGATTCTTGTTCCTCCCCCCCATGGCTTATGAGGAAATTGAGGCTTCACATGGGGAAGTGACTGCTAATCAGTAGCAAAGCAAGCTCTAGAACCAGGCTCAGAGCACTTTTCCATCACAACTTAGCTCACAGTGGAGAGGGATATTGTCTTGGTTCCATCTTAGATCATGGCCTGTTTCTAGCATAAAACCCTAGCAGGCCCAGCCAGCCCCAACAAGGACTAAGGGGAGGCTGCACTGGCCCAGCTGCTGTTGTAACTCAATGAGGAAGGGGTGCCCATGGGTCCTGGAGCATGACCTGCCACTAGTGAGTACTTTTTTCTTCCAACAAGGGAGTGGGGATGAATCCAGAAACCCTGAGACTATGGCTCATTGGTCCCCCTTTGAGTGTTCTGAACTTACCAGGCAGGGAGTAAGGCAGTGTGCCTCAGTGGCTTGTTTGGAAGCTGAGGATTGGAATTGCTTAAAGATTGTCCTCTGAGAGAAGTCTTAACACCTCACCCCTCCTATCCTCCCAAATGCATCCTTTTACTTTGGCAGCTGCCTCAGTTGCACATTTTCTAGAAAGGTCACCAACTGGTGTGGTCCATGAGGTCCGAAAGGTTGGTGAGCACTGGTTTAAGGACATCTTTGGATCAACGATCATCAACCTGTGGTCCGAAGGCCACTGGTGGTGGTCCATGAAGTTTAAAGGTTGGCGACCACTGTTCTATAACTTAATGAATATCGATAGCTCACTTTGTGTGGCACTTAAAACAAGTATTTCAGGTCATTTGAAACTTATTATATCTGTGAAGGAGGCTGGGCAGGAAGGACTAGTATTACTACTTTAGAAATGTGGAAACTGAAACTCATAAAGTTTGTTTAATGTTAGTAAGTAGTTAAGACTCAACCCCAATCTTCTCTGATACCCAATCAAGGTGTTTTTCCCTCCTATCAGTTTCCTTGTGCTCTTCTCCGATATCTGTACTAAATGCAAAGTATATCTGCAACAGCTTCACCTTACCTTCAGGGGACACCTTTTATCTATAGGGCCAAGCCCGGCTGAAAGAGAAAGGCCAAGCTCTAAGTTTTTCGTGGATATCCCTTGACTGATTCAGGGATATGGATATCCCTTGACTGATTCAGGGATGCGGCAGAGTGCCTCAGTGAGGAGAGCCTTGACAGTGGGAGAGCCAGGGAGCTCTAGCTCAGGGCCTGAAAGAGCCCCAGCCAGGTAATAGTGTCCCTCTTTTCATTCCCACCAGAAAAGTCATGGCTGTTTCAAGTTTGGGGGACACATCTAAATGGATAAAAAACAAGTTGGAATTGTGGGGGAGGTGATTAGTGTCAGGGGGAAGCTGTGTTTTCCATAAAGGGGCCAGCAGTAAAGACAAAGGATGAAATGTGTGTGTGCATGTGTGTGTGTGTGTAGTGAGGTGAAGTGAGTGATAGGAGAGGGTATTGAGTTATGGAATAATCTGGATTCCTATCTGGAACTGGTAGTTGGGGGACCTCTAGGCAAGCAGGAAGCTACTCTTCTCCAGCTGAGTCATCTACCTGCCTGCCCAGAGGGAGGGAGATGAGGGAGAGAGGGCCGGATAAGGGGAAGAATAACCAGCTGCTCTAAGATATTTCCTCATCCTTTTAGAGTTCCACCCTTCCGCCTCTCCCCAAGGCCAGTCTCTGCACTTCAGGGCATTTTACTAAGAAAGGGGAAGCATCAACCAAAGCTACCCTAGCTCTGGGGAGTCAGTCACTCCTCCAAGGCCTGTAATTAGTATCAATATTAAAGGGTTAGCCTGATAATGCCCTGGCATTTTCTCTCAGCTAGTTCCTACCTCCCCAAAATCACATACTGCCATATACTATGGGAGGCAGAAGGGACCTCAGAAATGAGCTAAGTAGTCATCTTCATTTGTAAAAGGGAGCAGCAAATCCAGAAGGGGAAGTGACTTTCAAGGCCACCTTGCGAGTGGGATCTGAATTACCAGGGCTTTAGGTTCAACCAACTTCTAGCTAAGGCCAATGTTTTACTGCTGGGGAAAACCTAGGAATTCCATCGCAGCTGACTACTACTATTAGAAGGCCCCCGGCCTTTTTCTAGCCTGAAGTTAGCAGCCTTCTCTGGATTGAGAGACAAGGATATGGGGAGAGGAAAGGGAAGGTATCAGTCTGGAGAACCGCATTAGTTGAAAAAAGTTTCAGGGTGTCAGTGGGCTCCTAACTACCTTGGAACCCAAGGCAACTCCAAGAAGAGACTTGTTTAGATTATCAAAGGGCATAAAGTGGGAAAAGTGGCAGCAACAGTGGAATCCAGGATTTCAGGATCATAAAGGTGATGGAGAATAGTATTGGGGAAGATTTCTTCTACAGCAGTTTAAAATGCCTGATAGACAATGAATTGAACATGAGATAGTTCGTTGCTGAATCGTGTGCAGAGGGGAGTTCAGAGAATACTTAAAGACTCTTCACTCTTAATTGTTTGGTACATAGGTTTGGGAAATAAGTTCATTCCTGGTGCAAACTATCGATAGTTTAGTAAGTGTTTAGGAGTTCAGCCAGTTATTGTGGGTTTGTTCCAGGTCTTTGATAAGTACTTCTGTAAAGTTTTGAAGTGGGATATTTCATTTTCCTCTTTGAAATTCTTTTGTTCAGATATGTTGTTCTCCAACACATGCTGGTACATTTGCCTACACATCCCTCTTTTCTCTCTAAGTTAAAGGACGACTGTAGCCACAGTGGTGGGGAAAAAAAATCTGCACTCAGAGGCTCAAATACAATATATGACCACAAAACAGGAATGAATGACACTGAAGCAGAGACAATGCTCTCTTTAGCGTTGTTTTATATTCATGGTTGCAAGCTCTAATCACAATGGGCAGGACAACACTGTGCATAGGAAAGTTGTGTGCTTATTTGTTGAGGTATCTGGGCCTGTCTTGAGCTTATTTACGATTGAATAATACATATTCTTAGATCTGGAAAGGCCCTTAATAATATTTCTGCCCAATCATCATGCCCATTTGAGAAAGAAACAGGTCTCAGTTGACAGTACTAAATTAGTAGAGCTATCTTTTCTGTATTAAGTCTTATACCTGCTGTAATGGTGCTTGCCTTCCTTGGGATAATTTAAGTCAAAACTCATAGAAAATTGCCAGAATAATGCTCCCAAGGGAGTGTTCGCTAGCTGGCCAGGAGCCTAGGCATGACCTGTCTCCAGAGGCTTCTCTTGAGCAGTGTGCACTCTAACATGCTGATGGAGTCTTGCCCTTCCTGTCTCTTGCTCAGAGCACACTTCTTACCACCACCACCCACCTACCCTTACCTCACCCCATTTCTAAGAGCTACCTTACCAAGGGCTATAGATGACTCGTTCTCTTTGGTTAGGAAATGGTTGTGTCTTTGGGTGTGTCTAAGGTTGAGTCAGAGAGACCAGAACAGAATCTAGGAAATCTGGGTCAGTCTAAACCAGTGATTTCTAAGTGTTAGTTGGGTCATTGCTGCAAGGAATACCCTGAGATGCTCTTTGCCAATGCAGATCCCAGGGCCCCACACTCGAGATCTACAGCATCAGAATCTTATGGAGATGGGGTATGAACATCTGTAGTTTCAGCAAGTTTTCCAGGTGATTCTAGTGAACAGCTAATTTTACAATATCCATTGGGACCTTTGCTGTCAGTCATCTCTTACTTGGTTTGGCTGAGTCTCTTAAATAGACCTCTGAGACAAAAGGACAGCCTTGTTACAGTAGTATATAATATTTTACATATGCAAAAATACTTCCTACCTGTGATTTTATTGAATATTCATGACAGCCTTGGTAGACAACAGGATGATAGGCATAATTATCCTAACCTTGTAGATGAGGAAATGGACCTTGGAGAGCTCACAGTTTAAGGTCTCAGTTAATAAGTAACAGAGTGATAAGTGACATGGTTCCAAAGCCACCTATTTCATACCTTCTGTCATTTAAACCTGGGACCTAAGCCCAGGAACAGGACTTGACCTTTCATCTTGGCTTTACCCAGAGACTTCCTAGAAGAATGACCCGACTTGAGTTCCCATGTGTTGGGAATAGTCCTGTTGTCCCTGCTCTCAGGGGCAGAGATTTCTTGAGGGTGGAGTGCCATACATCATTAGGGTATCATTTTCATTTCCTTGTACCCCAGAAAGCCAGCAGGTGGCAGGGTGGCATTTCTTACCAGTGCAATGACAGGAGGCCTCTGGGGCAGGTAGATTGACTTTATTTCAGATTTTTAACCAATTTAACTCGTACTAATTGGTTGGATAATGACGTTCCACATTTCCAAAGACATTTATTTGGTATCTATAAAAACCCACAGCATTTGCTAAGCAGGTGCAACTGAAATCGAAAGATGAATTTATTATTATGGTTGCTCCTCCTGGGCAGAGCTACCCAGCAGCCCCAGGTCCTGTGGTCTTTTAACTTTTAAGGGGCTTGGGGGGAACAGGTGCGCAGTTCTCTCTGGTAGAATTTCTGGCCATTTCAGATCTGCACTCTTTTATCTTGCTAAGCCCTTTCTAATGGGACGTCAGGATTGGATACTCTACCTTTGAAGCCTTTGTCCATAATGTATGTGTTTTGACGTCTATCCATTCCACAAGCACCTGCAGGAGGAGTATAAGGAAAGAAAAACATGGTGTGAGGCTTACTTGGACTGCATGTGTAGGCTTCAATCTTTTGTTTGCCTTTTTCTCTTTCTCCCCTACCCAGAAAATAAATAGTTCTTTAGTGCTAGAAAATTGTTTTTGATTACTTTAAATCTTTTTGACCATATAGTAATTCTTAAAAGGCTCATAAGCATTAATGGTGAGCTACAGCGCCCCCTGGCATATTTAGCATTTCTCCTCTTTAACCTTCATTCTGAGGGGAATGTTCTCCAGGAGGCCATCAGAGGCAGTTCTGATGCCACCTGCAGTCACTAAAGGTGAAGTTCCAAGCTCCAAAAGTATACGATAAGGAATGAATCAGAACTATTTCTTAGCTTGGGAAGGGTGCATGTTTTTCCAAATCCTAGTTCTTTTGGATATTAGAATAGGGTTGAAGACTGTTTCTTACCCCTCAGTTCTGGTCCTGCCTCTCCTCTTCTGGATCAGAAGCTTGACTGAGGGGACTCAGGGAGGTGGACAGGTGACTGAGGTCATCTTTATGTGACATACAGCCATTCCCTATCTACAGTCAGCTTTCTTAGTTATTCCTTATTTTGGGTGGACCATTTACACTTAATTGAGAGCTGTCTCTGAAAATTATCATCGGTGTTTTTCAATCCCAAGGGTTTCTTTCCTCCCTTTCAGTTGTCACAATTTATCCTAGGCTTCCATGGTACATGGTCCCGAGCTTAAGCCACAGGCAGGACATAAAGCTCAGGTTCTTTGCAGCTGTTGATCCCAGAAAAGAAATTGGGGCAGTAATGACACTGGCTCAAACCATTGAAACCATTTCCACACCCTACCTCCACCCCCAGCTTTTTATTGAGGACACAGTACTAGGCAAGACATGCAGCAAGTGCTTACAGTTTGGCTCCTCTGGACCCATTAATTTCTGATACTGACCAACCAATCTGTTGCTGTTTAGAAACTCCCTGTACCTCCTCCACATAGAGTTCCCAGTTGAATTTATAGGAGTCTACGCTTGTCTGCCTGCCTTCATACCTTACTGAGTGATAGGGCAGAACTAGGTCTAAGGTTTGCTATTCTACTGGCCAGTAAGTACCTGTGCCCTTCAGAAACATGACTGCAATAGTCTGTATCCCTGGCATTAGGTCAGCCCTTTTACACCAGACAAGGGCTCCCTTTGCCCTCCCTGAGGGACGGAGGCTAGGCTATTCACTTTGCCCTTTTCAAATAACAGGAAATAGAGGCCCAAAGAAGGGCAGTGACTTGTCTATGACCACAGCAACAAGTAAGAAGTTGAGTTGCACCTAGCTCTCTCCCAAGTATTCTTTCCCATCGGCCACCAGCCTGGTTGGATATAACCCCCAAAATGCTCCATTGTGGAAAGAGATACAGGGGGATGGTAGTGTGTGATGTGAGTGTGTGTGTGTGTGTGTGTTGAGGGGGGGGGGGCGTAGTAGAAAGGGAGAAGATGTATTTGGTGGGGTTACTAAATGCCCTGGACACTGCCCATGAGCCCTATAACCAAGAATACAGTCTCCTGGGTACAGGTACAGGTACAGCCCATGCTACTCAATCAGCAGAGGAATTTGGTATCTTCACTTAGTGTTATTGGGCCTAAAGATCTGCAGGGGTTGATAGGGCTGTTTGCCTTGAGCTCAGGCCAAGGTTGTCCAGTGTGCTAAGGTTCTGCCATAAAGGGGCACTTGTAGGGAGCCCACATTCTCTTCATTCACAGCACTTGCTCCTGTGATACCTCCTGTAACTTCTACCCACAATCTTCATTGCAGGACTAACTTTCTAAGAATCCTTTTTGCATATTTGCCAGGCTACCAAATTTGAACCTAATACATGAGCACAGAGGATGTTTGTTGACACATCCTGCCCAGCTTCTCCGACCCCTATGGGATACCCCTACCCTCGGATCTGGGAGAGCTTAGCCTAGGCCACTGGTGGGTCTGGGGGACATTGGGCTTTTCTTCTAAAGAGCCTTCTGTTTGTCATCCACACTCAGATGATCCAGATAACCTCAAAGATGTTGCCATCCTCAGGTCATTTCTCAGTGGTTTTGGGTTGTATTCTGTGGACTGCAGGGATTACAGTCATGTTTTGTCCCCTTCCTCTAATACTAGTCGTTTGTCCACTTCCACTGACCATGATGGGAGCAGACGGGTCTCATTTGTTAGGGGATTGGGATTGTAGACTAATCATGTTTGGAGGGAGGGGGGTTTCAATAGGGAGAGTTCTGGGATGAATGGGGATCGGTCAAGCGAGGGGCAGGAATGGGAGGTAGGGCCAGTGCTGAGCCTGGACTGGTATGAGAGCCTTAGGGATAGAGGGTAGGGCTGGGGTTGTCTAACCTGGTGAGTGTGGCTCAGCGGGGTGGCTGAGGTGTCTAAGTTCAATGTAGAAGTCCTCTGGCGGGTACCTGGGCTCCAGGGCACTGATCTGGAAATGGGAGTCTAGTGAGAGGAATGACAGGGAGGAGCCATTATTCCCAGGGCCCTGGTTTGGTAGGGGAGGGGGTCTGAGGGTAATGGTAGGGCAGGCTGGAAGGAATTAGGGCCCCTATGTGTAGCATTCAAAGGGGCTGGGGCCGGCAGGGCCATGGGGATTTGCTAGAGCTGAGGCCATTGGCCTTGCTTCCCCACCCCCCTCTACCCTTACCCCATCCCACCCTTTATAGGAATTGGTGTCCACTAGAACAGTGGAAGAAACCCTTGAAAGGGGTACCTTGTTAGGGCTGGGTCAGACAGGGGTTCCTTTTCTAGATGGTGAGGTATCTTTGGCCTCCATCTGGAATCTCCATACCTGGGCCCTAGCCTCTCTTTCCCTGGGTCACAGCCACCCTCCCCCTACCCCCTAATATAGGAACAAAGTGGGTCCTGGGCCTATAAGTCTGAAAAAGGCACTCGGGGTCCCTCCTTATACCCCTACTCCCTGGGGGAAATCATGCTTAGGATTCACCTACTAACCCGCTATCTCAGAGCTAGGACAGGGCCCCCCCTCAATGCAGAGAAGGAGAACAGGGTAGGACATGATGGCAAGGGACCATACTCAACCACTACTGACCTAACACGTTCACATAGCTGTAAGGGGTCCAGCCTGCTGTGTCTCTGTCAAGGGACTTGTTACTGAGCTGTTTGGAAAGTAGGAGAGCCGGTTAATACCTAGTGCCTGGAGGTGCTCCCTGCCAGACTTCACTCTTCCCAGACTTGTGCACCCACCTATGACCTATGAGGGAAAGGGAGAGCTAGGTGTTCTGTGAGAGGCCACCATGGTGTGGCTGATGGCAGCAGAACAGAGCATACACCCATTTACGCTGTCTGGCTGAAGCTGTAGGGTTTCCAGGTCGTTGGGGGGAAAGGAGGGCAGGGGAAGGTCCTTCCCAAAGGCAGAGAACCTGCCTGAGCCATGCTGATTCTGACAGGGGAAGTAGGTCAGCTGGTTGGGCTCTGGCAGTCTCACCTGCAACACGAGGCCATCTCTAGCACAGGATGGTGCTGAGGCCGCCTGCAACATCACTGGCATCTCTGCCATGAGACTGGGGCTGAGTGTGAGTCTCACTTTCACACGACCAAGGGAAAGCTTCAGTGTATGGTGTCCTTATAGTGCAATCTTTCCTCTTCCTGCATTTTCACAGCCGTATGAGGCAAGGACGGTTGTCCTCATTTTACAGGTCCTGCACTTGGTTACACAAGGAGTCTGTGGCAGAGCTGGGTCTACAATTCAGATTGTCTCAGCTCTGGGATTCATATCCGTATCATCTCATCCCAGCTGCCTGCTTTTCCTACATATGTCCTATTGCCAGGCTGAGGGGTCTTTGACCACCTAGAGCCACTTTGGACCCTGGGGTGAGGTGAACCAGAGAGTTAATAAGTGGGCTACTCTGCAGGAACTCCAGCACTTGACTGAAAGTGGCTCACACTTTTCTATTAGAATGAGACCAAGAATGACACAGCCACAAAGGACCTTGTCATCCCTTGCACCCTCTGTCTCTTACCTGCTGCAGCTTTGATAATGTGGCTCTAGCTAACCAAGGGCCTCCTACTGGGAAATGGGATTCCTTTCTCTTAGCTTTCAGCTCCTCAGATAAGCCTAAAGCTAAAGCTGGGAATGAGGAGTTACACTGGAATGGGGTCAGAGCTATAGGGCTGTGTATAGGGCCTGATGGCCACAGTCCTTGCATATAGGCCTCAAAGCATCCTGCATGCAGCACTCCCATTTGGAAAATCAGAGGTGGGTGGCCTTGGAGTGTTGGCTTGACAGTGGTTGTCCTCGGTTGTACTAGGGGGTCCAGGCTGCATTACTTTGGGTTCTGTGGAGCAGACAGGGAGAAAGGTTTCCCCGAGCTCAAGGGCAGAGGCCTGGAATATGAAAACTGCTCCTGCCCATGTTCCCAGCAGGAGGGGTGTTACAGGAAGCTAGGAGTCTGGCCTGCTTCTGTGTGTATATACATAGGTGGGTGTCAGGAGGAATGGGCAGCATGAACCTGTCAAACATTGTGGGCCTTGAGGCTGTTCTTCCTCATTTCTGAACCTCCCACTCTGCCAGGTACGGGCCCTAGTACACCAGCAGGGCTCACTACACATGTATTCTGAGACATCCTTGCCCAAGGGCTGTAAGGTGACATCTTAGCACCAGCCCAGGTTTATGCTCAGAGCTGTGAGGGAAGGCCCACAGGACTCACTGTTAATGAGAACACTAGCTATGGCTGAGGTTTGGGTCCTGCATCCTTTGCATTAGTTCTGACTACAATAAATGGTTGTGTACTGATGACGTGGTATGTCCAGGTATAAGGACATCAGCTGGTTATCTGAGTAACAGTGGTTACTCTCTAATGTGCTGGTTGCACACATGGTATTGTGTGCATAGCCAACTGCAGTGATTGGTGGTTTGTGGTGTATTTTGATTACATGTGTTAACATGTGGCAAAAGTGACTACATGGTGTACATGGTTATGTGACAAGGTTACACATGATTTTATGATCACATGACTTGGTACCAACTGGTTGTCCACAGGTGTGAGGTTTATGTTATATTGAGTGATGCTGTGGTTAGTTACATGTGATGCCTATTGGTTACATGGTGCTTGTTGGCTCCATGTAACCTGTAGGTTCCCTGCTACATGCTCACAGAGTATTTACATGTCCCATGGACCACAGGGCGGTGTTTAATCTATTGGCAGTTGGTTCCAGGGGGACCTTTCAGTTCATGGGGGGCGGGAGAGGGTAGGGGGTTACGGGTTCCTTCCTGGGCAGAGGTGAGGACTGAATGGGTGGACAGTGGATAGGGACTGGGGAGTCAGGGGCCCGGTACCTTGGTGGGGCTGTTCCTGTCCAGAGTGCTGGCCTGGCTGGTGGCAGGCCCCCCGCACTCCAGTGCGTAGTAGCTGGAATTGGAAAAGCACTGGGCATGGCTGCTACTTTGAGACAAATCTGGGAAGAGAACAAGTTGCCACATACCATCATACTCCTGCCCCTGGCGTGAGATGCCCCAATACTAATGCTTGGGCTGGGCAGCCTTGAGAGTGCTCTGCAAAGAGATAGCCAAGTCGTCCATCCCCCAAACTTTTGGCGTCCACCACCCCTACTGAAATTTGTGGAGCTGGCCTTCCCTGAAGCAGGCGGGATGCACCGTAACATTGCCAGTGTGTGGGGGGGCACCAGGAGCGTGGATGAGGAAACGTTGGCTTTGACAGCCTCACTTGTCCCCCAGTCAATACTTAGGGCTGTGCTGATCCTCTCCTGCTCCCCATGGTTATATCCCAGTATTGAGGCCATAAAGAGAAACCTCCCCTTGGCTCCAGACCTGCCCTCCTGCCCTATGGACTCCAGGACCTCTTGACAGGGATGGGGGATTCCAGTGGAATGGCATGGGAAAACCTGGCCAAGCTTGCTTATTAGTCACAGAAGAAAATCCCCAAATCTCTGGTCTTTCATCAGAGGATACCTGCTTTGGTGGAAACCCCAGGGTGGGAGTAGGGAGGTGGCAGGATAGCAAGGACAAGGACAAGTGTTTGCATGCCCCGTGCACCCTCTGCAGGGGACTCTGAAGGTAAGGTCTGCATCTGGGCCACGTCCATCTGTCCTGGAGCACCTGGCATAGAGCTGGGCACATGGTAGGCAACATGTAGCAGGAATGAGCCGACATGATGTTGTTGTTTTGTAAATACAAGGTGGAGGAGGCTTCAGATCAGCCATGAGCAATGGAGCCAGCTGGAGTGAGCTGTTATCCTTGTGCTCAGGCAGAGAGCAATTTCAGAGCATTTCAACCTCTTCTTTTTAACTAAATATGAAGCAAAAAGCCTTCCTTCTTTCTAAGGCAGCAGCCTAGGGTTGAGGGGAGAGGAAGGATCTGACCCAATAGTCCCCCCTACCCCACCCCCAGACTCCCATGGCTGATGTTACCACCACATTGATGGACAGGCTGATTTCCAATAGGCCTGGCCAGAGGGACATTGTCCACACTTTCAGATCTTCCCCAAGTCAGACACAATCCCCTTGGGGCTCTCCTGACTCTGCGAACTGGGAAGGGAGGTTTACTGAGACCTTCACCCAAAGAAGCAAAATTGGGACACTGGGTCCCAAAGCCAATTGCCCTGAGTTGTCACAGCCATCAGCCAGGAGAAGTTCCCCTGGAGAGTTTAGGAAAGTTGCTGTTTAAGTGGGTGCTCTTGGGGCTGAAGGATGGGAAGGTCTGGGGAAATGGAAGGAGGCTCTTGATCACCGGCACTCAGAGCTGGGGGCCCAGAAAGTGACACCCCATGGGACCTCATCTACCTTTTCTCAAGTAGGCCCATGCTCTCCACTCCCATCCTCTCTCTAGGGGAGTCTGAGCATCCAGCCCCTACCACCCACTCTGCAGGCATGACCACCCAGCTTCGGCAGTAAACTGGGGTGTCCCCAAGGATATGCTGTAGCTCTTCCTGGGTTGTAAGTGTGAGGGAAAAGGGAATGCCGGGGCACAGCCCTTACCTGAGAGGGAGTAGTCCGTGCTGGTCGTCCTCATGGCAGGTGTGTAGGAGACGCGGGGAGCCAGCTCCCGGCCCTTCTCTTTCTGCCGGCGGCGGCGCCAGGCGAACAGGCCCAGCAGCATCACAATGAGGAACAACAGGAGGACGATGCCTGTGACAGCACCCACCGAGTGCCGCTCTGCACCGAGCGCCGGGCTGATCTTGGTGTAGGGATTCAGCTCCTCCATCATGAGGGCGGCTGTGGGTGGAGGGAGGGCCTCAGCTGGGGCGCCTGCGGGCTCCTCAGATCTCTGGGAGGCTTGGGTTCCGGTCCTGGCCCTGGTCTTTAATTCCTGGGATCCCAACCCTTTACTGTGCCTATTTCTTCAGCTGCCTACCATGAGTGGGGTCCTAGGGAACTCGCCAGGGGACAAATGTGATTGTGGATCGGAAACAAAATGATGATTTAATATTTTACTCTTTTTCAAAAGATAAGTTAGATAATAACTCACTTAACCTTCCCAGCAGCCTGATTAAATAAGGACTAGTTCTTTCTCTTTCACAAGTGGAGAAACTGAGTCACTGAAAGGTTAGGTAACTTGCCCAAGATCAGACAACCAGTAATTGGTAGTGTCAAGTTTCTCACAAGTCAGAAAATCTTGGCTCAGCCCCTCTTACTAGCTGTGTTTCCTAGGTGTGACTCAAGAGAGTCCTCAGTTGGCTCGGTAATTGCACCCTCTGCAGGGGACTGTGAGCACCACCTGGCAGACTGGCAATGAGCTGTGCGTGCTGTACCAGTGTGCCTACAGATACTGTTCACGAAGCCCTTCTTGATACATGTAAGGGCTAACTCCTGTACACGAAGCCCTTCTTGATACATGTAAGAGCTAACTCCCGTCAGAATGCAATGTACATGGTTTTGGTCCCTTTTCTGTCATGTGAATAACCGAGCCCATTCTTATTCTCCATTTCCTTAAAACCAATAGCAATGTAATTCGCTACATGTGTGCAGCACTTTTCAGAGGGGTTTTATTTATAGGAAACCATTTCTCAAGGCCGCACATTGGTCGTCCCAATTGCCCTATGGGGGTCTTCTGACTAGACCAGGAGCCCCTTTGGGCTCCGTGGTTCTCTGTGGAACGTCATGCCATGATGGAAGACAAGGGCTAATCTACTCTTTCCACTTTGCGTGTGAAGTAACAGGCCCAATAAAAGGAGATGACCTGCCCAAGGACACCTAGTAGGTTGAAGACCAGAATTTGGCAGATCTTCAGATGGCCTGTGACTCCCCAGCACTAGCTTGTGGCTACCCTTGCTTGGCTCACAGGAAGCTTGCCAAGGATGGGCACAGTGAAGCTGAGGCTGCCTGCTCCATCTGCTCTCCAGCATCTGGGGCCTCCTTCCTCTCCTGTGTTCCCCCTCTCTGCCCAAAACTGAATAAAATCACAGTGTCCTTATACAATCCAGTTGTTCCTGTTGGGACCTCCCTAAAGTCTGCCTGCATGGGGCACTTTCCACAGCCCCTTGCCTGAGACTCTGCCATCTGTGCATTACCTTGGTCACACCTGATTCCTTTGAATCCAGAGCTGCAATAACAGGTGCCAGTGACGTGGTCACAGGTGGCATTGTTCATGCACTCACATAGCTGCTGACAGCCATAGCCAAAGGTTCCTGGGGCACATCCTGTGGAACATGGGGAGTTGGGTAGACAGCGAAATGCAGCACACAACACCCTCCTGTCCATACGTGGGCAGCTCTGCCTCACAGACCAGAACCTGCTTCTCTAGTTCCCGCTATGCTTTGATTTAATACTTGGAGGTAGACAGCAACTATACCTCCGAGTTGGAGGGCATCCCTATTTCCATTTAACACATTTATCAGTATCCTCCACATGCTAAACCCTAAGCTGAGTGCTATAAGGGCTACAGAGGAGGATAGAACCAAGTCCCATACCCATCAGGCATCTGCTGTGCCTCAACAATCCACCATCCCCACCCAATGGAGGAAGAAACCAGACACCAGTGTAGGCACCATCTTCAGCGCTTTTCCCTGGGAGTTAACTCCAGAAGTCAAGGGAGCAGGGTGTGGAGCCCGGGATGGGGGGCCCTTGAAGAGGGAAGCTTTCCCTGTGGGAGGCTGAGGCCTGGCCCCAACACCCAGGGGCATGAGTTGGGACAGCTTACTCTGCTCGCAGTGTTTCCCGGTGAAGCCTGTGCGGCAGGTGCACTTGCCGCTGATGTGGTCACAGCTGGCACCGTTCTGACACTGGCACACGCGCCCACAGTCCTTCCCATAAAATGCTGCCGGGCAGCCTGGAGAAACAGGATGCGGGTAATGCGGAGGTGCCCCTGGGACCAGACCTGCCTCCTGCCACCTTTCTTTGAGCACGGGGTGAAGACTAGTGGGACCATGCACCCGGGCCATTCCCACACTGAACCCTCACACTGAGGGGCTGGCGAGTCCTTTGGACAAAGGTGTTCTGGAACTAGAAGCCAAGCTGGGGTCTCCTGGCTGTGTAGTTAACAGGCCACTTCTGTTCACTCTGGGCCCCACTGTCCAAAGGTGGTCTGGTCTTGGTGATTGCTGGGGAATCTGCCAGCCTTGACCTCCCAGGACTCTGTGCTCTAACCCCTGAATCCAACCAAGCTTCTCTATCCTAGAGGTGGGAGTGCACCCAGCCCTTGGACACCACCTTCCCCCACCTTTCACAGAAGCCTGAACAATGCCCAAGGCAGCCAGCAGGCAGCTGTGGGGTTTCTAAACAGCTGGCAGCCAGGAGGCGGAGCTTACGCTGCGTGCAGAAGAGTCCAGTCCAGCCTGGGGTGCAGTGGCAGGCCCCGTCCTCCGAGCTGCAGCGTGCCCCGTTGTGGCAACTGCATGTGTGGAAGCAGGCAGGGCCCCAGAACCCAGGTGGGCAAGCTGGAGGCGGGAGGGGTGGGAGGGTATGGGCAAGGCAGAGAGGAACAGAGGGAAGGGAGGGAGAGGGTGGGAGGGTGCACGTCAGAGTCAAGATGCCAGGATGCACCCAGGTGCCATTTCCTGACTATGGGTGGTGGTGGTGGTGGTGGTGGGTGTACTGTATTCCCAGAATTCCTCTGTTCACTTCTTGGCCCAGCCACCCAGGATTTTCATTAAGTCCAGATTCTCAGCTCCTTTAAACCTTACCTGGCTGTGTCTCACCCATCAGCCAAGGAGCTACACAGAGCAGTTGGATTGGATACCCCTTACATAAACAGCCCCCAAAATGCCCTTTCTAGGCTTAATTTGTGCCAAGGACCATTTATATGGGCCACTCACAGGATGCCCTCACCCTTATAAGGTGACTGCCCTGGCCTCACCTCACTTCCTACTCCCTATCTCCAACATGCCAGTCAGTCCTTGACCCCTCTTCTCTCCATCCAAGGAGTAGGGGCCACTCCTTGCTCAGGTGCTGATGGAGTATCAATTTTCAGCATTAACAATATTAATGGTACTAACAACAATATTAATACCTTTGATAATGGCAGTTAATACCAGTGATCAATTCTAACAACTCATCGTATTAGAGAGCTAAGCGGGACTCAGGTGGACATTCCTATGACAGGAGATTTCAGGTCTCGGAGGTCGAGGCACCAGTGGCAAGGAGTGAGGTGTTTGGGGGCCTTACCTGGGGTAGGGGACATTCCCAGGAGGCAGCAGCTTACCCTGTGAGCAGTCCTTGCCAATCCATCCAGGGAAGCACTGGCAGGAGCCATCAATGGGGCTGCAGGTCCCATTGTTGGCACAGGAGCAGAACTGGGCACAGTCCTGCCCAAAGCGCCCTCCAGCACACACTGTGGGCACAGGATAGCTTGGTACCTGCCCTTCCATCAATACTCAGGCCACCACCCACAGCTGTATTCCCAGAAGTTTCTAGACTGCAGCCATGACCATCCTGGTCTGTAGGAACTGCCCAACTTGGCCCTTCTCCATTTGCACAGGAATGAGTTCCCCCCTCGTGCCCACAGCTGCGTCCCCTCCAGGTGAGGAACTGATTGAAGCCCTGGGGTAGGATCACTTGACTGAGGTCTCGCAGACACAAGTGGGGAGCTGGGAATCCCACTGCTGCACCCTCCAGTGCTCCCTGCACTGCCCTCCATCACCACACTCTGGCCAACATTACTAACCCCATAGCCATGAGGGCAGAGAACGTTTGCAGCTGGAAGGAGAGGGGCAGATAGATGTGGAAGGCAGGTCTGTCTGCTGTTTATTGGAGGCCTGGCCCTGAGGTCTATCCCTGTCCACCTATTTCCTGTTTCTTCAAATCTGACCTATTCCTCAAGCCTCAGCTCAGCCCTGTCCTCAGGAGAGCAACCCCCCCCCCCCCCCCCCCCACTGGATCCACAGGGAACTCTCACTCACCAAGCTTTTTTCTACCTGAGTCGCTTGTAGGGTTTGGTGTCAGCCCCTCCCGGAGGAGTCACTCTTTGGCCCCTGGAAGAGGCTATTTCCTCAGCTAGGCCACAAGCAACTTTAGGACTAGGTCCGAGTGTAAATCAAGCATCTACCTATCATTCCACCCCTGTAATCCCTCCTCCATCTTTTTCCTACAGCATTAGCTCTCAGAAGCTGTTGTCTTCGTGGCACACCTGAGCCTTGCCTGACATCCTCAGTGGCTCCCCGGTGCCCCAGAATAAAATCTGTATCCTAGAGATCAACACTTAATCTACCTCATCTAGACAGATGAGCCACTAACACACACCACTTTCCAAATGCGCCTCATGCCCATCTTCAGTCCAGCTCTTCCCTTCCCTGACCCTCATTCCAGCTGTAGAAATCCTACCCTGCCTACAGGACTCATCTTAAATGCCACCGCCTGCATGATCCCTCTGTAAGAGGCGCTAGTCCTCCAATATCAGTTCTCTCCTTCCTTAGGCCTATGGTCCCTGGAATAAATGATTTATTTCCTTGGCTCCTACAGAGCTTGGTGTGGCCTTGGGACTACACTCTGGCCAAGGGGAAGTAGAAATGTGTGTCTCTTTGCCTGTTCTCCTTGTTCAAGGATAATGTGGATTATGGGTAAGAATGTTGGGTGAGATGGCTGGCGCTCAAGCAGCCATCTTTCATCAGACATAAAAGTCATGTGCTGAGGATGGGAATGGCTGAAGGAGAGAGAAGGAGCCTGGGCCCCTGACATCTATGTAAGATGTCCTACCATTCCCAATGGCCAGCTTCTGGATCTTCTCCCTGCTTTGTTTTATTTTTAATGTGTGAGGGACATAATGTTTGTCATTTTCAAACCAGATATTTTGGGTTTTTAATGTCACCTATAGCTGAACTTGGTCCTACCTGATTCACTTCCTCTTCTCTCTTCTGGGTGGCTATTTGTTCCTGTTAGAGCTTCTAGAACACTCTGCTAGTTTCTTCCCTGGTCTTCTGTTACTGTGGCTTGTGAGCCTGTTTCAGGCCAGGCCTGGGTTCTGCGCATGTAGGCACGGCTGCTGAGTGTGTGGAAATACACTGCCCGCCCCCCCTCCCCCTCCCCAATTGTCTCCCAGGTCCTGCTTTGAAAGGCAGCGCTTAAAAATTTCCCCTCTGGCCCTAGCTAGTTTGGCTCAGTGGATAGAATGTTCATCTGCAGACTGAAGGGTCCCAGGTTTGATTCTGGTCAAGGACATATGCCCAGGTTGCAGGCTTGATCCCTGGGGGGGGGGGGGGGGGGTGTAGGAGGCAGCCAATCAATGATTCTCTCTCATCATTGATATTTCTCTCCCTCTCTCTTCCTCTTTGAAATCAATAATATATATATATATATCAATCAACAATGGGGAAAAAAAAGTTCCCCTCTAGACTCCAGGCTTTGTGAGGGCATGGACTTGGCTCTCTTGCTCTTTGTGCAGTCTGAGTGCCCAGCACAGTTCTTGGTATGCAGCAACCACTCAGGAAGCGTTGCAAAATGACCCAAATAGGCCCCAGCAGAAGCGACCTTCCAATCGTTTCTGCTAGAAGTTCCTGTCCCTTTGAGCTCCTCTCAGGTCAGCATGCTCTCCTCCAAGCCCAGTACCAGCAGCCCTCCATCCTCCAGGCTTCCTTGCATTCCTGTTATGGGAAAGGAACTCCACACGGAGATCATGGGGAGGTCTTGATTCTTGAAGAGAAGCAACTTCCCCAGGGCCCAGGCCTCTCAAAGCTTGGGCTGCACCCCTTTTATGCAGCACTGCCTGGCACCTGTATTGCCAGCCCTTTCCCAACCAGATCGCGGTACCTGGGATCTGTGCCTCAGATCCTGGACATGATTAGTGGTTGAGACAAATAGTAAAAACAGTGTGGTCTGGTTGAAAAGCCTTGGGCTCAGGTTTTGTATGTTCAACAAGCCCCTCCATGGCACTTCTGTGCCCCAGGCACTAGTCAAAGTGCTCCAAATAGGAGTTCAGTGAACTTGTAACTCTCTCATTATTCTATATTTTCGTTATTATTCCTTTCTATTAACTCTATTTCAGGTGAGACACTAAGAGGTTAGGTAACTTGCCCGGGTCACACAGCTGGAAGTTCTGTCACTTACTGGCTAACTAGCTTTGAGCAAACCACATCCCTCCTCTCAGTGTTTCCCCATCTTTGAAATGGGCTGGCAAGCCTCAGGCTGTGGGTTAATTGCTATGGGCAGGGTGGCTGATTGGGGCACTGAGCTCCTGATAAAACCCCTAGCTCCTTTCAGGGCAGGTCCACTGCCTGGAGGACGAGAAACATCTCTCCTCTTTGCAGTTCAGGCTCTGGCTCCAGCTTCCTGAAAAACACTAGTCCAGGCCCTCTGGGAGGTGTGGGTTTGGGGAACGCGTCCCCCCTGTCCTGGGTAGAGCTTTCCACTCCCCCCATCTCCAAAACGAGCTCTGAGCTTCTCTAACAAGACCATCTTATCTTCCAAGTCCTTGTCACGGACACAAATCTTTGACAAATCCACCCACAGAGCTGCTAATGCGATCAGTATAATACGTTAATTGGTCCACTTCTTAGCTGAATCAAGAGTGAGGAAGAGAGGGGTGGTGGAGGGAACGGGGCTGGTGAAAAGAAAACATCTGGTTATATTTAATCTATGTTTAATGATTCTGCATGAGCAATGTTTGCAATTTGTAACTCGCTGGGAAGCTAGTCATTAGAAAGTGTCAGTTCAATTTTTTACAGGGTTTGAGACTTAACCAGGGCAGCTGCCATTAATAGCAAACTCTATTAGATCTATATGTGGGAAATGCACATTAGGCCAGCGGGCGATAAATCAGACATCGCAAGATCTGAGAGTTACTCCTCGGGCTGCTTAGGTCCTAATTTAGACTCAGCCTGTCTGTATTGATGGCGGGGTCTCTGGTGTTTAATAAGTAAACCTCGATGTGTCAGGTTATGATTAAGCTGTCCTAGGAGGGCTGCAAGCAAATGAAACTGTCACATATGTTTCCCTGGGGCCCAAACTTCTCATGACCTCAGAGCATCATGGAGTAAACTTTTCACTCATACATATTAACGGCCCATCCACTTATAAAAATAGCCCAGCTCAGTGGTGATTATTCATCAAAAGAATCAGTTCCCTGGGCGGTAGTCAGCTCTCAATGGAAGTATTTAAGCAGAGGCCAGATGAGATTCCTGCACAGATGACCTTGACATTGCTTTTAGCTCTAAGTTTACTTTAGTCTAAGATCCTTTCCCTCTTTCCAGGCTAGAGTGCAAATTCTATACCCTTGTGCTCAAAGCTGTTCTGAAGGCCCGACCACCTCCTCAGCCCTTTCCCATCCGCAGCTCTGCCATCCTTCAGCTGTTCCTTACTGTTGGGCAGTCGCATGTCCACTCCCCTGTGCTTTGTCCAGGCCGTTCCCTCTACCCAAATGCCTTTCTTCCTTCTCTGCCTTTCAAGCTGAGGCCCAGGGAGGTCCTGCCCAGCATGGAGCTATCTCCCAAATGCACACTGCCCCGGGGCCCTGGGAACATGAAGCCGGGGGCTGCAATCAGCAGTGGTGTGTGCTGGAGCCAGCTTCGACCTTTGCACTGTTGTTAAATACTCAGGATTTCTGTGGCAGGTGTTAAGCCACTGGAATCAGCCAGAGTGGGAATATTTTATAGAAATTTGTAAACATTATCAATCAGAGCTCTTCCCCGCAAGAACCAGGTTAGCAGCACACCAAAGCAAATACGCTCTGAGTGGCAGGGGTTGGCTGGAGTCGGTGCTGGGAAGGGTTCTGCAGCTGAGACAGGAAAGGGGGTGGTGTGTGATTAGTGATGTTGGCCTGAGTGCGAGGGGAGGGGGACTGCAAAGATGCCATCGCCAGCTGAAGCCAGAACCGACTCCTCTGAGCTCCCACAGCTATGTCTGCCTCTCCCACTCGGCCCTCATGTAAGCCATGAGGACCTCACCTACGCTTGTTTCATTTTTCATCCACTTAGCGTGGACTTTGGCATCAGAATTTGTTTCTTGCTCTGCCACTTGCTAGCTGTGAGACCTTCGAGAAATGATCTGACCTCTCTGAGCCTGTGCCTTTAACTGCATCGTGGCTTTGTCTCATGCCTCGTGGTGCCCAGGTCCTAGAAAGGTAGGCCCAAGCCCTGAAGAGGCAAGGAGCTACCTCCACAGGTTATGATGAGACTCCCAAACCCTCCCTCCCTCCCAGGACTCCTCACCTCCCTGGCTCCCATCCCCCCTGAGACAGTACCTTGGTTGCAGAGGGCTCCGGAGAATCCGGGGAGGCACTCGCAGACGCCGCTGACGTGGTGGCAGGGCCCGCCGCTGTGCACGCAGAGGGGGCACGGCTGGGCGCAGCTGTGGCCATAGAACCCAGGGGGGCAGACTGGGGGTGATGGGGAGATGTGGTCAGCAGCCCGAAGGGCCTCAGCCAGCCTGGTCACCCTTCCAGTTCCACACAGTGATGAAGGGAGGCTCCTCAGAAATACAGGGAGAGCCACGCCCGCCACACCTCGGAGGGCCTGTCTCTGTACAGAGAAGAGCTGTGGTCTGGTCCTCTTTCCATGGAGGAACAGGCTGGGCCCTGGACTTGGGGGCAGAAAAGCCAGGGGGAGAGGGGACTAGAGGAAGGGCAGGAGTGGATGGGAGTGGATGGGAGGACGAGGTGACTGCGGTGAGGTCTGAGGGTGGAGAAAGGGGGCTCAGCCTTACTTCTCTGGCATAAGGGTCCTCGGAAGCCAGGGGCACACTCGCAGCTCCCATCCTCCGGGGAGCAGGAGCCGCCGTTCTCGCAGCTGCAGGAGACAGAGCAGTTGGGGCCCCAGCGACCAGGTGGACATGTGCTATCACAGCGGATGCCTGTGGGCCAGAGGCAGACTCGGGTCAGCGGAAAGAGGGGTAAGGGAAAAGGAAGAACAATGGGCCCAGCGTGGCTCAGTGGTTGAGTGTCAGCCTATGAACCTGGAGATTATGGTTTGATTCCCGGTTGGGGCACGTGCCTGAGTTGTGGGCCGATTGGGGAGTGCAGGAGGCAGTCAATCAATGATTCTCTCTCATCATTGATGTTTCTATTTTTCTCTCCTCCCTTCCTCTTTGAAATCAATTAAAAAAACATTTTTTTAAGGAACAATGGTGGGAAGGGGCACCATGCAGTATGAGAGGTGGAGGCAAACAGTGCATCTAGAAATGTAGAAGAAAAACCTAGCCAAGGCTTGGTCTATCAGGGAGGGCTTCCAGAAAGAGGTGACGCCATAACTGAGTCCTAAGGGCTAAGGGGAAACTGACCAGGTAAAGGAAACCCTATGTGCAAAGAACAGGAGGCAGGAGAGAGAATCATGCTTTGAAAGAAAAAATAGTTCTGTGTGGCTGCACCATCCTATATAATAAAAGAGAAACATGTAAATTGACCATCCCTCCCATATGCTCACCAGCCATCAGGAGTATGCAAATTAACCCAATAAAGATGGTGGGTTAATTTGCATACACAGACAACGGGCAGAGAGTAGAATGGGAGAGCTGGCGGAGAGTGGAGTGGCTTAGGGAACTTGGCTCCCCAAGCTGCCAGACGAAGAGCAGAAAGGGAGAGCTGGGGTTTGGAGGACTTGGCAGAGCAGGAGACAGAGCAGAAACGGAAAACCCAGAGTGTGGGAAGCACCAGGAATGCTGGGAATCATAGTTCTGGTTTCAGACGGATCTCCTAGACCAGTGGTTGGCAAACTCATTAGTCAACAGAGACAAATATCAACAGTACAGCAATTGAAATTTCTTTTGAGAGCCAAAATTTTTAATCTTAAACTTCTAACGCCACTTCTTCAAAATGGACTCATCCAGGCCGTGGTATTTTGTGGAAGAGCCACACTCAAGGGGCCAAAGAGCTGCATAAGGCTTAAGAGCAGCAGTTTGCCAACCACGGTCCTAGACACTAGTGAGCTTGGGTCAAGTTACTGTTGTGGTGGGGGATGGAGGGAAAGCAAAGGTGAGAGACATAAGTAAAATCAGAGTGTCTAGGAAAAATTAAAGAGAAGATATCCTAAAACTTCAAGGAAATTTCTACCAATGAAGCTAAGACAAAAATACCTCTATTATCCTGTGAGCAACAGACCAAACTGGGTTGGGGTCTCAGACAGTTTGCTCATATGATTGCAAAGACAGAAGAAACTCCCAGATTGGAGAGGGCTCCCCCTGAGGGCTCCCAGATTGGAGAGGGTGCAGGTCGGGCTGAGCACTCCCTCATCCCCCTTCGCCCTGTGCACAAATCTCTGTGCACCAGGCCCCTAGTAAAGTATAAAATGAGATTTGGCAAAGAGATGTGATTGTGGGAATAAGGGACCAGATCATGAAGGCCCTCCTTCCTTTTTGACATATTAGCTGGTATCTAAGGCTAGCCCTGGGAAAAATCAACTATGGGGCAAGTGAGTGCTGTGATGGGGGTTCGCACACTGGGAGTGAGCTCCTGGCCCACTCATGTTAGCCCAGGAGCCACTGGTTCTCCCTGGGTTCCAGCCAGTCAGCTCTGGCCGGGCCCAGAGAGGGAGTGAGGTCTTTTCAGATTCTTTGACCACAGTCCTCGGTGCAAAATGTATTTTATATCATAGGTGCACACATGTGTAATAGAAACCAAGCCTTTGAAAAATGACATTTACTGTATATGATGCACTCTGATATTTTCTCTGCACTCTGATATATCCTATTAAGAAAAAAGAAAGCTAGTTGTGACCAACAAATGGATTTAATGACCCTCAGTTTGACAAATGGTGGTCTAAGGGGGAGGGGAGGAATTTCTAAGAAAAAGGAGCAAGGCCTACACATTCTTTCAGAGCTGAGAGGAAATTATATGTTGGGGGTGATTATCGCCAAAGGCTAAGAAGGAATTTGCAAAGGCCCGAGGCTGGAGGCCCCAGCTCTGGGGTGGGGTTTGTTTCCAGGCAGAATGTCTCACTTGTATTAATTAGCTGGATGGACTGGGTGGACCCTAGAGACTGCGTGGCTTTGGAAGGTGAATATCAGGAGCTCAGAAAATCAGAATTAGTTTAAAAATCATCTCTGCCTTGTTACAATGACAGGGATTTTGAGAGAAAGAAAAAGGGAGGAAGACAGGCCCACTGAACACGGCTAGTCCTAGCAGCGGAGAGAGAGCAGTGTGACCAATTCAGCTGGAATTGTACAAGCCCACCTGGGCTGGCGGAGAGAGCAGACAGGAGGGGAAGCAGCAGGCTGCACTCCAGTGCTCTCCAGCCTGGTGCCCGCTCCCTCCCCAGGACGCAGGTGTCTGTGTGGAGGGTGAGGGGCAGCTTCCCCCGGAAACGGGGTCTTTCCCCAGTGAGAATCTGGGGGCCCCACTCCACCCCTGATGGAGGCTTCTCCCTGGGGAGTGTTGGGTGTGCAGAGGCGAGTCCTGGACCTGCAGCATGGACTGACTGCAGGGGAGCCTGGGGAAGGGGACCCCAAGGGGAAACCCGGAAGCTGTGCAGAACCAGAGGCTGCCATCTGCCCCAAGGAATTCCTTTGCCCTCGAGTGTTGAGCACCCAGGCTGCTAACTCCCAGGGAATCTCCCTGCTTCACTTTTCAGGACCCTCCCCACGTTTTTATTGAGGTAAGAATCCACATATTGTGACTTCTAGTTCATGCCCCGAGGCCAGCAGCAGCTCAGCAGCCCTCATCCTATAGGGTCTCCTTCTCCAGGAAGCCTTCCTGGATGTCTGCCCAGGGATTCAAGTATCTAATGGATAGTCACCAACATACAGCTTTGCCTCCACCTATTGATTGAATGTTTCATATATAAGAGTCCTGTCTTTCCTGCCAGCAATTTGAAGACAGAGATTCTCCTAACACTTCTGATCCTTCTTCCTTGGTACTCTGATGGATGGGGATGTCGTCTTGGTCATTTTTGCATCTCTGGTGCCCAGCACAATGTCTGACACTGAGGGTGCTCAGGGACTGCGGCTCTTTTTGAGTTTTGCCATTCACTGCGGGTAGGACTGACACAGTGCTGGACACCTGGTAGCCGCCACAAAGACTTGGTGAATGCCTGAGCCAGGAAATGCTAACTGAATGAGTAAATGGCTCCTCCTGAAAATGGAATCCTGTGTCTTCCATCTCTTGTCACCAATGTCCTGAGACCCTGGGCAACCCCCTTTCCTTATCTGTGGCATGAACAGGTTGGAATCTTTCATCTTCAAGGTCTCCTTCACTTTGAGAGGAAAACCCATATATGGTGATAGGCCAGCTCCTTTCCATTTATCTCAAGAAACATGTAGTAAGCACCTACTGTGTGCAGGGCAAGATGAATTAGTAACGAGGCAGTCGTCAAGAAGCCTGTGGCTCCTGGGGGCCAGGGGAGAACACACACACTCTTTGGGCCCAGAACCCCTGGTGCTGTGCCAGGCACCAGGAATATGCCAGGGGCTGGGGAGGGGCCACTGAGGGTGGCTGGGGTCTGCCCCCCCCCCCCATCTCTCCTCTGTCTCCTTCTGCATGATAAACCCCAAGACATCAATCGCTCCTTTGAAATGTCTTCAGGACCATGTTTGGGGAAATTAGCTTTAGAACAGCAGAGGCTTTACTGAAAGGCTGTCCGTCAAAGACAGAATTCCTAAGCACCAGATGTCATTAAAATCTTACCGGGCGCACTTGAAATTAAGGCAGTGAAAAATTAAAGTGGATTTCTACTTGGCTCCAGTAAGAGTCTAAGGTGCCAGTGTCCTGAAGGGCAGGGCAAGGGGAGCCAGGTCGAAGATTCTGCCGAGGAGGCCACGGCCAATGTCCCTGGCCCCGGGCTGCTCAGAAGCTTTCTGCTTACCGAGAACAGAGGCTGCTCAGCAGCCTGGCGCGAATTATTTATCTGAGGATATCCACTGCAGCAGTGCCTGCATTCCTTTCTCCTTGGGCCCTGCTAGTGGGTTCATTCACGCAGTACATGATTACTCAGCACTTCCTGCCTTCAAGGTTTACATTTACTGAGCACTTACTCTGTGCCAGGCACTGTTAGCACTCACGGGTATTAATTCATTTAAGCTTCAAAAAAGACCCTGTTGTCTCAAGGATTATAATTATCTGCGTTTTATGAATGGAGAATCCGGGCCCTGAGCAGTTAAAGGACCCGCCCAAGGTCACAATCCTGAACAGTCTGGCTGCTGCTCTGAACTGCTGTGTTATCCGTATCTCCGTGTGAGGCAGGCAGTGGACACAGTGGTGAACAAGGCGGATGTGGCCCCTTCCTCCACAGAGCTGATGGTGGAGGAAGGGAGGCAGATAATAAACAAATACGGTAGCTACAATTGAGGTTTGTTCTGCAAAAGGAAAAATGTAGGGTATTATGAGAATAAATAAAGGTTAAGGGGGTGGACTGTAACTGGGGGAGAGAGCCTTGCCAGAGGAAATGACCTTGGAGTTGAAATCTGGTGGAGGAGAAGGCCTTATCAGGTGCAGAGACTGAGGGAGTGATCCAGGCAGAGGGGCTAGCTAGGAAGGCCTGGAGGCAGGAGGTGATGGCCTGGGCAGCTGGAACAGTGAGTGATGGGAGTGGGCAAAGGAGAGGTAGAGGAGTTGGGCCAATGCCAATTTCATGTGGGCCCCAGGCCATCTGAAGGATTCTAGATTTTATATGGATGCCCTGGGAAGCCATGGAAGCATTCTGAGCAGGGACTGATGGGAAAGGAGCTGGGTTTGAAAAGTTCGTGTTGGCCACCATGTGCAGAATGGATGTGGCCGGGCAAGAGGGGAGGCCGAGGCAGTGCCAGCTGAGAGGCAGTGCCTGGTGGGCCCGAGTGGGGCAGTGGGAGGGAGGAAAGTGATGGATGACAGGTCATGTAGAAACTAGCCTGAGCTGAGGATGAAGTTCCTGGTCCCCCTCTGCACCATAGCTTCTGCAAACACCAACAGCCACTAGGGGTCAGCCTTTGTCTGATTCTTTATTGGCTTGCCCCTTCTCAGGAGAGAGCCTACACATAGGCGTTCAATCAATATTTGTTTACACAAATCGAGTGGAATGGAGAACTGAAGCCCAGGAAATAAAGGGAAAGGTGCTTAGTTAGGAAGCTAGAGGAAGTAATGAAGGAGAGAGAGCAGTCAAGAGAAGAAGGAAAATACCACGCACGAGCCCAGTTTCCAGGACTTGGGTGGCGATGAGGCCGAAGGGGGTTACCTGTCCACCCTGCCAGGCAGCAGCAGTGGCCTGTCACAGGATCACAGCCATCGGCGTGGCTGCAGTCACAGCGCTCACTGCAGTTCGGCCCAAATGTGCCATCCTGTGGCCAGAGGGGAGAGAGGAATGGTCAGCTCTGGCTCCCGGAGCCCCACGCACTTCTGTTGGAATTTGATGACAAAACAGAGCCACTGCCCCACAAGGTCGCACAGAGACTCCGGCTGGGCACAGTGGGAACGTTTTTTATAACTGGGTAGCCCCACGGCCGGGAAGCCCCTCCACGGAATTCTCTGGCTGCTTTAACAAGAGCGTGGGGTCCGGAAGGAGGGAGGTGATGGTCTCACCCGGCTTCTCATGGTGAAGCTCAGAGGGCTGCAATGACCGTCCATTAAAATTGTAAATGGAAATGCACTTTGCAGATTGCAACACATCAATCACATGGGAGGAATGACTGATTTATGCTTTGTTGCATGGGAAGAGGTGGTGACTAACACGTGTTGGGTGCTCGTTAGGTATCAAGAGCCTTATGTTCTCTCCACAGTGACCCCATGCAATGGTTCCATTCTACTCACAATTTAGAGGAGAAACATGGTTAGGGAAGGGAAGTATCATGCCCAAGGTAATCCAGCTAGGACAGTGGTCGGCAGACTCATTAGTCAACAGAGCCAAATATCAACTGTAAAATGATTAAAATTTCTTTTGAGAGCCAAATTTTTTAAACTTAAACTTCTTCTAATGCCACTTCTTCAAAATAGACTCGCCCAGGCCGTGGTATTTTGTGGAAGAGCCACACTCAAGGGGCCAAAGAGCAGCATGTGTTTGCTGACCACAGAACTAACAGGTGAAAAAGTCAGGATTTATACCCAGGACTGTAGGACTCATGCGACAATATCACATCAGTTGGTTTAACTTAGTCATATCTAAGACTGAGATCCAGCGGCTACATCTGGTGGTTATTGCTGGATAGGGCTTGGTTCAGGCCTCCCACACCCCAATCATAAAATGATAGATGCTGGAAGCAGAAAGAAGCTAAGACACGATCTTTCAAGGCAACTGGTGGATTAGGAAGGGCCATCCTATAGCACCGTATTGTGAGATTCTGAAGCTGCATTTGGGCTCAGGTAAACATGCGAGTCCACTAATGTTTACCGAGAGCTGCAGGGGGCAAGGGGGGCCAATCACCGCCTCTGCCAAGTATTTGCCGTTTTATAGATGAGAGAGCTGAGACCTGAAGTGGGAAAGTGGCCACGGAGAGGTTAGAAGTAGGGCTGAGACCTGATCTAGGGTTTCCATCTGTGCTCTTCTCTGTGAACAAAATAACTCCAGGGAAAGGGTATGCAAGGCTGCTGGGCCCACCAGGTGCTTTGCAGCCCTGGACACTCACCGGGCAGGGCAGCTCGCAGGTGTCTCCCAGCCAGCCGGGGGTGCAGGAGCAGGAGCCATCCGTGGGGCTGCAGGCCGCCCCGTTGGCACAGGCGCAGCTCTCGTTGCAGTTCAGGCCCCAGGTCCCGCCGGGACAGGGCAGGCTGCAGTCCAGGCCCTGCCACCCTGAGGGAGGGAAAGGCTGTCGGCTCTCCATCCAGGCCCTGCACAGCCTTCTGCTTACGCCCCCCAGCTCTGTTCGGGGCATCCTGCCCAAACCCAAACCTCTCAGGGTTAGAACACACACTCCACAGAGCCCACTCCGAATACGGTTGCCCGTGCTGGGTGGCTGTGACGGCTGTGAGGAGAGCTGGGGCTGGGATGCGGGCCTCCTGCCTCCCAGTTCTCACTGTTTTGGCCTGGGGCTGATGAGGCCACCTGGACAGGGAACCAGCTGAGGGGGGAGGGCTGTCTCAGCCCACGTGGAGTCAGCCAGTTGATTTCAGGGTCGTTGGTTTGGGGGACGGCCTGGTTTCCCACTCGGAGGCTGGTCTCTGGCCTGCTGGCCCTCATATCCTTTTTCCCCGCCCCTGCTCTATTCTAGGTCCCAGGGGGGCCGACCCCTGCAGCTGCTTCGCCCAAGACCCCCTTCCCTGGCTCCCAGGTGGGCTTGCTGATGGGAGACCCGGCCCACAACCCGGAGTGCGGGGGCAGGAGAGACACCAGGTGTCTCCTATTTCTCCGCCTCGAGCCTCTAGTGCAGTGTTTCCCAACCTTCTCTCATGATGAGAATCACCTGGCGGAGTTGTTAAAACACAGATTCCCGGATCCCAACTAAGAAGTGCTAAACTAGAATTTTTGAGAACATATAGGTAAAATTGCATACCTAACTTAGTGCTCTGTATATAAAATCTGTCTTAGAGCACTAGTTAAGTATACAATTTTACCTATATGTTCCCAAAAATTCTAGTTTAGCACTTCTTAGTTGGGATCCGGGAATCTGTGTTTTAACAACTCCGCCAGGTGATTCTCATCATGAGAGAAGGTTGGGAAACACTGCTCTAGTGGGCTGTGTCTCCATGCTCCAGCTCTATTGAGCTGTCCCTCTGTCCATGCCCCAGCTCCACCAGGTGGCCCTCACTCCCAGGAGTGGCAGCAGATCCTCCCACAGCTGCTAATCTCTGGTTGCTCACCTACCCTTGTACCTCCTTCAGCTCTTCTCATGTCAGGCAGCAAATCCCCTTTATTTCATCTCCTGTTGAAGCCCCCGGCCTGGGTTCTGGTGGCTGGAACCTGACATACAGGCTCCCTGACCCTGCGCGCGGGCGGATGAGCAGGAGCAGCGTAGACCCCGCCCCTGGTGGCCCCCCTGGGCAGCGCGCACATCGGAAGGGGGTGGGATTGGGAGAGAAGGCGCGTTACCTTCCTTGCAGGTACAGGAGCCGTCTACTGGGGAGCAGGTGCCACCGTTGTTACAGCCACAAACGGATGAGCAGTTGGGGCCATAGGTCCCCGCTGCACAGGGAACTGCACAGACCTCTCCCTGGAAAAGGAGGTGAATTTTGGGTCAGAAGGCTGCCCCATGCTGGGTGGCTGTGACCGGTGAATGATGACCCTTTCCCAAGATGTCTATGTTCTGGAATCTGTATGCTATCATACGGGGCAAAAGGGACTTTGCAGATGTGATTAGGACCTTGAGATGGAGAATCTTGGATTATCCAGGTGGGCCCAATCTAATCACATGAGCCTTTAGAAGTAAAAGGTCATTAAAAGGGTAGCCTTGAGATGCTCTCCACCTGCCTTTGAAGATGGAAGCGGGAGCCACAAGTCAAGGAACAAAAGGAGGGACCTCAGTCCTGCAACCCTACTAACTGAATTCTGCCAGCAACCGCCGGAGCAGGGAATAGATTCTCCCCTAGAACCTCTAGAAGGAGCACAGCCTGCCAACACCTTGACTTTAGTCCTAGCAGACCCATACTAGACTTTGACCCACAGAAATGTGAGATAATACCTTTGTTTTGTTTTAAGCCACTGAATTTGTGCTAATTTGTGATAGCAGTAACAGAAAACCAACACGGCGATCCTCACCGGTTGGGGGAGAGTCAGGCTTCCAGACCACAGCTCCAGGATGCGCAAAGCCCCCAGGGAGCTTGACCTCTGAGTCTGTGTTAGGTCACAGCAGCCCAGAATTGAACCCTTTTCCTCTCCGTCTTATTTGATTGTCACCAGCAACCCCAAGACTCAGATGGTAATTTCCTATTCCTATTCACCTGAACCTCAGAGAAGTTAAATGTACTAGCAAGTAATAATAGCTAATGCTTATTAAGTGCTTTCTCAATATCGGGCACCATGCATCCATCATCACATTTAATCCTCACAGGACCCTCAGGAGAGAGGAACTATCGTCTCAGCAGTATTCGTACGGAATAGAACAATTGTATGGAGAAGTTGGGTGACTTAGCCCAGGTCAGAGAGCTAAAAATGGTTGCTCTCTATTTGAACCCGGGCTGGCTGCTTACACCTTCTGTTCCCAGGGGCCATACACTGGCCCTCCTGGACCACATCCTCTGAGGCGGAGGTTAGTGAGCTCTTGAGGGGAAGGGGAGCAGGACTGAGCAGAGGGAGAAGCTGCACTGAGGACTGATCTTTGGGGACGCTCCAGAGCTGGGATGGCCCTTAGACTTGTCCCTCCAGTGGAAAGGGAGGGAGGGCCTAAACATCCCACCCGTCATTGGATCTCCTCTGCCCTGGGGAAGCGGGCATTTCAGGCGAAGCCCTTGGCTGAGGGCCATTTCTGGAGAGGGACTCAGCCTGAAGCCCCCGAGTTTCCTGCAGCTGGGGAGGAAGGAGTGCCTCCATCCCAAATTGTGGACGTGGGTAGCCTACTACGGCAGCCACTACACCAGGCCTCGTTGGTGGGCTATTAGCTCCAGGAGGGAGTTCAGAGCGAGGGCAAGTCACAGAGCAGGAGGGCCAGGAGCGGGATTTCAGAGGCCTTGAGTTGGAGGTGGAGGGAGTCTTCAGTTAATCGGAGAAGAGAGGGGTCAAGGCAGTCAAGTGGGAAGAGTGTGGACCAGGGTGCAGAGGAATATGAGGGTGAAGAATGTTCCAGGGGTAGCTGGAGGGAGGTGATTGGTGTAGGAAGGCGGAGGGAGATATTTAAAAGGGGAGTTGGGAGCCTTGAATGCCAGGTAAGGGAGTCTGGGCTTTGTTCTCTGAGTCCCCCAGGACATGCCTTCCTCACTCAGAACTCACTCTGGAGCTGTCTGCTCTGGAGAAGGTGGTCACTGGATATTGAATTCCCACAATGCATCCCCCAGGGAGTGTCTCCAGCCAGCTTCTCGGGTCTTACACCTCGGCTTACTGTGGGAATGCTGAGCAGATGGGACCAGGAGGCCAGAGCTTGTCTGGGCCCTACTAGCTGTTACACGGGGTAGGTTACTGCCCCTCTCTGAGCCTTTGTTCCAGCATCAGTGAGATGACAGGTCTGAAGTAGAGGAGCTCACTCTTAACTGGAAGGGTCCCAGGCAGCTGGCCTCACTCCCGCTTAGGCCACAGAGACACAAGATTACGTAGGAGCCGTGTAGAGGGAAGCTCCTCTCCATCCCTTTCCTCTCCTGGCTCAGCAGCACTGGCTGGGTCAGGAAGGAGAGACTGGGAGTGCAGCGTCCTGCACCAGAAGGTTCCACAGTTCCCACTCTTTCCCCTGCCAGCCCCTGGCAGGCCCTGACCAGCCTGAGTCTGCCAGCACTCCCATTACCCAGATCACTCTAATTTCCCCAAGATTACAAATAGCCCAGAGAGCATATTTTCGCTCTGAGAGCCTTGGCCCGGGTGCAAATTGCATGCACAGTTCATGATTTTCTCTGCGTGAGTTTACATGGAGAGCGGTTTCTCTCCTGGTGCCCTCATTCAAGCCCCCAATCCTGGGAGGCCTCCAGGGCCTGTGTGCCCAGCTCAGGGGCTGCTGGTGGGGCTCAAAGAAAACTCTCCCCCCTGGCCCTGCTCCAGGGGCCAAGATGCAGAGCACCCCGCTGGAAACACCTGCTCCCCAGAATGCTGCACCTGGGCCCCATTTCCCCCAGCACAGCCCATGCAAGGACATGGATAGTCGGTGTGGTTTTACAACAGCCCTGGGAGGTCGCCAAGTTGAGAGGACGTTTTGCTTCCCAGAGAAAGAGATGGACACTCAGAGGGCCAGTGAATGATCCAGGGTCCCACAGTGTATTAGTGAGGGTGAAGGAGCAACAACCAGACTTCCTTCCAGAGTGGGGGCAAAGCCCAACGGTTAGAAAACAGACTCTGGTGTCATCCTACCATTCTACCTTGTGCAATTTACTAAACCACTCGGGAACTCGGTTCCTCCATCTGTAAAATGGGAATAATAATATCCCTCCTTCATAGGATTATTAAGAGGATTACATTGGCTATCATATGTGAACCAGATAGAGCTGTGCCTGGCAGTCAGAAAGCACTATACAAGCTATTAGTACTGTGCCCTGGTTGGTGTGGCTCAGCAGTTAGAGCATCCAAAGGGTCTCAATGGGTTTGACCCCTGATCCAGGGCACGTACCTAGGTTGCAGGTTAGCTCCCCCACTCCCACCCCCCATGCTGGAGGCAGCCAGTCAATGTGTCTCTCTCAGGTAGATGTTTCTCTCTCTCTCCCTCTCCTCTTCCCTCCTTCCCATTCACTCTCTCTGAAAAGCAATGAAAAAAATATGCTCATGTAAGGAGAACATAAAAAAAAGCTATTATTACTGCAAAGAAGTAATATCTCTTATGAAAAGAATACACAAAAACCCCCAAGGTTTCAACAGAAGACAGCTCTGGAGGAGGGATCCACCTCTCACTCAGTGAACAAGCTCCTGGGCCCATTTCCTGCCACTTCCTTCAGGCTGGCTCCCTGCTTCCCCTCCTCATAGGAGAGGAGGCTGGAACTTTACCATAACACACCAAGGGCATGGTCTTGGGGGACAGAACAAAGGGCTACCACGTGCCAGGAGCTGTTCCCAGCACTTTCTATTTGTTTGCTCCTAATAGCCAAAATGTCCAAATGGGGCAGCGGGCAGTTCCTGAAATGCACAGTTCTGCCCAGCAGGGAGGTGAGCTCAGCACAGCTACCTGAGCACTTCCCTTCCTCCACCTCGATGTCCTGACTCTGACTTGGTTCAGACTCCTCAGCACAAAAAGTTAAACTTTTTGTCAAGTTTCCTACCTTCTGGCCTCTGATCTGAGGGTCAGGTATGATGTGCAGGACATCAGCCATCTCTCACGATTGCCATGCCAAACAAGCTAATAGTCAGCCTAACTTCTCAGGTTTAGACTGACCGCTCATCCCCCTGCCTAGGCCTGGGGATTCCCAGGGTGCCCGTGCCAACCCCCCAACACATTGGCCATTGTCTCAACCACACACTTTCCCAGTTTGGGGGACACCAGCAGGCCTTGGCCATGATGGCCTGTGTGGCACCCAAGACTACAGAGGTCATCATTTATGTCCGCACATGCTTAGGCATCAGTGAGACTCAGAGTGTTTGTCTCTGGGGCTGTCTGTTTATACATCTGTGTAGATTCGGGTATAAATTTGTGATTCCTTCTTAGTCCTTCCCTGCTGGTGTGTTCCCTCCCCAGCCTCCCAGGCCTGCTGGGAACTGGGTACACACAGACACTGCAGTCCTAGCATACTGGGGGTCCTGGTTGGTTCACGTGCCTGCCTCCATCTGGGCTGTGCGCTCAGGGAGGCGGAGGCCTGATTTTATTCACGTCCAGATTCTCAGGGCTTGGGATCCTGCTGGTAACATAATGGGCCCTTGATAAATGTTGGTTAATTGAAATGAGATATTTTTGTGTACATGCTGGCTTTTACTGTGGACATAACCGGGAGGGCTGGGCACTTTCCATATGCTTTCTCTCTCATGCCAAGCAGTTCAACAAATGTTTGCCGAGTAGGGGCCAACTCTGAACCAGCCCTGGTTGTGGGCTCCAGGGGCATACTGGAGCCTGAGACCTGTCTCTGACCTTGGCAACTCCCAAGGCAGTGCCCACAGCCATACTCATGCCTGCATCCAACTGTGTTTGTCCACTTACTAATGTCTCCCCAGTTAGACTGGAAGCTTCATGAGATCAGGGATCTAACTCATCTGGGCTGCCCAGTATCTCTAGCTCAGAACCTGGCACAGAGTGGAGGTACTTTATAAACAGCATTGAACAATGAGTGGCTCCTATCACACACAGGAAGCAGAATGTTATCTGGTCTAAGGATGGGTCCCATGCTATTCACACTGATTTTAGGCCACCCTGGGGGCTCTTGTCAAAAGGGAAAGCCAGGCCAGATCCTGGGCTGTCAATGGTCCGTGCCACACTCTGCTACCCCTTGCCCAAACCCTGCTGGCCAGGCTGAGGGTCAGAAGTACAGCCAGAAAATTACCCTGTTGGCCTCTAGTGCATCCACTCAGAGATAAGCCCCTCTGAGCTGAACAGTATCTCAGAGCTGATCAAATCCATCACCTTCATGAGAAAGAGACCAAAAGAGTTGGTGGAGCTGGGGCTTGCAGGCCAGTGCTCCTTGGGACTGGCTGCAGAGCAGGGACTGTGTCTTATCCAGCCCCTTCCCCCAGCCCAGTGCCTGCCCACACCAGCCTGAAAGCACACCTGTGGATCTTTTCACACTCCTGGGAAAAGGACATGATGAGAGCCCAGGACTGTGAGCTCAGATGAGACCACACATGCTTCACATAGTCTAGCATCTCTGCTCACTTCCTCAGTCAGCAGTATATCCTCAGGCCCTTTATTGAAGCTGTTCCCCAAGATTTCTACCCAGAATTCATATACTACATCTTACTGCTAGGTAATAGATTAGTATCCTATGAGAGACTCGTGTCCGTGCTAGGTAATAGACAGGCCTGGGTTTCCTTCTCTCTCTCTATAAAACCCTAATATGCAAATAGACCAAATGGTGGAACAACCGAACAACTGGTCATTATGACGTGCACTGACCACCAGGGGGCATGCACGGAACATGGTGGGCATCAGCTATGGTGGGATGGTGGAGCAGGTGAATAGGGGCGCCAGACCAAGGCAGGGAGCCAATCGCTTCATCAGGGTGAGCCTCTAATGGTTACTGAAATTTCTTTGCTCCTGCACACCGCTGTTCCACCAGGCACTCCCATCTGCTGCCGGCGCTGGCCCTGACTGCATCCACTGGTGTTGGAGCTGCCTCTCACACCCACTGCTGGCACCCAGCACCTGCCCCGATTGCTCCGTGCCATCACCCCTCAAGGCTTCTCCACCTCCCCCAGCTCCCGAGGGGCAATCAGGGCAACAGCCACCACTCGCACCCGCTGACAGTGCTGGCCCCGCTTGTACCCGCTGTTGGCACTGGCCCCAGTTGGTCCGCACCATCAGCAGGTGTGAGCGGGGGCCAGAGGGAGCGGAACTTCTAGCAGACAGGACCAGGGACCACGGTGGGAAGGGCCAGGCAAGGGGGCAGAGGATGGGCCGAGATCCACACTGAGCCCACTGCAGCCTCACGGCCCACATTTCCTTTCAAGGTGAACGAATTCATGCACTGGGCCCCTAGTCAATTATACGTGGCTGTTGAAATCAATCACTCTCCCCAGCATTCACCACCAAGAATCCTTGGTAGCGCGCTCCCTCTACAAAGCCTCTCAATGTGAAAGACACTGCTGTCACTCTGTGGGGCCTAAGGCATCATGTTTTGAGGAGGTGCAATCTGGCCAGTAACCACATGCCACGTGACTGGTGGCAGCATCTTGTTCACCAACCATGACCTAGAAATTCCCATGATGTTACCCACAACCAATCAGAGCTTCTGATCAGTGTATGCTAGCCTGGGAATATTACACAGAATTAATTTAATTCCAATTATAAGCAAAAACAAAGCAAAGCCGCCTTGGTCTTTTAGTTAACCTCATCACAGGCAATGGACGTTTGCCCAGAGGCTTTGTGAAATGTTCAAAACCACTCTTGGCAACCTGCTGTGGGCTTTGCAGGTGTTTAGCTTGGAACCACTGACTGGGTCATCTCTAAGGGCCCTTCAGCTCAGATTCTCTAAGCAGTTTCTTGCCTATAGTAGGAGGTCTTAACCCAAAGGAGTGAGGAACGGTGGAAATGCAGACGGGGGGTGGGGGGGAGCCTTCCTGGGCTTCTAAGAATCACACAAGCTAAATCATCTGGGGCTGGCCTTGTGCTCATTCCTAATGGTGGGGGGACAGTCCCTCATGCCAGACCTAGAAGGGATGGGTGAGGATCACTTGGTCCACCTGCCTTGCTTTACAGAGGAGGAGACTGAGGCCAGGAGAGGGAAAGCAAGTTGCCCATGATCACACAGCCAATGCTGGGCAGAGATGGGGTTGGAACTCGGATTTCCTGGCTCCCATTCCAAGCACAGAGTGCTAAGAGCCCAGATGTATGAAGCTCTGGGATAGCCTATGCTGCCCTGCTCGAATCAGCAGCACATTTACCACCTAAGCATGCAACATCCAGAAGACATGGCTTTGACCTTGAGGAAGGGCCACTTGCCAAGGCCCAGATGCTTTGGCCCTCTCTCAATCCCAGTTCACCTGCTCAGCGCACACCTCACTTCCCACAGGGGCAGGGCCCTGAGGCCCCCTCTTCACTGGGGAAAGCCTGCCAGTCCCATTCAGTGTCTTCATTCTGTGAATGGGGGATGGATGTGAACTATTCATCCCATCCAAAGGCCTGTTAATTATAGATGCAGCATTGGCTATTAACATCTTGAACTTGATTTGAAAGAGCTACTGGCAGAACGGAACCCCTGGTGCTAGTCCTGCTAAAGAGATGCAAATATCCCCTCTGCCTCCCACCCGCCTCCTTGCACAGCGCGGCAGCACAGGCCCAGACCCCGTGGGTAATGAGTTATATGTTCTATTAAATTTGTTTCAAATGCTGTTTATTTAATTTTCTCCCCTGCAATATGATGCTTTGTAGTTTGGCCCTATTTGGGAAAATTAATCAACAGCTGGGCTTCTTGTGCTCGTCATCCATTTTCCTTGCAATGGGCAGGAGGTTAATGAGAATTTTTTGGAGTGGAAGGAGGAGATGGAAAGCGGTTGACCCTCCCTCACACGAAAGCGGGAGGCAATAGCGCAAGTTCGTCTCTGGGTCCCCTTAAATGTGTGTTCTGTGGGTGGGAGGCAGAGCAAATGGAGTAGAACCAGGTTTTCTAGCTCCAGGCCAAGGTGGTGGAGTTCTCCTGTCAGCCGTGGCAGCGCAGCAGAGAGGACTCTGCCACGGGAACTAGGGAAGTCGCCCCGGCCCACACGTCTTCCTGTTGGAGGAGTAGAGATGGTTTAAGCAAGAATGGGCCCTGGTCCGGGGGCCAGGGTACCTGGGTTTAAGTAAGGCAAAAGCCCTGGCTCCAGGGGACCTGGCCTCACTCATTCATCCCATTGGACATTTGTGGAGCTGTAGGCGAGCACTGTGACGGGGCCTGGGTCTCACCACCCATTATGTAGATGCGATGTGACCTCACGTCCCTTTAAGTCCCGTATTCTTCAGCTTCCAGGGCACGTTTCCCTATTAACCTGCCCCTGTGGCACGTACCACAATTGTACTGAACTAAAAAAGTCAACTCTCATCCATTAGACCACATGTGTCAAATACAAGGCCCGCGGGCCAAATCCGTCCCGCCAGGCCTTGCAATGTGGCCCGCACCGCGCTGTCATCACTGCACTCCGCTGCGTTTCCATCACAATGACAGTTTATGACTGTTCAGTAAACCATTCGGCCCGCGATTTAGGCTGGATTTTAGATTTTGGCCCCTTCTCTGATTGAGTTCGACACCCCTACATTAGACTGTAAATTTCATGAGGGCAAGGAGTGGGTCTGTTTTATTCAACCCCATGGCCCTGGCCCTAGCCCAGAGCCTCAGCCACAGTCAGTGCTCAGTGCATATGTATGAATGAATCCAGCCATCCAGGATATGTATGTTAAAGCACTAGTATGTGTCAGACACTGTATGAGGCCAGGTGACCCGTGGTGAGCAGAACAGAGCTTGTCCCTCCCCTCCCTGGAGCTTCCCATGTAGTGTCTGGAGGCGGGTAGGGCACAAGATAAAGCTGTAGCAAGAGAGGGGCTCAGGCTAGCCCCTCCTGACTTCCAGATGCCCTGCAGGCGGCCTTCGCTGGCCTCCCCGGCCTCCGGTTGCTCCCACTCCCCTCTCTCCCCTGCTATTCCTGGAGTTTCAGGGCCACCAATGCAGGCCGATGTTTGGTGTCCGATGCCAGTCACTTCAATGCCAGCAGCACACACGTGGAGTGTGCTTTGCTGCTGACAAAGCCCCTTGCCAGCATCTGCTTTGCCACACAAAGTGCCAGCCTTGGGCTGCTGCCTTCCCCTGCCCACCCTTCTCAGTCACCCCACTCCCAGCTCCAGATCTTAGGCGGTGGGATTCCCAGGTGGGAGCCTCATTTGCGATGTTCTAGGGAGAAAGAGTGACAGGATCCACAAGAGCACAACTTGGACAGAACGCCGGCCACGCAGGCCTCTCAATGCAGAGCAAACCTCGCTGGACCTAATTAGTGTGTCGCTGGCAAGGCAGCTCCTGCCAGCGGAAGCATGCTGGGGAAAAGGAATTCTGCATAAGGCATGAGGAGCAGGGAGCTGGAGAGATGAGACGGAGAGAGGGCAGGAAGCTACTTGTCACAGCCATCCCCACTTCTTCCTCCCTGTGCTGAGGGGAAATGCCCAGGGAAATGCCTTCGGCCTGGCTCCCATGGGGGAGGGGTTGGGGAGGCTAATGGTTAGGCCTGGAAGCCCTGGATCTGTCCGAAATGAATAAGCCTTCAGTGACCCGTGGCTGCTTTGTAGGGTTGTGCAGGCTGTACTCTGGCGTTACCATCGCCTGCTGTGTGTGAGTGGGCTTCGTGTCAGTGGTGTGGCAGCTGTGGGCGGGGTAGGCTTAGCTTCTGCATGTTGGACATTTGGTCAGAGAGCCCCCTGGGTGATTTGGTCACGGTGGTTTTGAGTGTGGTGCACACGCTGTGAGGGCTGGATGTATGGGGTGTGTGCATGGACACGGCGGAATCCAGATCCTCGGGTGGTGGCTGGGTGGTGTGGGCCCAGACAGTGGCCTGCAGAGCCAGAGGGTGACAACAGTGACAGTGACAATGTCCCAAGTGGGAACCGGATGGTGGGGAACAGAGGGTCCCGCAGAGACCAATTGTGTACTAAAGTCCCAGCAGAATGTGGACATTCACATGTATGAATGTAGGGGGAAGCGGCTAAGCTTCCTGCCAATGAATATTCATGATCACGCTTAGTGCAGGACACCGTACCAGGCCCGGGAGTGGGTTAGGGCCAGGAGGTGGCGGGATGGGGAAAAGGGTAGCAACACAGGGACGATCAGATCGACCTGTCCCCCAGCAGCTCTCTGTTCAGTAGAGAAACAGAAACATCTGTGAGGACAGAAACATCCTCACTGTGCCAGCAGAGTGGGCGTGCCAGCATGGAGGCTGAGGGGCAGCAGAGGGACGGGAGCCCGGAGGTCAGAATGGCCCAGCCAGGAAAGCCTGGCATGCCGAGCTTCAAACGTTCCCTCCAGACAAAGGCAGCCCCGAAGAACCCCTCCTCCAAAGGCGGGAATCTGGGCCACTCCTTTCTATTTGAGAGGCTGAGCCCAGACTCAGGCAAATCCAACTGCTTATCGATTATGGAATCATTAAAAAAAAAAAAAATCATAGACCAAATGCGAAGAAAGTTCTAACGTTGAAACCAGAGCAGCTTTTGCCAGGGAACGGGAAAGCGGTGAGGGCGAGGAAGGTGGCCTCCACTGCCCACAGGGTCCCTCCCGCCTGCCCCCCAAGTCCTGTGAATGACCTGTCTTCACAAAGCTGGCTGCCTCTGGATTCCCTGGCCGCCGGAGGTTTCTCAGGCAAGTTCTCACAGAATGCTTCTCTACACGTAACTGGGGTCTGGGAAGAGTCCGCAGGGGCCGGCTTGAAGGGAGCTCAGTTCAGATCAGTCCCCCTGCCCGGAGGAACACAGTGGCTTCCGCCTGGGGTGGAGCCTGGCTGGGGGAGAAGAGGCAGGAGGAGTTCTTCCCAGCATCCTCTGCCTGGGCCTGGGCTTGAGATTGGGAGGGTAGAGAAGCTCAGGGTTGGGTGACCTTGCTGAGCCTGTTTCCTTGTGTATAAAATGGCAGCAGTGACACCTAACCTCAGAGGGCTGTGGGCACGCCCAGAGGATGGCTATGAGGGGACTGTGGAGTGGAAGGACTGTGGTCCAGATGGCGATCCTGGTGACCAGCTGGTGCTCCATCCACACCATCTCCTGAGCAACACGTGACAGATGCCCGACTGCCCTATGGTTGATGCCACCTCTGAAGTCAGCTCTGGCGGCTGGCGCGCCCCTGTGAGGGTGGCTAAGGTTTCATCCTGGGAGGGGGCAGTGAGCACTCTGGGTTTGCCCACAGAAGAGGCAGGCCACAGCGAAGAGGCAGAAGGTCCCATCAAGCCCATGGGCTCTGGAACCTGGTTACACGGTTCAGGTCCTGGCTCTGAGGGATCTTGGGCAACTTTTTTTTCCTCTCAGCTTTATTGGGGTGTAACTGACTAACGTTGGCAAGTTGTTAACCCCTCTGTTTCCGTTTTCCTACCTGCACAATGGGCAGGCAGCAGTGAAGACTACGCTGATACACACAGTGCTGTCAGAGCAGTGCCCAGTCCCAAGGAGGGACTACACATGCTTCAGGCATTTTGATGGTTACACGTGGCGCAGGAAGAGCCTAGGCCACAGGAGGTGTCAGAAGAGAGACTAAGATCTACCTGCTCTCTCACTTCCATACTTGCCCTGCTTCACCCTCACCACCATTTTGCAGGGTGTCCTGCAGGAGGGGAGGTCTCAGAGGTGACTTCCCGAGGTCACCCAGTGGGCAAGCAGCAGGGCTGAGATTCAAGCTCAGGTTTCCCCGACTCAAAGCCGTCTCAGAGCTCTCCCACCCTGCCAACCTGCCTATATGGAAGAACCAAGGGGGATGGGGGTTGGGGGGGCGAGAAAACCAGCATCTGTTGAGCACCTACTGCATGCTGGGTTCTCAGACTGCCACGTTACCATCTCCCTGCACAGGGTACAGAGGCCAAACGCAGCTCCGTTTGGTCACACCCCTGCTCAAGACTGCGGGAGCTCCCGCACTGCCTGCTGACTTCCGCACATGTTTCCAGCCTGGCCTGCAGGACCCAGGCTGCTTCACTCCCACCATGCTCCTCCACAACCCGCTCATCTGGGCCTGAAGGCTAGGGGTGGGGGGATGGGTAGGTGGGGGTGGGGGGTGAGTAGGGGTAGGGGTGGGAAGCCTGGCCTGGCTTCCCTGTGCCTGTCTCAGGAAATTAACCCCCCTCTGCAGAGCTTTTAGGACAGGCAAGAACAATTATTTAGTAATGTTCTTGGGAGAGAAGACTTGAGGATTTTTGTTTTGTTTATATTTATCCCCCTTGTTAGCTTTATTAGCCCCATTTTGAAATAATTTATTCATGACCGTTTCTGCAACATCTTTCATTTTCCAGGCATAATCACATCTTCTGGCAGGAATCCCTTCCCTTCCTGGGGTCCGTAATTACTCCCGCCGAGGGGATCATTGGTGCTAATGACTAAGGGGAGATGCCTGGGAGGGGCCATGCTAGGTGGGGTCTTGAACTTGAGTGCAGGGGTAGCAGGAGGGGAGTGGGTTCTTCCTTTGCTCCAGACCTGCAGCCTTGGGCGGGTCAGTCTTCGGGCCGGGCCCACTGCTCCCCGTAACGCCTCTCAGTGCATATTCCTGGGCACTTCCTCCAGTATTCTCAACAACCCGTTTCAGCTCAGCTTTACAGCAGCCCCAGGATACAGGGCTCAGGGTTTGCACCTCCATTTTGTAGAAGACCAAGTTAAGGCACAGAGAGGCGAAGTGACTTGGGCAAGGTAAAACGGCGAGTTGGCGCGGAGCCAGGGTTGAATCCCAGGCCTGACTCCTGCCTGGTCCTCTCCTTAGCACTGACCTCCTCTCTCAGAGCATCTGTCTCGGGGTGAGTGTGGCCTAGGAACATAAGCCCTGGGTTCTAGGCCCACCTCGATCACCTTAGACAAGCCTTGTAATCCCTCTGACCACCAGCTCCCTCATCTGCGAGATACAGCCTGCTTTCCTCAGAGGAGCGCTGTGAGGATGGACAAGCTCAAGTGTGAGATGGCTGAGCCCCCAAATAAGGAGGGAGACGGAGGTACCCAGCCTCCCCTCCCCTCAAAGACAAAGGCCTGGAGGTCAGTAGGCTCCAGATGAGCAATGGGGTTGCGGGGTTGTCCCCTTCCTAGGAAAAGGCCTATAAGAGCCTCAAAACGGCCATTTACCAGGGACCCACAGCCCTCAGACATTTCGGTTCGTGACTGAGAGTGCAGGTTCTGGGTGCAAATTCAGCCGTGGACTCAGCCACTTACTGACGAGGACGGTTACTTTACCTCTCTGAGCCCTAGCTCCTCATCTGCACGGTGGGCATCCCAACAGCCCCATACACAGGCGCTGTGAGGATGAAGTAAGATCTGTGAGGAGCAGAGTGCCTAGCCCTGGGCCGCCGCAGTGACTCGGGGCTCCAAACGTGTCCCCTTCCTCTGGACATTGCAGGGAGCTCCTCTGACACTCAGCCCACCCCCGGGCTGTGGGGTGGCCAGGACTGGGAGCCGGCAGGGGCGTAAACACCATCCACAGAGACTTGGACAAACAGAACTGGGAAGAGTTTAAGGCATGGAGGCGTCAGACCGGCCTCAGCAGCTTCTGCAGCTGCCCGGAGAGAGGTGCAGGCCCAGCCCGAGATCGAAGCCTCGGCTCCGGGCCGGCCATGGACAGAGGGCACTGATCTGGACACGAGGGGGAGGTGTGACAAGGGGCACGTTTAGTTTCTAGAACAGAAGCGTCAGCAGTTTCCCCTAATAAAGCCACAACTTCGGGGCCCCAGAGGGGGGAAGGCTGGACTCAGCCTTGTGACATAAAGCCAATTTTCCCTACTTTGCACTGTGGATTAATTGCCAACATGATTTAACACCCCAGGGACCCTCCACCCCACGCCTTTCTGCCCGGGGAAAAATTGCTAGGTGTCTCCGCTCTGAGGACAGCTAACTCAGAGGTGGGGGCGAAGGTGGAAAAAGCATCTGACTGGGGATCATGGCCCCCGCTTTCCATTCCAGTTCTTCCAGTGATTTGCTCTATGTCACACTCGTTCTCGGGACCTCAGTTTCCTCCTTTGTAAAGTGAGAAGATGCTTGAGGGAAGGTCTGAGTATTCATCCAACGCTGCCATTATGAAGAAATATTCCCGTTCTGTGCTCACATCCACCCTGCAGGGCAGGGATTATTAACCTGTTTTATAGATGGAAACTGGAGCTCAGAGAAGCAAAGTATATTGTCCAAGGTCACACAGCTATCGAGCAACAGACTTGGGATTCCAACCTTGGCGTGTCTGACCCCGGAGTCCACGCCCTTTGCCTCCAGTGTGATGTCTTCATACAAACACACAAAGGACTCCTCAACAATCATTTACTGAGCATTCGCTACTTGCCAGGCTTTGTTCTAAGCACTGAATCCGTGTTATCTAATTCAGTCCTAAGAATAACAGCATCACACAGTACCACTGTTTAGTCGGCTTTATGAATGAAACACCAAGATTTGAGAAGCTTAAGTAACTGGGCCACAACCATCCAGCAGGCAATGGCAGAGCTGATATTTGGATAATGGAATCTGTGTATGTGTGCATGTAGGTGCACACGTGTGTGTGTGTGTGTGTGTGTGTGTGTGTGTGTACACGTGTACAAGTGCATGTGTGTGTTTGGATCATTTCTACTGCTTTGCACTACCTAGGCTCCTCTGCTCACATGGGCATGGCAGCTGGAGGGTGAATTCCTCATTCCCAGCACAGCATCCGGAAAACCTTTTCCCATAATCATTAGGAAGCTACTCAATGGTGGGGTGCGGGGTGGTTTTCTACTCTTAGGGCTAACAGTCTTCAGACTTCAGTTTGATGAACGAAACAATTAGAACAGGAAATGCTCGCACATCATAGGCGTGCCACCTGGCTATAACTTTCAGTCCATAGCCTCTTCTGGCCCCGCCATTGTCCTTGATCCTCAGTCCCCGTTTAGAAGCCGTACAGGAGGCAGACACGCACTCTGCCCAGCTCGAGGGGGTGGAGGTGGACCAAGGGAGGGTGACATCTTTAAAGGGCATCGGAAACCTTGGAGGAAAATTCAATCACTGCTCCACTGATCTGGATTTTCATAACTCTCACCCCCTCCCGCCTTCCCCAGCCAGAACCACCGAGGTCTGTGCCTGACCTACAGACAGCGCGGAGAAAGGGGAGAAAAATGTGCAACTGAGTTTGTTCATTTGGGTGATGGAGTGCCTGCTCCCCTCGCCAGCATGCAGGGTTCAATAACGGCAGACAGGGCTTCAAAAAATCGCCGCATAAATAGATGAGCCCTTTAAGGTAATAGAAATTCTGTCATCCCGGGGAGAAATATAGGCCCCGAGCCCCACGGGAGGGGACACCAGGTCTGTCTCCCCCGCCCCCCCGTGCGCCTCATCCCCATTATAGCCACAGCTGAAAGGGGCCGTCTGGGCTGAGGAATGGCCAGGGGGGCCCTTATCTCCCGGCCACACGGGCTCCATGTGGGGAAGAGGAGGCTGGGAGGGGGTCTGGGAAATCAGGTCTTCGCAGCTCTGGCAGTGACCTCGCAGGCTGTTCGCTCAGGTGCCAAGGAGGCGGCCATTAGTCCCAGGGCAGCACAGGAGGCTTCAGCAGGCTGGCTGCCTAGGTGAGGCCTAATTAAGGAGAGATGGTCAGCGGAGGAGCATAGTGGGGCCGAGAAACTGACCTTCTCCCCTGTGATGAGCAAGTCTGTTCTCAGTTCGGTGGCTGCTCTTGGGGACCTGAGAGCCCCTTAATGACCCTGTAGCTCCCAGCCAGGAGAAAGTTTCAATTCTCACCCATTTCTTAAAAAAAAAAAAAAAAATACACACACACACACACACACACACACACACCCCACACACTGATATGTATATCAGGCAAGAAGCTCAGTTCCTAGTTCTGGTTGTGCTAACTTTTGATCCTTCAGGAGGAGATGGAAGGGTTAATTCTGATATATATATATATATATATATATATATATATATATATATATATATATATATATCAGAGAGGAAAAGAGAGATAGAAACACCAGTGATGAGAAAGAGTCATTGATCAGCTACCTCCTGCATGCTCCCCACCGGGGATCAAGCTCACTCCCCGGGCATGTGCCCTAACCTCCTGGTTCATAGATCAATGCTCAGGCACTGGACCACGCTGACCAGGCTCACCCTCATTTCTACCTGTACCCTCGAACAGGGTGCGCAGGACAGGGCCAGTCAGCCTCTTCAGATGGGGGAACCCTTGGGGTAAATAACAACAATAGCAGGGCAACATTAACACTAATCCTATATAATAAAGAGCTAATATGCTAATTAGTCTGAACAGCAAAACGAGCCTCTGGATGGCCTTCCAGACGAAGCCAGGGCTGCGAGGGCCGAGCCCCTTGCATGCATCGGGCCTCTAGCAATGCTAATGATAGCTAACACTTGCTGAAATATTACCACTTTGCCAGGCATTCTAAATATCTTATAGGCACAAATTAACTTAGTCAGTTCAATAATCTGATGGACTTTATTAATATTCCCCTTTCTCATATAAGAAAACAAAGGCACAGAGAGGTAAAGCATCTTGCCCAAGGCCACATAGCTCATAAGGATCATGGGTGGTATGTGAAGGTAGGGAGTCTCTTCAAAACCACCACACAGTACTGCATACAGTAGAAGCTCACATCATTTACCCAGAGAATCCAGAGATAATGTTGGGGTAGCTGCCTGTTTATCTGAACTGCAGAGAAGCTAATGGGTAGCCTCAAGCCCCCGCCCTGCTGGCAGGGTCTGCTGAGAAATGCAATAAATGTCCTTCCTATAAAGGTCAGTTCTGGAAATGTCTGCTTTAAGGGCATTGCCTGTCCCAAGAATTTCATTCATTTCAAAAAGAATATATTTATCAAAATGTTCACATTGTGGCATGGAGGGAGCAGTAGGGGGTGCAGGGTTGGAGGGAGACAGATTCTGAGTATAAACCATGTCCTGTGGGAAAGGAGGAGATGGAAGGGTTAATTCTGGAGAGGAGTATTCAGGGAAGGCTTCATGGAAGAGGTAGCCTTTGCTTAGCCTGAAAGACGGAGGAGGATTTTCATAGACTGAGATAAGGATATTGGGGTGAGCATTCTAGGAAGAGCATAATGCTTGAGAAAAGGCACAGGCTGAAGCATCAAAGCAGACACTGTGTTTGGGGAAAAGTGAGTTTTGTGTGGGTAGCACAGGTTTGTGGCAGAACTTAGCAGGAGATGAGGTTAGGGCAAACTAGTTTTGAGGAAAGGTTACAAAGGACTGGGGTTTGAGCTGGGATTTGAGCTTCACGTGGTGGATGAGAGAAGCTGTGGAGAGGGATGATGTTCTCCAAGTGGAAAGACAGCTTGGCTAAATGTCCTCGCCACAATTCAGCTACCCCCCCCCCCCCCCCCAGTGGTCAGCAAGAAAGGTCCTTACTTTCTGGATCATTCCTCACATGGGTACTCCCAGCACTCTTCTAGCCCGGCCCCCTGTCCCCCTCACTCTTTCCCCCTCACTCCTGCTCACCAGGTGTGGACCCTGGGGTCTAACCCTGAGAAAGCAACCTTGAAGCTGAGATCAGTGGAGCTGTCCAGGGTGCTGAAACAACGCCCTCCCACGCCACTCCCAATTTTAATTACTCCCAGTGGAACAACTGGCTCCCATACCATTGTTTCATTCCCATTTAACAGATGAGAAATAGAAAGAGCAAAAGCTAGCACAACCAGACTTAGGAACTGAGCTTCTTGCCTTCCAGCCCCGGGTTCTTTCCCGCCACCCGAAAGCCCTAATATAATTCAGCGATGCACGTCCCAAGTGATTCCGTTCATGCTGCTCTGTTAACATGTAATATACCCAAAGTCTCTCCCACCTCTATCTCTATGTCCCTATCACCAAACATTGATAGATATGTCCACCCCACAGTGCTGCTGAGACTGACCATGTGGGGTACTTGGGTAGATCTGCCTAAATGTATGTTCATGGCTTTGGTCTACTGGGAACCCATGGATGTAGTTCATCCTCACACTTTCCTGGAAAAGGGTGCTGTGCTCCGAGGAAACAATGGTCCTCCACTACTCTTCATAATTCACTAATAATTACTATAATTCTTACGGGTTGTCTACTGTGCTCCAGGCACTGAGACATTAACTTTCCATATGAAGTTTCTCACTCTTATGGCTAAGTCTCCTCTCAACAGAGAAGTCAATTCAGACTTCAGCAGGATAAATTACTTGCTAGTAGGCAGGGTGTGAATTGGAGGGCCAGACTATGAACTCAGATTTGTGTGGTTCCATAGTGACCTGTCAATCAAAACCTGTCACCTAACGTATGATAGGTCGGTGGCTCTCGCCACTACTGGCTTTGTGATCCTGGGCAAATGACTTAGCTTGTTTGAATTTCACTCTCATTTGCAGATTGAGGAATGTGAAAGACCACCTCTGTAGGGCTCCTGAAAGGAATAGAAATGAAGCATGTAGCAAGGACTCCATAACTGTTTGCTGCTAATGTGCCTATTATTTTTATTGGGCACAAGTTCCTTGATGGCTGGATGGGTATCTGATGAAACTTTCTATATCCCCAGCTAGGAAGGTAGGAAGGAAGGAGAAAGAGTGTGAGGGCCAGCACAAACAGAATGCCAGGTGGGACTTGCTTCTTGCTCTATATTCCTGTGGCCTCAGTGGGTGGGACCACCTTGCTGGAGCAGGCATGTCTCTGAGTAGTTCTGCAAGATTTCATCAGCACTCCTCACATTTATGTTGAGCCTGAGACCACTGTCAGCCCTCAGAGACTGCTTTCATAGAGTGATCCCAATATTCTCCTTAATAAGCCCTTGGCAGGGCGAGGTCTGGTGGGCTGGGATTGCTGAGGATGAGCCTTCACATCCATTACCACATTGGCTACTCACATTCAAAAACAGGCAGACTGATGTGCCTCCCACCTTACAGATAAGGAAACTGAGGCCCAGCAAGGGGAAGTGACATGTCCAAGGTTACTGAGCCTAGGACCAGGGTCTCTAAACACTCATAAAAGACCTATTTTAATTAGTCTTTAATTAATTGCTGATCCTTAAAATATCTTTTTTTGTTTTTGTTTTTTAATTTTTTTGTTAACCTTCACCTGAGGATATTTTTTTTTCATTGATTTTTAGAGAAAGTGGAAGGGAGGAGGAGAAACACAGAGAAACATAGATGTGAGAGAGATACATTGATTGGTTGCTTCCTGCGTGAGCCCTCACCAGGCCTGGGAATCGAGCCTGCAACCAAGGTATGGGCCTTTGACTGGGATCAAACCTGGGACCCTTCAGCTCTGGGGATGATGCTCTATCCACTGAGCAAAACTGGCCAGGGCCTAAAAATATTTTAAGGAAAAAGGCAGGTACATAAATTCACAAGCCAACCAGTAAATAAAGGCTTTGATAATTCTTATTGACTGTGGGACATTTGGGGTAGGGGTTCAGCCAAGTCTGCTCTGTTGATTATCACACCCTCCATCCTCACCAGGCTGGCTCATTACAGGAAGTCCCATTCACTCAGAAGTGAGGGCAACAGTAATGATTTCCCCCTTAGAGCCTGGTGCATGCAGGAATGAGTCACTAGATGCAACAACTGACTCTTATAATCACCTCCAGTGGCTCTTGTTCAATACCCAACAGGGCCCAGAAGAGCCTTCCCAGGTATAATGAGGCTGGGTGGGAGGAGATGGATGGAGATTTGCGGAGGTCTCACTAGGGCAGCTTGGCTCACAATCAGTCTTAGCCCCAAGCTTCAGGCAGGGGGCACTCAACAGCTAGCTGATTTCTGTAAGTGCCAACCCTTCACCCCCAAGTTCAAGGGCAGAAAGTCATTTGCATCCCAGAGGGGAGGAAGAGAGACAATAGCCTGGCCTCAGACTGTTGGACCTCTGACCTGCAGGCAGTGGGCACACAGACACCAGCCTCTCTAGGCTCCCCCAGGGTCCTATTTTCCCTTCTGAGGAGCAGTGACTAGGCTGGCAGCTGGAGGTAAAGACAGGGGAACAGGGAGGTGGGACTCCCAGCAGACCCAAAGATAATGTACAATATCAGACCATAATAACCTCAATGAACCCCCTCCCCAACACACACATGCACGCACACACACCTCCTTGCTCCTACTTTTACCTCATTTCCCCCTGAAATGTGTCTCCTGACTTGGTCCATGGAGTCTGCATAATAGACCCTCTTAGAAGTGAGATAGTGCACCTCCCTCTACAAACTCATCGTTTACAGATGGCGGAACTGGGACCACGAGAGGGAAAGCCACATGCCCAAAGCCACAGAACTACCCCAGGAGCCAAGATGCCTCACCAGCAGGCTGGTGTGGCCAGTGAACTTCAGCTTCAGTCACCTGAGCTATGCGAGATTTTAATCCCAAACAACTTTCTCACCCAAGCCCCAAACCTAGGCATTGCATTTTTCTGTGGAAGTTATGGATGAAGCTCGCATCAATAAAGGTAAATTAGAGACAAAACCTGCAGGAGAAACAGACTTGTCTCTTTTGAAGCTGCCACTGGAGCTAATTTTCACCCAGCTTGTCTGCACAGGGGAGGAGGAAGAGAGAGTGGAGCTGAGTTTTGTTCTATAGACAAGGGACAGCCTGCCAACAAAACATGTCACCAGGCAAACCCACTCTCCTGCAATGCTAAGGGCTTCCTTATAGGATCTCCACTTTGGCAGCACACTGGCATCAACCAGACCATATTGGGGGGGTGGAGGGGGGTAGGGACTGCAAAGTTCCCCTGGTGATTCTAATAGGCAACCCAAGTTGAGCACTTTCCCCTTCCTACAAAACCAAGGCCACTGATCAGCAGCACTGGCATCGCCTGGGAGCATGAGAAATGCAGAACCCTAGGCCCCTGCCCGTATCCATGGGATCAGAACCTGTACTTCAACAAATCCCACTGGGGGTTTCTAAGTTCACTGAAAATTGAGAAGTGCTGAGGCAAGACACTTTACATCTCTACACCCGACAGCAACTTCGCAAGGCAGGTGTCCCGTTCCACAGGTGAGGAAACTGGTCCGTTAGCTTGTGGCCCAAGGTCACCCAGTTGGTGAGTGGGGAGGCCTGGATGTGACTGTGGTTCCAAAGGCCATACTTCCTGCTGCACAGACCACTTCCCACAGCACAGTTAAAAATATGGCCGAGGGGGACCCCTGAGTTTTGGGGTCCTGAGACCCTCTAGGCACTCCCCACCTTTGAACAGGATTTCACTTCCAATGTCAAGTTCCCTGGAATCAAACCTCATAAGCACCAGCATAATTCATGAGGAAATACAAATAGTAAACAAACATGTGGGAAAAAGGTTCACTCTCCCTAGTAATCAAAGAAATGCAAATGAGAGCAACATTTGAAAATGAGGAGCCATTTTCTAACTATATAATTAGGAAAAAAAAAAAAAGAATGTTAGCCAAGTTTCTTTGAAATAGGTACATTCATATGCAGCTGGTGGCAGTATAGATTTATATAACCCCTGAGGAAAGTAATATGGTAACATCCATCAAGAGCCATAAATAATTATGCTCACTGACCCCGGGAACTCACCCTAAAGGAAATCATTCAACGGGAGGGAAAAAAGCTGTTTGTAGGGAGATGCTCCTTGCAACACTTGCTGGGAACACTGGGAACAACTCAATATGCATCGGTAAGGGCACGGCTGAGTTAATGGGGGTGCACCAGCTCCTGTAGCCATAGAGAAGGATCATTAAGAAGCCCAGGCAGCAAATGCTGGTGAAAGAAAGCAGATGGTAAACTGCCCATGTGCACTGTGATTATTATGATGTGAAAATACAGATGTTCCTTGACTTACAATGGGGTGACGTCCCAATCAACATATGGTAAGTTGAGAATATTGTAAGTCAAAAGTGCATTTAATACACGTAACCTACGGACCGTCATAGCGTAAGCTGGCCTGCCTTGCACGTGCTCAGAACACTTCCATTAGCCTGCACGTGGGCAAAACCACCGCACCGCTGGTGCCGGGCCCCAGGGGAGAATAAGTAGAGCATATCACTAGCCCGGGTAAAATCAAAGTTCAAAATTCTAAGAATGGTTTCTACTGAATGTGTGTCGCTTTCACACCACTGTAAAGTCAAAAAGTTATAAGTCAAACCACCGTACATTGGGGACCATCTGTATTGTGTGGATATGAACAGGGAAGAGCTGGGCACAAAGAAGAGAACTGGTGTTTCAGGGTGAGGGGGCAATGGACAGAACCCCTATTACTTTCACAGTTACACTCCCTCCTCCATGCCCCCCCCCCCCCACCGCAGAACTGGCCCTCTGAAAACAGCCTTGAGGGCTCTCCAGTCACAGGCTCTGTCTCTGAGGGGGACACAGAGACGCTCACATTCTTTATCCCTGGGCACAGGGCCATACTCCCCGATTCCACCCCAGGGCAGGAGGAGCTGGCCCCTCTTCTCTGGAGTGGGGGGGCGGGGGTACAGAACCATGGGAGACCCCTCCCATCTTACCATGAAGCCTGGGGCACAGGTGCAGCTCCCAGTGATGCTGTGGCAGTCGGCGCCATTCTGACAGGCGCAAGGCAGCTGGCAGCCGTCGCCATAGTAGCCAGCGGGGCAGGACTCGTTGCAGTGGTGGCCAGACCAGCCAGGCTGGCAGGTGCAAGCTCCAGTTACTGGGTGGCAGCTGAGCACATGAGAGAGGATGAGAGGACAGTCTGGTCAGGGATGCAGGCATGTCCCACCCCCTGGTCTGCCCGGAGTAGCAGGATCAAAGGGTTTCTGAGGCTAACCTGTATCATGTCTCATTTACCTGTCAGAAGACCCCAAGGTCATGTGGTCTTATTATCCCCAAGACACTGAGGCTCGTGGTGGTTATATGATTTGCCTGCAGTCACACAGCAAGAAACTGATAAAATCAGGATTAGAATGCAGGCCTCTGGACCCCCCAAACAAGCACTCTATATAGTGCAAATACAGAGACCAAAGCAGAAGGCAGCCTCTTCAGACCTCCCTATGGAGTCCAGACCTTCACCAGCTCTGCACCCAAGACGGATGCCTGGTGTGGGGCAGGCACAGGAGGGTTTTTGTGAAACCCAGCAGCACCGGGCAGGTACTCAGTGAACGTTGGTTGAGTTAAATGACATCTCAGGGCAAATGGGGCCTCCCAGCGCTGGCCATGTCTGCACCGGAGAGGACGCTCTCTACCTGTGCTTTGCCAGGGCCCCTCCTTAGGAGTGAGGACACTGTCTCCATCCCCTGTCTGGGTCAGAGAAAGGGCCACTTGGCTAATGGCAGGAGCTGCCTGCCAGGACCTCCCGACATGATCAGAGGGGATGTGAGATGCCATGTCTGCTTCTCAGGCTTCTGCAGGTGTATCTGACCGGTGGCCCCAGCTGTGGCATCTGGAATCCCTCCCTGCATTTGCCCAGAGGCCGCACGTTCCCTGGGCTGCTCCCAGCTAGAACGCAGCAGGGATATGAAGGTCAAAGCACATTCCTGGGAGAGCTGGGACTCCTCCGGTGGGCAGTTTTGGTTTAAAGACTTCCCACCTTACCAAACTTTTTTGGCACGGTGCTGCAGTCTAAGATGTCCCATCCAGTCTTCCTTGCTTCCTTCTCTCCTTCGCACCGTCAGACCTGTGTGACAGTCTGATGATGCCTACCCAGCCCCTTCCCCATTTCCCTCACAGCTGTCTCCCCAGTAAATCTCTTGCACTTGGCATCTTCTTCTGGGAGGACGGAGACTAACACCCCAGAGAAGATGCAGGATGGTAGAGACGAGCCTCTTGGATGCCCTGTTACCTGCCTCCCTGCACCAGAGCCAGCGAAGAAATATGGTTGAAAGAAGCATCCTCTGGGCTGGCAGGAGGAGCTTGGGTACAAGTCTTAGTTCTGCTAAATTCCCCAAGGACACGGGCTTTGTCTTCCTGGGTCACTGGTGGATCTCCAGTGCCTGGCTCATATGGCCAATTACACATTTGGGAATGAATAGTACTTTCCCTGTAAGTAATTATTTTCTGTGTCTGTTGACTTGTCATATATCCCCCCCCCCACACACACACACACAAGGTGACAGCCCCGTGGGGAGAGCCTGCTGTCTGTTTCACGTCTGTATTGTACCCCAGGATGGAGCAGGGCCCATGGCACACTGGAGAAGCTCAGTACATATTTGGCGAATGAAATCATGAACAAACTAATTGTGTGAAGCCCAACCAAGCCATTTCTCTCCTGGGACCCCCTGGAAAAGGAGGGGTGGACAGGCAGTTCCTGCATAGGAAGTGCAAATAGCTAGTAGTCATTTTGGAAAATGTTGGTTTCTTAACTAGTCTCATTAATCATCAATTGAATGGCACTTTTTGTCTATTATAACAGTAAAAAGTTTTTTGTTTTTTTTTTAAGGAACAAGACTCAATGCTGGTAAAGGTTTCTGAAAAACAATGTGGGGATATGTATCGATACTAGTATCGGGAGTCCTGCTAAAAATAGTCAGATCCTTTGATCTGGTAATTCCATTTCTTAGAATCTATCCTAAGGAAATAATCATAGTTGTGGGGAAAGATTTATGCACACAGATGTTTCCTGAAGCATTATTTATAACAGTGGAAAATGGAAGCAATTTAAATAATAAATAACATGTGACCAGGCTGTTAAAGAGCCAGGCACTTTACACACATATTTCTAATAATCAAATAAGCCTGCGGATAGGGGTTGGATCCTCTATTTTACAGATGGCGCTTGGAGGTTATGTGAGGTGCCCAAGGTCACACAGCGAAATCAGTGGCAGCTAGGAGCCACACCCAGTCTGTGTGACTGTGTTCTGTCCACTGCCTCTTGCTGCCTCGGACAAAAGGATACTGGTAAAATGAATTATGACAATTCATAAGAAGGAATATTTTAAAAAGCACTCAAATATCTTCCAGACTATTTAATGACATGGTGTAAGGTTAAGTAAAATAAGCAGATTATATGCAAAGTCATGATCTAAAGTATGAAAAAAAGTGATGTAGATATATTCAGACATGGATGATGGATGATGAATGAACAAATTACAACAAAATGGTTTTTGTGCTCCCCTCTGGGTTGACAAATGATGAGTGATTTAGAGTTTTTTCCTTTAAGTTTCTATATATTCTCTAACATTCCCAAACTGAGCATTTATTCTATGGTATGTCCTCAAATATGTAAATACACTTTAACAGCTGATAGCTCAATTTTGAAAAGAAAATGTATTTTAATAAAACCTGCCATAATTTGAAGTGTGTGTATACATTTTTGGGGGTGACACCCTATATTTATAAACAGATATAAAACATTCAAAAGTACAAAAATGTAAAAAAAAAAAAAAAAAAAAAAAAAGATGAGTTTTTAAAAGACTTCCTGCCTAGAAATTCTTCCAAAAATTTCCAGAGAAATTCCTCCCTGAGCTCCACGTGGTAAGGGGAGAAAGAGTGGCCTGCATGGACGCAGGAGGCCCCATTTGGTGGCTCTGACCCTCAGCCAGACAGTGTGGGTTATTCCTTTTCGTCCCAACACTCAGCAAAGCACTCAAGCGGGGCCTTTCTCAGTTCCGACTTCCCAGGAGCCTCCTCTGAGGTTCAGGTGTAGGCTAGAGGGACCAGCTCAGTTACTGGTGGAGAATGAGATGCTTGGACCTGGGAAATGACAGCAGGCCGTGCTGGCTGCAGCAATCAGCTCTGCCCAGCCTGGGAGATTCTAAAGGGTCGTAGGCACCCTTCTGCCCTTCCCATCTATAGAATCTCTCACTCAGGTCCTTGTTCTTGAGGTAACACTGCCCTGTGAAGCACGCTAGAGGTACAGTGAACCAGCAAACACTGACTTCTAAGCACGCCTGCACTGCCCATCTTCCATCACCGCTGTCAGCGTTTGGGCTGCTCAAAGGTGTGTCTCAGCACCAGTTTTACTTTTCACCCTGAGCACCAGAAAGCCAAAAACCAAACTTGAAATTCTTTCTTTCTCTCTCCTTTCATATCCCTACACTTGTATTATTTTTTTTAAGATTTTTTTTTAATTGATTTCAGAGAGGAATGGAGAGAGATAGACACATCAATGATGAGAGTCACTGATTGGCTGCCTCCTGCACACCCCCCACTGGGGATCAAGCCCACAACTAGGGCATGTGCCCTGACTGGCAATCCTGGTTCATGGGTTAATGCTCAACCACTGGGCTATATCCTACCATTTCATTTAAAAAAACAGATCTCTATTTTCGTAATTTGGTCACCTGACATGTTTTATAAAAACTCCCAAATCCCTTTGAAAAGAGGGAGGGGAGTGCCTGCTGACTGAATGGCGGTGACTGAGCACCTGCTCACGGTGCCCTCCTCCTCCTGAGCTGACAGAGCCACTTGTGCCCTTGGGTCACGGGCCTGGCAAGCGACTGCTGGTTTGACTCAGGCACAAGTCACGATTGCAGGTGCTGAGCTTTGCTCTGGGTCTCTTTCCTCGCCTTCCTCCCATTTTCCCCAGACACAGATCAAGCACAAGTTAATGGGAGCAGGAAGCTGAACAATATAGGAATCTTTTCAGGGTGGGTTTTTCTGCCTTTCCCTCCCCCTGGCTGCTCTGAGATTACTATCAATGCTGCATCTGTTGGCTAAATCACATCTTTCAAAGGTAACACATGATCATGGCTGCTAGAATTCGTCTCTGACAATCCAACTGTGGAGGGGGCCTGGGAGAGGCCCGGCACGCAGGCACTCTCCCTCAAGGTTATTCCTTTATGAAGGAGGGTGGCTTCTTTGTGTGTGCCACACAAAGGGAACCGGGTGCTGAGGAATCTTATCAGCCACTTGCTCCTTCCCGGGCGCGTGGACTTGACCTCTTTGAAGCAGCCTCTCCGGAGGGGCGGAGGGGCGCAGAGCGGACAGGCTGGGGATGGCTGGAGGAGCAGGGATTCCTTCGGTCGGGGGCTGGGAGTCCTTGTCTTCCTGGTAAAGACACTCAAGGCCTTGCAAACTGGCTCGGGAGACAGGGCTTCTGTTGTAAACTCTTCCGACAGAAGCAAGCAGAGGCCGGAGGAAAACGAGGCTAGGCTTCCGGGGGTCCCATGCTCCATCTCGGGAGTTGGAGGGAAGCTTCGCTTTCAAAAACCACAGGAGAACTTTACCCGCCCTGGGCTGCTGAAAGGTGACGGACAGATTGGGAAATGGAGGCAGAGAGAGGAGAAGCACACAGCTCAGGACATTTGCTCAGACAGAGGTAGTTCTGAGGTCAGGACTCGGGGGCCCCGGGCCCCACCAGAACCTGCAGATGATCTGTTTGTAGATTAGAAGTTATAGAGGTGTCCCTCAGTTTTTCTAGCGCCTTAAGAGGGGGCTCCATAGTGGCACAGAGGTTCCTAGGAAGAGGGAAGTGACCTGTGTCCACACAGCAGAAGGCAGCTCTTCTCTGTCCATGGGGACAAGGCCAGTGCAACATGAGACGCTCAGTCAGACTGGAGGCTCTGAGCCTCGGCAATTTTGCCTCCCCCGTGCCACCCAGGAAACGTTTCTGGTTTTCAGAACTTGGGGGCCGGGTGTTGCTACTGCATCTTGTGGGCAGAGGCCAGGGATACTGCTAACCACCCTAAATGGTACAACAAGAATTATCCAGCCCCAATGTCAACAGTGGTGAGACTGTGCAACCCTGAGTTAGACTGAACTCTGAGAGCCCTGGGGGCTCAGCCACTGGGGCAGTGTGCCAAGAGAAAGGGGTGCGGTAGTTTTAAAGTATAGGGCTACAGCAGCTCAAGGGCAGAGCCATCTGCTCTGTGCAGGCACTGTGCCACGCTGAGACTACAGAGGCGGGCGAGCCAGGCGCTCCTGCCCTCAAGGAGCCCAGGCTCATGTAGGACCTGAGGAGACCAGCCTGGGGGGTCGGCTATCAGGTGCTCTCAGAGCCTCCACTTCTAAGCGGCGCTACTGCCTCCCAGTCTCTGAAACATGACATGCATTGAAGACAGTAAAGTAAATAATCATTAATATTGGATGGGCTGAGATTAGCGACAGAGAAGAGGGAGTCCTTCCAGATTAATAATGCACCGAGGACTCCTTCAGAGAAGGGATCAGTTATGCAGGGCATGGCTGCTCAGGCACGGGAGGAAAACAGGAGCTCTGTCATTTGGGGTCTGGTTGGCTCTCGGTGGCAGGGACTAGCCCTGCATTAGATCTCAGCAGCAGCCTTGTTTCCTGTTTCAGAGAGGGTCCTCCTTCGGCTTCCCAGCAGGCATGGGGGTTCCTCGTGTCCCTAACCATGGACTAGTCATGTGGAACCCCTAGCAGACGAGGGCAGCTGTTGGCGATCAGGCCAGCAGGGGAGGGCAGTTGGGGGCAATTGGGCTGGCAGGGGAGCAGTTAGGCATTGGTCAGGCTGGCAGAGGAGGGTTAGAGGGTGATCAGGCTGGCAGGCAGGCAAGCGGTTGGGAGTCCTGGATTATGAGAAGGATGTCCAACTGCCGGTTTAGGCCTCATAGGCAGTCGGACATCCCCCAAGGGGTCCCAGATTGGAGAGGGTGCAGGCTGGGCTGAAGGGCGCCACCCTCCCCCACCAGTGCACAAATTTTGTGCATTGTGCCTCTAGAGTGTGTGTGTGTGTGTGTATTTCATTGGTTCTAAGATGCATTTTCTCCCACATTTTCATCTGATACTGAATGTGTTATACAATCAATGGGGCATCATGATTAGTTGATAGCATTTTCCCTGTTTAGTAGTCCATAAAATACAGCTGTGCCTCACAACTGGTTTTGAAGAAATATGATAAGTGCTCAGTGTGTATGGCTGCACCAGACCCGAGAACCTATGGGCTGGCCTATGATAAAGGACACTTTATTTCCTCTTTGCAGTCCCCCACAAAGGCATTCAGTGTTTGTTGAATGAATGATTGAGCGAATGAGTGTGAAGGTCATATACAGGCCAATTCTGTTGGCTCCAGGGCCCCCTACAACAGTCTCCTTCCCAGCCCTCTGCCCTGTAGGCAGCACCACCCCTAGCTGCTCAGCTGCAGGGACTGAGGACTGAGGGCAGATCCCACCTAAGCCATAACGCTCCCTAAGATGCTTGTTTGCACTGGCCAGAGGCTGTTGGGTGATTTGTGGAGAATCAAAAGCTGGAAATGAAGAGGGTCTGAGGCTAAGTCCTGGCTGTCCCAGAGACAGGGCTGCACATAGCGGCATGCACTGCCCGAGCGGCCAGTCCTCCCCTGAGCTGTCCTGCAGGCCCAAGGGGAGGAGGGAGCCTCTCCCCACACGTTACCACCCAGATGAGCGGCAGCCACATAGAGGCTGTGGAGGCATCTGTCTGGGACCATCCGCCTCATTTATACCAGAAGATGGTGCCAGCTGGTGCGAAGCAGGAAGGGAGCCGGAGAGGTGCCCCAGGCAGCTCGGCTCTCCAGCTTCAGCCCAGGTGCCCCCAAGTCCCAAAGGACACAGAGCAGGGAGAGGCTGGCTCCAAGCCCAGGGCTTTCCATTCTTGTCATCAAAGTGGTCAGCAAAGATGGTTGCTGAGGTCCCAGTTCTCCCACTGTCCCGCCTGGATGACCGGGCTGCCAGTGAGGGCCTGTGCCCTGAGAAGCCCTCTCGCCACCCGTGCCCACCCCACCCCTCCCAACAGTTCATACCTGATGGTGTTTTCAGCGTCACAGGGGCAGGGCAAGGTGCAGCCGGGGCCGTGCAGGCCCTCGGGGCACAGCCGCTCCTGGCAGCGCGGGCCTTTGTAGCCAGGCTCACACTCGCAGGCGCCGGTGGTGGGGGAGCACTGGCCCCCGTTGTGGCAGTCGCAGTGCTGTGAGCACTGGAAGCCGAAGGTCCCGAAGGGGCATTCCTCTTGGCACCTGAGGGACAGCAGGACAGGGCTGAGGCCGTGCCCCTCACACGCCCTCCAAGGCCCACCGGCATGCACCCCCCACAGCCTCCTCCCCTTTCCTTCCTTCCAGAAAGTACTCCTGGGCATCCCGGCCGCCAGGACTGTCACTCCCCCCGCGTGCCTGGTCCCCTTAGTTCCCGCACTGAATTTGCACAATCCCATTTCATGGATTATAGGCCTTGTGTTTGTTTTTGTGTGTGTGTGTGTTTTTTTTTTCTCCATTTTTTGATTGCAATAAAATAGGTTGCATAAAATTTACCACTTTTGAGTATCCAGTTCAGTGGCATTATGTACATTCATACTATTGTGCAGCCATCACCATCCCCCCCCCCCGTCTTCAGGATGCTTCCCTCTTCCCAAAGCAAAACTTCTCTACCCACTGAACACCAAACCTTACCTTTTAAAAATGCATCTCAACATCCCTGAAATCAGTTAAGTCTTACAACTGATGGCACGTCATAGTGCAATTACCAGTGCTTTTCCTTCTTCGCAGAATATGAAATAATGATGCATTTTATAATTGGTGGCATCTTAGATTGGATGAGAGGGGGTGATTTCATTCCCATTCTCTGTCCCTGCTGCTCTGAGTCTCCCTTCCTCACCCTGGGAGGCGTGTCTCCTGTGTGGGGCGGACTTTCCCCAGGGTCACGGGAGGCAGCCTCTTTCATCGGACTAGAGAATTCCCCTCCCTGTCCAACTGGAGACTTCCTCCTCCTTGGACTGAGGGTCCCCGGAGCCTCTCCCATCAGCCGGGGAGCCCCCACAGGCCCTCTCTGGGTCCTGCCTCGGCTCAGGCCTGGTACTTGGAGCTCCCAGCAGAAGGGCAATTATTTGACTCAGACTCACAGCCACTGGTTGTGGATCCTCTGTGGAAGGTGTGACCCCTGCTCCCTAGCTCCCGGCACAGGCCAGACACCCTCACCCGCCCCAGGGCTATTGCCCAGGGGATGCGAATTCACTGTCACAGCATCTGGCTCTGACAAGGGAAGGGGTAAACCTGGGGCCTGTGGAGCAAAGAGGTGGGCAACTCCTGCTCCAGAGACAAGCAGAAATGGCCACTGGGGTGTGGGGTCACCCTGTGCTGGCGGGGCTTTGATGGAAAGGAGAATGGAGAACCGACAGCCCCGGTGACTGCTTCCTCTTCATGAAAGGGGACAAGAACGGAAGCTCACCCACCAGGCTGTTTGAGGGTTAAATGAGATAATGTGTGTAAACGTTTAAAAAAGTACCCCCTGCATGGTCAGGGCTTGGTAAGAAATGTTCCTGATTATTATTATGACTCCCGTAAATACTGTTTTTTGGTAGTTCTCATAACAGAGCCCGTCTGACTTTCTGCCTCAGATTCTGACATAAAAAGCGCAAAGGGAACAATTCCAGAATGTTAATAGTGGGGTGGACTTGGGGACTTACAAGTATTTGAATGGTCACATTTCCCCGTTTTCCAGGTTTTCTACAATAACCGGGAGGGGTAGCAATAAGAGATGTTTACAAAAATACAGCCCTGGTTTCTTGGTTAATCTTGGAGAGTCTTGAGTTGGAACCAGTGTCCTCCACAGCAGGGCTGGAGACCTGTGTCTGGGTAACCCCAGTTGCTTTTGTGAGGGTCAGCCGGCAAGTGGCTGGGGAACAGAGCAGAGAGGGTGTCGGGCATGAGTCTTGGCAACTACACAATGGGGTGTCTCTGTCTCTGTCCTTGTTGCCTTGAGCCCACAAGGACAGGGAGGAGACGGTAACTGGGGTCAAGACCCCGGCCTTCCTTCAAAGAAAGATGCTACCCAGTCTCACCTCTCATGGCCGCTGTGGTGAAAGGAGGGGGCAACAGGGATAATGATGCCTGCAGCCCCAGGCACCTGATAGAGAGGGGCTTCCACAGCCTGTCCCCAGGCCCCCAAGGCAGCAGATCCCCCATCACCCTCACTTTGGAGTGGAGGAGGCTGAGATGCAGGCAGGTGAGATGACTGCTCCAACCTCATGAAGCCAGCACGTGGCTGTGATGATCCCAGATCATCTTCCTGTAAATCTTGTTGTGTTTTTAGCCAGTGGAGGCCTCATGAAGGGACAGAGAACAGGAAAGAGGGCGGAAGAGGAAGAAAGAAGGGAAGGTCTGGAGAAGGAATGGAAGGTGGAAGACAGGAAGGAGGTGGGGAGGCAGGAGGCAAGGAGGGAAACTGAGGCAGAAGGGGAGGACGCAGAGCATGGAAGAGCTGGGGAGGAAAGTCACTATATGCCTCACCAGCCCTGTTCTGCCTCAGAATGGATTTTTCCAGGAGTCACTGAGCGAGGCTCCCCTTGGGTGTCTCAGACATCAGGGGAAGAAACCCAAGCATCCTGACCCCTCTTCCCTTTCCCTGGAACATTCCTGGTCCCGCCCACCAGCAGGACCAGGCAGATCCCTGGACAGTCACTGAGCTTCCTCTGAAGGGCACTTCCCCACGGGCCATGCTTGTGAAGTGATTGACTCCACAGCCCCAGAAAAAGGATCTGGAAATGAAATATTGACAATCTAATCCATTTGCATAATCAGCCTCCTTTTTTTTTCCGTACTCACAATTTAAATAACTTATTTATTTAGAGATCAAGCAATGACTGCTAATGAATTTTACACAAAGCACGCTAATAACGGGGCCTGCGGAACAGAAGGGTAATCACAGCAGGAATTAGTTTTCTACTTAAACATCCTTCCTTTGCAACATATCAATCTAATGTGTCTGATATTGCCATTAACAACCAGATACATTGCTCAATTAAATTACAAAATGAGCTGCAAAGCCCTCGTTACGATTCGTGTTTAATTTGCACTGGATTCTGCCTATCCGGGGAGGCCCGCGTTATTACACCCACTCAATTTTAATATGCTCGTGATGATTTGGGGTGGGTTACTGCAGCTGTCACCTACAAAATTCATGGAGGCAATTTCACAAAATATTAAACACCAGGCAGCCCGTTGTGGCGGGAGACCCAACGTTACCCGACCCTTCTATTGAACTCTTCTCTGTTGTCCGATTGGTGACGCTTGCTAGAGGGCCCTGAGGCTTTTGAGATGTCTCTCCACTCCAAGACCAAGGGCTGGACCCCAACAGAAAGAGGGATGGACTGCTTCTCCATGTGGGACATCCTGGCATTGAACATGGAGAGTGCCAGTGAGGCAGGGTCTACTGGTGTTGGGTCCAGTCACGTGGAGCCCTGGGCCCGCTCCTCTCCAACAAGTGGGTTCTATTCCCCTTCCTGTGAAAGTGGCCGAAACAAAGGGGTCCTGCCCCGGTTCCTGCCTTCCCGCTCCTGTCCCTATTGGCTCATCCTGAGTGTTTCCTTCCTGGGGGGAGATGGATGGGAAGGTAGGCTCAGTGCTTCAGTCCTTCCTCCCATCCTTCCCTTAGGAACCCAGTCTCTGACAGAGGCCACGGAGGGATGGGTCTCCCAGGCTCGGTGCTTGGGAAGCTCATCGAGATACACCCGGACTCACAAAGAGCTCAGATCTGGCTTGAGGACTTCAGGCGAGGTGAGAGCAACCCCATGGCTAACAACAGAAAAGCTCCATTCTGCCATCAGTAAGGATTTGGGGCTGACTCTAGTGAGAGCGGGAGGAGCCCAGTTGGGTCAGTCAGAGGCAGAAGGACTCACTAGTTGATTCGGCCCCATCTCTGCTCCTCATGTTACCTGGGCAGCGGAGGCAGAGGAACGGCAGACAAATGCTCCTCTCATCCCACGTTGCCTGGGCAGAGCAAGCCAATCCAGGGCCAGAGATGAAACATGGGTCCCAGAGCCAGGCATGGGCTTTGAGGGCCTCCTCTCTCTGCCCAGAGAGAAACAGGTGGATAAGAGTGCAAGGAAGGAGGCTTGACCCCAGTCTCGTGGGCAAATGTCCTCTTCCAGCTCTGAGTCGACTCACCACCAGACACTGGAACATTCCTGGTTCCGCCCACTGGTTGTTGCTCATCCTTCCATAGCACCCTATCCTATCATCATGGCATCCTTCCCACTGTGGCAAATGTGCCCAGGCAGTTATTCCTTAGTTACGTGTTTTGTGGATTATCCACTCCGCAGGGCTGGTTTGATCCCAGGATACTGGTGTCCTTGTTCAGTCTGCTTTCAGAGGATGCAAACTGATGTCAGTATCCACTTGGCGGAACTCACATTAGGAATACAAACCCACTTCCAGAAGAAATGGTGCAAAGAGTCGTCACTCTTGGCTTCTTTGCGTTATGGGTGCCGTCGCCTCCCTCCAGGAGGGCAGAACATGGAGAGTGGATGGTAGGTGCTCACCTGCTTCCCCAGGTGAGTCAACGCACGTTCAGGGCTCAGGCCCCTGGGCTGGGGGCGGGGGTACATTCAGCAGCCCAAGGGTGAGGAAGGAGGAGTTGATACATCTCCCTGGCAGGACTCAGAATGCTCTCTGAGAAAGGAACGGGAAAGCTGGCTGGAGGATGCTGTGGGCTAGTAAATATCAGCTATTTCTCTGCAAGGCTGCTTCCTGTGAATGCTCAGAAAATGAGAGACGTGAACAGCAAGGACAATAGTTAGCATCATCCTCACCTGTCCCCCATGTATCCCGCTGTGCAGTGGCACTGCCCAGTGACGTGGTCACACTGTCCTCCATGGTGGCAAGGACAGTCCTGGCTGCAGTTCTGGCCGAACGTCCCAGGTGGGCAAGGCTGGGCACACACTGCTCCCTGGAACAGAGGAGGAAAGGCAGCATAGGCGGTGCTTCTGAGATGCAATCCGAAGGTCACTCTCTCCCACAAGGGGCGCTGTGGCTATGGCCGAAGGGGCCACCCTGCTTCCTAAGTGGAACTTTCTCCACAACCACAGAAGCATAGAAAGTTGGACATCATGATACCAAAGCCCCATTTTAGAGATGGGCAGACTGAGGCCAATTTGTTTATCCAGTTGTTCAGCACACATTTATTTATCGAGTGTCTGTTATATACCAGGCACTGTTAGACACGGAAGATATAAAAATATGATTAAGACTTGATTCCTGCCTCCTAGTTTAGTGGGGAGAGAGACGAGGAAAAGAAGGTGACTAAAGTGTCAGGTGTGAAGTGCTCTCACATTGGTACACAATGCAGTGCTGAGGAAAAACAAAGAGACTGTGATTAAACATGGTGATCTGGAAACATACATGTATCTCTACTTCTTTCCCAAACAGAGTAAAGGGGGGAGGATATAAACTTATAAGGACAAAAAGAATGGGGGAGGAGACTATAGAGGATGAGAGATGTCACTGTTGGATGGAAAAGCAGATGGAGGAACAGAACTGCTGAGATTTCTGCTTTCTCAGCAATGCTAAGTGCCTGCAAGGGAGTGTGGGAAGACATCAGGTGGCTTTGTAACCTCAGAAAAGCTCAGGAAGCAGAGACAGCAGGAACCTCAGAAGGCAAGGTACAGGCATGATGAAACAGAAAACGATTTGAAAACTTATGAAAGAGAGAATTAGCCCTCGCCGGTTTGGCTCAGTGGATAGAGCATCGACTTGAGGACCAAAGGATCCCAGGTTTGATTAGGACAAGGGCACGTACCTTGGCTGAAGGCTGCTTCCGAGAGCTCAGGCCCTGCTCAGGGCACATGCAGGAGGCAATCAATCGATGTCTTTCTCTCATGTAGTTCTCTCTATCTTTCCCTCTCTCTTCCACCCTCTCTCTCTGAAAATTAATGGAAAAATATCCTTGGTGAGGATTAAAAAATATGTATATCCTCAGTGAGGATTAAAAAAAAAAAGACCCCAGATTTTTGTGCCTTTTTAAAAAATATGTATTTTATTGATTTTTTACAGAGAGGAAGAGAGAGGGATAGAGAGTTAGAAACATCAATGAGAGAGAATCATCAGTTGCCTCTTGCACACCCCCTACTGGGATTGTGCTCGCAACCAAGGTACATGCGGACCCTTCAGTCCGCAGGCTGACACTCTATCCACTGAGCCAAACCGGTTTCGACTGTGCCTTCTTTTCAAATAGACAGATGGCTTCCCAAGACTGGCAGTTTAGCAAGGTTGGCCCACATAGGCTGTGGACACAGAAATACCAAGCTGAGAGGGGGGTTCCACGAGAAATGGGGATCCTGAAGGCTCTTCCTGTGAATGCTCAGACCCTCTGCTCTCTTCCTTGCTCAACTCCTAGAATGCAGATTCCCAGACTATACTCTCTGTGGCAGGATTCTGGAGGATTCCTTTCGGGGACACTGAGAGCTCAGGAGGAAAGACCTACCGATTCTGGTATTTGAGGATTCCCTCTGTCAACACACCTGGCATCTATCCCCACACCTAGGTGCCAACCAGCTTTTCTGAGTTCATGGTAAAGTATGAGCAGGTGCCTAAGGAGCATCAGGTATTTGAAATGAGGCTCTAACATGAAAGAATATTCCAACACGAAGAAGACTTGTTAGAAGAAGATTTCTAACAAGAAGGCTTTAACATGAAAGAAGACCAAAGCAGACTAATAGACAAAAGGAACAATGCAGGAAGCAAAGAAAACAGGATTAAAAACCTTTGCTATCATGATAGTGAACACCCTTATACAGTTGTATGAAGAATATGGAGGAAAATGCCAGGAGAAATGAACAGATTTGAGTGTGGTTGCCTGGGAGTGGGATCTGTGAGTGGGGCAGGGCATGGCTCTCCTTTCCCTTGGTGTCAGCCGTGTGGTATTATAATGAGGTAACTTTTAAAATAGAACATGAACCTTAGATCTTTATCAAACAGAAATTGCAGCCCGCTCTTGTCTCTTGCTGCCCTTCCAGCCTCTCCCCGGCCAGAGGTGGTTATTTCCCTTATGGAGATGGAGGATTCTCCCACAATTAATTAATCAATTAGTTCAACACACAATTATTAAGCACCGATAATTGCCAACCCTGAGGCAGCTAGTGTAGGCAGGAAAATCCTGCTGACCAGAGACATCTTTCAATATCATTCAATTTACTTGTAATGAATTAAGTGGGAGGCTTTTTAGCTCAGACGTCTCCTCCACACATAAGTCACAGCGAGGAGCTGAGAGGGCTGAGAGGGGGCAGGAAGGGCAGTGAGAGGAGTAGGTGTGTGAGGACAGCCACAGGGAAAAGCTACTCAGAGGAGGGACCCCTCTGCCTCCTGGAGGAGGTGGGGGAGCCCGGGTGTGGCAGGAGCCTGCATTTCTCACCCTGCAAGCTTGGGGATTCTTGAGGGAAGAGAGGAGTCTTTCTGGCCGTTCTCTGAGTCGTCCTCTGCAGCCCTGGGGTGACCAAGGATACTCTGACCCTGAAAACACACACACACACACACACACACACAGACACACACACACACACACACACACACACAAGACCAAGGCTCCCGGAGAAGCCCAGTGGGAAAGTTTGGAGCACAGAATGCTTCCTTCCAACACTGCCTGGGGGAATCAGGGATCCTTGCAACTGCCTGGTATTCCCCAATTGCAGGCAACCCAGGTCTCTAACCCCTACACCTCTCCTAGGGCTTGAGCTCCTGAGGCCTTATAAAGAATTTGATGCCTTGGAAGACCTGCTACTGGTGTGGGAAGAACACTGGATTCAAAGTCAGGACTTGGGTTCAGATCCCAGTTCTACCTCTTCCCAGATGGCTGAGCTATGTGATTGTTCTGAGCCTCGGTTTCTTCATCTATAAAATGGGAATGGTAACCTTGGGTCCCCTAGGTGGTGGTAAAGATTAAGTGGGATTAGAGATATGAAGGATCAGTGTCTTAAAGAGCAGGCACTAAATTAATATAAATCCCACCCAGGCAGACATCTGATGAGGGGTGTGTGTTAGGAGCCCGGTAGAACCTGGGTCTGAAAAGAGTGGAAAAGAACCACATAAACTAGTCAATCACTGCTGGTTAGAAGAACAGCCTTTGGGGAGAAGCAGGGGGCAGGGGGAGAGCAGGCAGGAACATATCCTCTTGAGAGAGGGCTGTGTCCAATATGGTTTCCCTCCTGTGACTATGAGCTGAATTGTGTCTCCTCAAATTCCTGCATCCTAACCCCCAGCGCCTCAGAATGTGACTGTATTTGGAGATGGGGCCTCTATAGAGGTAACAGAGTTGAAGTGAGGTCATTAGGGCAGGTCCTAATCCAATATGACTAATGTCCTATTGAAGAGGAGATCAGGACTCAGAACAGGGGCAGAGAGAAGACCCATGTGAGACAGCCATCTACAAGCCAAGGAGAGGAGCATTGGAAGGAGCCAATCCGCCAATACCTTGACCTCAGGCTTCTGGCCTTCAGATCTATGAGAAAGTAAATGTCTGTGCTTCAGGCCACCCAGCCTGTGCTACTTGGTCTGACAGCCCTAACACGCCTGACCTATGGCCAGCTAGGTGCGTGTCTCCAATTGTAGAGGGAGCTTGGGCTGTGTGGCATCTGGGAGGCTGGAGATGCCGTGAGGCCATGGTCCTGCTCCTCTCAGAACTGGTTAGACCTGCTCATTGATTTTATCAAACTCTGGATACCAGCCTCACTTTAAGAGGACAGTGACTAAACGGAGCATGGAGAAGGAGAGGGCCGAAATGATAAAAGGACTCAAGGCCATGCCAAGGAGACATCTCAGCCTCTCCAAGTATCTGAAGGTGTTTCTAATGATCACTGTGGCCCCGGGCAGCAGAGATGCTAGGCCACAGGCCAGGGAATGGGCCTTCAGAATCCTCCTCCTCAAACCTGAGCATCTATGATGCCAAACCGCCGCTCCAAACGCCTCTCTCTGGCCCTCCACGGTAACAGATCCCTTCTCTTCGGGCCTGTGGTTTCCATGGGTACGCGCACACACTATATCCAGCCTCACCATCAGATTGGGAACTCCGAATGAGGGGCGATCACATCTCCTACCACCACATCCACCTGCAGTGCCTGCTCTTCTCAAGCTACTCACACCTGGCTTCTCTCCTCGGAAAGGTCTGAGAGCTCAGAAAGAGAGAGGAAGTAATTCCCAGGCTCTTTGCAAAGCCGTCCGCTGGAATGGGTTCAGCACAGCTGGGCAAGTGGAGGGTCCCGTGGCATGTGCAGGGCCTGGTGGCAGGAATCTCTGAGGAGGGGCTGGAGGACCAGGCTGCTGGCAGCTCCCCTCCAGCTTTGCACAATGCCTCGGTTCCTTGGGGAGCTGCACCGTGTGACTGAGCAACTGGAGTCTCTGGGTCTGATGGTGGCATCCAGGTAACACCCACAAGGGCCAAAGGCAAGCGCGAGGCCCTGGAGAGGATAAAGGGGAGACCCTTCTGCCCAGAACCCTCTCTTTGGCCCCAACCCTCTCTGGGAGGGGCCTGAGGCACTGGGACTCTGCATACACCAGGGGTATTAATAATTCAAACAAATCTGCAAGTTAAATGCTGTGTCAAAAATAGAAATGCAATTGTCTGCAATAAAATTAAAGACATAAAGTCCCCAAATCCAAAGCTTCTATTGACAGAGTTTCCTGTCTTCTGGAGGAACAAACCTCTCACTGTGCTGGGGACAGAAACAAATCTCTCCTGTGTTGGCTTCCTCCCTTCCCCCACTTCCCTCCCCAGCCTCCGCCAGTCTCTCTAGAGGCCTTGACAGGCACAGGGCCTGCTCTCCAGGACCGCGTCCCGATCCTCTTGACCCGACCTCACTGCCTGCTGCTGGGCCTCTGAGGACCAGCGGAGGGTGCTGGGATTCTGGAAGCTGGCCGCACATAAGAAGGCCTCTCCAGAGCGTGGGTCAGTGGGAGAGGCGGTAGCAGCCCCTGTGTCTCCTCAGAAGAGACAGAGAGACAGACAGAGAGACACCAAAGGTTAGGATTCAGGAGTTAGGAGACCTGGATTCTAGCTCCACCTCCCTCTTGACCAGCAGTGTGACCTCTCTGGCTTCCTCACATGAGAAAGGAAGGTGTGAATAGAACAATGGTGTCCAAGCCTGTTTAAAGCGGAGAGACCCTGATCTGATGAGAAATCTCCCCTAGAACCTCAACAGAGACAGTACGCATAGATTAAAATGGAGACATGGGTGTGGGAGCCAGAGTCCTCATTATCAGGCTCCCACCCCCACTCTCACCCCCAAGAAACCCAAGGACTCTGTGAAACAAGGAACTCCTATGGTCTCGATTGATTATTTTCAAATGCAGAGCGGCAGACACAGTCGGCTGCCGCAGAATCAGCTGGGAGCTTATTAAAAATAGAGTTCGCTGGGCCCCAGAAGGTCTCTGGTGGAACCCGGAATCTGTGTCTAACATAGACCCCATCACTCTAGTGTGCAGCCAGGTTTGGGTGCTGCTGGACCAGATGATCCCCCAGGTCCTCTCCCGCCCTAAAAAGCCCTGGCCAGTCAGTCCCTCCGTCAATGGGCCCTGCAGGCGTCCCTCCTGCCTGCCTCCTGTGACCTAGACGGGCACAGCCCCCTGCAATATTCTGCTCCTGCTCAGCAGCCCTGTCCTCTTTGGCTTGGCAAAGCTTCAGACCCCAGGATGAGGCCCCCAGCCATGTCACCGAGCTTCCCCCAGACAGGAAGGTTAGGGACTCGCTGCTTCTGAGAAGCGTGGGTCTATGGACAGGGAGGAGGGGCACGGGCATGGGGAGCATCTGGCTAAAGGAGGCTGTGATTGTCTGTGGCATCCACATAACACAAACACGTGCAGAGCACTTACATTGTCAAGGCACTTTGGACATGCACTGCCTCATCGGAGCCTCCTGCCGGCCACCGCAGCTAAGGAGGCAGGGCTGACTGCTGTTACACCCGTTTTGCGGATAGGAATGCAGAGACCAGAATACCTGAGGGTTTTTCTAGGGACAGCATTGCACGTGAGACTTAATTTAGGCCTGTGAAATTATAAATCCCACTGCCTTTCCCACAGGAGTGGCTCCCAGACACGAGACCTGGGTTGGTTGAAGCTGAGGCTGCATCAGAATCATCTGGAGCACTTGTTACAATGCAGACTCTTGAGCCCACAGAATCAGAGAGTGTGTGTGTGTGTGTGTGTATGTGTGTGTGTGAATGTAGGGGATGGAGGCTGGGAACCTGAGGTTCTGCTAATGCAGATGATCCATACCCTCCATCCGTACACCATGCCTTTTCTGCCACTTCTGCCCCAGATCCCATAGTAGCTTAAGTGAGTACCTATGACCAAAGACAGAGCCCATCTATGAGAAGAATTCAACAACTTATCACGTGATGGACCATAGGTTCAGAGAAGTTAAGTAACTGGCCCCAGGACACACAGCACTTAGATGGTAGACCTGGGTTTCAAAGCTGTGTCCATGACGGTGTCTAATGATGCCAATGACCATAAATAGAAGCGAGGCTATTAGGGTGGGAGAGAACTTAGCCCTCCAGGGTGTGAGTGAGTGACATTCAGACCTCTTACAGGAACCCACCCAGGCCCACCTACCGTCCAGCCTGGGGGGCAGGCACACTCGCCAGTGATGTGGTGGCAGGTGCCCCCATTCTGGCAGGGGCAGCGCAGCTCACAGTGAGCCCCGTGGCTCCCAGGTGGGCACAGCTCCTCGCAGCTGCATGGGGAAGAAGAGGTGTTAGATGCAGCAGCACCCGTGCTGGCCCCAGTGCTGCCAGTCCCAACGCTCCAGGTTCCCTAGGAATTAGTCAGTGTTCTAGGCACAAGGCCAGCTGAGATGCAGTCCTGCTTCCTGCCAGGAGGGGGAAGCAGGGCCCAGACATAAGGAACTGGACGGTGCACCTGGGCCAGTACTTGTGGGATGGCTTACATGCTTTCAGTGTAAAACCATGTTCTTCTGGGAGGGAGGGCTAAGGACGGCTTCCCTAAGGAGACCTTCCACTGAGTCTTAAAGTTGAAGTTCGTTTCACTGGGAGAATGGGAGGGCATGGCAGGCGGGGGAACAGCGTGGGCACAGACACAGACAAAGACACAGAGTGGCCATGGATCCTGCCTTCAATTGTTTGCCTAGATTCAGAGAGAGGGAGCGTCTGGGGCAACCCCAGCCCAGGCTCTGGAAGGCTCCCAGGTACCATGACAGGCTCATGTGTAGGAATGGGCATGGGGTCGTGGCTTTGGGTCTTAGCCTAGTGGCCCTGGCCTCTGGCTGGAGCTAGCCCTGCAGCCGGCCAGACAGGGAGCAGGCACCACCCTCAATCAGCATCTAGGGCTGCTGGGGAGGCTGCCGAGCTTTCAATGAGTGTGTGTGTGTGTGTGTGGAGAGGGAGAGGGAAAGGGAGAGGGAGGGAGGGAGGGAGGGAGGGAAGGAGAGGGAAAGAGAGAGAGAGAGAGAGGGAGAGAGAGGCTTCAATCTTGCCTCTGAGTGGGTCTCAACAAAGCAGTCTTAGGGGTCCCCTGACAATACAGACTCTCCAGGGAGCCAGAGTCTCTATTTGGGGTCTGAGGGAAAGAGGTAGGGGAGAGGAACAGGCAGAGTAAACTACCCAAATCTGTGCCTGGCCTCTGGCCAGGGCCCTCACCCCCTCTGTTGTAAGTGGCCTGGAAGCGCCAGGACCCAGGTGAGCAGAGGCATCTGGGTTATGATCAGGAGAGAATTACAAGGTGAGGTCTGGGCCCTGACCAGCAAGGGGCTCCTGGGAGGAGTGTAGTGAGCTCCTCTGGCCTGGGAGCGCCCGCCCTTCCATGCACAGTCGCAGCTTCACCATTTACCCCAGGACAGGAGCAGGCTCTGTCATGTGGCCCGCCTCCCTTCCCCACCCTGCGGCCACTTTACTCACTAGACGCCGGTGTAGCCAGGAGCACAGAGGCACTCGCCGGTGCGCGGGTCACAGCTGGCGCCGTGTTGGCACTGGCAGGGCAGCTGGCAGCCCTTGCCGTGGGTGCCGGGCGGGCAGAGCTCCTCACAGCGCCAGCCGCGGAAGCCGGCGGCACACACGCAGGCGCCGGTGATGGGGTTGCACAGGGCGCCGTTCTGGCACTGGCACCGGTTGCTGCAATGGGGGCCCCAGTGGTCGCTGTCGCAGCCTGCAAGAGAGGAGCGGGTCAGGGCTGAGGGATCCAGCGGACTCTGCTTGGGATGCGGGCGGGGAAACGAAGCCCAAGCGGAGAAGCTTCCATCTCTGCTTCTCTCTTCCCCAAGAGGCGGCAGCGAGGGGTCTTTTTTTTTTTTTTTTAAATATATTTTATTGATTTTTTTTTTTTTTACAGAGAGGAAGAGAGCGGGATATAGAGTTAGAAACATCGATGAGAGAGAAACATCGATCAGCTGCCTCCTGCACACACCCTACTGGGGATGTGCCCGCAACCAAAGTACACGCCCTTGACTGGAATCGAACCCGGGATCTTTCAGTCCGCAGACCGACGCTCTATCCAGTGAGCCAAACTGGTTTTGGCAGCAAGGGCTTTCTGGTGGAAGCTTTGGCACTGCCTAGCCTCCATCAGCTCTTCCCCAAGCCACCAGAATAATCAATCCTACAGGCTAAGAAGCTGACTTCTTCAACGCTTCTCCCAGCCACGACCAGCCCATTCCAACCAACGCCTCGCCCCGCCCCCCCCCCAAAAAACCTCTCTCCTGTATTGACATTCTGGAACTGCCTGTGGTTGACCTCCCTCTGCCTTTGCTAAACTCTTCTCGTTGGCTGTCTGTCCTCTCAGCCGGGCCCTTTTTCTTAGGGTCTGCCACTCCTCTTCTCTGTGGCCCTACTCCTCTCGGGGACCTCCCCAGCCCTGCTCCCATCTCTCTACCTTTCCCTCTCTTTACAAGACTCATTAGTTTTCTCACCTCTCGCACCTCATTTTCTACGAACATGTCTTCCTCCTGCCTCTCCCCTGGCTCCATCTGTCGGCCGCCCTTCCCATCTCTCTCTCCTGCTGCTTTTCCCGATCAATAATGCCTCCACCCCTGGTTGCTTCATCTTCAGTTCAATTTCATTACTTTTCAAGCAGCCAACTTCAGAAGGAACAGGAAAAGGAAATGTTTCCCTGCGAGGTGACAGACAGCCTTCAAGATCGTTATATGTAATTAAATGTTTCAAAGAGGGATATCCGAGCCAGCTTTGCAGAAATTCACCCCACAGCGGTGGAAAGGGGCTGAATAGCAGAGCCCCAAGTAGATCACCCAGCCTGCCGCCACTGCCCACTCTAATCCTCAGCTGGTGCACACAGGACACACAACAAGATGTCTTCAAACGTGCCTCATTCACTCCAATCCTGGAGAAGAGATGCAGGTGGAGTTCAGGCATGGACAGGCACAAACAACATTCAATGGAGAGACTGTCCGAGCTAAGGGGAACAGATAAGACTTCCTAGGAAGAAGGCATCTGAAATGAGCTGTAACAGGTGTCTCAATTGTCTGCCTTATCATGGTGACCAACTGCCCCAGTTTCAGCACTGAAAGTGCGGTATCATAAGAAACCCTCAGACCTGGGCAAATGGGCTGGCTGGTCAGCCTATTGCCTGAAGACAAAGAGATGGTTAATTGACCTTTGTGCTCCAGTGATTCTAGGGTTTAGGCTCAGGAAACCGGGCATGTGAGTGGGATTGGGGCAGGCTCAGTATGAGCAAATAGACAGTGGCACTCAGGTATTGGGCATGTACAAGAGCACAAGGTTCTTCAAGCCAGTGAGTGGGTCTTTGGGGACTACCAACCCCCCTGCATGTCCCTCTCACTTGCTGACTAGGAGGGTCAGGTGATCAATGTCATGGAGCCCGTCCATCATCCTTTAGCAGATGTAACCATGTGGAAAGCGGTTACAGTGTTTGGACAGGTTATGGTCCGAACCTGTGGTCCCACGTGGCTGAGTGATATAAGCTGCGGGAGGTGCAGCAAGTAAACAAAGCTTGATCAGGTGCGTGTAATTGAGTAGATTCAGAACCCAGGAGAACATTGTAACCGCGCCCTTTCTTTGACTCATGGAATATGGCTAAAAAATGAAGACACGGTTAGTAGGCTGTGGCACTGCCTCTCTCCATCAGAGATAGCAGTGTCCAATCCAGACCCATCTTTATTCTCTTGTCTGTCTTTTCTTAATCCTTCACCTCCCCCTCTCAGGCTCACCGAACCTGGCTGAGCTGGTGCAGCACAGAACCATGTCAGGCTCCATATCCTAATCATCCGATTTTGTTTTATCCCTTCTTTGTGCCCCAATATTCACACATACACACTAAGCTGCCTGGTTATGAGTGAACATCACTGTCTATTTTCCACCTGGCACTACTACTATGAATGTGGGAAATAAATCAAGGACAATAGCCAAAGGAATTTTGAGAAAGGAAAGAAAACCTGGAGGCATCATGCTTCCTGATTTCGAACTATATTACAAGCTATAGTAACCCAAACAGTATGGTATTGGCTAGAAAACAGACATATAGGTCAGAATAGAGAGCTCAGAAATAAACCCATGCATATAATATATAGTCAACTAATTTACAACAAATGAGCCAAGAATATACAATGGGGAAATAACAGTTTCTTCAATAAATGGAGTTGGGAAAACTGGACAGGCACATGCAAAAAAACAAACAAAAAAACAAACAAACAAAACAAACAATAAAAAAACAAAACAAAACTGGAGCACTATCTTACACATAGTTAAAAATAACTCAAAACAGATGAAATATTTGAACGTAAGACTTAAAATCATAAAACTAAAAGAAAACATGGGCAGTAGGTAAGCTCCTTTATCATGAGTCTTAGCAATGATATTTTTGGATTTGATACTAAAAGCAAAGGCGACAAAAGCAAAAATAAATGGGACTACATAATACTAAAAAACTTCTGCACAAAGAAACCATCAACACAATAAAAAGACAACTTACCAAATGGGAGAAAATATTTGTAAACCATTTATCAGACAAGGATTAATATCCAAAATATATAAAGAAGTCATACAACTCAATAACAAAAAAGCAGACGATGTGATTAAAAAATGAAATAGATGGTGGTGGCCTTGACTACAAAGGTAGTGGCCATTGGGATGGACAGAGGGGGACAAGAGTCCAGCTGCATTTATGAGGTAGAAGCAGCAGGATTTGTGACTGACAGGGTGCTTAGGGAAGGAAGAGGAAGGAAAGGGTATGTCACCCCAGCTCTGGTTTAGACTGCTGGGTGGGTATTGGTATCACATTCTTTACAGGAAACACAAGGGGGAGGGGAAATACTGGGGGGAAGAGAAGGAGGTTAATTTTAGTCATTGTCTAAGGCACATTTAAGGTGGCATTCAAAACCCATTCACTTACCACTAACAGATGCACTAACATTAGTGTGTTTTCATCCTTCTACTCGTCCATCCAAAAAAGATTTAGCAAGTACCTGCTAGTGCCCTTTCAGAGTATGCAGTCTAGTGGGGACAGTGAAAGTTCATATGGGTTCTCAGACCACAGATTGGGCGAGAGTGTGTGCATATGCACACATACAGGTTTGTGTCCTCGTGTGTGTATGTGTGTTTTAGGCTCTTAAAAAATAAGCAGGGACGGTACTATGTGTCACAGTAGAAAACGAAGGAAACAGACTAAAAAGTGTAGACTAGCTAGAACCAGTTTGGCTCAGTGGATAGAGTGTCAGTCTGGGGACTTAAAGGTCCCAGGTTTGATTCCGGTCAAGGGCATGTACCTTTGTTGCTGGCACATCCCCAGTAGGGGGTGTGCAGGAGGCAGCTGATCGATGTCTCTCTCTCATCGATGTTTCTAACTCTCTATCCCTCTCTCTTCCTCTCTGTGAAAAATGAATAAAATATGTTTAAAAAATAAATAAATAAAATAAAATAAAAAGTGTAGACTAAAAAGCAAAGCAACTTAGCAGCCATGAATATAGGGGCAGGTAGCCCCTCATATCCAATTTAAAATATCCTCATTAAAGAGTGTAATCCATACACAGACATCCCCACCCCTTCCACACAGGGAGTAAGTGAAAAAAGGTTCTCGTTCCCAAGGATGAGCTTCACTTATCTAGAAAATCCACCTACAAGCACCTCACCCTCTGCAAAGACAGAAATGAGGCAGAGCTGCTGTGAGTCAATTATTGACCCTGTTGCAAATGAGTATAAACTAACATCATTAAAATTACAACATACTTTTGCATTCTTTCACCGATAAGCACAAACTCTTCCCAATTTGGCCTTGGAATGGTCCTCACACACTTAAAAAAAAAAAAAAAAATTCTGTCACAGATGCTCCTTCCTAATTATTCTTGGCTTTGGCTGATTTTTTCAAATGGATGTATCTTCTTGGGCAGCTAGTGAGGGGTTGAGGGGCACCCAGAAGTGTGAGGCCTGGCTTGTTCTGTCCCTGTGAGCTGGCCAACTCCCCCACTTCCCACCAGTGGATCTCCCTGCTGACCTCTTCAGACTGTGGGCCCACAGACAAGCTTCTACATTTGTAACCACAGTGAACACACACCAGGCCACGAGAGAAAGGGATACAATAAATTTTGTCATTTAGTAATTTTCATAACAACCTATTGGTAGGGGACGCTATTATTCTCCCCATTTTACAGATGAGAAAACAGAGGCCCAGTGAGTTTAAAACTGTATATCCAAGGTTATACAGTTAGGGAGCGACTGGGTGTCTGGGCTCCTAACCCCTGCTTCCCACTGGGTGTGGTCTGGTGTTGATGGAGGAGGGAACTTGGGATGTTGGTTGCCAGCTGGGCGTAAGCAGCCACCTTGGATAACAGAGAGATGAGAAGGCGCAGAGACGCATCTGCCAGGGCTTGGTTTATGTGTGAAAGGTGGTCGGTCAGAGGCCCAGGTTTTCCATGACTGGCCCAATGTCACCTAATTTTATTCTCTTCAGTTAAAGTAATTTATCTACTTGGAGTACTTTCCACGTGATAAAACATATCTAACATACATTTTGTCATTTTAATCATTTTTAAGGGTACGGTGAATTCAGTGGCACTCATGGCGTTCACCGTGCTGTGCGACTGTCACCACTATTTCCAAAACGTTTCCATCACCCCAAACAGGAACTCCGGAGCCATTAGCAATAACTCCCCCTCCCTCCCTCCCTCTGGTGGCCTCTACCTACTTCCTGTCTCTATGAATTTGCCTGTTCTGGATATCGCTATAAGCGGAGTCATTCAATATTAGTCCTTTGTGTCTGGAATCTTTCAGTAATCTTTCACCAAGCATACGTTTCTAAGGGTCATCATGTTGTAGCATATGTTAGTACTTTATTCCTTTTTGTTGCTGCGGAGTAATCTGTCGTGTAAGCCACACTTTGTTTCTCTGTTCTTCTCTTGATGGACACTTGAGTTGTTTCTACCTTTTTGGCCATTGCGAATGCTGCTGCTATGAACTGAGTGTACTAAATAAGTACTTATTGAAGGCACAGCTATGTTTTTATGCCTTTATTGAGGTTCTCCATTAGGAACAACTGGGCTGACCATTGTTTCTTTTGTCACCACTTCTGTCCGGTGCCTTGTGTCAGATCTCCTCCATTAGTTAGCCTTGCGGTTTCTGTGGGTTGCAGTGGGGGGCTGGAGTGTGTTCCTGTTTGTACTGTCTCTCTCCCCCTTCACGCACACATAGCTCCTCACAGCATCCCACCCAGAGTGGGGCACAGGAAGAGCTGTGAGCAGTGCTGATGAGGGTGGTTTGTGGGGTGCGGCTACAGTGTTTGGACAGGTTCAAGCCTTCCAGGTGTCCTCAAACTTTTTAAAGTGGGGGCCAGATCACCGTCCCTCAGAGAGCTGGAGGGCCGGACTATATGAACTACTAATTCCTACTGTAACACCTCGGCTGCGCTCATTGCCCAAAAAACCTGGCGGGCCGGATCAGACTCCTCTGCGGGCCGCATGTGGCCCGCGGGCCGTAGTTTGAAGACGCCTGCTTAGACTGATGAGGGCACGGTCCGCTCGTGGCCACGTGCAAGTCCCAGCTTGGAGGGCAGAGCCCTCCCAGCACAATTATAGCCAACAGCTGTAGCTGTAAGCTTGAACCTATGGTCTCAACACGTGGCCCCATGTGCCTGAGTGATGTGGGCTTAATAGAGTTCAGGTGCATGTAATTGAGTAGGATCGAAACCCAGGAGAATGTTGTAAACATCTTGACCACGCCCTTACGTGGCCTCGTGGCATCTGGTTATAAAATAAAGACACGGCTTGAAGGCTGTGGTGCTGCTGGGCCCCCATCAGGGAAGCAGCGTCCTGCTGAGTGCCAGCTTCCATTCTCTTATCTGTCTTTTCTCAATCCTTCACCGCCCCCACTCAGGGTCACTGAACCTGCGGAGCTGGCGTGGCACAGAAGTTGCCCTGGGGCTGAGTGTGCCGTGGCCGTGCGGGCTCCCCACAGGGGTCCTTCTCCAGTGACCCAGGAGCCCCTCCCAGCCGCTGAGGAGGTGCTCCCTCAGACAGCGGGTCTCAGCCTGGCTGCTCATTAGCATCGCCCTGGAGGTTATAAACGGCACTCTGCCTGGGCTTCACCCCTGGAACTTCTGATTTAATTATTCTGGGGGGGTGGAGCCCAGGACAGGCCCTTAAAAAAAATGCAGTCGGTGAGAACTGTCCTTCTGGTAACCTGTGTTCTCACCGGTCCTCTCAGGGGATGAGCAGGAAGACGGTGGGGGCAGGGGGAGGTGTGGAGAGAGATGGATGGTTCCTCACATTCCTGAGTCTCAGTGAGGAGGAAAATGAGGGGGAGAGGTGGAGGAAGAGGAAGAGAGGGAGGAGGAGCCACTGAAGAGCAGGTCAAGGGTTAGGAAAGAACCTGAAATCCACTGACGCTGAGCTGCCCCAGCCAGTACTAGAGCTTGAGCCTAAGCCCGCACCCACCACCCCATCCCCTTTAGCAACAGAAAGGCTGGACATGGTCCCAGCACCTCCCAGAAATGGCCCATGGTCCCCTGAGTCTGTTCCCCATGGTCCCCATGCCCCCATCCATCCCAAGAAGAAGTAGGGGAGCTGGCAGGTAACGGGATTGCTCCCGAGTTTACAAAACAGCAGGCATGGAGGCAGAGATGGAACTGCAGCCACCAGAAACCATTCCAGCTGATAAATAAAGTGACTTTCCACTGAGCAAAGCCATTTGTCAACTGACTGGCCCAACGAAAGCACAGGCAAATTCTCAGAGGTTGAGCCCCTCCACTCTTTCCAGACCCAAGTTGCAATTCTGAGGGAGAATCAAAGGGTGGGTCACAGCCAGTGCTTTGCAATCCTGACAGCCCCCTCCTCCTCTCTCTGGGCCTCTGTTTTCACATCTGTAAAACGGGGGAGGGGTCATTAGGTTGTCACAGGTGATCAGGGCCAGTACCGCACAAAAAAGAACTATGTTCTTCACATGTCAGTGGTGTCCTCATTAAGAAACACCAGTGGGGCTCTGGACGGCTGGCTCGGTTGGAGTGTCGCCCGTACACCAGAAAGTTGAGTGTTTGATTCCCAGTCCGGGCACATACCTAGGTTTTGGGTTTGATCCCCAGTCAGGGCACATACTGGAGGCAACCAAATGATGTTTCTCTCCCACATCAATCTTTCTCCTCCCCCTTCCTCTCTCTCTAAAATTAAAAAACAAACATATATCCTTGGATGCGGATTTAAAAAAGAGGAAAAAACACCAGTAGGTAGATGTGGGGTCTCTCCCCATTCTGATTGCGGTTCTATGCTCTGTTGCTAAATGTCCCCACTTGAGAAACGGGCCAGAGGGGACAAACACACCTCCTACCCCATAGAGTAGGAGTTGTGTTTGTTCTTTTGTGGAAAAGAAAAGTTTGAGGTGGTTACCCAGGCCCTGAATTGAGCCATTGCTCAGTTCCCTATCTTTACACCACTTAGACAGTTGGAATTAAATATTAATAGATCAAGATTCTGTAGATTAAAACCCAAGTCTCCTGACACAGTCCCTGAGCCTAGAAGGTGCTGACAGCACAGGATTATAATGATGTATCATTAGCTCCTAGTGATCCATTTATTACACTTGTTACTTCTTCTGTGTTATTTAATCACGCTGTCTCTTTCTCCTTTTGAGCTCTGGGGGGAGGCAGGATTCACAGGGGCCGCGTGGAGTCCGGACTGCCCCTCCCTGGCTCACGGTGTCCTAGGAGGACAGGGGTGGAGGGGCACACACCCACACGCAGGGGGAACCCCAACCCTGGGAGCTGCGCTCTCACCTGGGTTACATTATTTAATTCTCTTACGAGTCCTATGACATTTACTCATACCTTGCTTTGTTCCAAAAAGGATTTGAGGCAAACCATCAGAGGTGAATGATTATTTCATTTTTCAACCGAGAAAACTGAGTTTCAGAGACATGGAGTAGCTAAATAGACTTTCTCACCCTTGGCATGACAGACATTTTGGCTAGAAAATTCTTGGCTGTGGGCTGTCCTGTGCATAGTATAGCTTTTAGCAGATGCCTGGCCTTTATTTACTAGAGCCAGCAGCACCTCCCCCTCCACAATTGATACAACCATCAGTGTCTCCAGATAGTGACAAATGTCTCCTTTGGGACAACATTGCTGCTGATTGCAAAAGGCAGAGTTGAGGGCCAGAGACTGGTTTACTTAGTCCTAGGCTTACAGGTCATCTCATGTACCCCCCCAGCCCATACACACATTTTACAAGTCAGGAAACTGGCTCAGAGAGGCTGAGTGACTTGCCTGTGGCCACACAGCTAATGCGCTGGAAAGCCAGATTTGAAACTAAGGCTCTTTCCATCCCACCACACCAGCTTTTGGGAGATGAGTCAGGCTTGTTTATTTGCTTGTCAAACAATTACTGAACACCTACTACGTTCTAGAAGCTGAGAAGCCCACAGTCGGTGTGAGAAACACAAAAAGGGAACTGTTGGCCCATCAGACCCTGGGACAATGGGAGGGGGGCTGGGAAAGCTGCTGCTGGGGCAGCTACAACTAGGAAGAGTGCCCCACGGTCAGGCCAGGGCCAGGAGGGCCCGGGAGCTGGTAAAGTCTCAGGGTAACAGGGCTGGGGGAGGGAACAAAGCCAGTGGGGACATCAAAATGGCCTGAACAAAGTCAGTCGCTTCAGCTCATGGCCTTTCTCAACTCCATGTTCACAGCCTTGACCATAGCCCCAGGCAACCACGTCCATTTTAACCAGACATTACGCCCTCAAACTATCAGGAGGGAGGGAGGAGGCTCAGCAACTGCATTCCATCAGAGCCCTGCCTCTCTCTGTGGATGGATGCATCCGAGTCTGCCTGCCAATCCATCCTCAGCACTGCATCCTCAGGGTCTGCAGAGATCCCCTATAGAATGGACATGCTTGTGGAGGTGGGCGCGCGCGTGCACGTGTGCGTGCGTGCGTGCGTGTGTGTGTGTGTGTGTGTGTGTGTGTGTGTTGGGGGAGGGGAGGTAGCCGTCACATTATGAAGCATTATCAGCCATTAATACTCCAGTTATGGGTTAATATCTGAGCAGCAATGAGCAGACCGGGGAGCCAGGTTAGGAAGTGGGTGTGTGCACGTTAAGCTGCTTTTGGGGAGAGGAGATGGGGACTGTTCCATGTAGAATGCCACAGCATTGTGTGGACAGATAATGGGAAAGGAAATTGGGGATTAGTTCCTTTGCAGTCCCTCCCTTGTTCAATTCAAGCTACGGCTCCAAGGGTAGCTACAGGCACCCCCACTTGATCGAGGAAGAAACCAAGCTTAGGTGTGACAGGCGACTGGCCTGTTTCTCACCCAGGATATTTAACAGCAGAGGCTCAACTCGCAGCACCGGGGCAGCCCTGGGACGCTGGGGTTTGTTCACACCCGGGCTCTCCTTGTGCATGAGGATAACGGGCCAAGAGGGACGGTTGTCTCAGTGAGAGGCAGGAAAGGGTGACTCCAGGGCCCCAGTGAGGTCTCTGGCCGTGCGGAGCAGAGGCGCTGGTGTGCACCCCACAGGCACCTCCCTTCCAGAGCCCAAGCTGGAGCTCATTGCTACCCCTCCAGCTTCCACCCCTCTGCCCTCTGCTGCTCCGGTCTCTGGAATAGAAGTACCTCAGTGACCCCAGCACTCTTGTCTCACACACTTCAGCTATGGGGCCAGTGAGGTCGAGGGTGAGGGGCAAGCTTGGGATCCAGGAGCCGGCCAGGGTTAGTGTATCCTCAGCTGCTCAATCCTCCCTCCCCAACAGGCTTTTAATGAGGGCCCAGCTCCGGCTGCCCAGCTCCCTCTGATCTGCCTGCATCAGTGTCTCTGAAGCTTCCCAGCCCCAAAGACCATTTATCTCCACAATTTGCCTAGAAAGCCTCATAAATCATGTCTGTGCACAAAGGAATTACCTCTTCGGAGAGCCTTTCAAAGGCAGCCGGCGAAGGCAGCACGGACCTGCCAGGGGCCCGCCTCTTCGGCCCTGCACGCTCCCCAGCAGGGCCCATCCCTCTCTTTCCTGTGCAAGGGAAGCAGGCGGAGCTCTGCAGGGGCGGTGGGGGGAGAGACCCCCGGTGTGGGCTCTGAGGGACGTGAACCCACAGTCCAAGTGGAAAAGGACGTGGGAAGCCGTGGGGTCCAAGCCCATTTCCTGTGAGGAGCAAGATCCTTTGCCAACCTTGTCCACCAGTTTCCCATCATCCCTCTTCCCTCTGACTTTCTTCAAATGGTGACGTCTGATCGGGTGGCTCTGTCACTGGCCGTGGGTAAGGCAGCACCCTTCCAGGCCTCGGCGTCCCTCTTGGCAAAGAGGACTAGCTCAGATGAGTGGATGTGTTGGGTTGTGACTCACTGAGTCCAAAGAGGTCCTGTACCTTGGTTGGGGGTTGGGGCCACATAGAGGGGCCCACAGAGCATTTTTATTGTTAATTCTCACCGGAGGATATTTTTTCCATTGAGTTTTAGAGAAAAGTGGAAGGGATGAAGGAGCAGGGGAGGGGGAGGGAGAGAGAGAGAGAGAGAGAGAGAGAGAGAGAGAGAGAGAGAGAGAGAGAGAGAGAAACATCAATGTGGAGACACATCAATTGGTTGCATCTCAATTGACGCAACCCAGGTACATGTCCTTGACTGGGAATCAGACCCTCAATTGTTTGGCGTGAGGGCCAATGCTGGAACCACTGAGCCATACCTGCCAGAACCCACAAGTCATTTTATTTTTTTTAAATATTTTTATTGATTTCAAAAAGGAGGGGAGAGAGAGAAACATCAATGAGAGAGAATCATTGATTGGCTGCCTCCTGCACACCCTCTACTGGGGGTGGGAGTGGGGTAGGGTCTAGGGATTGAGCCTGCAACCCAGGCATATGCCCTTGTCCCGTGTTGAACCTGGGGCCCTTTAGTCTGCAGGCTGACGCTCTATCCACTGAGCCAAAATGGCTAGAGTCCCACAGGGCATTTTAAAACTCGGGCTTGGCTCACCTGTTGCCCTGCTCATGACGCAGCTGAACCCTCCTCATTAGGTGGGGGGATGGGGGTGGAGGAGGGAGCGGGTGTTGAAGCTGCTTCTGTAGCTCATTTAGCAGTTCACCAGCACTGGGTGTGGGTATGGGTGTGGGTGGGGTTGTGGGTGGGGTTTGGGGGAGGAGGGGTAAAGCAAGCTGTAATTTGGGCCAGGGCAGCCTGAAGAGTCACATTGAGAGTCAGCTAGAAGGAGGGGGTGAGCCAGAAGCAGGATGGACCGGGACCCTCTGCCCCAGAGCCTGGTGGAAGGCTGTTCTCACCAGCAGGTGCACCAGCGCCTCCGGCTGTCCCAGTGAAAGAGCTTCACATCTGAGCCACGTTTGCTCTGGGCAAAGGCCATACCTGAAGCTGACTGGTGTTCCTGGTGCTTTGCATCAGCTCGGCTGACACTCATTGAAAACTGATTGGTGGTAAGGTTCAGACTGAGCGGAGCTAAGGAAGGGGGAGGGGATGGTGGGTCCCGGGGCACAGAGGGATTAAAGTCAGGCACATGCATGGCCTCCGTGGGTCACGTGAGACAGACTGTGAGATGTGCTTGCTGGAGGTGGAGTGCACGGGAAATTGGGGTGCAGTGGGGAAGGGGTTCATCTGCCCAGGAGGGCCTTGGGCAAGAAATGGGATTTGATTTAGGCTCTAGGAAGAGGGATAGGATTCAACAAGTGGGAATGCAAGGGATAGGCAATCTGACTGGACCAGACAGCAAAGGCAAGGGAGGGCGAATTCCGGATGGAAAGCCATTGGGAAGGAGGGTGCACACAGCCCTGGCAGGGTGTCTGTGAAGTGGCTGAGGCTCTGATTCACCGGAGGGAGGCGAGGCCACTGCTTCTCAAACTGCCCAAGAGGAAGGACCAGGATTTTTGTTTTGTTTTCTAGCCCAACACGGAGAGATACTTGGTCTTGACTGAGCATGACTCCTACGCAGGTCACACTGTGTGACACTCACCATGGGCTCTGACAGCACCCACACTAGGCTGTGCCCTAGTCAGCAGAGGAGTCCACCGACATGGGCTTGTCTGTCAGCAATGTCAAAACTCAGAGCCACAGGCTCAGGGATGTGGAGAACAGCAAACCCAATGGAGGAAGAAAGTGTTAAATCTCAGAGCACATGTGTGTGCTCTGAATTTCTGCTCATAGGCACCCATTGATTTATAGGCATAAATAGCATTTTCACGAGAAAACAATGGATTTAGGTTTGATTCACTTTATACAATCATCCTTCCAAGTTCTTGTACAATTAAATTGCTATTTGGAATAACCCTGTTTATCTGTATACTTTTGACCTCCCAAAGCATCTCTATGCTTATAGGTCATTAAAACAAAGATTGGCATTCCCATTGCTCAGATGGATAGACTGAGGCCCAGAGAAGTGGAATGGCCTGTCTAAGGCCATTGGTCTAGTTAGTAGGAGAGTTGAGACTCTAGGTATTGAGGCTCTGATCCCACCCACCATTCTCCATGGCACTGCTTCCCCAGGGGGGTCACATAACACAGGGCCCACCTCTCAGCAGGACACTATATCTCTGGTATTTGGGTCCCATGCTCAACTCTGTCTAGCTAGTTGTGCCATTTGTAAATGGTACATTTATCTCCGTACAAGGAGGGACTCTGAGAGCATCTCCCAGCTGGAATGCCAGTCAGAGGACGCTCTATCCATCACTGCTGGGTGAGGACCTCTGATTGCCTACAGAGAGGAGGCCTACGGGTGAGTGACAAATAGCTTTCCCATCCATTGAGAATTATTATCAAAGGACAAGGACCCCCCTGGGATCTGCTAAGGTTGAAGCCAGGGAAAGACACTCATGCTGCAGCAGTAGGAGGTCTGACTAGCTGTCCATTTGTTCATTGGCTCCATAAAGCTTTATTGAATGTCTACTATGTGTCAGGTACCGGAGATCAGGCAGGGAATAAAGGTAACAGTCCAACAGCATAAACAAACAATAAGCAAATATAGACCTTTATTCTGGCCTCTGCTCAAATGACACCTCCTCAGAGCCGGGTGGGCCACCCTTTCTCAGTTCTTCTTCCCTTCCCACTGGCTTCACTTTTTCTTTCTAGAATTGATTCTCTCTGATATCATGGAATCACTGCATTACACATTTACTTTCACCCTTTTCTTTATTGTCTGGGACTCCCACTAGAATGCCAACTCCTTGAGAGCAGGAGATTTGTCTTATTCACTGCTATACCCTCAGTGCCTAGAACAGTGCCTGGCATATAGTAGATGCCCAATAAATGTTTGCTGAACAAGTGAATAAATTAACAAGCAAATGTGTAAGGGTATGAAGGTTCGAATAAGTGCTTGAGAGAAAACAATGAGAGGGGCGTCCTTTCAATTGGGAAATCAAGGAAGACCTCTCTGAGGTGGTGACATTTATGCTGAGAGCTGAGAGATGGATGAGAAGGAGGCAGCCACGGGAAGAGCAGGAAGTAAGAGACTTCCAGGTAGAAACAGGGGCGGGGGCAAACATCCTGAGGGAGGGACAGGCTGGCAGAGCCAAGGCACTGAAGCGGGCAGATAGCTGGACCCTGTGAGAGCAGCGAGGGAGGGAAAGGGCTCCGTATGAGGCAGCCGGGCCAGATCACATGTGGCCGTGGCAGGGAGCTGGGCTTTCCTTTGAGAGCAATGGAAAGCTCTTGAAGTGTTGGCTGTGACTTGATGTGAGTAATGAAGCAGGACTTCCCCGTGAGCAGAACTGACCACCGTGGACGAGGAGGTGTGCAGTCCCTCTCTGCAGCCCATCACCGTTTTGTAGACTAGGCCGTCCAGGCGGAGGAGGAGTTAGAGAGGGGAGAGCATGAGCATGCGACAGAGCCCTTCCACTGCTCAGCACTGCCTGGTGCCAGTGAGACGCCCTTCCCCTCCTCCTGTGCCAGGCAGGAGACACTGGGGGAGGGGGCATGGGAGGAAGGAGAATCGAACAGGGCAGCTGAGTGCACATCAGCATCCAGCAGATTCAGGGACAGGTGCTGACAGTTGTACACAAGCTGTGATCTCAGAGATTACCTGTCCCCCCCTCCCCCTGCTGGAGAGTGGGGGCTTGCCAAATACAGTTCCCCTTGTTATTGACATCTCTGGGCGCCAAGCAGCAACTCCTGAAGCTGGTCACACCCCATCCACCCCTAAATGTGGGCGCTGCATTGGCCAGCCGTTGGAGAGGTGCGAGGGCCGCTTGGTCCCAGCAGAGGCCGCTCCCTCTGTGCAGCTGGGAGCCCTGAGAAGGAGGCGTGGGGTGTGGGGAAGGCCAGGGCCCCTCTGGGCGGATCACCAGTCAGTTACCCGGCTGAGACCACCACCAGCACATGAGCAACGGGGCAGGGTGATGACCCTTCGGGTTTCTGATGCCCACAGGGTGGCCTGCAGTGGGCAGAGCAGGCAGCCTCAGGAAGCAGGGCACCGCATTTCACGCTCTGGAGCAGTGGTCGCCAACCTTTCTGGCCTCACGGACCACCGGCTGGCGACTGCTGCTCTGGAGCGTCCCTGAGCTCTTAGGGGCCTGAAACTTCAGAGGGACTCTACCGAGCTTCCCTCAGCAGAAGTGGCCCAGGCCTCAGCTGGGGGACACTCAGCCTCCTCTGGAGCTATATCTGTCCTCCACGTCAGAGCCACGCCGTAACCACAGAACTCACACAGAGAAGGGGCTTCTGTCTCCTGAGACCTCGCTTGTCCATGGAGGCTCAGATTAAATGCCTCCTCCTTAGAGCAGCTTTCAGGACTCTGCCTGCTTCCCACGTCCTTCTAAATGCATCGTGCCCACTACTTTTTTTTTTTTTTTTTTTTTTTTTTTTTTTTTGCCTTGTATTGAGATGGATGCTCGCCCACCAGTCAGGACCCCAAGCTTTGGAACCATCCGGACCTGCTTCAAATCCATCTCTTCCCCTTGCCACCTGTGAGAGCTTGGCCACATAAATCACCCCCTGAGGTTTAGCTTCCTCATCTCACCTATAAAACGGGGCTCTTGGGTGCCTTAGAAGGCTGTCTGCAGGAAACGGTACAAAGGCATCTGGTTCAGTGACTCTCAGGCAGGAGGTACTCAGCACTATTCAACAAACTTGAAGAAAATGTACAGATAAATCGATGCATAAATGAAGCCATCGATCTAGGCATCATGCCATGTGCAAGGGTAAACGCATCAGGTAGCTGGATGGTTAGCTGCATTAATACGAGGTCATTATCCTCATCACCCGGCTATAAGCTTCTTCGGGGAGGAACTTGGCGTGGGCTTTCCCGAGGGCAGAGCCCGAGGCGGTTCCCCGGGGTAAGGGAGGGGAGACACAGGGCTACTGGGGCTCGATGCCCCTGGACCTCTGAGGGACACGAAAGCACTGCCTGGAGGTTTCCCAGCCCATGCACCTCTCGGTCCTGCCTCGGTTGAGGGCATGTGCATTCGCTCTCCCTCTGTGCACTGTGCCCGTGGCAGAGTCGCAGGTGTTTGTTGCAGGCAGCCTGTGGGGTGCAGGGGTGAGGCCTGAGCAGTCTGGGGAGTCAACAGCGTTTGCTATAGGGACCAAGTCTGTTTTGTTCCCCACTGTATACACAAGGCCAAACATGCTGCCTTTTGTGTATTGGATGCTCAATATTAATGCTTGTTGATTCCATGAGTAATTCACCAATGAACTCTACATTAGAAATAAGCAGAGAGGCTGGGGATAAAAAGATGGCATGGCTTCTGCCCTCAAGTCTTCCGGACCTGAGGTGGGGAGGAGGGGGACACAATGACACATGAAAAGGCCAAGAGAAAGTCACATGGACAGTGAAGGCACGGATGCCCAGGAGGGGTGAGGACACTGTGAACCTGAATACTCAGAGGGGTGGCCCCTGGGGTGGGAAGGCTTTGAGGAGGAGATGGGACTTGCCTGAGGGAAGAGGGCTGAGGCTTAAGAGAGACCAGTCAGGGAGGCTTGAGAGAACAGCACAAGCGCAGGCCTGGACACGGGAATGTCCAGGAGGCGAGTCTGGCTAGCGTGCCTCTAACTCTCTCACCTCTCAGGGTTAGAGTTGGGGGGTGGGGCGGAAATTTAGGCTCGAATGCTCATGAGAGAAGGGAGCTCGAGGCACGTCTAGGGAAAGTCAGGATTGGGAACAGTGTGGGGCAGTGTGTACAGGTGGCTGTGTGTAGAAAAGGTCCCTTTGGGGTCACTGGAGTCCCCACACCCATCTTCAACCCCATAAAACTTCCCCTGCGTGTACTCTGCATAGCACAAGAACTCCTGCACAGGGAGCCTTGCCTCGCTGCAATGTGTACCAGCCTGTTTGCTGGTACCAGGAAGACAGAGGTATAAAGAGGTGCTTAGAGACTGAGGAGGAAGGGCCAATTCCGCAGGCTGGAGTGACTGGGACTCCATCACACCTCAGGCCCCAGCACTCCCGAGCCCAGTAGAGGATACTGTTGCTTCCAAGAATCAGCTTCCCTGGAACCTGCAGTACTGCCAAGGCGGTCCTCACTGGGCAGCTCAGCCTACTCTGGGAGGACGGGAGGCTCAGCGGCTGCTCCTCCCGATGTCTCTGCTTCTTTACCTGCCTCCATTTCCATCCTTGCAGCCTCCCTCTCCACTCTCACCCCTTTTTCCTCTGTCCTACCTTTCTTCCTCATCTCCCTCCCTCAATGGCTGGGACCCAAGGGCATTGGGTGGGAGATTTGGTGAGGCTGCCTTCCAGTTTGTGCTGGGAGATGTGTGGGAGGGTAGAACGGAGGCCCCCTGAACTGGATGGTTGAGCCAAAAGGAGTCCTGGTGGACCTCCCCAATGTGTAGAGTTTTCTTTTCCTTTTAAAGCAATTCATTTTCAAAGGAAGCCAGGCCCAAGTGACGGGAGCAGGATAAACAGGAGCATAATCAAAATCCCTTTGAACCTGAGCCGAGAGCTTTGGGGTCCTCTCCTGTTCAGGGTCAGGGGCTGGGGAACCCTTGATGCCTAATTGGCAGCTAATTAAATACTGGGAGGGGCAGTGCAAAGGGGGCTGAAAGCAAGTTGTTTGGGATTGGGCGAGCACAGCTCTTTTCAACTCCATGTACAAAGCAGGTCCATTAAGGGTTTTCTTGCTGCGTCTAGGCGGTGGGGAGATAGGGTTCTGCTGCTTAATGAGCTCATGGCTCAAGCTGTCGCCAGCTGGGGAGCTCACGGAGGATTTCAAAGTAACGTTAACACCGTAGTTAGTTCTAGCTAGCTACCTGTCATCTCTCAGGCTCAGGGGAGAGAGAATGATCTTAATAACATGAGCAAACAGGAGGCAGGCGCCTCGGCAGAGATCTGCATGTGGGGGGGTGAAGGTGGGGTCTGGTTACTCACAAAGCCCAGGAGAGCCCCAGACAAGTGTTTCCCTTATGGTTCGATGTGGACCAAGGAGAATTTAGAAGGCTTGAGCCCGAGCCGGACATTAAGGTATAGGAATTCAGAGCATGACAATAAAGGCCTGGGTTCAAATCCTGATTCCGTAGCGTGACCTTGGGCAAGTTACTAAAACTGTTGGTGTCTCAGTTTTCCCGTCTGTAAAATGAAAATATAGCATCTTCCTGGGAGGTTAGTCATAGTCATTAAGTGCTATTACACAGTGCTTAGCACAGCGCCAAGCATGTGCCAGATGGATAATGAATTGTAGCAGTTATGATTTTGAAAGATCCAGGGCCGAGTAAAGTATACGTAGGACTCAGAGGTAAGAATCCCACAGGTGACTCACTGGGAATGAAGAGGATTACTTAGTTACAAAGTATTAGAACTGCCAACACCGTAGTATTCTGCTAACCCAGTACTCCCCTTTTGTGGGTGAAGAATCGGAGGTCCAGAAAGGAAAGTGGTTTCAAGGTTACATGATGAACTAGGGGAGATGCTGAGCTTAGAACAGGTCTCAGGAAGCTGTGGGCTACTTCTAACAACAGAACCTGAGCTAAATTGCAGATGCAAGCCAGAAACGAGAGTGCAGCCCAGCTGATGTGGCTCACTAGTTAAGCGTCAACCTATGAACAAGGGGTTCGAGTCCCGGTTGGGGAATATGCCCAGGTTGTGTGCTTGGTTCCCAGTGTAGGGAGTGTAGGAGTCAACCAACCAATGATTCTCTCTCATCATTGACGCTTCTATCTCCTTCTCCCTCTTCCTTTTTCTCTGAAATCAATAAAAAGAATTTAAAATAAATGAATAGGGCATTTTCCCTGCCATGTGAGAGCTGGTGATGGTGGTTTCTTTTCCATATTCTCCTCATGTCTCATTAAAAACGAACTTTCTATCCATAGGAATGGCTGAGGGTGGGGAGAAGGTGGCTCAGCAGAAGCTGTCAGGACTGAGAGTTGCCTGTTATCTGCTAAATAACCCAATAGTACCAGGAGGAAGAGAAGCCATGAGTAGCTGTAGCTTATTGTTAATCAGCTTAACAATAACCCACAACCTTCGGACCAACTAAGGCTGTAGCTTGTTGTAACGAGTGTCTAAACCAGCGTCCCACTTCTCCTGTCTTCCCCCACCTCACCTCTGCCTAACTTCCAGAATGATCTTTCTAACTCACCAAGCTGATGAGGCCACTGATGAGCCTTCCATGGCTCCACAGTGATTCAAGGTTCAAGTCATTCAGAGCCCTCCCCATGCAGGCCCACTCTCCCCACTTCCCAGTCCCTCCAGGCACCCTTCATGGCCAGGTTCCCAGTAGACCCTGCCTTTGAGTGCCCCTGCTCCATCACCCAAAGTGCTGCTACACTCAATTCCATTCTCAACTCCCATAAGGGAAGTCAAGTTAATTTACTTTATTACTCAGTTATCTTTACCATGACTCAAATTTCTCATGTGGGAAATAAGGGTTAGCCAAGGAATTCTTCCAAATGTGATTTACCTGGTATTTTCACCTGCACCAGAGGGTGACCTGACTGAGTTGAGATGGGAGATCTAAAAAGGCAGTTGAACAACCCAAAAGGCCTATAAAATGGATATGCTAATCCATATCCCACTCCACACCAAAACATTGGGTAAAATTAAAGAGAAGACAATGGCCATGAAAGGGCTTAGGAAAGCCACTGAGATCTCAAGTCAAATCTTCCCTCCAGGCCTTGATTTCCTCATCTTCTAAATGAGGATTCAGAAGAGGAGGTCTCCAGGAACGCTTTTTGGCTCTAACATAACTCTCTGGGTTGCAAGGTCTTAACAATCATACAGATGAGCTGGAGGAGGGCGGGGGGAAAGGAAGAGGGGGAAGCTGGAGAGAGGAAATTAGATCAGGGAGAGGCACAAAGAGGGCTTCATATATTTTTGTAACATTTTCTTTCTTTAAAAAGTATCTAAGGCAGATGCAATGAATATTAAGATTTTTTTTCAGTCTGGATGGTGGATACTTTTTATATGATTTTTCTATAGGTCACAAATATTTGATAATTTAAAAAGAATTTGGCAATCTGTAGAGGGCCCCTTGGGAATGCACATGGATGACCTTTAATTATCATCAGCTGAACTCAAGGCATGGGCAGAGCCACGCCCTGGGAACATGTTTCCCCAAAATGTCAGAGACTGTTATCAGTACAGATTTCTTATCTTTATCCTTGTACTTGGAATGAGGAATGAATAGGACCTTGATTTACCCAGGTCTTGATATGCTAAATCCCAGGAATGAGGGAATGAATAGGACCTGGGCACACCCAAAATTTCTTTGACCTTAAACCCCCCTCTGGAAATCAATAAATGCACTGTGTTGTCTGTGGTGAGTGGTTTAACTGTCTCTCAGAGTGACAGCACCCCACCCAGATCCCAGCTTGAATCTATTTCTGTGTCTTGGTCTTTTTTTTCTTTAATTTCTTAATCCCCAGCTCCTCCACTCAGGAACCTGTCATTTTCCGTGTGGGTCGCAGAAAACAGAGAAACAGCCCCCCACAACAATCCTCTTCTCTGCAGTAACCATCTCCCTGACTTGTCCACTTGCATCATCTCCAAGTACAAACCATACATCAACGGAAAGGACTGAACAGGGAGTGGTAAGACTCCCTACTGAAGGAGGTATTCCAGAAGAGGTCAGATGGGCACTAAATATTGGTTTGTAGAGAGGGTGAAAGTTGAATTCTGTGACCTCAGAAGACCCTGCTAAATAGCAGGTCTTGTAATGCAGGGATTTGGGGGCCAGTAGCGCTGTCCTTGGTGCTGAATTTCACCCCAATGAACTTCTGAACACGGACAGCAGAATAAAAATTCTTTCCATTCCTGTCACTCTTAGATAAAAATTAATGTTTCAACTTCCAGGTGATCAAAATGACAGCAAGAATTCATTCTTATAGCAATATCTGGTGTTTGCTCTCCTAAAACTTCTTCTCCCACCCACATCTCCTGCTAGTATTTGCTTCCTTCCCAACCCCATTGTAAAAAGCACAGAACTGGGATTCAGAAAGTCTGGGATTGAGTTCCAGCTCAGCCAATAACAGGCTGCATGACCTAGAGAAAACATCTTCACGACAGCAAGCCTCTGATTCTTCATCTGTCTAGTGGAGATAATTGCACCAGGTGAAAAAATGCTTGAAAACATGCTTGCAAAAACACTTACGTGTAATATGATCCTTAATTGGAAATACTATTAGGATTCCTGCTCCAGTAGGTATGAAGTGGAACTCTCTTCAGGGTGGGAAGCAAAGAAGGCAGTGAGTGTGGGAGGCTGAGTTAAGCTAAGAGAACTCAAAGTTTTGAGAAAAACTGTCGGATTGGCTTCCCTGAGGGTACATTAAAACCCATTTGGTGCCTGGTGACATTTGCAAACATCACAGAATTTCAGAATGAAGGTGGGCAGTGAAGCATCTAAAAGGATGTCATTCATACCCACTGAGCCAAGGGGCAGTCTTACTGGGTAGGGAAATGAGGCCCTCCTGGGACAGGATAAAGGTTGGAGGGCTGAGTGCCAGGACCCGAGTTCTTGTGTTGGCTCTGCCACTAACATGTTCACATGGTGGAGAACAGCTGGGTTCAAATCCAACTTTCTCACTGACTAGCTGTGTGACCTTGGGAAAGTCACTCCTCTAAACCTCAGTTTTCTCTGATGGGCATATGTACCAAATGGGCAGATGTACTAAAATCTATCCACCAGGATAGGGTGGTTATGAGAGTAAAATGAAATCGCTAACCTATAGCACTGGGTGGTGGTTGGGATTTAACTTTTCTGAGCCCTAGTATTCATCTGCAGAATGGAGACAACAGGCCTGACCTTGTAAGTGGAATAAGGATAGGAGAAGAGTCACACACCCACACATCCATTTTGCTATCATTTTGAGGAAAGAAAGGAGGTGCAATGGGTCAGAGGAGAGAGACTAGGGTTTTCTAGTCTCTGCTCTACCGCTATTTAAATGCATGATCTCAGCTTCCACATCTTTAAAATGATGGATGGGATTTGGTCCCTTCCAGCTGAAATGTCCTACAAACCCACACACTGGGCTTCTCCCTCTGAGCCCTTAGAGCTAAAGCCATGCAGCCTGGAGCTCTCTCTGAGGGAGATGAGGAGGGGCCAAGCCAACTACTTCCATTTCCACTTCATCGCTGATTGGAAGGGCCAAGCATCAAAGACCAGAGTAAAGAGACTTCCCTTTCCCTCTCTCCTCCATGTGTGGCTGAGCTCCCAAGTGGGAATGGCTTGTACATGATGGGCCCTGGACACTCCAGACAGAGACGCTGAGCTGTGACAGTCTCAGTGTTCTGCTGAGCTCGCCGCTCTCTGGCCCGGCTCTCTCCCTGCTGCTGGCATCCTCGACAGGAAAATTAATTGCTGCTGTCATTCTGCTTTTTGTTCCAGTCTATAATCCCAGGAATAAGATATCTGAATGGCATTAAGTAACCTGTATATAAAAGCCCGTCCTAAAGGCCAGAGCAGTAAGCACAGAGAGGCGGGTTCCAGGGAAGAGAGCCCCCGGGAAGCCTGTACATGTGGACACACCACAGGAGAGGGACCGTCATGCCTTCCCTGGGAAGCAGAGCAAGTAGAGCCTGGTCATCCCGCCTCACAAGCAAACACAAGCCCCTGACCCTTCTCACCCCAGGTGTGCCCCTCTCCACATTCCTTCTGCTGCCTACTACCCTGTTTCCCCCAAAATAAGACAGTGTCTTATACTAATCTTTTTCTCCAAAAGTTGCGCTAGGTCTTATTTTCAGGGGATGTCTTATCTTTCCATGCGCTAGGTTTTTTGGAGGATGTCTTATTTTCGGGGAAACACGGTACTACAGGCATACCTCAGAGATATACTGAGGGTTTGGTTCCAGACCACTGTATTAATAATAAAACAAGTATCGCAATAAAGCAAGTTATCTTTTTTGCTGCTGGAGGGTCTTGCCTTCAGTTCATAAAACACCTGTGAGGTGGAGCCTGCTAAAACAAGGTATGCTTGAATCTACCATTTCCCCCCCCTTGGCTCAGTGGCTTGTCCGTTGTTCTGATTCAGGTTCTGATTCAGTGGCTGCACACTATGTGAGTTAATATAGGAGGCTCATGGGTCAGCAGCACACGTGAGTCACCAGGCATTTCTGCCAGCCCTGGCTACTTCCTCACACTGATGGCAGAGTTCACACACATCATTATCAGCAGGAGGCTTATGCAGAGTTTACTGGGGATAACTTTAGGAAAATAAAGTCACACACAGACACACAATCACTGCAGCACAGGGCTTACTGTCTGGTCTAACTCCCTTCTTTTATAGGTGAGGATGCTCTTGCCCAGGGAGGGACAGTGACTTGCCCAGGATCACAGAGTTACAGGAGCAATAAACTAGGTCTTTGGACTCCCAGTCCAGTGCTCTTGCTGCCATGACTTCCTGCCTGCCTCTAACAGCATCCCCGTGACAGCAACACGTGACATCCTGTCCCATCCTGGCCTGCCAGGCGGGCTGGGAGGCTGTGGGAAGGACAGCAGCGGGTCCTGAAGTTCACAGAGCGTTTCACTCGCATTCTGGGAGGAAACTCCTGGTTCTTTGGAGTCTGTCTACTTATGGTCTTAATTACTTGCATGTACAAGATCTCGCAATCTGTGCCTGGGGACTCTTTGAATTGCAGATTAATATTCAACTAGCTGGAACGATCTTCAGAAGGAGGCTCGTGGTAATTAAGTTGGTTAGAGAACACTTCAAACTAACTTTTTTATAGAACACAAGTGCTGTAAATTACCAGCGGAGAGAAGACCAGTCCCTTAATGGGACCCCGTGGGAGTCACAGGAGGCCACGCACCTTCTTCTGAGCAGAGGCAGTGTCCTTGGGGGCCCCTTCCGAGTGGTTTCGGGCTGCAGACTGAGGGATGGCAAGAGGCGGAGAAGGAAGTGAAGATGTGCACTGGGCTGAGAGGCTATTAGGCAGGTTCCCATCTGTGACTCAAGATTACCTTTCCCAAGGCTCAGTGGCTGTCCTGGGAGGGAGGTGTCGGAGTGAAAGGAAGCGGCAGAGTGTGGGCATCGCAAAAGCAGAGGCTGGTGCTGCTGAGCAGAGTCCAGCGAGTGAAAGTGCTGGCTCACGTTTGGTCTTTTAAATAAAAGGGGAGGAAAGGAGCCTCAAAACACTGTGTCTAAAGCTGCAGGTATTTTAGAAAATATATTTTTTTGTTACCAGTACAATCTATGTAGTTTAGACTAGATGCTCTTCCTGCTGTGTCATAAATGACAAACCAACATAACACAATAGAGGGTGACATTTGTCACAAGTGATTTGCTACTAATGTAATACGAAGCTGGTGAATAATTTATTCTTTATGCTAAATAACAGAAGTGTCAAGATTGTAAGTGCACGATAACTTCCCTCTGTATCATTTCTATTGCTAGATGTTTTCTCAAATGAGGGAGGAAGGGCCGGGCACCACCACCCGAAGCTACTGAGACTGCCCAGAACCCACAGCCAACTTTTCTTGGGCCCTGCCCATGTGAATAGCGTAGGTCACCACATCTAGTGGAACGAAGACTGAGGAAACCACTCAGGAAGACATGGTCAGTGGACCACTCCCAAAGGTGTGGAGCCACTAGGTGTCAGTGGGGGTAGGGTAAAGGTGGAGGGAAGAAATTCCCCAGCTAGAGTCCCCCATGATATATGTGTGTGGAGGGGGGGTGAGGGGGAACTGTGCTTAAAGTGGCCTGGTAGGAGCAGGCACAAGTGGCAATTGTCCCAAAGCTGGAACAGAAAGGCCCAGTTGCAGCAGGAGTTGCCCTGTCTGTCCCTCCAGCAGCGTCAGCCTCTGCAGTCAGTTGAGGACAGACGTCTCAGGGATTGCTCTGCCAATATTTGGCCACCACAAGATGTCAGAGGACCCTGAGGGAAGAATGGTGAGGGAGGGGGCCAAGGAGAGAGGTGGCATGGGGGAAAAGGAGTAATAGAGTCTTGACCAGGGAGGCAGAAGGCCTGGCTCCCTTCTTGGACATGCCATTGTCCAGCTGTGAGTCTTGGACCAAATTTCTTCAGACTTCAGTTCCTTGTCTGTCAAAATGAGAATTGTAGGGGGGAAAAAGCAAGATGTGGGAAGCTATGTGTGGCAACCTGCTAAGTGAATATAGAGAAACTAGAGACAGAATAGTGTTGTGTTAAAAGAAAAACAAACAAAACACACACACACACACACACACACACACACACACACACACACAAAAAAAAAACCCTCTCAGTTTCTTACAAGTTCTGCCTCCAAAATGCCTCATGTGACCTTAGGCAAGTCATTTGGATGAGTCCCTTAATTCCTCAGAGTCTCAGTTTCACTATCTGTAAAATGGGGGTGATAGCATTACCTACTTCATAGGATTGTGGTTAGGATTAGACAAAACAATGCATGTAAAGCCTCTAGTGCAAGCTGTGAGAATGGATGCCCCAATGGTTTTTAGCTATTAAACAACTCCATTGGCCCACAGTAGGGACTGGTTAGGCAAATGATGGTCTATCTATGGAATATTATGTAGCCATTCAAAATCATAATTATGTGGCAAATAAAAGTGATTATGCCATGCCATTGAGAGGAGAGAACATACTATCGCATGCTATGTGTATATATATATATTATGATAAAATAAGGTATGCATGCGAACAAAGAATATAAAATAATAAGCAAATTAAGGATTTTTTTCCTCCCCAAATTGTTTCTGATGTTAAAAAATAAGGGTAAAGGGTGAGATGCTCCCGTGAGGCCTCCAGTTCTGGTGTCTGGAGGCCTGGGAGCTCTGGGCTCCCACAAGCCAAGGGATCTGGGGGTCACCTGGGATGCCGGAACCCAGAGCCAGAGTCCAGCATGACATATTCTCAGGCACCTGCCCAATCAATGTCAAAGTGGCCCAACTGACTCCTCTTTTGCTTAATTTACGTCAATTGATTTCCTATTTCTAATTAATAATTCTAATTATGATGCAGCAAATTTACCCAATGGCCACGACTGAATTAATCAGGGTCTATTGATTGGGGCCGAAGCCTTATCCCACAGTTTCTGATATCATCGATTTCCTGTTGGGAACAAATAAGGAAAGCACACGCACAGCAGATGTGGCTGTCATCCCTAAATGAGGCCCAGAAACACCGGCCCTCCCCCAATCCCCAGTAGCCACAGCTGCCAAAGCCACCCGGCAGCAGGGCCTCCCTTAGGAGCCCGGGGAAGCCTTCTTAGCCCTGTTAGCTTCCCTGAGGAAGCAGGCAAGGTGACTGATAACAGGCCTGCAGAGGCACAAGGGACTCTGCAGATGGGATCAACACAGCGTCTGCGGGCCAGCGGGTCTGGGCTCAGTTTAGAATTTGTTTAGAATTCTGCTGCTGTATCCATTGGTAGAGAGTAACTCCATGTCCCTTCTGTAGTATTATACCTTGGAGAGCCTCCTCTCTTGCCCAGACATTTTATAGTTGAAGAAACCAACGTCTATTGAAGACCAGGGTCTTGCCCAAGAGGGCCCACTGAGTGATTGCACAGCTGCGGCTGGAACTCAAGTCTTTGGCTTCCATGTCCTTTCCCACCCACACGGAGCAGCCAAGTGTGCCCAGCTCAGCTGGGGAGACTGGTAGGCAGGGCCAGGTTTTGTCTGTGTCTCTGATTACTACCATGGGGAAAGGCTGTGGTGTTCTTGACCTCACCCTCTCTCGTCTCTGTGCTTGGCTCCCATTATTAACCTCCTGGACCTTGAGAACTCAGCCTCCCACCCCCACCCCAAGTCTCCCGCCTCCACACCTGCTCTTGATATTAACATGGTGACTTACATTTCTGCAATCCCAAGTCCTTGGCGAAACAGATGAAGCCCATGTCCCAAGTTCCTGCTCTGTACTGGGTACCTTACACACATGATCTAATGTAATCTCCACAACTCACTGAAGAACAGATGTAAGAGGAAACGGATGCTGAAAGTAATTTGCCATATTCCCACAGCAAACGAGGGACAAAGAGTTGAGCCTGGGACTTTCTTACTCCAAGGCCACCACAATTCCTTTTAAGACAGAAAAAGAAAAGGAATCAGAAAAGACAAATAACAGTGGAGATTATATAGAATGTACTACACGGTCCTCAGAACATAACAGTGAGAGGATACCCAGTCAATAAACAGAAAAGTGACATATGACTCTGCCAAAGGCAGGAAAGTGTGGGGAATGAACAAGAGTAGTTTGATTTGGATAGATGAAGGCTTAGGGCGAGTGAAGGTGGAGGCTACAGGAATAGGTTGGGGCTAGAACATGGAGGACTTATGAATTCCAAGACGAGACTCTGGACTTCCTCTTTGGGGCCAGTGAGAGCAGCTGCAGGCTTTGAACAGAGGAGATTCATGGTCAAGGTGCTGGTTCAGGAATCCTCATCTGATTAGGATGCGTCTGAGTGGCGACAGACCGTATGAATCAGAAACCATTAGCAAGTTACCTCAACAGTTCAGGCACAAGCAAGGGACACCTGGAGCCAAGGCAGTGTAGGCAGGAATGGGGAAAACAGCAACACCAAGATTCAAGTAGGGTTGCAGCACCTGCAATCAATTGTGGGGACCCCTGGATTGGATATGGATGACTGGCATACCAAGATAATCTCATTGTATCTTGATTACATCTGCAAAGGTCCTATTTCTAAATTAGGTCACATTTGCAGACTCCAAGTGGACATGAATTTGGGGGACACTGCTCAACCCAGTACATGGAGGAATAACACCTCTGCCTCATTAGGTGGTTCCTTCCTAGGGCTAGATGACATACCGCTATGTGGAACCACTCCCTATGTGAGACACCACTGTGTGAAACCACCACCCGTCTTCCCTTGTTCTCCTTCCAGCCACAGAGTTTGCTCCAGAATCCCCAGCTAGGATGCCTCAGGAAGACTATTTAGAAGAACAAATTCAGGAGGGAGAGTGGTCGTCACCAAACACTGCCTTGAGACTCCCAGGCACTCCAGGAGCAAGAACTGGAGTTGCCCATTATTCATTAAGTATCTGGGGAGCACCCCTAACTTAGAGATAGCAAGCTCTGTAAGAGGCGAGGGAAGTAAAGGTCTCTTCTTTTATCTTCATGAACTTCCTGTCAGCATTCCAGCACATGCAGCAACTGTAGCAAGTGGCAGGAATTAACTATGAGGACTAATACCCTCCCCAGAGAAAATCCTCACATGGAGATGTGTACCTCATATTCACAATTCACTCTAAAATAAGGTGACCAGACGTCCCACTTTTGGCGGGACAGTTCCAATTTTTAACAATTTGTCCCGCATCCCGTGGCGTTTTAAAAAAAAGTCCGGGACAGTCCCGAGTTTTAACAATTTGTCCCGCATCCCACAGCATTAAAAATTAAAAATGCTGTGGGACGCGGGACAAATTGTTAAAACTCGGGACTGTCCCGGACTTTTTAAAAATGCCGCGGGACGCGGGACAAATTGTTAAAAATAGGAAAGTGGGATGTCTGGTCATCTTACTCTAAAAGCTTCCTGATATTAGCAATAACCTAGTCAATGGGGTGCTCATAAATGCTTAACAACCAGGGCTGCAGAGAAAAAAACAGAAAAACCCTGATTTGTTGCATTTGCCAATCTCTATGGTGTAAATGCGCCTACTATGGGCCAGCAACAAGCTACCAATCCTATATAATAAAAGGGTAATATGCAAATTGACCCTAATGGAGGAACAACCAGGAATGACCGGTCACTATGATGGGCACTAACCACCACAGGGCAGATGCTCAACGCAGGAGCTGCTCCCTGGTGGTCAGTGCCCTCCCACAGGGGAGCTCTGCTCAGCCGCACGCCGGGCTGATGGCTGTGAGTGCAGTGGCAGTGGCTGGAGCCTCTCCCACCTCCTCTGTAGCACTAAGGATGTCCAATTGACAGTCAGACATTTCCTTAAGGATCCTGGGCTGCCAGAGAGCGGGCTGCCAGATCCCCCAGGGAACGGGCCTAAGCTGGCAGGTGTACATCCCCCGAGAGGTCCTGGACGGTGAGAGGGCATAAGCCCCGCCCCGCCCCCACCACCAAGTGCACACATTTTCATGCACTGGGCCTCTAATATGAAATAACAGAACATAGAGATGGGAGGACATGCACACAATTGGCTCTTGTGAGCTAGAGTGAGCCAGCTCCAGAACACTATTGCACACAGTTACCTGGTGACCAGGGAGCATGAGGAGCAGTCTAACACACACAATTCTCCTCACCACCAGCCAGCACCTTTTGGATTAGTCACCACTGCAGTGGTCATCAGCCAATAGATAGGAATTTAGAAGTTGCAAAACTTATTGAAGAAGTTGTGCATCATTTTGAAAGCTGCAGTGTTGCAAAGGTGCCCTAGGCTAGATCTGAATCTCGATTCTGCCTCTCACTAGCTATGTAACTGGGATAAGTCATATGACCTCTTGTTCAATGATGAACCATTCATTTATTCATTCATCCAACAATTATCTAATCTTCACTGTGATAGGATAATGGGAAATAAAGATGAAAAAGCTCACAATTTGGTGGAGAAGAACCACCATAACAATAATATCACTGGTTAGGAATTGACTTCTTCAACCAATGGAATGGGAACACAAATAGAAAGCTCCCAACATAGTACTTGGAAGAGAGTAAGGATTCAGGAAATGCTTGTCAAATTTAGGAAAGCCAATCTTCAGTGGAAAATAGTCAAATCGATGGTTCTAGTGAGGCACCATGTTGGGAGTCCTGGGGACTGTGAAGATGACCACTGGCTATGTCCTGGGAGGCTGGTGAGAGGGTCCCCTGACCCTGATCCTGCATCTCTGTTCAGCCAGCAGTCCTCTTCTTTCCCTGTGCTGCTGAGGGAGTTAGAGGGGCGGCTGGGCAAAAGATCACAGACTTTGTGACAGGAGACAGATCCTTTGACATTCCTAGGCCTCAAATCATAGATTGAGATGGGGCAAAGAACGTGGTACTTGTTTAGAGAATTATCTTTTCCTTCTATTTAGCTAATGAACAACAACACTTTTTCTCAGCTTCAGTGATCATCAGCATATGTCCTATATTATTTCAACTTATCAACTCTCCCAACCTCTGCCCCTCCCCCTAGTTTTTTCTTTCAGTGATTAATTAAAAGCAGTTGAGTTTTGCTGTAGGTCTGAAAAATATTCTCTGGAGTACTTTTCTTGCAATACGCCCATGCTGCCACCAGAGAGCAGCAGGCTGTCTCATTTATATGGTTCAAATAATTTTATCTGAGTTCAGAATTATAACCCTAAATTTTCCAATAGAAACAATTTATTCTTTTTTTTTTAAATCCCCTTCCTATTCATCCATTTTTTAAAAATGAAAGCAAGGAGTTAAACGCAGTTTAAACATAGTGAGTCCTCTTAGCAACGTCCTTGACAACCTGCAACATTGACAAATTGTCTCTGATCCAAACTGTGTTTTTTTAAAAAGCTTCCAGCTACAAATCCAAGCTGACAGCCGACTATCACCTTCAAAATGACAAGTTAAATGAGTTATTATTTGTAAAGGGCTTAGAAGGTTTTATTTATCTTCAAATTTTTAATTCTTTTTTCCTTTACACAGGAATGTAAATGTGTTTCGGCACTGCAGGAATTAGCAATATTAGCAATGAATGAGTCTTCATTACTCTGGTTTAATTATCCAGCTCCCTGTGAATGGGGAACGGGACGCCTGTGGAGACAGGAAGTTGTCCCAAAGGTGGCCTCGCTGGGGCCCAGGCTGATTTCTCTCCTCCTCTGACACCTCCCACGGGGGAAACTGTGGCTCCCTCTGGTTCACTCACGGTCACCTGACTCAGGGCTGAGCCAAATCCCTTCTAATAACAGGGATGTTGGACAGGGGTTATTTATTTTTTCTTTTCCTACGGAGTTAAGCCAAAAGCTGCTGGAGAAGCAGAGCCGGTGTGAGCAAGATCAATTAAATTATCATAAGCAGCGGGGGATGGAGGAGGGGAGGCCCCCAAAGCCAGGCCCGTTATTACCTCAATGGAGCTGTCATCTGCCAACAGACAGCACACATCAGGCCTGGCAGAGATGGTCAGACTGACGGGAGGGCTCTGTGCCACCTCGGGGAATTGGTGGCACCCACAGGTCCTTGGGATGCTGCTGCTGAGGATGGTGACAATAGCCACCACCATTAACTGAACTCCTTCTATGCGCCAAGGTTTCCTGCATTAACACCTAAACGAGTGTAACAGTACCCCTTTTTCCAGAAGGGGAAACCGACACTCAGAAATGCTAGGCGACCTACTCAAGGTCACACAGCTAGTAAACTGAAGGAGCTGCAATAGGGCCAGGTCTGTCTGGCCACCACATTCCCTCTCAGAAAAAGATGTGTGTTTCTTTCATCCTCGCCACTCTGGGTCCTGGCCCCGCTGGCTGGACCCTCCTTTCTCCCCTTCTCAAAGTGTCTCCCCCAGGAGGTGCCCGCTTGTTCCCAGGCTCCTGAGGGTCGCCCTTTCCCTCAGGACCCACAGGCTCCTTGCTAGGGGACAGTCTGGGAAGCTGCAACCCAGGAGGCATGTTTGCTGCTGTCTTGTCCAAGACAGAAGGATATCGGGTTGGATTCTTTATCTTCCAAGGACTGCCAGTCAAGCCCATGCAGAGATGTATTCCAAAGAGTGTGTGGGTAGGGGGGGTAGGGTGGAGTGGGGGGAGAATCTGACTTGCCAGCTAGTGTGCAGAGTGCAGTAAACCCTGGAACCTGACCCAGGGGTGACCAGACTCAAAGCCCAGGAAGGAAGAGAGATGAGGCAGGCCCTTGGAGACAAGACTTGAGGGGGTTTCTGGGAAGGAAAGGAGCCTATTGGGGCTGACACAAGAAACAGCTGAGTCAGTGAAGGTGTGAGGGAGGGCACCGCAGGATGTGTGGGATGGGGGCGGTCCGGACAAGACCAAGGATAAGGAAAAGGCAGCCTCAGGAGCTATACCCAAACACAGTGCCCAGGAGGGCCTCCAGACCTGAGTAGGGTCCCCCAGGCCTCAGAGCTAGGCTGCTTGATGGACAAGGTTAAGCGGGTCAAGGGGGCAATGGTCAGGGATGGACAGGGAGGAAAGCCAAGCTCTGCTCACATCTGTCCATCCCTCATGATTGGCTGTCGAGTCTCAGTCACATGAAACCCCCAGCACAGGGCAGGGTCTGCCCCTCCATCTCAATCCAGTGACCAAGCAGGATGTAGGCCACCCAGAGGCACTTCTAGTCAGGAATGACTTCCACCTCACCTAACCTTGCCCCTGCCGGGCAGGTAACATCTTCTTGGCCCTTGCCTCTGATCTGTGAATCAGAGGGTGGCTTACAAGTGGCCCAGGGCTGACCTGGCCACAGAGGTACCCTACAGGGTGGGTGCAAAGCAATGGGTGAACCCCTAATGCCCACCCAAAGGTAGGTGGTAGAGACAGAGACCCCTGGTTCTATCTGCTGAGTCAGCCAGCAGCCTGGCACTGGGTGTGACAGTGTGAGAGAGGGTGTGTGAAATGGAGAGTATGAGAGTAAGTGCTTGTGTGTATAGAAGTGTGTATACAGGGTGGGGCAAAAGTAGATTTACAGTGGTGAGTTCGTGAAGCATACAGTTGTTTACTAATTATTGTATTCCTTTCCGTACAAACAACTGTAAACCTACTCTTGCCCCCTCCTGATTATGTTTTCAGTACTCTGAGTGTGAATGTTTCAGAGTGTGCGAGTTGTGTGTGTGATTGTGAAATCATTCTGAAAGTGAGATTAGAGAAACAGAGGCCTTTACAGAGTTGGGCGTAGGCACAGAGCCAAAGAGAGGCCAAGATCAAGAGAAATAGTTGGAGAGAGAGGCTCCAGGGGGAGGCCGAGAAAGTCAATGAAAAGGAATGAACACCTGTGAAGTGGAGAGGACAGAAGAGAATGGACAGAAAAGTAAGTCGAGGAGGAACAGCATTAAAAAGATAGCAATTCTGCCCTGGCTGGTTTGGCTCAATGGATAGAGTATCGGCCTGCAGACTGAAGGGTTCCAGGTTTGATTCCAGTCAAGGGCACATGCCCTGGGTGCAGACTCGATCCCCAGTAGGATCGAGTGCAGGAGGCAGCAGATCAATGATTCTCTCTCATGGTTGCTGTTTCTAGCTCTCTCTCCTCTCCCTTCCTCTTAGAAATCAATAAAAAAAAAAAAAAAAAAAAAAAAAAAAAAAAAAAAAAAGCTAGCAATTCCACCAAGAAGGCAGAGTCAATGATGCCTGCATGTCCCCCTAGATGGCATCCCCCTAAGATGGAGTTGGAAGGCCAGCCTAACAGTGAGACCCACACCACAACCCCAGGCCTGGGGGCTCTGTGTTCCAAATGTTGGCCTTGGCCCCTTCTATAATGATGGAGGGAAGACTGGAGGCTGAGGAAGGAGAGAAAGCACGTGTGCTTGGGAATGTGTTGATAGTTCGGTGGACAGGGCCTGTGAGTATGAACCAGGAGCATGTCCTGCAAAGGGGCCTGGAACAATTGCACCCCTCTGCCCTCGTACCCACACTCCCTCCCCCTCAGTAGTCCCAGAGGCCACCTTCAGCCCCCAGCATGCTCCTCTCTTGCCAAGCGCCAATCCTGACATGACATGCTTATTCTGCTGACCTAAGTCTAATTTACTTGGGGAAAAAAACCTTCCCTGGCACCCAAATCAAATCAAATCACTCAGGGAAGGAAGGGGGTTGAAAGGAACCAGGGGAAATAAATGCATTCAGCAAGTGTATTTTTATTCCAATAAAGCTTGATTCAATAACCACCATGAATATTTCATTTGCAAGAGGCTGCCCCCTCCTCCTGCAGCCTGCACTGGTCTCAGGCCAATTCTCCCCTCCCTCCCCCTAGGCAGCACAGGCCCTGCTCAGTGCCCGGTACAGCTCCCGGAGTGGATGAGGAATGGCAGGCCCGCTCTGTCTCCTGGCCACCAGCATATCAGCTCCTCAGGGGCCTGGCCTGGTTTCAAGAATAGGGCAATGCCGAGAGCTCAGGATGGCTTGAATACTCACACTTGCTGTGTGACCTTTGTCACATATCACTCCCTGAGCTTCAGTTTCCACTCTTTACCTTAACAATATTCTTCTGAGGATCAATAACCACCAATAAAGGTAGAATAGAAGTAAATGAACTTTATATACATCATTTATTATATTTCCTGGAGCTTGAGAGTCAAAGTATGAGTTATCCACAAAATTTTATCCCCACAAAAGCCAACCTCCTTCTGGCATTTGATTCCAGCCCTGCTCTCAGAAGGCGGGCACATGACCAAACTCTGGCCAATCGGAACATTCCACCCCCCTGGTCTTGGTTCTGAGATGGGCCATCCAGGCCAATGGGACTCAATTCTGGGACTTTTGTTGGAACAATCTGCTCTCTCTTCATTGGAGATGCTAGGCTGAGCAACTGTGGACATCACCATTGCTGCTGTCCAACTCAGTTGCTTGGGAATTCCTTGAGAAGAGAAGACTTGAGAATGAAGCCAACATAAAGGAAACCAGGGCCAAGGCGGAGACAGATCACTGACATCATCTGAGCCCCATGATGCAGCGGTGCCTGAAGCAGCCACCACTTGCTGTTCTTTCCAGTTATGAGGCAACATATCCCCTTTTCTGCCTAAGCCAACTTAGGTTGGGCTTCTGTCACTTACAATAAAGAAGTACTGGTTAACGGCTGGGATCTGAAGCGTGTCTTTTCTCAGCACTAATTAGAGCCTTCTTTCTCCCCAGGAAAATGTCTGGGGAAAGTGGGACATTATATTGAAAGGAATGGTAGGGCTTCAGCTGGCTGGTCCCCATCCTCTCACCCATGAGGCCCCTTTAAGAATTCGACATTTTGACCTCTGGGGTCACGGACTCACAGGCTGCAGCACTCTGGGCCAGTCTCGAGGAGGCCTTATTGAAGGCAGCATCCCCCACTGTGCAGTGGTGTGTCTGAGGCTCATTGAGCCCCAACAAGCCAGGATTGGGGCCTCTGTGCCTCCCAGATTCATCTCTGCTTACAGAGTTCAACTCAGCGTCACCCCATTGAGCCCTCCAGCCTGGGGTGTGGGCACCTCTCAAGTCCTGCAGCCCAGACTGCAGCATCCAGAACAGATAGGAACTTTGAGGACGTGGCCATTGCCTTCTCTGAGTAGGAGTGGGGGCTCCTGGATGAGGCTCAAAGACTTCTGTACGGCGAGGCGATGCTGCAAGTCTTTGCATTTGTATTATCTGTAGGTTGTTGGCACAAAATGGACGCTGAGGCGACCTGTTCGATCAGAGTGTATCTGCACAGGGAGAGTCACAGGTCAGGGTTTCTAAGGCAGCTCCAGCAACCCAGAAGACCCTTCTGTGGAAGCAATGTTTCTCAGTGTTAAAAGATACTTTACACCTGAGTCACACGCAGCATGCTTTGAACAGAAAGGCTTCTTCAGTGATGCCTGTGTGAGAAACTTCTGTTTCATTGCAAACCCTCACTAGTAACAGAGGCAGAGGCCCTGGCCTCGATTTGAGCAGGGGCAGATTCTACTTATCTTGGGCGCCTTCAGCCAGGGGGAGGTGGGGAAAGTCTCCCCAGGCATCTCAGGGCTTCTCCTGCACCAGGCCACTCTTACCACCGAGGAGCCACGGAGGGGCAGTGAGACGTCACAGGAACGTCTCGGCGGGAATAGTCATCACCATCGCAGTGAATCTGAAAAAGCTGCCAGCCACAACCAGGAAGTTGTTCAACATCAGGGCGTCTGCTGTGGAGACGGGAATTAGGAGTGTAACAAACGTGGGAAAGTTTGTAGACATCTCTAACTTCCATCAACGTAGGAGAATTCATACTTGAGGAAAGCCATATCAACGTGATCGTGGGAAGTCCTTCAGCAAAGCTCCAAGCTCATGGGCCACCAGAGAAGTCACACTGGAGAGAGGCCTCATGAGTACAGTACACGCGGAAAATGTTTTAGCTGCAAAGCCAGCATGTTAGACACCCGAGAGTTCACACTGGAGAAAAGCCTTAAATGTACAAAGACTGTTTTATCTTTCTCACTCAACAACCCTGAAGGAGACGCAGACCCATCTCCCTGAATATAAACCCCTTTTATCAGGACAGACACGGGCTAGATTCCTCTTAAGCTTTGAGGAGTTGCATTGCACTTTGCTAATGTGCCGAGGCCTTCTACCTGATGGATGTCACTAAATTTGTGGCTGAAGTGACCCCCTGGCTCACCTAACTAGTGTGTATCCGTCACAACCCCTGAGTGCTCAGGGAAAATGAATTCTGTGTTCTCACTTCGGCATGAGGAAATTATGAATAGTCCAAGCTCCTGGCAGGATCTTCATTCCTTTCTTTCTGGCTAGGAAATGTAGCTGACCCAGGGTTCATCCACAGCTCCCACCCTCAGCTCAGAGCTACCTCTTTCAGGGACACTGTGGTTCTCACATTGTGCTGTGTTGAATTTTTTGTGCTGGTTCTAATTCACCATCCTGCAAACTGCTTTGCTGTACACTGCTCTGGTTTATGATGATTTGTAAAGATGTTTTTGCTTTTGTACCTTAAAAAAAAAAAAAAAAAAAGAAAGGAATTCAAATACTGCCCTTTCTGGTGTTGCTCAGTGGTTAGAGCATTGACCTGCAGACCAAAGAGTCCCAGATTTGATTCCCTGTCAAGGGCACATACCTGGGTTATAGGATCGATCCCCGGCCCTGGTTGGGGCATGTACAGGAGGCAACCAATCAATGTATCTCTCTCACATCAATCTTTCTCTTTCTCTCTTTCTCTCTCTCCACACATGCTGCCTAAAAATCAATGGAAAAAATATCCTCAGGTGAGGATTAAGAACAACAAAAAGAATTTAAATGCAATCAGAGGCTGTAGTGCTGGCTCCCCTGAGAAATTCCCAGCATCCCTTAGGGAATTGATGTAGGGTCTTGCAGGGACAACTGTTGGGGTCAACCTACCCCTGCCTCCACTGCAGCTTTTGCTCTTCAATGTTGTCATCAATCAATCAATCAATCAATCAGTCAATGAAGGTGTAGTAGCAGGATGGGCCCAGAATCATGAAGCCGTGGGCAGGTCAGATGTCCATCTGAGCCTCAGTTTCTCTGCCAGTAAAATGAGGGGGTTGGACAAGATGAACTCAAACCCAGTTCTAACATCGTTCATAGTTGTCTTCATTATGTTTAGACACTAGGGGTAATAAAAACAAAGAAAGGATTCTGTCCTTAACCTCACAACTTCTTTGAGAATTGAAATTTTAAAAAATCAATAATGCTCTCCTCAAGGTGAAATCTGAAGTAGAGAAGAATTGGCAGAGTGGTCTACAGGCTCCTTCCTGCCTGGAAATCTCAGAAGGAGAGAGGCTGTGTCTTAAGGAGACACTCAGCAGCAAGCTCCCAAGGTCTCAAACCTGAATGCTTTTTCCCAGGAGATTCTGGGCATCAGAGGAGTTTCCCAGATGCCTCAGCCATTCCAAGCTGGTGTAGCCAACCAAGCATGGAACCAAGCCCCAGGTGAGCAGGTGTGGACACTCAGGATGAAGAGGGGAGAAGGGACAGCATAGGCGCTGGTGAGGGACTGCTTTCTGCAATCTGTTCACTATTTCTTCCATTTGCAAGAGTTTGCACATTTCAAAGTGGTTTCTGGCAAGAGAGAAAACTATCTCCCCAGAGTCAGAGGGTGCCTTCAGGCTGGAATGGGGGGAGGGGCATCTGGGGAAGGGCTGGCACTGGGGAAGACAAAAGTAGAGGACTCTTCCATCAGCTGGGATTGAGGGTATGGGACAAATGAGGAGGCCAGGCAGGTGGGTGGGTCTGGAGGGACCATCAAGGGTCAGGATCAGGGACAAGCAACAGGTCAGATAGTAAGACCCCTGCAACCAGAACAGAGTGTTACCCAATTTGCAAAGTCTCTTCCTCTTCTCATCTCAGAACCACTAGGTAGCCCCTGACTCCCAACGCCATTAGGAACCATTTTAGATGCTCTCCTCTTCCCTACTCTCTGGAACTAACCAGTCACCAAAATCTGTTGGTCCTACTTCCCCCAAACACCTTGGTGTCCCCCTGTTCACACTCACTTGCCTTTGCTCAGGACCCGTCATTTCACAACGAACTCATTGCCTCTGCCCTCCCGGTGGATCCCTGGACTTGGCCTCCAGCCCATTTGGTTCACCTGTAATATGAGAGGTTTGGCCCGGGTGACTCCTAAGCTCCCGCCTAGAGCTGATGGTCATGACCACTGGTGTAAGGCAACTGTGCTTTGACCACATGGCTAGGTCTCAGACCCGTTAAGGAGTCTAATGGAAGTCACAGACTCTCCCTATCAAAATGCACACACATACACGCGCTTGTGCACATATAGGCATTCCTCACTCTATGTTGTGTTTTATACAAACTGAAGTCATGACCCTCCACCAGCAAAAGGATTAGGACTTGCTTTATCGTGATACTCCTATATTACTCCTATATTATGGAACCAAACCCGCAACATCTCCAAGATATGCCTGTAAATTCAAGGAGCTCACGCTCTTACTGGGGCCCAAGTTCACAGACTTCAGATTAAAAATCTTTATTTGGTAGGGGTAGGGTGCAATGTTAAAATATGTACACAGATAATGATTTAATTAATTAAATAAATAAATAATAAAAAAGAATCTTTATTTGAGCCCAGCCAGTGCTGCTCAGTGGTTGAGTGTCCACCTATGAACTAGGAGGTCATGGTTTGATTCCTGGTCAGGGCGCATAGCCAGCTTGTGAGCTCAGCCCCCAGTAGACGGCATGCAGAAGGCAGCCAATTGATAATTCTCTCTCATCTTTGATGTTTCTATCTCCCTCTCTTCCTCTCTGAGATGATATATATATATATATATATATATATATATATATATCTTAAAAACAAATCTCTGTTTGAATTTCTAGGGCCCCTGGGCTCAGAGAAAAGCCCAGGTGGGGATCCCATTCTTTCCTTGTCCTCTGGACAGACTCCAGGGGCAACTGCTTCTTGCCCTGAGTGCCAGGTTGCAGTAAACTGCCCATCAGCTCAGAGCCTGGGGCTGGAACCTGCCTGGCAGAAGCAGGGTTGTATCCACAAGAGCCACTAGACGTGGCCCTGCAGGGTGACTGAGCTGGTAGGAGGCCCAGCTGGGGGCTGGAGAGTGTAACCATGGGCCTCGGTCACACGCAGACCCAGTCAAAAGGCAGATGAATGGGCAGTCAGGTGTGAGGAAGCCAGCCAAGGTGCCTTGCAGCGAACACAAGGCACTTGTTTGGGTCTGTAAAGCACTTACTGACTCCCTCCCAGCCAGCCTTTCTGAACGGAGAAGCCTCCCAAACACCCTGGAGCCCGGTTGCGAAAAGGCCCCTCTGTCTTTGCTCCCTGCAGAAGGCACAGACATCCAAGTGCGGTCGGAGTGCGGGGAGCGTGTGCGGAAGAAGAAAAGCGGATGAATCATTGGGCTGGATTACGGACCCTGCCGCGGTGGCAGACAATAGCGAAGTGCCAGTTGGGCAGACCAAATGTCCTTACCTTTGCCCTGTAAGAAAGTGCCAATCACAGGGGATTAAAGCCAGCTGGGGTGTCCCCCTCCCCCCAAAGGCCTTAGGCTGGGCTATCAGCCAAGAATGGGGCTGAGGATGTGGGGATGGGCTGATGGCGGGTGAAGGCCCAGAATGGAGGCATGGGGGGGGGGGGCGGGGGGCGCGGAGATGGGGAAAGGGGGGAAGCATTACAGGCTGCTCCTAGCAAGCAGAGGATGGAGGAGGCTGGGGCTGGGACCAGGGCAAGAAAAGGTTAGGACAGGATGCAATGGAAAGAAGTGTGGGCTTAAGGTAGGGGCTGGATCATTCCTGGGGGCTGTGAGCAGAGTTGGCAGCCAGACTGGGAATCCTGCTAACCCAGCATTGTCTGTGTCCTGGAGCCCAAGTCAAACACAGGAAGAATTCTTATAAGACCCACAAAGTCCCCCAAAGCCCCAGACTGCCATTAGAACTCAGGTACTGACGAGCGAAAGGTTGCCCAGAACAGATCCGCCAGGAGGGCAGCCGCATGGTCTCCAGAATTCTGCGCCTGCCTTTCCACACACGAGATCTCACCCGACCCTCCCAGCCAGCCCGGGGGCGGGACTGTCACCACTGGGGCCTCACGAGGGAGGACACCAGGCTTGGGAAGAGCAGCTTTCCTAGAGTCACACAGCTGGTCAGGGGGCCTCCATGAGCCCGTTTCCTTGTTTGTGAAACAGGTATGACAATAGCTGCCTCACAGAAACGGCCATGAGTGCTGGCACTTACTATGTGCCGGCTCTGTGCTAAGCACTTAGTGTGTATTATGTCGTGGATTTGTTTCAAGAATGCTGTAGGCTGGTGGTAGCACCCCATTGTGCAGCTATGGGAACGTGCTCAGAGAGGTGAGGAACCTGCCCAAGGTCACACCGTGTGCAGGTGGCCAGCCAGGATTTGAACCTGGTGGGTGTGGCTTGGGGTCTTGTGAAAATCAAATGTGAAGGGGTTTCGTAAAGAGAGGAAGGAGCCAGGATCTCCATCCCTCTCAGCTTAGCTAAGTGAGGCCAGAGAGGAACCAGCTCTGGCAGGAGGTGAACCGGGTGCCTATCTGGGTGGAACGGGACTATGGGTATACGTGTGCTGGTGGCAATGGTGGTGGTGGCAGTGGTGGTGATGATGATGGTGATGGTGGCGATGGTGATGGTGGAGATGATGACAGTGATGGTGGTGATGATGATAGTGATGGTGGTGATGGTGGTGGTGGTGGCAGTGGTGGTGATGATGGTGATGGTGGTGATGATGATAGTGATGGTGGTGGTGGTGGTGGTGGTGGCGGCGGTGGTGATGGAGGTGTGTGTGGTTGGGAGGGGGGGGTTGTGGCAGGTGCCTCTCTAATTCAACCTCCCATCACTCCTGCTCACGGCCTTCGGGGAAATCATCTACAGGAGGGGATTTTCTGCTCCTTGGAGATCAAAGCCTGGTTGGGAGTGAGCCCCTCACTGGATAATGAAGATGAATCCCAGCCAAGTCTGCCCAGAAAGAACGTTAACTAAATGAAGACGGCAGCTCAGTGACTGTGGAGTTTGTATCAGGGCCAAATTGAGCTCTCTTACAGCATGTAGATGCAAAATTTGGGCTGGTGCCCAAGAAAGGGAGAACGAACACATGAACACACACACACACACACACACACACACACACACTCTTTCTTCCATCCCCAGCTGCTAGCAGCCACCGCAGGGAGGGGCTGGTCCCCACTGGCTCTGGGTGGGGGCCTCCTTCTGGCTCTCTTCAGCAGAGGCTCATTGACACTCCTGTTGGGCCCCTCGTTCAGCGGAGAGGCAGGGAGGGAGGGGAGAGGAGAAGCAGGGATGAAGACAGCTCAAATGGGAGGGGCTAGATGCAATAGGAGCCCTCTAGGTCTCCAGTCTTTAACCAGAGGACAAGGGTAGCATGGTAGTCAGCCTGGGTTCAAGTCTGCCTCTTACAAGCTTAAGTGACCTTGAAGTAAAATCTAAAAATCTCCAAGTCTCAAATTCTTAACCTCTAACGTGGGGATGATAATGAAACCTGACACCAGATCCATGCTGGGCAGTGCGGTGTGAATAGTTAAACAATGGGCATCCTTTTGCCTGGGGCCTCTCAGAGCCTTCCTGGTCCCTGACCCAGACTGGGCTTACAGACCTAAACTTTGCAAACTTCTGATGGAAGCACCTTCTTCTCCGGGATCAACCTCCCTACACCACACAAGGATGGGAAATTCCTGGCCCATGGGCTCCCAGAGATAACTAACAACGACTCCGACACTGTAGTACAGGACCATATTTTCCGGCGTATAAGACGACCCCCTAATTTTACAGTTAAAACATAGGTTTAGGCCTATATTCGCCGTATAAGACTACCCCCCACTTCCGAGGCAACAGCAGTTCTTTTTTTAATAGACCGCCTCTCTGACTCTGGCCAGTCTGAGCAGGCTTTTTACTAGAACACAGTGTAGCTTCGGGTACAGAACATGTACACTGTGTTCTAGTAAAAAGCCTGCTCAGACTGGCCAGAGTCAGAGAGGCGGTCTATTAAAAAAAGAACTGGTGTTGCCTCGGAAGTGGGGGGTAGTCTTATACGGCGAATATAGGCCTAAACCTATGTTTTATCTGTAAAATTAGGGGGTCGTCTTATACGCCGGAAAATACAGTAAACTGAAATATTTAGAGGGAGAAAACTTGTGGGGGTGAGGGGACCCCAAGAGGGGAGGTGCCAGGGGAGGGGGGTTTGGAGTGGGGGGGGGCGCTGCAGGAGAGAGAGGCCTGACCAGAACAAGCTTCCTCACCTTGGTTGCCCATTAGAACCACCTGAGGGAACTTATGCACGTCAATGTCAATGTCATGTCAATGTCAGATCTTGATTCAGATCTCTAGCCTGGGGTGTGGTCAGGGGATTTTTTCTTTTTCTCCAAAGCTTCCCAAGTGATGCTAATGGGCAGCCAGTATGCAGAACCCCTACCTAGAGACAAGGTTTTTGAGCTTTAATGCATGCGTGTGACAGTCACTAGGGATCTCGTTAGAATTCAGGCTCTGATCAGGAGGTCTGGGTGGAGCCTGAGGTCCTGTATTTCTAAAAGCTCCGGTGATGCTGACACTGCACATCCAGGAATGACATTTAGAGCAGCCCTGCCCGGACAAAGGCATAGGTCTTTTTCATCTCTGTTCTTTGCCAGCCCTCACAGGCTTCCACACTGTGTACGCGCTCAGCAACCACTTGTGGAACTTTATGCGCCCGTAATTGAGACAGCAGTAGATTTGGAGCCTGATGGCCTGTATTTGAATCCTAGTTTGATTCTTCTAGCTCTATGGATAAGGGCAAGACTCTTATCAACCATGGTCCTCAGTATTTGCATCTGTAAAACAGGTATGCTGTTAGTGCTAAATCTATAAGATGAGTGGGAAAATAAAATGACATCATGTATATGAAACATAAACTGATATTAGTATTCTTGTTCTTCTTTTACCTGCTGCCGAAGGGCACACATTCCACCTTCAATGACTTCTTAGTGCCTCTATTCTGGCTGATTATCTCTGGCAACCCTCATTCACCGGCACACCCCGACACACCTGAAATGAGTGTGCACTAGACCAGCAGGGGGTCGCCAACCAGTGGTCCATGGACCTCTCGTGGTCCGTGAGGTCTGAAAGGTTGGTGACCACTGCACTAGACAGGCTAGCTATGCAGAGGCTTCTGAGCCACCCTATGCAGCTCCAAAGCCCTTGGCAGGCCAGAAAGCTCACTCAGAAACAAGCATGCTTCCAGATTTACAAACAGGGGACCTGGGTTCAAATCCAGACTCTGCCCCTTCCAGCCATGGCTGAGCCCATATTTGGGCTCCCAGCAACCTCATAAACAACCAGCCTCCAAATCACCCCCTTCTGAGGCAGCCCTGGGCTGTGGTGCCTGCATACCAGTGTCTCTTCAAGCCCACCTGCTGCAGACAGGCAGGAAGACAGGGCCGGTGGGACACATGGCAACACAAGGCTGTTCCTTCTTCTCCATCACTCTGAATCACAGCCATTTGCTGGGACAATGAGTGCCACTCATTCTCCCCCATTCACAGTGGCAGAGCTCCAGCCTCTACCCCCCATCCCATCACATCCGCTCTCAGTGGGCCACAGCTTCAGCAGTGCCTCAGCACCAGGGTTCAGCTATGCAGGTCTTGGGTGGGGGTGGAGAATCAGGGCTGAGAACTGCTGCCCTCCATACTGTCTTTCTCCATACGGATGCCCACTAAGAAGAACTGGGCTTAGAACCAGAAACCCCGGGTTCAAGTTCTGGCTCCTCATCTTAAGCTGTGACCCAAAGGTCACTCAACAGAGCTGGGACTCAATGTCCTCATCTGCACACTGGGGGTGGTGCAACCAGTCATCCTGGAGGAATATTCAGGGTCAAAAAAGATCACGACTGAGAAAACACGGATGTGCCACACAAGGACAAGGTGCTCTGAGTGCTGTGGCATAGAACACACAGCAGCACCCTCCTGGAGTCCCTGCCACAGAACTGCCCCTGGCCCAGCCATCCAGAGCCACCGAGGTCCTTCCAAGGGTCCCTGGCCTGATAGTGCAGGCTCCCCCTGCTGGCTGCACCTCACCTGTGCAGCTAATTCTCTTCCCACTCTCCATCCCAGTTCCCAGTGCACACCCTACGCTTTCCCATCCCCATGTCTTTGTTCAAGTTGTAACCTCAGCATGGGTTGCTCTTCCCCCCTTCTCAGGTTCGAAGTTCAGCCCTTCCAGAGCCCTCTAAATGGCATCTTCTTCAGGAAAACATCTCTTCTTACTGTGCCCAGTCTCTTCTTCCTAGCAGCCATCCTATATAATAATAGGCTAATATACAAATCGACCAAATGGCAGAACGACTGGTCACTATGATGCACACTGACCACCAGGGGGCAGACACTGAACACAGGAGCTGGCCCCTGGTGGTCAGTGCGTTCCCACAGGGGGAGCACTGCTCAGCCAGAAACCAGGCTCACCTGGCGAGTGCAGTGGTGGTGGCAGGAGCCTCTCCCGTCTCTGGGGCAGGCAGAGGTCCTGGACTGCAAGAGGGTGCAGGCTTGGCGAAGGGAACCTCCCCTCCAGTGCACAAATGCCATGCACCAGGCCCCTAGTTTAAGTATAAGCATGTATGGACTATGAGCTTCCTGAGGACAGGGAGTTTGTCATATAGCCCCTGCAGCACCTAGCACAGATGCCGGCACATAGCAAACATACAATAAGAGCCTTTTGTAATGCAGAAAATGTGTACCCTGGCTAGAAAGCCAATAAATGCAAATTAATGCAACATAAAGGTCCTATTTTATACTTCCCAAATTAGCAATTGAGGGGGGGAAATGATAACATGCACCACTGGCAATGTTATGTTGAAATTGGTACACATATCACTGATAATGTTGAAAATTGGAATGATCATTTTGGAAAGCAATATGGTAATATATAATCAAGGGTTATAAAAATGCTCATTCACTTTGACCCAGTTATCCCACTCTTAATGCTGCAGCCAAAGGAAATCATTCAAGAGAATAACAAGTGTTACATATACATGAAGATATTCATTGCAACATTATCTATAATAGCCCCAAATGGAAAACAACCTAAATGTTCAACAATAGGGGAACTGTTAAGTAAATTATGGTATATAAACTCAACAAACTATTCCTCAGTCATTTAAAATATTTATAAAAACTACGAAACATGGAAAATGCTTATGGTAAAATGTGAAATAAAAAACACAGAATGTAAAATTATATACACATTATAACTAAAAATGTAGGCACGCTGACAAGGATCAGAAGGGACTCGGCAAAATGAAATTAATTATTGTGTTAAGGTGGTAGGACTGGAGGTAATTTATTTTTATTTTTAAAAACATTTCCTATAAGGTTGTTATAATGCCATTTTCACAATGCAAAAGTTATGTAGCCAAATAATAAATGTTTGTCAGAAGAATGCAAGAAGAGGGAGATGAGAGTGAGTAGTGCTGTGTGTGGGGCAATTCTGGATCCGCTTCGTCTCTGTTCCAGAGTATCTTGGGCCAGATTCCCTGTGGTCTGGATAAACAGTGGGATTCTTAGAAAAGCCTGGCCACATGAACACAGTGGACGTTCCTAAATGATTTGGGGTGCCTTTTGGGGAAGGCTAGGTTTTCTCAGAGTCTCCCAGAATCCTTTGCTGCCCTACACGTACCTCTGGGGGCTGGGCCAGGGAAGGGTTCAGAGGATGTTCAAGCACCAGGGGCTGATGGTGCGTGTGGTCTCCTGGCCAGGGCATCGCCCACAGGAGACAGACTGAGGCTGATGAAGAAGGAGGAGCCTTTCTCTGCACACTCACCTCTCCTCACCTCCGAGCTTAGAGAAACTACTTCCCAGGCGACTGAGACAGCTCCAGTTTCACCTGCTGTCCTGGCATAATTATTAATAGCTCCTGTTAGTCTCCAAAGTGTCCCAGTTGAGGCATGGTCACATTACCCAAACTGCATCAGGGCAGGGAAACAGGAGCGGTTGGATGTGTCTTTCTCTCGGGACGCTCAGACCCAGAGATGTCAAGATAGGTTTTAGGTGGGCCCAGTCCCTGCTTCATAACTTTCCGTGAGTTGTCTCTGTCCTAGGCACCTGGGGGTGGGGGGAGAGCCGCCTTCATTCTCCCCTCCTGGAGCACCCTCTGTCTGCATCTCCCCACCGACATTAACACCCTCCTGCTTCCCATGGCTGTGTCTCTCTCTCCTGCCTCTCCGCCGAGCGGTCCCTGTCCCTCCTCTGAACCCCTTCCTCCAACCAAGAGACTTTCCGTTTTAATCAGGTCTTCTTCCCTGTGTCACCAGTACCAGCTCATCCTCTGCTGAGCCAGTTGAATTCCTTTCTCTATTCCTGAAGACATTTTTCATCCGTCCTTTCTCCAACCAATGTTATCTCGGCGCTAAACGGGATCATAATTCTGCCCAGTGTCATGGGAAGGCTCAGCAATCTATTGCTTCTGGCAGTGACAAAGTCCTCCGGGCTCAGATACTTGAGCGCATGCTCACCGATAGATTTGGGCACTACTTTTCAGATACCCAAGCCACGTGTCTGCGATATGCCACATGTCAGACCACATATCCATGACACACTCACACACACACACACACACACACACACACTCACACACACACACCCCTCAGTGAAGGCTCTGGGGCTCCTGCCATGCCAAGACCCTGCTCAGGCACAAATGCTCAATTCTCGCCACAGAGGCCACGTCCCCACCAACCTGCCCGAGAACTCAGCGCGGAGGAGTGTTCATTACTGCTAATGAGCATAAAGGGCCTAATTAATTCCCAGGCTGGGTCTGAGGGCCTGACCCAGGACTTGATTTCCATTCTGAGAGAAATGGAGAGCTGGAGGGCTCACGTGCCGGGTCAGGAGGACTTAGGCCCCACTTGCATTCGCCCATCCTGTCCCCAAACCCGCACCTCGGGGATGATCAGCCTGACAGAACAGCAGACTTCATCCAAGTGGAGGGAGCTGGGTCTCTTCTGCCTGCCTTTCCGTAGCACGAGACCGAGCCCTCAAAGCTGGAATGTCCTGTGAGCATCGTTGGGTGGGTTCCTTGCTCATGGAGAAGAGCCCCTTCTTGGCACCAATGCACATCGGACACTCCCCAGGGCATGTCCCCATGTGTGCACAGGCAGGGCCTTCCCCGCCCAGGCTGGGTGCCCTCCCCCAGATACAGCGGAGGACGGAGACCTGGGCTCAGGGTGAGCAATCACAAGACTCTCTCAGCAAACCTGCTTTCTGATCACCACACTCTCCTCCCCCTCAACCCAGCACCCACCACCACCAGTTCAGACATGGTGTGACGGATGAGAACCGTGCCCCTCCAAGAGAAGGGCGGTCACCACTTCAGCAGTTTCCTGGGGGGTGGAGAGACCATCCATGTGCAAACCATGGAAAGAACGTGAGGAGAATGGGGCAGAGAAACTGAGCGTTGGCACAAAGCCAACCTGGATTCAAATCCACCTTCTGCCAACCATTAAGCATGTGACTTTGGGCAACTACTTATCTTCTCTGGGCCTCAGTTTCCAGATGTGTAAAATGGGATCACATGGTATTATTCCTCCTGGGGTGGTTGTTGTGCAGCTTAAATGAACTGACGTGCATAGAGTGTGTAACGGAGTGCCTGACACCGAGTAAGAACTTATTAAGCAGTAGTACGGAGTTATTGTATAATTAGTATATTATTATTATATTATTGCTATTATTATAACTATTATTGTTATTATTATTTCTACGACTGCTGCTTCTCCTCCTGCCACGCTGATACTCCTGTGGTGGAGGTAAACTCCTCAGAATGGCACTAAACACCCTCCACGCTGTAACCTCCCGCTGCATCCTGCACCTTTAGCTCCCAACACAACTGTTTCCCCCCATCGAACCCGGCTGCTCTCCCACACTCACTCCCACATCCAAGCCTTTGCTCACAGGCCCTTCCTCCCTTGTCAGTCAAATTTGCTCCCTCAAAGTCAAAGCTCTTGCCCAACTTCCACCATGAACCACCCCACTCATCACTCACACCGAGGTCCTTCTGTGTGCATTTCTATGGCGTTTGTTATTATGAAATATTTTAAATAAACAAAAAGTAACGAAACAAACACCCATATGCCGCTCCCCGCCCCCCTTAGCTTGCAAAAGGAAAGACAAATCACAGATGCAACTGAAAGCTCCCAGTTCACTCCAGATTGCGAATCACTTTTTCTTCCCAGAGTAACCAGCCTTCCCAATGTGAAGTTTATCTCTGTCAGGAGTGTCTGTAGGTTTTATTACACATTTATCCCTCTCAATACTGGTTTGTAGTTTTGCGTGTTTTTGAGCTTGACACACAGGCATGGCATCTGCAGCAGGCTCCCTGTTCTCTGTGCCGCATGCCCACGTGGGCACTCTGCCAGCCTTAGCGATATTGAGAAGGACAAAGTTGGAGGTATCACACTACTTGATACCAAACTGTATTGCAAGGCCATGTAAAGCAGCATGGCACTGACATAAAAGCAGACATGTAGATCAATGGAACAGAATAGACTGCCCAGAAATAAACCCACATCTATATGGATCAATTAATATTTGACAAGGGAGGTAAAAACATACAATGGGGTAAAGATAGTCTATTTAATGAATGGTGCTGGGAAAACTGGACAGATTCATGCAAAAAAAAGTGAAACTAGACCACTTTCTTAGACCATTTACAAGAATAAATTCAAAATGAATCAAAGACTTAAATGTAAGACTTGGAACCATAAAAATCCTAGAAGAAAATACAGGCAGTAAAATACCTGGCATTTTTCTTAACAAGATTTTTTCTCCTATATTTCCTTAGGCAAGGGAAACAAAAGAAAAAAGTAAACAAATGTGACTATCTCAAACTAAAATGTTGAAAGGAAACCATCAACAAAATGAAAAGACAAATTATTAAATGGGAGAACATACTCACCAATGATACATCTGATAAGGGTTTAATTTCCAAAATTTATAAAGAACTCCTACTATTCAATAACAAACAATCCAATTAAAAAACGAGCAAAGGACCTGAATAGATACTTCTCCAAAGAGGACATACAGATGACCAACAGACAGGAAAAGATGCTCAACATCACAAATCATTAATCCCCCTTTATCTGGCTTTCCCTTCCCTGTGCCCTCCTTCTACTCCCTCCTGGCAACGCTCCCAAAGCAACTCCCTGTACGCAGGCTCACTTTTGGGGAACCCACGCTAAGAGAGGATAGTCAGCTCTCTCTCTGCAGGTTTCAGATTCACCCAACAGTAGAGTAAAAATATTTGGCAGGGCGGAGCAAAATTTGAATTTGTCATGCACCAAGCACAACGATGAATCCACACAAATAAAGAAATGGGTAGGGATATCTATACTAATAAAAGCATAATATACTAATTAGACTGGACATCCTTCTAGACATCCTTTGGATGACATTCTGGACAAAGTTGCGATGGGGCGGGGGGGGGCTGAGGCAGAGGCGGCTGCTGTGGTGGGTGGGGGCTGAGGCAACTGAGGCAGAGGTGGCCTGGGGAGGAGAGGGGGGGCTGAGGCCAATGCATGAATTCTGTGCATTTGGCCCCTAGTGCAAATATAAGTTATATGCAACTACTACGTGGTTTTATATAAGGAACTTGAGCAGCCACAGATTTTGTTATCTGCAGGGTCCTGGAACCAATCCCCCGTGGATATTGAGGAACTATTGCTTTTGCTCTCAACATGCGTCTAGAGAGCTGCCTGTGTTTTTATATACAGCTGTTTCACTCATTTTCACAGCTGCGCCACATTCCACAGAATGAACAGGTCTGGACACATACCTCCCTCGGCCGATGGACACTTCTGTGGCCACCAGGGCTGCATCGTGCCTCATGCCCCACGTTTCCTGACAGCCCTCGTGGTTTCTATCAGACTCTCTGACCCTAGGTCACATTTTGCCTCGCATGTCAATTCAACTCTTTGGAGTCTGCATCTCCCTACCTACAGGCAACCCCAAAAGGCTGGGAAAGGGAGGGAGGAGAGGAAAAGAATTCACCCAATAACTCAGGGAGGAGCTGGTGAACTTCAACACAAGCTGGTACCCAGTTTGATATTGCTATCTACTCTTAAAATGATCACTCATTCATTTGTACTAGAGGCCTGGTGCACACAATTTGTGTACTCGGGGGCAGGAGTGGGGCAGTCCTTCAGCTCAGCCTGCGCCCTCTCACAGTCTAGGAGCCCTTGGGTGTCCATTCATGGCACAGGGAATGGGCCTAAGCCGACAGTGGGACATCCTTAGCACTGCCGTGGAGGTGAGAAAGGCTCCTGTCACTGCTGCAGTACTCACCAGCCGTGCATTGAGCATCTGCCCCCGGGTAATCAGTGCACATCATAGTGACCAATCATTTGGCCGTTTGGTCGACTTGCATATTCACCTTTTATGCCTGCGGGATTGGGCCAAAACCAGCTCTCCGACATCCCCTGAAAGGTCCCAGATTGTGAGAGGGCACAGGCCAGGCCGAGGGACCCCATTGTTGCATGATTGGGGCCAGGGAGGAAAGGGGGAGATTGGACAGCCGCGGGAGGACTGCAGGAGGGCTCTAGGGTATGTCCAGCCCATCCCGCTCAGTCCAGATCAGCCGGACCCCAGCAACAAGCTAACCTACCAGTTGGAGTGTCTTCCCCCTGGTGGTCAGTGCACGTCATAGTGATTGGTCGACTGGTTGACTATCTGCCCCCTGGTGATCAGTGCACATCATAGAGAGTGGTTGAGCGGCCTTAGCATATCATTAGCATATTACACCTTGGTTGAACAGACGCAGGATGACTGGACACTTAGCATATTAGGCTTTTATTATATTGGATAGCCTTTCTGTGCCAGGTCATTAAATGAGATAAGAAGCCTCCACCAACTTCCCCTCCACTTTTCTCTAATTTCTCCCTACATTTCATCCTTCTCACTTCCTCTTCTCCCTCTTTCTTTCTTTTCTGCCTCTCCAGGGATCCCCCCCAGGCCCTGGGGCCATTCTGTAGTAGTATAAAGGCAAAAGCTGCCTGAGCCCCTCCCTGGCCAGCACAGGTGGGCCCGCCAGCACCACCAGCAATAACCTGAGCTATTCCTTAGAACAACACGCTGGTAATGCTGTTCATGGCCCGTTAACCTGTGTGCAGATGGCCTGCCAGCGGCAATTCCCAAGTTCCTGCCTGAGTGACTCTGCTGGGTGGGTGAGCAAGACTCAGTCCCAGTAGCATCCAGCTCTCCAGTCAAAACCCACGTGTTCTGTCTGGGAAGGCTTTCCTGGCTCTCCCAGACACCAAATCCTGTAGCATTTAGCACTTCTATCTAATGCTCACACCAGCCAGTGACTCAATAAGCACTTATGAAGCACCTGCTATCATCAGGAAACGAATGAACTCAGCACCTGACCAAATGAGCCTGCCAGTTCTCATACCTGAGCTTGGTGGCTGGCCTCAGGCAGGTGACTTAGCCTCTCCATGCCTCCGCTTCCTCAGGAACCGTCCCTACCTCAGAGTTGCTGTGAGGACAAAGTGAGTCCTCCTGTGTAAGGACCTAGATCAGGGCCTGATGTAGAGTCAGTGCTCCTTGAGGGTTCGCTCTTGCAGCCTGGAATTCTCCATGGCTGTGAGGGAGCGGGGAGGGGTGGGGCAGAGGGAGGCTCTCACGTGCAGGAAAGAGATCCTCCGTTAGAACAATGGCTACACGCCCGGGTCTTCTCGGGCCTCCCCCATCATGCTGGGAGCCCCTGATGTCAGGGACTGAGCTTCCCCATGAGACTAGCTTTCCCTGAGGTGGGACAAGCAGGCAGATGCAGGGGCTCCGGGGGGAGAAACAAGGTCCTCAGCAGCCTGACTGCTGCCCCAGGGTCTGCCCAGGGCTCCCTCCCTGGGGTCAGTGCTTCCCTGGGGGGCAGGTATCAGGAACATGGACAGGAGGCGCCCTCAACCTGACACCCCTTGGCCACACCAGACCTGGAAGTTTAAGCGATTAATAGGCTGCAACATTAAATAAAAAATAAAAAAATCTTTTATTATCAGCTAATGGCCGTACTTACCAAAGCAGTTTTATATGTAATAAAACTTCTTTATTATCTTAGTCTTGGCTAAGAGAGGCAGAAAGAGAGACAAGCCCAGGACCAGGGAGAGAAAGAAAGGAGTAATTAACGAGATTAATAATGGAAACTTCCTGAGAGAGTTAGGGATGATAAATTGAGGCAGACACCTGGTTTCTCCTCTAAATCGGGGTGACGGGGAGAAGTGGAATGCCCGAGCCCACGTTTGGGGGAACGTTTAAGTTCTGGTGTGGAGAAAAGAGCGGGGCCTGGGGGAAGGCTGGATTCTTTTCCTGGTTTTGCCATTTGCCCACGGGTATGTCACTTCCTGGCTCTGAGTCTCAGTTTTCCCCTCTATAAAATGGAGAGGTGTTAAAGGGGCCGATTACCCAAAGTCCCTTCTGTAGCTAAGGCTGTGCATCTTTGTGTTAAAATTCATTTTTTTTTTATTCTTTCCTCTTCTTTCACATTGGGGACAAGATTAGAGTTTGTTTGACACTTTTATTTAACACAGCCTGTCAGAACACGGGAGACATGCCAGGAGAACACTATTGTCTCCATTTTACAGAAGGGACTGAGGACCAGATGAGCTAGGTCACCACTGCTTCCATTACAACTCCTAAGAGTTCAAGGTCAGACCACCTATGGAGTAGATACCAGGCTGAACCAAGGCTCTGCTCCGAGGTTCTGCCTCCATACCTATGTTTTCCCCACCATCTGAGGCTGTTTCTCAGAGCAGATGATGGGGGATCGAGCCAAATTCACTAATCCAGTCACCTGGGTCTGACTGGCACCTGTGCCGAGCAGCTCCTGGATTCAGAACAGGAGGGGAAAAATAGAAACGGGAGTAGCAAGGAAATCTTTGTTTAACCCTTCAGCACCGAGGGTAGGGGTGTCGAACTCAATCAGAGAAGGGGCCAAAATCTAAAATCCAGCCTAAATCGCGGGCCGAATGGTTTACTGAACAGTCATAAACTGTCATTGTGATGGAAACGCAGCGGAGTGCAGTGATGACAGCGTGGTGCGGGCCACATTGCAAGGCCTGGCGGGACGGATTTGGCCCTCGGGCCTTGTGTTTGACACATGTGACCTAGGGGCTTCGCAGCTTATTCTGCACATGCCCCTGCTGGCGCTGTCAGTCTAGGGCCGTGGTCAGCAAACTGTGGCTCGTGGCCCCCTGAGTGTGGCTCTTCCACAAAATGCCACGGCCTGGGCGAGTCTATTTTGAAGAAGTAGCGTTAGAAGAAGTTTAAGTTTGAAGAATATGGCTCTCAAAAGAAATTTCAATCGTTGTACTGTTGATATTTGGCTCTGTTGAATAATGAGTTTGCCGACCACTGGTCTAGGGCATGGTTCTCAGAGTGTGGTCCCCAGGCAGCAGCGCAGCATGGGTCTCTCCTTGGAGCTAATTGGAAATGCAAAGCCTCAGGTCCTGCCCCAGACCTACTGAGTCAGAAATGAATGATAAATGGCTTTATTTTATACGAGGCAATGAGGTGGCTACCTACATGATACAATGTTAGGAATGAATTTTAGGAATGGATTTCACTCATTACACCACTGGAAAACATCTGCCTGGGGCAGATGTGAGGAGAGGTAGAAGAGGAGCTTTCCTTCCAGGGAGGAGGAGAAATGTCCAGCAGGAGATCTGTCCCCGGAGTGAGACTGCAGTGGCACACCAGCTCCAAGAGGTGGGGGAGGTGTGGATGGCTGCAGGGAAAGGAAGGGGGTGCTTCTGTATGCCACCCAGCTCCGCTCGTGAGCCACTCTCCTGACCTGGGAAAGGGGGAAGAGGACGCACATATGTTGTGCCTTTCTGATGTGCTAAGCACTGAGCTGGACATTTCATTTCGTCCTCACAAATGAAAGGCAGGTGACAATACTCCCATTTTATGGATGGGAAAAGCACCCAGGGAGCTTGCATACGCTGCCCAAGTGGTTGCGTAGGGTTTAAGTTAACACCCAGGTGTCAATGATGTCAAAAGCCCCATTCTGCTCTCTGGAGGATTTCAGTGTCTAGGATGCCAGCTCTGCCCTAAGGCCTGGTGCCTGCAGAGAGGGCACAGCTGAGCCATCTGGCTGAGGGTTTGGAGCTGCGTCAGGTGGACACGAGGTGAGAGCCAGCTCTCTCCGATCTCTGTGTCTTTGCGGATCCTCTCAAGTTCCAGTGAAGGTGTTGGGGCTGCTGGTCTTCTCAAGTTCACTAAGGCTTAGAGAGGATAATGCCAAATGTGCGATCAGAGGGCTTAGAGTCCAGCCGGGGAGACAAATGCAACCCAATTGAACCAGTTCCTAGTGCCAGGCAGAAAGTAGTTAAATACTGATAGATCCTCCCTTCCTCCAGTTGATGGACAGACATAAACCCCACCTGCGGCCAGACATTCCTGATCTCTGAACCACCAATCAGCACCTGCCAAATACCCTAAGCCCCCTATTCCTAAATCCCTAATCACCAATCAGCGTGTGCTGAGTGCCCTAAGCCTCGTCTTGTACCCCGGCCCTCACTCTCTTCCACCCCTTTCTCTGGAAGCAGCTGGCAGGGGTGCTCTTCCCTCCAATAAAGCCTGTGTGTGTCCTGCTATCCCAGTCTCTAGCTACCTTCTTTATTTAATCTATCAAATACCAACATGAATGGCTTAGCAATTCAGGGAGGGGGGCAATGAGTGGGACCAGGAGCAGTTTGGGGGTGTTGGCTGCAGGAAGTTTGGCACTTCAGACTGGCTCTCCATCAGGCCTCAAACACAATTCCAGATGTTTTACTGATGTCTCCCCGACCTCTCTCCCAGACCGTAATTACCTTTTAATGGCAGACATTAATGCAAATTGGGTACATCGGGAAGCATGCTGCACAGCCAGCATGCACTCAGTCCTCCAGGCAGCGGCCCCTCCAAGCACTGCAAGGTGAGGCAGGTGCGCTTCGGGGGTGGGGGCAGGGGTCTAGGCTGAGGGCTGGTTATGTGGGCACAGAGGGGGCAGCTCCAAATGAGAAGTCTGAAGTGGGTAGACAAAGAGGGAAGTTGAGGGCATCCCAGAGCATCTTACTGATCTCTCGTTTAGAGCACTTATACCACTGCTATCATACTGCTTCCGCACCTCACCACTCTTCAGACCGGAGCTCCAGAGAGCGAGGAAACAGGAGCAGCACGCAAGGGGGGTGAGCTGTGCACCGCTCACAGTGCCTGGCCACGAGGGAAGGAGCAGAAACCCAGTCTGCCTTCAGCTTGTCACCGAGGCTGTATCCGCTCAGAGGAAGGGCTGCATCACTTTCACAAAGGGTCCGTTTAGGCTGGTGGTGTCCCTGCCTGATCCTGTGCTTATTTGTTCCTCAATGTATCCCCGTCGCCCAGCAAATACTGGACACGTATTAGCACCTCCATGTATGTTTTTGCATCAATAGCAGCATGAAAATTAGCCAAAATAAAATAAAATAATAATAAGAATGACTTCATGGAAGGAAGAACAACTCTGAGATGGGCAGGTCTGTTATTCCATTTCACAAGTAAGAAACCAGCTTTCCGAAAACTGGGGCAGGAAGTGTGGCTGATAGTTTCCTTTAGTATTTTCCTCCTTCCTAGTTCTCACCATACACACACACACACACACACACAGTCTAAGCTCAACAGCCCTAAGCACACAACAGAGCCTTGGGAAATCAACTGACTGGGATAGTGATGCTATTGAGAAGAAGACACAAGCTCCCTACCTCAGGCTCCCTACCCAGCAGGACAACAGCTTTCCTAGACCTCAGTTTTCTTGTCTGTAAAATGGCAATTCCCACAATGCCTATCTCATAGGGTTTCTGTGAGAGCAAATGAAATGTGTGTGTGAGAAAGGATTTTGTAACTTCTGAAGTACTACAAATAATAGTTCCCATGGGTGTAGGGCAGCTTTGTGTCATATGGTAAACTAAGTGCTTGTGACAATGGTCCGTGAGTTCACCACCTGCTTTTGTAAATAAAGTCTTATTGAACCATACCATGTCATTCATCTGTATACTGTCTGTGGCTGTTTGTTTGTTTTTGTTTTGTTTTGTTTTTTAATATATTTTATTGATTTTTTACCGAGAGGGATAGAGAGTTAGAGTTAGAAACACTGATCAGAGAGAAGCATCGATCAGCTGCCTCTTGCACACCCTCTACTGGGGATGTGCCTGCAACCAAGGGACATGCCCTTGACCGGAATCGAACCTGGGACCTTTCAGTCCACAGGCCGATGCTCTATCCACTGAGCCAAACCGGTTTCGGCTGTCTATGGCTGCTTTTGCTCTACAATGGCCGAATTGAGTATTTGTGACCAAAACCTATGTGGCTCACAAAAGCCTAAAATATTGACTATCTGGCCCTTAGTAGAAAAAGTTTGCCAACCCCTGTATTAACACATTTAAGCCTTCTAACTGTCTAAGTCATTAATACTAATATTATCACCTCCATTTTACAGATGAGAAAACTGAAACACAGAGCAGTTACTTAATTTGCCCAGGGTCACACAGCAGGGAAATGGCAGAGTTGGGATTCAAACCAGTGTGGGCGGGGGGCCTGGTTTAAATATGAACATGCTCTACAATACAAAATCATCTTCCCTCAGGTCCCTAAAGCAGGGGTCAATTTACAAAGCCCTGAGCCCCAAGTACAAAAGGGGCTCACCGCAACAGCTTAAAGCCAAATGGAAAGATGTTCTTGCTCCTAACAGAGACAGAATGCACAGGGTAGCAGGCGGGGCTGAAGTGGAAAATGAGACCAAAAAGGTTCAGATAAATTTCTGGGAACAGATTTTTTCCAGGAATGCTCAGAGCACTGAGGGAATGTATCAGTTTCTTTGGGCTGTAGGAACAAATGACCACAAACTGGGCGGCTTAAAACAACAGAAATATATTCTCTTACAGTTCTGGGGGTCATTAGTCTGAAATCAAAGAGTTGGCAAGGCCACGCTCCCTCTGAAACCTGAAAGGGGTCCTTCCTCACCCTTTCCTGGCTTCTGGGTATTTGCTGGCAGCCTTTGGTGTTGCTTGGTTAGTGGCTACAGCGGTTCAAGCTCTACCCTCATCGTCACATGGCGTCCTCCCTGTCTGTCTTCACACGCCATTTTCTTATAAGGACACTAGTCCAGCTGGATTAGGGGCCCAACCTACTCCCGTAGAACCCAATCCTAATTTAAGTAATTACACATGCAATGACTATGTCCAAGGGAAGGTTGTATTCTGAAGAACTGGGGGTTAGGAGTTCAACATTTTATTAGGAGTTCAATATTTATTTATTTACTTACTTATTTATTTTTTTGAGGGGAACACAATTCAGTCCCATAATAAAGAATGTCTCAAAACTCTGAGGGGGCTATCCCAACTCTTCTCTGAGTCAGGGAGCCAGCCAGAGACAGAGGGAACAGAGGCCTTCAGGCAACCAGGATGGGGTGAATTCATGGCCATTTCCAATGCAAATGTCGTCTTCCAGAACTTGTCTGGTCCCCACAGACAGAGCTGCTTGAGGCTGGTTCTTATTCCCTGTCTCCACCAGTAAGTGTTCAATAGCAGCTGAACCCCAAAGATGAAATTGTCCCTGTGTCTGTTGGAAAAGCGGCTAGGCTACAGGGCCACAGGGTTGACCCGCTCTGTGGCTTCTGTTGGGCTGAAATCAGATGCAAATAAACTAGGCACTGCCAGGCCACCCAGGAGGCTGGGCCACTTCGGATAGGAGAACCCTGCACTGGCCCCATCTGCTTCCTGGCAGGGCTGCTGAGGGATGTCTGGGCAGAGGCATCCAGATGACACGCAGCCCAGTGGCCCTGTGCCCACATGTTTGCATAGCTAATGGAATTACGTTCACGGGATGTTGACACAAAAGGAGCCATATTTGAGAAGGCCTTATCAGCCACCCCAAAGTCTCAGATTATTGCAACGGGAAGGTTCTCACACATACACAATCTAAGGAGCATTCCATCTGGAAGTGCTGGCTGCAGGGCTGGCCCTGCTGAGAAACAGAACTCTGTAGGAGCTGACTTGGAGGCAGTAAGATACACTAGGCACCTACTCATGGTCTCACCCAGGGCTCAGACATCTATTCACTCAACAAACACATCCTGAGCAGTTTCTAATCAACCAAACACTGGGGATTTAAGGATGAAAAAGACTCTAATATCAGTCAAGAGAGGGAAAGATATGCAGAAATAGGTAATTGTATGCTGAAATATTTACAGATAAACTAACATGATATTAGACACGGGGAAAGGAGGTGGGGATGGAAGATGACTGGCCAGCAGTTGATACTTGTTTAAGCCTGGGATTATTACATGAGATTCATTATGCTATTCTTCTACTTTTGTATATATTTCAAATATTCCATAAGAAAAAGAAATTTAAAAGATGCAAGGGGCACTTGGAGCAGTAGGGATAGGGTGGAGAAAGAGTGTGTTGAGTGATTCCTAGAAGAGGCAGTGATCTGGGTCTAATCTGAGAAAGGACAGGAGCCATCTACCCTTGGAGGACTTATACACAGCTCTGTTATAGCAAGATGATGCAAAAGAAAAATTGTTTCCAGCATTACCCAAACATGAGTTCAAATCCATTTCACCCATAAGTAATATCTACCTTACATTACAGAGAAATTGTTAGCATTAAAAGAAATTAATAGATAAGAAGGGGCCTTGCACTAAATTAGTGATCATTTCATCAATCTTTCTACACATTGATATATTCATTTTTCATCTTCTATCCAAGTTCCATCCACCCACTCATCCATCCATTATCCATCCATCTTTATCCATTCATCATCCATCCATCTCCATCCAAACATCATCCATCCATCATCCATCTATCCATCCATCTACCCATCCATCTGTCCATCATCCATCCACCAATGCATCCATCCACCCACCCACCCATTCATTCATCCATCCATCCATCCATCCATCCATCATAACTCGACATTTTCTCTGTGCTGCTCCCTACACTGTGAACTCCTTCGAGGCAGAAAGGATAGTGTACATCTTCATATCACTGATGCCACACACAGGGCCAGTGTCTCATCAAGTGCCCATGGAAAGTTCTGTTATGTCTGCATTAGGGGGCCACTTGTTTTTAGAGATTAAACTGGAAGATGAAGAGAATGGAGTGGTGGTGTATTAACGGGGAGACTTGTGTCCACATAATATGGAACTGAAGTAAATTCTTAACAGCAGTATCATGCAGAGGGAACAGTCTGAATTATGAAACCCAAATAGTACAAGATGAGAAAGCATATTCATCAGAATAGTCTGAGTCATGATGCTATAACAAACAACTTCCAAATCTAAGAGCATCAATACTACAAAGATTTATATTCTGCTCAAATTCTACTTGGGGTCCAGGCAGCTTTCCAGGATGGTTGGCTTTCATGCAGTCAGCAATCCAGGAAGCTCCAATTGTGTGGCTCCACCATCTCATTATGAGGCCTCCATGTCTACTGCAGGGGGCAGCACCCCACCCCCAATACCTTCTCCCTCTCCTGTCCTTGCCTGGAGTCCTGGGGCTCAGAACCCAGCAGGGCTTTTGTGCCATAGGACTCGAGGCCTGGCAGGAGTGAGTGGAGGAATGGGGAGCCTGCTGCTGTCTACTTGCCACTCAAGGCACTTTCCCAGGGGTCACCTTCCTCTCCTATGCCCTGAAGCTCCCTCCGCAGAAGCTTCCTCTGACTCACAGCTCCTTGGCTGGGCATCTCTGCTTGACCATTTGCAGCAGGGATGTTAATACCCACCCAACATCCGTGTGCTCTGCCATAGTTTCCAGTAGCCAGAGGGCTATGAGACCGGCCTTGAGCAGTGAGCTGTGAGGGGAGGGAACGTGTGATTCTGGCGCATACTCTGGCTCTCTTGTTCTCTGACAACAGCAGTGCTGCATGTGGGCACAGTGCTTTACAGTTTGCAAAGCGCTTTCCTCACCATGATCTCATGTGAGCCTTTCTACAACCTCGTGCTAAAGGATTATCATGTTCTCCTTTTCCAGTGATGGCAGCTGAGGCTCAGACAGGCGTAGTGACCTGCTACAGGTCACTCGACAACCAAGCAGCAGGGAACTGTCTCTCCACTCTCTTTTTTGTCTTATGCTGGTTTTTTTTGTCTCCCTCCAGCTTGATATCCAGATCCTGCCTGATATCACCAAGAGGGTGCCTTTCTCTGGGAGGTTCAAAGAAAAATAGAGACAGCCATCTGTGTGGATTCTGACAAGGCTTCTCCCTACATCCAGGCTCTGCTGGGCGTGGCAGCCGTGTGACAGGGGCTGTCTACTTCTGAGCCCTCCACAAGCCCCGCCCCCAAACACACACACACACACACACACACACACACACACACACACCTTTAGACACACTTCCGCCATCCCAAATAACCCGGACTGTATCTGGAAGGTCCTAATCTCACAGAGGGCCCCCACCGCAGCCTCATGCATGGGTCTCACGGCGGGCTTGGCATTCAGGCTTTCTCGAGAGCTCCGCTCAGTGGATTTGGGAGCACAGCGGACTCCAGACAAGCATTGCTCGGCATCCTGCAGATGACCCGCAGCTGCTGGGAGCACAGGGCCTCAGCCAAGGACTAAGGCTAATCCCAGGGGCTTTAGTCTGAGCGTTGGGGTCAGGGGGCTTCCTTGTTTACTTAGCTCTTTAAGGGATTTGTTCACGAATACACACCATGCCCACTTCTGAAGAGAAAGCCTGGAGCAGCAGGGAAGAGAAATGCCAACAGGCAGCCCGTCACCCTCACCACCTGCCCAGGCGGGCCTTGCCGCTCATGCCTTAGGCATTTTCTTGCTTCGGTATCTGCCTAGACTGTTCCCTCCACCAGAAATACCCTTCCCTCGCCTCTGCCTGGTCAGCTCTGCCCAGAGCTCTCCTACATACAATCAGCCAGTTAACTCCATGCTCCATCCCCTACCGTCCATTGCCTGTCAGGAATTCGTGGGGAGAGGGCGGGGGTGGGGGGAGAGAGCAAGAAAAACAAGGCAGGGAGGACCGTCTTCCCCAGGTTCTCTCTGCAGTGCTGTGATAGCATCAGTGACTGACTAAATCAAGGCATGTGGATTTCAGGGCAGCGATGAAGCTCGTTTGACTCAGCAGATTCCAAAATGCTGGGTCCAAAGGGTATTGTGCTGAGCTGACCCCTCCAGGAGCGGGGCCGGGAGGCACAGCCCTACCCGCACGGGCAGGATTCGGGAGGTCCTCTCCAAACGCTGCTGCTTAGAACAGGCATCTGAACGGCTGTTGTGCAGTTGTTCCTACCACGGCATCATGAAAAGAGTCTTTCATTTCCTCTGCAGACAGAACTGGGTTTGGATCCCAGCTCTGCACTTTATTGGCTCTATGACCTTGAGTCAAGTTACTAGACATCTCTGAACTTCTGTTACTTCCGCCATTCCCTAGCCAGGCAAGTTATGTATCTCCTCTGAGCCTTGTAAAGCTGCCTTTGGCCAGCAAAGCTGTTTGAAAAGACGAGAACAAAGGATCTGACAGCAGGTGGGAAACCTGGAGAGTCTGGGCAGAGCAGGTCTTGCAAAATGCCTGAGTTCAGGGCATCCTCCTGGACTCGGGCTCAGAGACTCCTTGGCTGACAAGCTCTCCGTGGGGCAGCAGCGGGGCCGGAAGCAGAAGGTGCCACGGGGCCCAGGGCGGGAGGATTAAGTAGTCACACAGGAGGAGTGTTTGTTCTCCTGCATGTCCCTGGAGCAGCCTCAGAGGAGTGGGGATCAGGGGACCCCAGGGGGAGCTTCATGGCTCTAAGCTTCCAGATCCTGCCCGATATCACCAAGGGGGTGCCTTTCCCTGGGAGGTTCAACGAGAAAGAGCGACAGCCACCTGTGTGGATTCTGACAAGGCAGAGAGGGCTTCTGCTCTGGGCGTGGCAGCCATGTGAGCCCTCCCCAGCCCATCACACCTGCCTCCCACTTCACCATGACCATCACAGGAGATGCTCCATGGAAACACTTGTGGGCTGGACCACAGATTCCCAGCACCTGGCCTATGCTGGCCGAGTGACTGTCTACCCTGCTCCCTGGTGGGCAGCAAGCAGGGAGGGGACCGCCTGGCCATCCCAGGGTCCCGGCGAACAAGTGAGACCACTGGAGGCTAACTTGCCCTGCTCATGATATTGTAGGTTCTACAAGACACTGGCACTAACAGACAAAATCCCGATTGCTGGCACTTAGGAAGCCTTGAGGGGGCTCTAGGCTGAGCACGCTACAGGCCTTACCCCCTTTGGACCTCAAAACTGCCCCGTGAGGAGTACATCGTCACCATCCCCGTCGGTTACAGTTAGGGACACCAAGGCACTGTGACGCCCCTCAGCCCAGCTCTCTCCTCTCAGACGAGACCATAAGGGGTGTTTCTTATAACAGGAAAGAAGGAATACACTACAGAAAAGAGCTGAGAATTGGGCCAGTGGGGGCGTCATTTCAGGGGAAGGCAGCCACAGGGGGGCGAGCCTGCATGTCCCACCCTCTGCAGGCTCGCCCCCCAAAACAGGGGCATGAGCCAGGGTCACCCCTGCCTTTGGAGCTGGTAAGTGCTGTCTCTACACAAGCGGTCACTTCCTAGGCTGGCCCCAATCACACCGGGATCCACTTATTTTGAGAAAGGTTATTCCCCATTATCTTCCTCATCGCAGAAGACGGTACTCTAGGTTCCAACTCTGGGTTTTAAATTGTGCTGTTCCTGGGGCCCTGGGGCCAGGGACGGGTCGGGTTGGGGGAGAGGTGACGAAGGAAAAGGGGTGGTGTGTTCATCGTTCTAATTTACCGATGGCAATTAGCCTCCTAAGACGGCTAACCTTTCAACCTTCTGTCTGCCTTCACTGGGGGAACTATTGACATTTAGAGTCTGCAAGCCGAGTGCTGCAGTGAGGGAGGCAATGTTTTTTTAATGGGGACTCGGAGCCTGTGGATGTGACCCCCCGAGTCTCTCATGTCATTTCCATACTTTACAGGGTGTAGGTCAAGCTGCATTGAGCAGGTTTGGTGACTGGGAATTATTATGGATGAGGCTTCCAGATGAAGCTGGATTTGCATCCTTTCACCCTCTCCCTCGCTGGTTCCTCCCAGGACGGGCAGGAGGAGAGGATGGCTCAGGTCTGGGTCAGGCCCAGGGGCTCCCCTCTCTCACAATCTATGGAACTAAAAGATCAAGGCGCTTTTCCTGCCTGCCTTCTGTCACGCACCTACCCTCCACCCAGCGTGGACCGTGCCTTCCAGTGGTTACTGCGTCCAGCTGATTGCCTTTGGACAGTGTGGTGGGCTTCCTCAAGCCCAGCCAGGGACCTTTCTGATTCTTTAGTCTGTCCGTCCATCCATCCATTGATTCATTTAAGCAACTAACATTTACCAAGGGCTTTATGTGCTGGGCACTGTTCTAGGTGTGGGGATACAGCAGAGACGAGGCCAGCCGCAGCCCGTCTTTATGACCCCTACATTGTAGCAAATCGGACACAGGATATGCAAAGTAAATACGTACAACATGCAGACTGTCACACGTGCAGTGTGCCTGGGAGAACATTAGAACAGGGAAGGAAGAGAGAGGGTCGGGGTGGGAGACTTCTAATGTGGCGTCAGGGAAAGCCTCAGCCAGAAGATGGCTAAGCAAAGACCTGAAGCAGTGAGGACTGAGCCACATGGAGGCAGGGGGAGCCGCCAGGGCAAAGGCCCTGAGGTTCCCAAGAGAGACCTGCCACATGCAGGCACGGCAAGGAGGCCGGGGCGGCTGGAGGTGAGTGAGCAAGAGGCGGGAAAAGGAAGAAAGGATTATGCAGGGCCTGAGCTGCCTCCCACGGGCTTCGGGCCATCAGCTTTGTCTGAGTCCCGTACGGGACCAGAGAGGAATGGCATGACCTCGCCAGTGTTTACAGAGGCCCACTCTGGCAATGTGTGGGGAGCAGATTTTAGAGGGTCAGAGAGACAGGACAGAGAGCAATTAGGAGGCTGTGGCAGTTCCCCAGGTGAGAGGTCCCCACCTGGAGGAAGTGAGTCCTCAAACCCTCCCCAGTCGGGGGCCCATTCTGACCACCAGGAAGTTCTCTAATGTGTGTTGGGGTTCAGCTGGGATTTCGAGGCCACTTCAGAGGCTGGCGCTGACCTCTGGGGGCCGAGAGCCTGTTCTGCGGTGAGAAGATGCCTGTGATAAATGATAACGCGCCTTATTCCGAAGCATCTGCCGAGCGCGCTCCCCCAGGGAGTCTCCGAGGGCCTCTCAGCACAAGGCGAGGCTCCGGCCTCTCTCCCTGACAGACAGGAGTCCTGAGGAAACAACGACAAGCCCTCTGCCTCCCAGCGTGTGTCTGCTCACAAAACCCCTGCATCTTCTCATGCACTTCCCACAGGATTATTTCATCATTGTGACTATTCCCACTTTGCAGATGGAGAAACTGAGGCCTCAGTGGGAGGACAGAGAGTGAGGACGGAGAGGAGAGGCTGGGAGATGAGTCTGGGATGTGAGGGGCCTTGCTGCCTTCCATCCTCCATGCCGGACGAGCCCTCTAGAGGCTGGGATGGGAAGCAAGGAAAAGGGAAGTCTTTCTTCTGGTCATGGATCCGGACTGTCGGAGGGGGGTTTGACTCTGAGGCCTGACCCATCTAAGACCTGCTCTGTCCAAGAGCCCCTTTCCCACCGAGGAACTTGGTTCCACTCCATTCAGGAGAACAAGGTGCAGAAGACAAAGGCTATTCATTCTTTTCTTTCTTTCTTTCTTTCTTTCTTTCTTTCTTTCTTTCTTTCTTTCTTTCTTTTTTAAATATATTTTCTTGATTTTTTACAGAGAGGAAGGGAGAGGAATGGAGAGTTAGAAACATTGATGAGAGAGAAACATCCATCAGCTGCCTCCTGCACACCCCCCACTGGGGATGTGCCCACAATCAACATACATGCCCTGCCCTTGACCAGAATTGAACCTGGGACCTCTCAGTCTGCAGACCGACGCTCTATCCACTGAGCCAAACCGGTTTCAGCATGGGCTGTTCATTCTTAACCAGCCCTCTCTCAAAGGGCTCTCCATGCCCAGTCCAGCACATGGCAGAGTCTGGCCTGCCTTCCTCAGGCTTGCCCTATCCCAGAGTTGTTGAATGAAGGCACAAAGGGCAGCCGTTCAGCCTTTATGGGCTGGAGTCTCCGAGGCATGGCTCTGCGGCTCTCCCCGATGATCCGGGCTTAGAACTCAGAGGGAGGGAGGAGGCGGCAGAGAAGGGACCGTTGGTCATCTCGGGCCATGGCCCTCTCTGGCACCGCCCTGCTCAGTCCTCACCCGGACCCCAGGGAGCGGGCGGGTGCTGTGCGCTCTAGTGGAACTTCCTCGGAAGCTTGAACCCACATTCATAATAGATTTATAAGAACCGTGTGGACATGTTTACTTTTTTTTTTTAGCCCTTCATAAGTGATGCTATTATGGTGGCCATAACTTTTATTTACTCCATCGGCAGGCTGCTGGCAACAGCACAAAAATAGATTTGGGGAATTTATCTTATACATGCATCACGAGGAGGCAACAAAGGCGCCCAGGTAAGATTTATGGGGGCGGGAGTGGGGGGCGAGCATCCATCATCCCCACTTTCCCATTAACGCTGCTCCTCAAAGAGGGCCGTTATCCTTCTTAATCAGAGCAAAGTAATTGTTTAAACGTCCTCCCTGCAGCAGGCTCATCGCTCCTCATTGCTTTCCAGTGAGGGGACACGGTGTTTGTTCCGAGGACGGCAGAATCCGTGGTCAGCTGTGACAGTGAGAGGATGCACAGCCCGGCGGTCCTCCTTACTTCCCCTGAAGGGAAGGTGTGGGCCACAGGTGGGGTGCTCCACCGAGGGGGTGCTCGAGTGTTTGGGAAGAGGCGTGTTTTGTGCGTTGAAAGAACACAGAGGTTGCTATCTCCAAAACGCCACCTCGTTCCTGGTCCACGTCATTCGCTGTGCTGTGACTCCGACTGAACATGCCATCTCTCCCTCCTGTCACCCACGCCACAGAGCCCGGCTCAACATGCCTCCTTCTTGACACTTCCCTTGGCTGCTAGCAGAGAGCGGGAGAACAAGGTACCCTGAGCTGAGGAGGGGCCAAGTCCTGACTCCACATTAACCAGCCTCTCCTCGCGAGGAATCAGTTTCCTCATCTTTAAAAAAAAAATAAAAAAATAAAAAAATACATATATATATATATATATATATATATATATATATATATATATTGATTTCAGAGAGGAAGGGAGAGAAAGATGGAAACATCAATGATGAGAGAGAATCAACCTGGACATGAGCCCTTGACTGGAATCGAACCTGGGACCCTTCAATCTAAAGGCTGATGCTCTATTCATTGAGCCAAACTGGCTAGGGTGGTTTCCTCATCTTCAAAATGGGAGTCTACACTAGAGTGCTTCTAGTACCTTTCCAGCACTGAGGGTACCTCAATGCCCAGATCCTCACTGACCCTCCCTCCTTTGGACTGCCAACCGACGTCAGGGGGCCTCATCACTGGTTACATTTTGCAATCCCTACAGAACTTAAAAACACACACACCAAAAAACTCCCATACCAAAAGCCAAGCCCCACCCCTGACCAAATAAATCAGAATCTAGGGTGGGGTTGGGCATCAGTGTTTTTTAATGCCTACTTGATTCTAATACCCAGCCAAAGCTGGGAGAGCCACTTGGTATCTGGATAACCCAATTTATAATTATTGAATCAAATGCTAAATGGGTGGATAGATACATAGGTAGACAGGTGGTTGGTTGGCCAGGTGGCCAGGTAGGTGAGTAGGTGGGTAGATAGATGGAGGGAGGGAAGGAGAGAGGTTGGATGAATGAATGGATGTGCTGTTCCCATTGCCTGGAGTGTCCCACCCACACCAGCCTCTTCACTCAACAAACTGCAAATGAGTCCTTAAAAGTCGGCTCCAGGGCCATTTAAGTGAAGACTTCTCTACCAGCCTGGGCAGTGGGGAATGAGTGAACAAATGAACCATGGGCTTCATTTCTTATGCTGTTCTTTAAAAATCTCAGCATCAGAAAATCCAAATAATTAGGGTTTCACTGCACTTTCTAAAAGTCTTCTTTCTAAACACACAGTCATGGAGGGTTGCTCTTAAATTGGGAACTACCTTAAGGAGGCACAGCCAGGTTTATCGGTGTGGGTAGCGGGGACATAGAGGGAAGGAAGGAAGAAAAGAGAGAGAAGAAAAGAGGACAAGATATAAAAGGAAAAAAGAATAGTCCAAAAAGTGTGTCTACTTCTTGAGATTAATGTAAGCGGCTAGTCTCTAGAAGCAGGTGACACTGCTGGTGTAGACATAGAATCAGGGTAAGTGGTGGGTGCCGACATGGAATCAGGATAACTACCCCTCTTGCACTGAACCACACAAGAAAGAGTAAACGCCACCAACTCAGTCTTGGTAAAATACGCCCCAGATTCCAACACGAAGGGCACACTGCCCTGGACAAGACTCATGCGCTGTGACCTCGGCCTCAGATGGGCTGCAGACCCCTGAACCTGCAGCTCATTTCATGAAACGCGGTGATGCTCTCTGCCCACTGATTCAGCGAAACTATCGAGCTTCACAGGCCCAGGATAAAGCTCCTATAAAGTTCATATTCTTCAGCTAATCTTTCAATTATGCTCACCCGTTTTAAACTGTAAATGATGTCATGTTAATCAAACATTTAATTTGCAAGTGTTTTTCTTTGTAAATGTCATGCACAAGGAGCTGTTCCGACGTGACCCGCAGCGTAATTGGGCCAGGGGGCCTCGTTGGGTGGCATGCGTGTGCGCGGGAGCCGGAGCGCGGGTGCGGGAGGTTGAGGGGGAGGGGGGAGCGGCGGCCCCTTTGATCCTGACATTCTGTGCATTTCTTTTCTCATCCCAGAATATGGGGCCTTTGGAAAACAAACCGATGCTACTTACACTGTTTGGTAACATTCCGGTCTCAACTCAATTTTCACAGTAAATACCTTGCTCCTGAAGCAAGCTCTGTGATCCAAGGGCCGACTAAAGGTAAGGGGCCGATGTGTTGTTCAATTGCTAGTTATTAAATCACCATGGCGGGAGGCCTCACACGGCCATGTGCTTAGGTTTTAAATACAGAGCAGCGTCCCTAGGACTTGGGAGGCTCCTGGGAGCGTGGAGGTGGGTCCCACCTCTCTCCTAGAGGGCTCCCAAACTCCAGAGGCTGGGGGATGGGCTTTATGGCCACCAGAAGGCATTGCCAGTGGCAAGAGTGGGTGACTGCATGACGCAGGGTCAAAGGCTTCTAGGAAGCATGGCGGCAGTGGCTCTGATGGGGTAATCCAGGCCCTTAGTACTCGAAATGTGGTCCTGAGCCAGCAGCATGGGCCTCACACACGGGCTTGTTAGAAGTGCAGGCCCCAAATTCCACCCCCCTTCCCGGCTACTGAATTGAACCTGCACGTTAACAAGCTCCCCAGTGGATTCGTGTGCACATTACAATGCGAGAAGCCCTGGTCTAGTTGCTGCCCCACTGAATCTTTTAATTGTTGGAAGCTTCTGACCATTTCATTTTTATTTTTTTTCTCTCTGGGTCTGAGAAGGAGAGAGAAGAGCTTCAGACCCGGCAGGGTGGGCAATAGGAAAGGCAGCAGGACCTGACTTTCTGAGTCTCATTTTTCCCATCTGTAAAGTGGGAGGTCAAAATACCAGTCCCTCACAGCAAAATACCAGTGGCTGTGGGGGTCATAAACAATGTAGAGTTAGTGTCCAGGATGTGCCTGGCACATAGCAGGTGCTCAGTAGAAAGTAGCTCCCTGCCTACAGGAATCCCACATACCTTAGTGCTCTGATCCTGAGCACCAGGCCTACAACTCTCCATCCGGGCAAAGAAGCCTTCATCTCCTGGGAAGAAAGAAAGTACAAGCCCGGGGTGTGAGGGACCCATGTTATGAGGCCACAGGTACCACTGGCACAGAAAGGTAAGTTCCACAAGGAGACATCACTTGCCAATAAGGGGAACAAATTAAAGAACCTATCAGGACTGATGAGAATGGGGTCCCAGACCTGACTCAAAGACAAGAATTTACTAGGTGCCCTTGGGCCTCGGTTTCCCCACTTGTGCCAAGGAGTGAGAGGATGGAATTCATCACCTCCAAGGTCCCTTCGAACTCCATCAATCCCTGGTTCTGCTCAGAGATGCAGGCAACAGCTCTTGCCAAGCTGCATGCAGGCTGTGCTCACGGGGAAAATTAATTCAGTCCTCAATGTTGCAGTCTATAAATTACTGGCCAATCTGTTTCAGAAATATTAAGAGAACGTTTATAAATTGCATCTTCCATTCAATGTTGCAGAGTAAAGATCTCGAGGCCTTCAGATGTTTTATCTCACTTAAAGCCCCAGCGAGAATCAATCTCCCCCAGCCTTCACCAGCGAGAACATCGTTTTGGGGTGGGGGGTGGGGACCGTGTGTCAGACCGACTCTCCCCTCCCTCTCACTCCCTCCCTGATCTTGATAAGTCACTTTCCCCAGATTCACACTGGAGCCAGGCCGTGGAGCGCGGCGAAGGGAGGGCGGGGAGGCTGGTGACAGGAGACTGGGACGGGCACATCCTCCCGAGGGGCTCTCCCCGGGCAGAGAGGGTGGCCGTGCCGGCCCCGGGGCCTTGAGAACAGGCTGGGAAGTTAAGCTGTCTTCTGCAGTAATTGATTTTGACAGCATAACAAGTTAATTCGTCACTGTTTTGCAACTTATTTGAGAATTCATGGGCAAGCAGAGTCCCACGGGACCGCTTGTAATCACTTGTACACTCAAATTAGGTCTCCCCGTTAAACACTGTTGATATCAGGTGGAGCCGAGCTCCCACCGTGACTGCAAATGGGCTGCTTTCACCTTCTCTGTTACGTCAAGGACATGCTCTGGCGAGAGGTGATGCAAGCAGATGAAGGCCAAGCTACAGGCGCCATCATTGCAGAGCGATCGGGCTAATGGGAAAGACCTTCGGGGAGGCATGGAAGGCAGACCCAGTCCCCCGCCCCTCAAATACACCCTCTCGTCTTCTCCTCGGTTAGTATGATCATGTGTAGGCTTGCTGGCGTGTCATGAAGAATGGAATCAAGTAGGCTAAGGAGACTTGTTCCAGGCCCAGCTCCTTGAGTAGAATTAATACCTGAACTGAACCCCCCTCCAGCTGGGTCTTCCCAATACTTTATTACAATAGTTTATCAGGAACAGTTATTTTAATACCACCCCATAAAGACCATATCAGGTGGCAGCTTTATTTCCCAGGAGTTAAATATTAATTGCCACACAAAAGGAATATAAAAATGACATGGGGAACAAATATTTCCAGCTTCCTGCAAAGTGAACATTCTTTAATATGAGCCTCTCCACAATAGGGTGCACACTGAGGCTTAATTAAAATGCACAATTATTCTGCGACATTTCTTCTTCTCAGTGGCTTCGGTGAGAGGGGTTCACAGATGGGAGCCGGGGCCACCTCCCTGCAAGACGGGCTGACAGCTCACGATAAAGCACTGCCCCTGAGCAAACTAGCAAGGCAGCCGCAATAAACGGATAATATCAGAATATAGGCCGTGCGGAAGGTAAATGCAACTTTACCTAAGAGCCTTAAAGTGTTTTAACTACCATTTCAATCAAGCCGGGAAGTTTGAAATGTGGCACTAAACACACTTCTCTGAGAGGCTGTTTTCCTCCCACCCCCAGAGCTAATAAATCCAGAAGGCCTGCTTAGGCTAAGACAAGCAGGAGCTGAGGAAGCGGGATCCCTCCCTGCGGTCGAGGGGCAGCTTTGGGCTGGACTCTGGGGTCCGCTGTGGCCCGAGGCAGGTTTGGGGTGTGGTTTGCAAGGCTGGGACGCCCCATGTATGAACCCCCCCACACCTTCCACAGCTCCGGAGGCCCAGGAAGGGATAAAAGTGCCTCTGGGTGCCCCGGCCATGCCCCCTCTCTGCAGAAGGGAGACTTCAAGAGGTCGCTCTATCCTGTCCCTTCCCTCCAGAGTGGCCCCATTCCAATGCAAGTCCCACCCCTTTCAGGAAAGAGGGAAATGGTGCTAAATATAATTACATGCATGCTGTTATTCAGCTGGTATGCATCAGCCTGTCTGCTCCAGGAACTAAAATTCTGCAGTATTTTCATATGTGTTGGAAAAAGAGTCATTTCCCACCGCCCCAGCATCCTGACCTCTTCCTGGGACTCCCCCCCCCCCCGCCCCCCGCTCCTGCCCGCCACGCCCCACGCCCCTCCAGGACTCCTAACCACCCAGCAATTAAAGGGTTTATTCCGACCTCAGCTTGGGGTCTGGGAGTGGCCAGGTCAGTATCCCTCCTCATATATAATACACATCATTTCCAACATCTCCCCTAGCTGCCTTGGAGGAGCCTGCTCCAGAGCTGGCCCCAGTTAGACACCCTTCCTCTAAGCCCCTAACGCACAAGGAGGACCCGTGGGCAGTGTAAATTGGTGGCACAGCCAGGGGGAACCCAGGCCAGCACTGCATGCTCCGCCCCATGCTCACCATGCGGAAGTCCTCCCTCGGCTCTAACCCAAGTCTTTACCGCCCCCAAGACCACTTTCTCTGGCTCAGGCCTGACAGCCTCATTAGGGCCCCACTGCCTCTTCTCCTGGCATTCCTGCAGAGGAGGGCGGTGCCCTGCTCCGCAGCTCCTCTTTCTGCTAATCGGGTTTTAATGGTCCTGGCAGAGGGGGCAGGGGCTCCTCGGCCTCCATGTTTGGTCCCCATCCAGGCTCAATGAGCAACACCTGCGGCCCCTGTGACCCACCTGCTCGGTCTCCAAAGAGCCCCTCACCTTCCAGCCTGCCCTGCCCAGTCCTGGAGGCAGGCGCACCACTTGCTGCAGGCTCTTAAAGTCAGAGAAGCACGGGTTGTGCAGGCTCAGGAGTGCAGAGAGGGAAGAGGCAGAGATTTGTCAGGAGAGGGCCAGCGGGCCGGCAATGTTTGAGAAATGCTAGGGACGCACCCCAGACCCCCAGGGACTGCCCACCTGCTTTGTGTATAGGACCGCTCTTTCTAGAAGCTGGCTCCTCAGCAGGAAGCTAAAGGCTGATTTATTTACCTAATTATAGTAAAACAAACAAGCTGGAAAGTAAGGCGGGTCTGAGCTCTTGTTCAAAATGCAACCACTCCTGTGCTTGGGGACTGGGCCGCAGGGAGACAGGCCAGGAGCCCGGTGGGAACCCGGGAAGAGACAGGAGTTATGGGCACTCACTAAGGCCCCACCCGCCGCAGTCTCTTCCGGGACAGACTCTCCTGACACCCAATGCAAATGCTCCTGAATGGCCCGGAGCAGTCCAGCTTCCACACCTTTGCTTGTGTAGGACCCTCCATCCTGGCGGCCTTCTTTTCATAGCACCGTGGACACTGGCTTCCTCCTTCACCCATTTCAAATGCCACTTCCTCTGTGGACCGTGTCCTCCAGGCAAACAACCCTCTGTCCTCTGGCCCCCTAGGCCCTCTCCTGCCCACCAGATTTGGTTCCTTGGATATTTGGGCATGCCTGTCCCTCCTCTAGAATATGAGCTTCCTGAGGAAAGACCATAGCTATTCACCGTAGTGTCCTTGGTGCCTAGCACATTGAGTGAGTGGTAAAGATGTGTGGAAATGAATGTGACCCAAGACCCAGGTGTTGAGAGAGAGAGAGAGAGAGAGAGAGAGAGAGAGAGAGAGAGAGAGAGAGAGAGAGAGAGAGAGATAACAGGTACACAGAGACAACAGTGCAGGGGACAGAGCCCCGGGGCCCAGACCCTTTGGCAGGAGGCAGCTGGCTTGCATCTGGCTTGGACAAACCTACCCATTGGTTCCCACGGCCTTAGCTCTGGCTCCAAGTCCTCCTGGAGGGAGAGGGGGTTTGACAGGAGACTGAAGGAAGCAGGGAGCCCCCAGCCAGGGCCAGAGTAAAAGAAGGGGAGCCCAGGAACTAGGCGGGGAGCTAGATACAGAGAGACCGGGACCTCAGGCATGGACTAAAGCACATGTGTCAAACACAAGGCCCGAGGGCCAAATCCGTCCCGCCAGGCCTTGCAATGTGGCCCGCACCGCGCTGTCATCACTGCACTCCGCTGCGTTTCCATCACAATGACAGTTTATGACTGTTCAGTAAACCATTCGGCCCGAGATTTAGGCTGGATTTTAGATTTTGGCCCCTTCTCTGATTGAGTTCGACACCCCTAGACTAAAGGATGTGACTTAAAGGCACATTACTGAATAGTGGTGACTAAAGGCTGCCTTCCCACCCATAGCCCCTTAGCCTGTGGGCAGGGCCAAGGGTTTTAGCTCTGACTGTGCTCAGAAGAACAGGGAAACCAGAGCTGGCACTCCTACATGTTATGTCATGTTATGTTATGTTATGTTATGTTATGTTATGTTATATATAAAGCTCCATTTGCTCCACTAGATAGACTTTTCTCCCTTGCTGGCTTGAAGAATAAGTTGCCATATTGTGAGAAGGCCTGTGGAGGAGGCACATAGCAAGGAACTGTGGGTGGCTTCTGGGAGTTGAGAGCAGCTCCCAAATGATAGGCAACAGGAAAATAGAGCCACAATTTTATGGCTGCGAAGAGAGGAATTCTGTAACAACAGGAGGGAGCTTGGAAGCACATCTTCCCCAGTTGAGCCCCTGATGAGACTGCAGCCCATTGACATCTTGGTTTCAGCCTTAGAGGACCCAGCTAAATCATACCTGAACTGCTGACCCACAGAAACTATGAGATAATAAATTTGTGTTGATGTAAGTCAATAAATTTGTGGTAATTTGTTAAGCATTGCTAGGAAAGAGAATAAGGTAAGAGAGCAAGCTATATAGGCATTTAGGGGAAGATAATTCCAGGCATAAGGTACAGCCAGTGCAAAGGCCCTGGGGCAGGAAAGGAATCCCACAGAGGTCAGAATGGCAAGGGACAACTGTAGAAGATGTGAGTTTTAAAAAATACAATCTACAAAACAACTATGATAAGTATATGATTTCAGAGCAATTCAGATGTCCCTTGAACCATAGTTCACTATCCCCAAGTTTCACTTTTAGTCAAAAGTTAACAAGTCATATAATTTCAAACCAATAGGTTTGTACCTAGATAAACTGATACTTTTAATTGGAAACACTGTGGAATATTCTCAAAACTTTAAATATCGTTCCTAAGTAACGTCTGAAGGTTCTGAGTGAAGAGGGACCTGATCGGACTCGTGTTTTGGAGTCCACACTGGCTGCTGAGTGAAGAGCAGGCTGCAGGGTGGCGAGGGTGGTGAGGGTGGTCTCAGGGGCCAGGTGGGAGGTGGCTGCACCGGTCTTAGTAAACAACGAGAGACTCTGCTGCTGTTCCCTTCCAGCCTGGCTGGTTTCTGATGTGACCTGCAAAGGCTGGGGAAATGACACAGCCTGGCCCTCTTCCTAGGGCCGTGGTCGGCAAACTGCTGCTCTCAAGCCACACGCAGCTCACCAGCCGCCGTTTGCCGCTCTGTTGACTAATGAGTTTGCCGACCACTGTCCTAGGGCAACAGAAACTCTAGGCCACAGCTTCAACCCCAAACCAGGCTGTAAGCCCTTAGGATTGCATAAGCACATACCGTGTGCAAATTCTGTGCCGGGGGCCACAATTTCACATTTTAGCTTTTCTGTCTGGGTTTAGAGGACCCCTGGTTGGGCCTGGGGGAGAGACTGGGCTTTCCTTGGGAACCCTTCTTAATTCCCCCAAACTTGGAGTATTCCTCAGTCTTCAAGCTCTCTCCACACTAGAGAGTTCTCCATTAAATTTGCATCAGTCAGATTAAAGGTCACAGAAACATATCACATGATCTCACCCGTACGTGGGATATAATGAGCAACATAATTTGATTAACCAGAGACAAATGGCAGGGGAGGGGAGGGGTTAGAGAGCAACCAAATGACTTGTATGCATGCATATTAGCATAACCAATGGACACAGACACTGGGGTGGGGGTGGTGGAGACTTGCCCGGGGTGGAATGGCTGGGGGGGGGGGGGGCTGTCAATCGGGGGGGAAAGGAGACATATGTAAAACTTTAGAAAAAACAAAAAACAAAGTTCACAGGAAAACCCAGCTGGTGTTGCTCAATGGTTGAGAGTCAACCTATAAACCAAAGGTTAGAGTTCGATTCCCAATCTGAGCACATGCCTAGGTTGTGGACTCGATCCCCAGTAGGGGGCGTTCAGGAGGCAACTGATCAATGATTCTCTCTCATCATTCAGTTTTTTGTTTTTGTTCCCTCTCTCTCTCTCTCTCTCTCTCTCTCTCTCTCTCTCTCTCTCTCTCTCATCAATTTAAAAAAAATTCACAGAGAAAAGGGATATAAGGAATAAAACAAATATTTTGTACGAGTTCACTACTTGCCTGGTACTGTGCTGGGAGCACGTATTTCCTAAGTGAAACATGGGATCTGTGTGACCGTCTTCATTTTTCCCCCGAGGAAACAAGCTCAGAAAAGGCACAGGATGCACAGAAGAGCACACAGAATCTCAACCCTGCAGTTGAGATATGAACCCCATACGTCCGACTCTACAGAGTCCATGTTCAGAACCCACCATTGTGCCAGCCAACTGGCACTGTGTTGAAGTGCCACTGTGAGAGAGTAAAACTATAAAACAGGCCAAACCCCACCGATAACCACTGTTGCCAAGCAAAACTGAGCAAGCAACCACATCCTAGGACAATGAATGAATTAGGCAGGACCATGTCTTGAGAGTATATAGGTTTGTGAAATGACATATATTTCCTTAAGTGCTATTACCCACTCCATCATCTTACGGACAGGATACAGATTCCTCCATCTGCCTGGGGGCTCTGTGAGTCAGAGCCTCAAGCTCCCACACAACCTGCTAGCTTCTGGAGGTACCAGGTCTCCTTCTAAGGTCCCTTCCCCTGGACCACTCGTCAGCCCTGCCTTCTAGGCCACCCACAAGCCTCAACTCACTGGGCCCTGTGTCCCTACAGAGCCCGCAGGTTTTAGAAACTGATGTGGGCAAGAGGAGGAGCAAAAACTGGGCAAAGGGTGAGGCCGGAGGGAGCGGATGTGCCCGCCGTCAGAGCACACACCAACACCCTACCCTGCTACCCAACATTTTGGGGCAATTAGGAAATAGGATTTAAAAATGAAACATTGCAGTATATCAAAGAGCGAGGGAATCAATATAAACAATGAGTCTATTTGTTCTGTGATGGGGCGGGGGGAGGGTGAAGTTGAGTTTCTCACCAGGATTGAAAAGGAAAACAAAGAGGAAAATGGCCAGTGCCCTCCCCTGGCAGCCTGGATGCGTCCTCCCTATTTCGGTCCCCCTTGGCTGAGCATGGGGCCACCACCTCAGGGTCCACTCTGGGGCCCGGGGTTTGGTTAATTCACTTCCAAGTGTTTGGCCCCAAGAGCCTCAGACTGGCTCCCTGAGAGGCTGCGCCTGGGCAGGAGGGGGAGGGGGTGAGCAGCCCTGGGGTTCGCTGCTCAGCAAACACTTCCAGGGCAGGGCCAGGAGGACACTGCCAAGTGCGGCTTAATGGCCGCCCGCTGCTCTTTGCATTATTGATTGTAATACCTGCTCAGAAGCTTGAAAATGAGATTTTTTTTTCCCTTCTATTGATTTTCCTGTCTCCATCATTTGGCAAACAGCAAGATTTCCCCTGACTTTTCACTGCTGAGGGCACCGGAGGAGGGCACGGTGAGGTGGGAGATTTGGGGTTCCCTCGTCGTCTTCTAAGGAACACCCCATGTCCCGCTGCAGAGGGGCTGGGCCCAGGGGTAAGCAGCCTGCCCTTGCGTTTTACAAAGAGACACCCCAAGTTAACAGGACTCAGAGGTGAAAAGGCCATTCTGTCCATCTCCCATTCCAGAAGGTTCTGAACACGGAGCCACAAGAACAGCAGAGCCACAAGGACTGTGGGGTCTGGCTCTGCCTAAGAACGCCCAAGCCCTAGAGAGAAAGTGCCCAATAGAGGGAGCCCACAAAGTAGGGTTTCTGGCAGCTCAGGAACAAGATCACGAGAGGCTTACGGAGGACATGTCTCCGAGAACAGACGCAGGGGAGGAGAAAGGATACAGTGAGATTCCAGGGAAGTGGAGCTGGAGGAGTGGATCTTAGGGTCCCGGCATCCACACGGGAGCCTGCTGGTCATCTCCTTAGACTAGGGGTGTCGAACTCAATCAGAGAAGGGGCCAAAATCTAAAATCCAGCCTAAATCGCGGGCCGAATGGTTTACTGAACAGTCATAAACTGTCATTGTGATGGAAACGCAGCGGAGTGCAGTGATGACAGCGCGGTGCGGGCCACATTGCAAGGCCTGGTGGGACGGATTTGGCCCGCGGGCCTTGTGTTTGACACATGTGCCCTAGACGCTCCCTCCCTCCTCCAGGCCTCCTCACCACGGAGATGCTGGAATTCATCGGGTGATATTTCTGTAGTACTGCTGGGCTGACCACATGATAACTGAGCATCAAGCTGCCCTCCGTGGTCTCCAGGCCTCTCTCTGTCTGAGCTGGGGGCCCTCTCTGCTACTCTCCAGGTCGGCTTCCAAGTGCGGACCGTTGGCCCCTGTGTGTCCCGTTCCAAGACAAGCCAGCATGGTCCTCACACCAAGCTCCAATTACAGAAACTGCCCAGACCTCCGGGCTCCCAGAGGCGAGGCCCTGCCATCTCTTTGCCAGGCCCCCAATGGGGCTGGGATGTCTCCTCTGGATGGATGCCACCACAGGGCTGAGCCCTGCCTCTTAAAGACACTGCTCTGCGTCAGCCCACCTGGCCCTGAGCTGAAGCTCAGAGTTACCCCACTTCCCAGGAAAAGTCAAGCTCAGCAACATACGCCATGCCCACTGTCACATGTCACCACACCGGGGCCTCCGAACAGCCCTATGAGACAAACATTCCTATCTCCGTTCCACAGGTGGAGACGCTGTGGCCCAGAGCAACGGCAGGGCGTGCTGGAGGCCTTGCGGCCGCCAGAACCCAGCTCTCCCCCACACTCTTTCCCGCCTCCTCCACGGCATCTCACCAGCGGCAAGTGGGAGCATTTGCCTCTGGCCAACAAGGCCAGTCACACCTGAGCCCGAGGGGCCCCTTTCCCACTAACTGAGGCTCCTGCAGGAAGGGCTTCCCTATCAGACCGCCTTTTACGGCTCCCATAACTGCATAACAAATATCTTTCCAGCGGCAGCGGCTGGGAGCAGATTAACGTCTCCGTGGCCTTAAACAGGCGTCTTCAAACTGCGGCCCGCGGGCCACATGCAGCCCGCAGAGGAGTCTGATCCGGCCCGCCAGGTTTTTTGGGCAGTGAGCGCAGCCGAGGTGTTACAGTAGGAATTGGTAGTTCATATAGTCCGGCCCTCCAGCTCTCTGAGGGACCGTGATCTGGCCCCCACTTTAAAAAGTTTGAGGACCCCTGCAACACTTCTCCGGCCTCCTTACCTGCCAGGTCATTACCGGCTGGTTTACAGTCATGAGGCCCTCTTCCAGTTCGCTAAGCGGTTTGCATGAAAGAGAGACCACAGGGCCCGAGCGTGCCCGGCTGCCTGTCCTCCAGGTCTGTGCCGGCCGGGGCCTGACCTCCTCCCATGGTTCGAGGTCAGTGGAGGGCATGTATGGTGAGAAGCATGAACTCGAGAGTAAAAAAACGCCAGTGCTACCACTTACCGGCTCTGTGGCCTCAGGCAAGAGGCTTTTATTTCATTGAGGCTCGGTTTCTTCATCTGTAAAATGGGAGTAGGTGTTTTTGAGGATCAAGAGTGACAGTGTATGTAAAGGACTCATTATACAGTTTGCACTCAGCCAATATGAACTCTTATTATCATTATCCTTATCTCTGTGGGCCCCGAGAAGGCAGGGACTCTGGCAGCTCACTGCCTGGCACCCAATAGGCACCTGATAAATTCATCCTTGATGAGCAAATGAAGGGTGGGGTTTTAGACCTGGAAGGGCCCTGGCAGGTTTTTAGATAATATGGCTTCTCTACCGTGGCACTCTCACCACTTGCGGTTCAATGATTTTGTTGTGGTGGGGCTGTCCTGCATGCTGTAGGATGTTTAGTCACCTGCTGCACGGTGACTCGTTGTACCCAAACCTGTCCTAGCTGGGACATGGATGTCTGATGTGACGACATTCACTTTGACAGGAAAGGAAGAACACTCAGCATCACGGGATTACCACGGAGCAACAGTGGTGCTCTATGATCTTTGGTTCAGAGGTTTGTAACCTGGTATTTGACCAGAGGCTGGCTCCGGCGTGGGGGTGTCTTTAGTTAACTAGGTAACTCGGAAGTATTATCTCACACACACACACAGTCTTCCAGATCCGTCTGCCTCTGCCTGCAACTCCGCCTCTCAGTGCCCTCATCTGAATGAGAATGATTGGCGAGGCTGTCTGGAGGATTAGATGAAACTAGTGTCTGTGCACGCCCACCCCAGCACCCACCACATTGCAGGTGCTTAATAATGTCCCATCCCTCTCTCTAGATTTCTGTGCAGTCAAACTGCTGTAGAAACCAAAGGACGATTTTAAAAGCAAACAAATATAGAATCGAGAGGAAATTATGCATTAGCTTGATCTCTCACAGCCCAAGAATTAGTCAAAGACAGCCCTCATTCATTTCAGCTATGGCCTCTCCGTGTAACTTAGGGGCCAGGTGTCTCACGTTGCTTGTTCTGTTCTGTGCCAAGTACTGCATGGACGTAGACCAGGGGCGATAACCATCTCACCCAAGGTCCTCCCATCCCGCACACAGGCATGAGACCCACCACAATCCTGTCACACTATTGACTCACTTTTCTCCCTTTACTAGACTCCACATTCCCGCAGGAGAGGGTCTGCATTACTGCCTTGTCTCCCAGTGCCAGCCCGGACCTGCTCCTCAGAAGTTCTCACAGCGAGACTCAGTGCTGGCCTTGGACAACGTCAGCCAATCGGCTTTTAAGCCACATGGAAAGTCACCGCTTTTCTAGGTTGTTCTCTGAACGCTCTGGCTGTTACCAGTGTCAGAGACGTTGAGCACTGAGACCAGAGGCAGAGAATCTGTCTTTCTTGTCGCTAAGCAAATCGTACTGACTTACGAAAGCCAGTTGCTCATTGCAACAGCAGGCCTGCCTGTGTGGTTCGTGCTCTCCCAGAGACCCTGGGCTGAAAGGGAGACCTGCCATTTCCCGTGACCTGGACACCTGGGGCTCCTGGTTCCCAGCCAGGGCTGCGAGCCGGGGCCACAAGACATGCAGTGCAGCAACTACTGAGGGGGACACCCCAGTAGTTTTCTTCGGCAGCAGACACAGCAAGGAAACAGCAAGGAAACATCAACCCACATCACTCATCCTGCTCCCAATTATTAAAAGAAAGCTGATTCCAAATCCGAGCTCCGCCCTGCCCTGGCTCACTCTGTAATTAAGAGAACACACGCGCCCACTCGGGACTTGCACCGGAGGGGAAATGAGCTCTATCCGGGCCCAGCGCGGCTCCCAGAGCCCATGTCCTGCCACGTGACTCCCTGTAGGCCCCTTCCCTCCAGGAGCCCGTCCCTGCTCATCCCAGCAGGGAGGGACCCGTGTCTCCCATGACCTTTCGGCACAGGCTATGGCCTCCTCCTGCCCTCTGCCCCATCGCTCCTGCGGTAGTTGGGGGATCACAGCCACTAGACTATCAGACTGAAGGCATTGTGTGGGCATGACTTGCCTATTCATCCATGAATCCTCAAAAGAGCCTGGCTTAGCAATCGTCCTCCATGCATAAGGCAACTTTTTGTTCTACTAAGTCAAAAATGGACCAAGTACTAATAAGGTTTACCCACACACTGATCTTCTGGCCTTTCCTTTTTCTTATCATTCGGGTCTTGGCTCAAGTGTCCCCTCCTCCTTTTGCTGGCCACCCTGCCTCACCCAGCACTCTGTTTTATTGTCTTCATACCAAACTCTGAAATTACCATGTTTACTTCTGTGCTTGTTAGTTGTCTCCCGCACTAGCAGGCAAACTCCATGAAGGCAGCCCTCTGTATTGCTCCTGGGCCAGGCACACACCGTAGGCCTCCCTCCCACACAAATGGATGAGCTACGTGAAGCGTACTCACAGGTGAGTGGACGGATGAAGGGTGAATGGAGTCTGCTTTCCCCCAGCCTTCTCCCTGGTGGCTTTTGGGAATCCACAGGAAGGGGCTTACCTCTGAGCTCCTCCCTGGCCGCCTTTCCAAGCCACGCAGACTTAAGACCATGTGTCCTGGGGCCCCCCAGGTAAGCTGCAGGCCTGGAAGGTCACCCAGCACGCCCCAGCGGCGGGACTAGGACCTCACTTTCTTAACTTGCTGTCTCCAGCTCCTGTCTCCCCCTGGCCCTATCAGCCCTTTGATTTAAGGTGGTAAGTTTTCCAGGGAACAGCAGAACCTTAATAAGAACTCGGTTGGGCTGATGGATGACACAAAGTTGGCACCAGCCTCAAGGTCAGCGGGAGTTATTTTAAACTATTCAGATTTACTAGAAGGGGGGCAAGTCAGGAGGATTTAGGGCTTGCTTGCCTCCTGGGAAGACATGTGGCCATGTCCCCGGGCAATCTAAGATGGACACCTCCCGTGCAGTCCACCCACACCAATGCCCTGCCACCTGGAGAGGGACAGCAAGGACTCCAGCGTGAGGGATTTATTGGGAGCTGGACAAATAAATGTGAAGTTTGGGATTTGAGCAAATCTGTGTCCCCTCGTCCCTGTTGGGGCCATCATCCAAGGAGGGGCTGTGGAGCGGGCTGTCCCTGAGAGGCCGGGGTTTTCTGTGGTCAGGTGACTGTCTCTAATCGCCCACAGCCTCTGGGGACCCAGCCCTCCTAAGCCGCCATGAAGAATTAGACCCACTCCCTTTGTCCTTCTCCTGCGGGGCCCCACCAGCAAGGGCACATTTCCCCATCTTAGCTGCAGTGCCCCCGTTCAGAGGCCTGGGCTGCCTTATCACTTCTTTCCCAGGCAGATCTGGATCTTTCTGGAGCTCAAGGTTCCTAATCAATCCCTGTCATCCTTCAAAGCCCATTTCAGTCCTCACCGCCTCCAGGGAGACCTCCCTGATTCCCCAGGGAGACACAGGCTCTGAACTCTGGGCCCCTCACTGTGGCGCGCATGAGTATCTGCAGAGAAGAGGGTGCAGCCTTTGGTTAGCTAAAGCTGAGATCCAAACGCTCGCCTGTAATACCCTCCCCACCTTCCTCCTCATCCATACCTCACACCCGGCACTGTCAGACCTGCAGAAGGTGCTCAATAAACATTCGCTGAACCAAACTGAATGGCGTGAATACCTAAGTTTAGTACAAACTTAACTTTTTTTTTTCTTCTTCACAATAGCTTAGGTTCTGGTCAGGTGGAGAAAGAGCTGGAAAAGGCCTTTTCTTTTGTATATGGAGTATTCCAAGCATATTGCAGAGTTTAGGGAAAATCAAAACACAGTATATTCATCAAACAAGTCTTAATATTCCCCATAGATGCTTTTGTTTTAGAATAAAACATCACACGCTGAACCTCGTGTGTCCCTCCCTGTGACTTCCTCCTCCCCATGAGTGCCTAATCCTGAATTTAGTGTTTATCATTTCCATGTCTGTTTTTATTATTTTTTACTACCTTCAGATGCACCCATAAATAACATACTATTTTGCATGCTTTTAAACTTTATATACTTTATATGATACTGCATGGTAAGTATGTAGTCCTCTGCAACTTGCCTTTTTCACTCAGTGTTATATCTTTGAGATTCATCCAAGTAGACAGGCATGATGCTAGTTCATTCTTTTAAAGTGCAGTGGAGATTCCACGGTATGACTATATTATCATTTCTCCATTGCCTCTTGAGGGCCTCTTAGGCTGCTGGCAGCTTTCCACCATTACAAACTATGATATATTGTTTGCACACATTAAGGTCTTGGGAGCCCAGTTTCTCAAATTTTAGGTTGTAACCCAGAAGAGAATCATGGAATCAATATAAAGGGTCACAACTGTCACTTTTAAAAAATTCAACAGAAGACAGTTAAAAATATCAGTGTGTAAATAAGTATGGGCTAGAACACAATATAAAACACATTTCTTAATCTTGGCTGTGGTAGAAAAAGTCTACTTGAGACACATTTTATGGGGTTGGTATTATCCTCAGGTTTATTTAAAATTACCAAATGGCTCCCTAAAATGGTACTGCCAATTCAAGCTCTTCCCAGTGGCATATGAGAGTGTCCATTTGCCTGCATCCTTATTAACACTTGGTATTACCAGGCATCAGTTTTTTTCCTGCTTTATGGATGTGATTGGCAGCATCTCTTAGTTTTAATTTGCATTTTCCTTGATTTCCCAGTGAGGTGAGCAGCTTTTCATATGCTTCTTGCCCCAAGATATGCTTTCCCTATAAAGTGCACGTTTATATTCTTTGCCAGTGTTTGAATTGGGTCGACCTTATTGATTTGTAAGATTTTAAAATATATATTGTGGATATTAATTCTTAGAGAATTATGTGTGCTGCAATTATCTTCTCCCAGTCTGTGGTTTCCCTTTTCACATTGCTTTTCTAGCTCTGACATCCCGATTCACAATGAGGCAAAGGGAATCCTGTCTGCAGCTCCAGAGCCCTGAATATAGCAGGCCCCTAATATATGTTTAGTGAGCATAATATAACTCACTAGGTAACTCTATCAGATTTGTCCAGCACAGAGCAAGGGCTCTTGGGAGACTTACTAAACGGAGCCATGGTTCTGCTGCACCATAAGAAAATTCTCAGTGTCCAAGCAGAGAAATCGCGAGGAGGATAAGAGCACTGGCCTTATAGAAGGGTTTCTTGCAGGGTGCCTATACATACGAGTTGGTTTCACTCAGAATTCAATTTATGCCTAGGGTTCCAGGAAACAAACGTGGGTCTCTAACGGGTGGCCCAGGCCTCTTGACATTCCTGTGAGCTCACAGTGATTCCTCATACTTTACAGATAGGCCAAGAAAAAGTAAATGTCTTGTCCAGGTCATACTGAAGGCAGGGGCCAGGGCAGAACTAGATCCCACATCCCCTGATCTCCATCTGATGAAAAGTTGGAGCACTGGGTGTTTTAAAGGCAACAGACCCCTAACCTCTTAAATGTAGTGAATACGGGGAGCCATCTTAGGATGGCTCAAGGCCAGGGATAAGTCCAAATGTTTAATGTGTCCTTGGAATGCATGGCAAAAGAAGAAGGACAAAAATCATATCAGGCAGGACCTCTGAAGAGGACCAGGCCTCAAAGGTCTTCATGACTCAAAGGTCCGCTTGCCTGAGCTTGGAGCTCTTGGGGGCAGGAGCAGGGTCTTCCCCATCTCCACCTGCCCAGATGTCAGTGTACTGGCACATGGAAGGGGCTCAAGAAGTGTCTACTGAATGAATGGATGTAAAAACAGATGGATAAATGGATGAACAGATGGATATGTGCATAGATGGGTAGATGATGGAGGAGGAGATGAATGGACAGGTGGATAAACTTATACATGGTTGGACAGGTGCATGCATGGATGCGGAGATGGATACTTCACATTTGGAAGAAGCCTTGGGGAAGGACTGGTCTCAGCAGAACTACTCATGCTCACAGCCAAATCTGGAAACCCTGTCTTGTTGCTACAGCTATTCATAAAAAATACCGAGTGGCATAACTGCAAGAAATAATTGCTTCTAATTGTGCTGACTTATTCTGGCCATATAGTAGGCATATTTTTATAACTGTATTAATTATTCAATTTGAGGCCTATTACCCAGCCTGCCAGAATGGGCTTTCCTTATTAGAGGGTGACAGATTCCCCAGTTCTGGGCTGCCTCTGCTGCTACAGCATGTGGGCAGTTGCTGCCTGCCTTGGGGCCCTACCAGTGTCTGAGACCTGGAGATGGAGAGCACAGCTCCCGAGAGGCAGGCTGGGAGGCAGAGATCCCAGGACCAATGGATCCAGCTCCTGGGGCTCTGCATGGTCTGCCTCGTCTGGTCTGGCCAGGGAGGCAGAAAGGTGTCAGGACACATCCAATGCAGCCTCTGGGGGTCACCCTCTATCCCCGATCCGTTTTTCATCAACTCTTAATCATAGTGGTCTCCCCCACCCGCATCCAATCTGCTTCCCACGCAGTGCCAACATAACCTGCCATATGTTACTTGAACACCTCCAGCCAGGGACAGGGGAAGGAGAGCATGGTCCAGCTGGCCTGGAGGGATGAGGCAGGACAGGAGGTGTAAATCAGAGCCTGAACCCGGGCCCCCTCTCCCGCCCCCCGCCAGCTCTGTTCCTATACCTAGGCCCAGATCTGGTCACAGGTTACTTGGGAGAAGAAACAGGAAGTTGCCCTATTAGAAGCAATTCAGACACAGGTGATGTAAAATGAGCCTCCGGGGCTCCCCAAGGCCCAATGGATAAAGCCCACGCCCCTCGGGCCATTGCTGTAAGAGCACCGCCGCCTGGCCTGGCCTATGAGTGCAGTCGCTCCCACTCCTCCTCAGCAGCACGCTCTGCTTGGGCCACCCGAGCCTGCTCCCCACTGAGTGCCTTTGCTTATGTGAGCCAAGAATGCCTTCTCTTCCCACACCTGCCCACTAAAGCTTCAAGTCTCATCCTTCTTTGAGCTCTGGCTCCACTGCCTTCTTAGCATCTTTCCCACTTTACTAGCTAGATGCAATCCCTGCCTTCCTCGGAAGGACCAACCTGACGCCTGGCCTCACATTGCAATCCTTGCGGGCACATGTCTGGGCAGCACGGAGAGGTAAAGAGCTTTGGAAGATCAAGGGATGTGGCTTCAAATTCTCCCCCCCATCCAGCCAAGAGCCCCCGTCCTTTCCCCCAGCCCTAGCACCACCACTTGAGCATCATTTGAAAGAACAAAAACATGATAAAGGGGGAGAACACATCCACTGGACCCCCACTTAGCACTGTGTTGAATGCCTGCCCACTGTGTGCCTGCACATGCTGAGCACCAAATGCCAGAGACAAGTAAGACTGCCTTCCATAGAGATGGTCTCAGGGGCTGGGGGCTGAATATGCAATCAAACGATCATCCCCAGGGTAGCATGGACCAGCTGGCCATGTGTATACAGTCAAGGAAGCATCACAGCAGAGGTGGCCTCTGAGCTGGTCTTTGAAGGCAAAAGAACAATGGGTCATTGGATAGAGAAGGACTGAGAGAGGGGAAGAGGAGTGGGGTGGGATGATGGGAAGTGAAGCTGAAAACTAGGCAGGCATCAGGCCCAGAGGAGTCTTGAAGGACTGATCCAGGAGCTGGGGCACTTCCTGACAGGTAAAGGGGATCCAAGAAGTGACATGATCTAGTTTCCATCTTAACCACCTCCCTACCTTCCACTTAGGGGAGGGGCTGGAGAGGGAAGGCAGAGAGCCCTGTAAGGAAGCATTAACCAGAGTTGCAAATGTGTTCTCCAGGGAATTCAAACCCTGATTCTGTTCTCCCTAGCTGTGTGCCCTTGGGCCAGATACGTAACCTTCCTGAGCCTCAGTTTTTCCATCTGTCAGATGGGGAAATAATAATGAACAATAACGAATAATGAATGGGGCAGCACGTACAATAAGTGCTGGGTATGAGTTAGGAGAGAACTCTAAGCTGACATAGACTAAGCAAAGCCCAGACGTCCTACCTTTCAGCCTCAAATGTCACCTCCTCCACAGCCCCATATTCCGGTTGAAATGTGCCTCAGTGGAAAGAGCATACACTCTGGAGTAGCCGAGTGAGTGACTCACTGTCCCTGAGCCTCCTCCTCTGTGAAGTGGGTGGTAATTCCCACCTCATGGGCAGTGGGGCGGCAAGAAGATGAAATAAGATCTTGTTCACATGGTGTCTGGCCACAGCAGGGCTGGGCTGACTGGGACTGAACTGAAAGTTCTTTAAGACGAAGCAGCTCTTTGCAGAGCTGGACCTGCCCCCAGCAGGTTCCTCCTGGCCCCAGAGGATGCCCTCCCCCTGCCCCCTCCCTGCAGGGCTCCAGGCTGCCCTCCAGGCTGGTGGGGCAGGTGGGAGAGGTTCGTGATTCCCTTCTCCAAGGAGCTGTGCTTCCCATGGAGGCCCAGCCCACGTGCCCACGCTGGGAGTGGAGGCCAGGTGTGTATGTGTGTGTGTGTGCATGGGGGTGGGGTGGGCACAGTGTCCTTTTCATGTCCGAGTGGAGCCGGGAGAGGTGTCAGCACCAGCTGCCAGCCCCACACGATGACGCCAACTTGGCTCCCGGTCCTCTGTTCTGCTTTTGTCAGATCCAGGCGGGTTCTCTCACCCCCCTCCCTCTCCCCGGTTCTCGGGACTCCCTGTGTGTAATTTATTTATTAATGTTGCTCTCAGGGAGCAGATGGCCGGAGCTGAGCTGGCCAGGATGAACTCCCTGCAACAGTTCCCCGAACACACAGCTCATGCCCTCAGGCTACCCAATGCCCGTGTTCTCTGGTAAAGACAACAACAAAAACATTGACTTTCAGGCTGGGCTCCACAAGCTAGGGCCTTGCCGGGCCCTGCTCAGATGGGACTGGCTCCCATCTCTCTCCTGTGAGAGGCAGGGGCAGAGGAGGGAGGAGGGAAGCCTCTGGAGGCTGCCCCAGGCCCTCTCCCGGCGGCCTCCCCTCCTTCCCGGTGGGCAGCACCACAGAGTATGACTTGGTCCGGAGGTGGAGATGAGGTGGGGGACCAACTGCCTTCAGTCCTGGGTTCTGGGGTCGCCACGGGCTGCCCCAGCCTCACCCCTACAATGATCTGGGCCCTGTGAGCGCAGGGCACCTCATGTCTGCTCTCTCTCTCTCTTTTCTTGTTTCTCCAGGAAGAAAGAAATTCTAGAAGGGAGGACATGACTTCTTCATGGCTTCCAGGGCACAGCTGAGGCCAGAGTGTCCCAAAAAGAGGGAGCAGGGGCTGGGAGAGGTGAAGACCAAGGGAGGACAGAGGCAGAGAGGCCGGCAGATCCATCCTCCTTCATCGCTCCCCTGCAGGGCTCCGGCTGCAGCTGAGTTGAGGTCTCTTTCAGCCTCCGTCCCCTGCTCCTCACCAGTGACTTGGTTCTCACATTTCTTAGCCCCCTTCCTCTGTGCCCTGTGGGGAGAGTCAGACAGCCCCAGCCCTGACACTCAGCAGCTGTGGCACCTCAGGCACTCGCTTACCTCTCTGTGCCTCGATTTTTCTCTTCTCTTCTCTTCTCTTCTCTTCTCTTCTCTTCTCTTCTCTCTCCTTTCCTTTCCTTTTCTTTCTTTTTTCTTTTTTCTTTTTTTTTTTTGCCTCAATTTCTTAATCTCAAATGAGACCATAGCACATATCTGGTTCCTTCCTTCCTCCAACCTCCCCACTCCCCACATGATGGCTTTCCTGAGCCACCCAGCTGCCCCTCCGGTAAAGCCTTCTCTCCCCCTAGACTCTTCCTCCTCCCTCTGCTCTGAACTGGTCGTTCTCGCTTCTGCTCAAATTCCCAAGGAGGGGGACTATGCCCTCCTCAACCCACCGGACCCTGGCGTCAGAGAAGCTACTCGATAAATGTGCATTAAATGGGACTCAGGGGACAGAGAACATGGAGCCAACTGGGTCTGTGTCCTGGCTACTGAATTCCCTTTTGTTTAAAACCAGAGTTCTGAGGTGGCGCGGAGTCCTCTGACGCACAGACCTTGAACAAGCATCTGTGCCGCATCCACTGCTCCCTGCTGTGCCCGTCACGGGGGCTGCGCCCAGTGCGGTGCTGACACGGAGCCCGCCAGCCTGGGAGGCCCACGGGCACCGCAGATGCCGGCAGAAGGCGGCCCAGGCAGCTCCCTGAGGGCCGCGGGCTGGGCAGAGAGGAGCTGGGCAGAGAGGAGTGGGGGACCAGCAAGTGTAATTGCTTTTATGGTGATTCATCTGAAGTCGCTTTAACCTTGACAACCGGCTCAGTGTGGTAAATAAAGAGCCCAAGAGAGCTCAGCCTCCTGGTTGGCAAGACACCCCTCTGCACGCCCCCTCCCGGATGGATGAGGCAACCCAGGGCTCACAGGGAGCCCCCACAGGGGGGCGGCGAGGTGTGAGTCATAAGGCTGCCCCTCCCATGACTGCCCCCTTCTCACTCCTCTTCCAAGCGCAAGGATAAAGAGAGAGAATCACCATACGGCCTCGCATGCTGACAGTGGGGTGGGGTGGGGGGGAGGGTGGCAGAATGCCCTCCCAGAGGTCAGCAGAAAGGTCATCAGGACCTTGATAAGGTGACATGATACTGGATTTTGACTTCCTAGAAACAGAGCATCATGGGATTTTAGAGCTGGAATAGCCACACAAACCTTCCTCTCATTTTACAGATGAAACAACTGAGGCTCATAGAGAGGAGGGATTAGCTAGAGCCACCCAGACAGAGACAGACCCGAAGCCGGCTCTCCTGCATGTTATGACACAGGAGTGCCAACCCTTTGGAGGCAGCATGGACCTGTGGGAAGAACACAAGTCCTGGGTTCTAATCCCAGCTTTGCCACTTGCTAGCCGGGTGAATATCAGAAGTAACTCCACTTCCCTGTGCTTGGATTCCTTTGCTTGTGGAATGGAGATCATGCACATGGCCTTTCCGAGCACCTGCCATGGCAGGAGCAGAAATGCCCATTCACCTCCCTTCCAGGCCCCGTGGCCCCCCTCATACTTGTTTCTGATCTCCTCCCTTCTCCTCCCCCACTCCTCACGCTGGGCTCCGCGCCAGGAAGGATCCCCTCTTTGGCAGAGGCCCTTCCCAGCACATCTGTGTGGCTGGGTCCACTCACTTCCCTGCTCGGTCCTGCCTGTCTCCTTTCTGACCCCTCACCTGCTCCGGGACAGAGGCCGGAACCCTGGCCCACATCCTGTAACCAATCCTCTGACCCCAGGTCCCGTGCTGCCAGACTGTGCCGTCTCCAGTGCATCAGGGAGAAGTGTGTTTGAGGCCCCTGATGTACCTCCCAAGCCAAGAAGATGTCAAGGTTGGTCCCTCTGGAAGTCCCCAATCCCAGTGCCCCAGCCTGACCTCCAGGCCTCGGGAGAGAAGGAACAGGAGAGTCTGAAACCTTTAGGTCATCTGCACAAAAGCTTGGCCTGTTTGCTTTGCTATAATGAGACCCACCTGCCTCTAGGACAACTCTAGCCTTGAACTCCAAGGGCAGCTGGTAAGAGGCAAAAGGCATGTGAGTCAGGAGAGCCAGGATTAGGCTACAGCTCTGCCACCGCCTCCCTGGGTGACCTCGGGCAAGCAGTTTCCTCTCGCTGGACCTCAGTTTGCCCATGTATAAAATGGAAGGGCTACACCAATTTCTGAGGTTCCTCCTAGACCTTAATTTCATGGTTTCAAGTTACATCACAAGATCTCAGTGGCCAGGACTTTGGATTTGGAATATTAGACCATACTTTTCCTAGCACTCCATTCAAGGAATGCATGGAGACAGGCTCTCATATATGTTTTCCAGCTGCAGGAAATCAGACCACTCAAGCCGGTGAAATGCGGGTCCTATGAGCCTCAGCTCTCAGCTCTTGTAGGCCAGCACTGAGCATTGTGGGAAAGTGCCGAGGCTGTAGAACATCCCAGATGAGGTAGCATGAGCCCAGGAACCCAGACACAGACAGTTGGGGGACAAAAGACAGCCCAGCGTGCTGGCGCGAAGACAGAGTCCCCCAAAACTGCAGTGGGGAAAGGGCGTGAGCCCTGACCCCTCTCTAAACCATCCTTGCAAACACTCACCAGCTTTGGGAGGTCTGATTCCGGCTATGGTCTTCCTGCCTTTCCCACTGCTTCTCAAGCTGCACCCCTAAAATAACCCTCCTCCGGGGAAGCCTGATGGCATAGCCACAAAGGTCCACCAAAGGCTCACATGATCACATTTAAATAATAAATGCCAATTCTACGTTCAGTTCTATCACAAATTTGTATGTTTTAGTATAAGAAACAATACTTAAATTACTCATCAGATAACAATGTGCCATTGCATGCTGAAAAATGTAAACTCTATACTTTTTTTAAAAAAAACTCTATACTTTCAAAAATCATTAGCAGAAGTTTTTTTCAACAAATGATGTTGGGAAAACTTGATATCCATGTGTAAAAAAACTGAAGTTAGACACCTACCTTGTATACCATGTGTAAATTTTAATTCAAAATGGATCAAAAACCTAAGTGCATGAGCTTAAACTATAAAACTCTTAGATAAAACATAGGGGAAAACTTTATGGCATTGGATTGGCAATAATTTCTTGGATTTGACACCAAAAACACGGGCAACAAAAAAATAAACTGGAATTTATCAAAATTAAAAACTATTAGCAGAGTGAAAAGGCACCCCACAAAATATTTTTAATCATATATCTGATAAGGATTAAAATCCAGAACATATAAAGTACACGTACAACTCAGCAGCAATAACAACAAAACAATCCAATTTTTAAAAATGGGCAGATAACTTGAATAAACATTTCTCCAAAATAGATACGCAAATGGCCAAGCAAGCACATGAACACTAATCAACAGGGAAATGCAAACCAACACCATGGTGAGATCCCACTTCACACCCATTAGGATGGCAATTAACCATGTTGACAAAAACATGGGGAAACCAGAACGCTGCGCATGGCTGGTAGGAATGAAAACTGGCATATACACTGTGGGGAATGGTATGGCGACTCCTTGAAAAATAGACATAGAATTCTTATGTAACCCACCAATGCATTCTAGGTATATATTAATATCTCAAAAAAGCAGGGACACAAAGAGATACTTGTACACCCATGTACACCCATAAGCAGCATGATTCACAATCATCAAAAGGCAGAAGAAACCAAAGTGCCCATTGACAGATGAATAGATAAACAAAATGTGGTGTATACACATAGGAGAATATTATTCAGCCTTACAAAGCAAGGAGGTTCTGACGCTGCTACAACAGAGATGAACCTTGAAGATATTATACTAAGTGGAATAAGCCAGTCACAAAGGGACACATATTGCATGATTCTTCTTATATGTGATAACTCAAGTAGTCAAATTCATAGATAAAAAAATAGAACGGTGGTTGCCTGTGGCTGCGGGGAGGGGAAATGGGAAGTTAGTGCTGAGTGGGACAAAGTTTCAGTTGGGGAAGATGAAAAAGTTTTAGAGATAGATGGTAATAATGGTTGCACATAGAACTGCACAATTAAAAATGGTTAAAGTGATTAATTTTGTGTTATGTATATTTTACCACACACAAAAAAACTCTAGCAAACACCTTAGGCCGAAAAGCATGGATCCCAGGCTAGTTTAGGAGAGTGGGCATATTTCTGAGCTGTTAAATGTTTTATTTGAATCTGCAAGGAGAGCCAACAGCCAAGTCAGCCAGGGGTCCCACACACCGTTCAAGATAAGGACACATTTGACTTGGCAGAAGCTACTCTTGGTGGTGTCCCAATTTGGTCCTGCTGCCTTCATCCCTCAGCTGGCTCTGCGGGCTGCCTCCTGCCCAACACGGGGTGGGGGGTGGGGGGCGCAGTTTCAACAGATAGTAAGACATGGTGTAGTGAGCTTTTCTGTCCTGCAGCCTGTCTGCGCATGTGGATGAAACCAGTTTAGTGGAGTCTAAGAATGTGAGAGATGGCAGGGAAATGGAGGAGGGAGGGAAGGGGTCTCTGTCATGTCTAACCCAGCCCTTCAGGGGAGGCCCGAGACCAAAACCAAAACATTGCCCCATAGCCCAGAACCCAAACTTCAAAGCACCATGGGAGGGGAAGCTGAGAAGCAGCACCCAAGAAATACAATAATTAAATAATACACTGAAGGCTTAAGTTTCCAAGTTGATTCTTTGGTAACATTTATAAAAGTTAACGGGGCATATTTAATTTAGGAATTGGCTCACGTCCTTCTCCTTACAGCTGAAACCTCATAAATGAAATATACTGGATCACTGCCCAGCGCGGAAATAAAAGTTATGAATAATGTTTCTATCTCAATCATTGTCACTGCTTTAATATTCCTAATTACTTTAAAAAGCTAGATATTCAATATAGGAAAACTTTTTTTCTTTTTATCTCCACTTGTGAGATTAGTGCAATTTAATAAGAGTCACTCTGTCGTCTTTATTCAGGGTAGACTGACATTTCATCCTTTTACTCTTCATTATTATATAGGATGGAGGTTTATGACCAAGCATGCAGCCACTCCATTTCCCCATATTGGTCCATCGAACATCTCAGAATTACCCACAGGAGCTGATGTGTGTCCACCTACCAGGCAGCACAGCATCACCTCACCTCCTTTATGGAGCAGAAAGAAATTAGTTCAGGCCTTAAAGAAATTAAGCCATGGAGTGATACATCTTTAAGAGACTGAGAAGCCCCCACCCCCCACGCCAGTACTGGATTCGTCGCCTTCCATCAGAGTCATAAATCCCTTGGCAGCCACAAAGGGCAGGGCAGGGGCAAGCAGCAGATGACGGATCTTTATAACCTCCCTGCCACTTCCAGGAATTTAACCTAAGAAGAAATTGGGACAAGTAGGCACAGATTTATGCACAAGAAGAATTACTGCAGTATTTTTATACAGGGCCACGGTCCCTGATCCACATGTCCAAAAATCTCTAGAAAGTCCATAGGAAAAAATTTTTTAAGGTCGGCACCAAATTTCATTTAGAAACAAAATCTCCATGGAACTGATTTGTGGTTGTCACCACTAGATGTGATCAGTTCCATGTCACTTCAGAAGAATTATTATATCTCATCCCAGGGTACTGCCCCACTGAGGGTGTGTGTCATATATGATATAGTCACCATATGCTTTCCTAAACTCTGAAAAAATATAAATTGTGAGACCAACAGGTCCCAAGAATCTGGGATAAAGGATGGTGGGCCTCAAATGGTGAAAAATCATTAAGAACCTAAATGCCCATCAATAAGAGACTGGTTAAATACTTTTGGTAATGCAGAGAATGAAATTCTATAAGGCCATTAAAAACTGGGAGGGAGAATTCATGTTTGTTGACAAGGAAATGAATACATGACATAAAGTTGAGTTTTAAAAAAGCAAGTCACAGAATAGCACATATATTTGATCTAAATAATTCACGTTGTATACAGATCTAGCTCTGAGTGCAAATGTGTTCAGAAATAATAGGGAGGCAAGCACCCAACTGCCAGAAGAGGTTATGCCTGGTGTGTGGGTTTAACCTGTTTGTCTACACTTTTGGTGCCGTTAGAATTTTCTTTTTAACATGAACAGTTATAATTTTAGAATCAGTAAACAACAAGAATGCCCGGCTGGCATTCTCAGTGGTTGAGTGTCGACCTATGAACCAGGAGGTCACGGTTTGATGCCTGGTCAGGGCACATGACTGGGTTGAGGGTTCTATCCCCAGTGTGGGGTGTGCAGGAGGCAGCCAATTGATGATTCTCTCTCATCATTGATGTTTCTATCTCTCTTTCCCTCTCTCTTCCTCTCTGAAATCAATAAAAATATATTTTTTAAAATCAGAAAACAACAAGAATGATGCTTTCCATTGAACAAAAATGAAAGCTTCCCTGCAAGGGTGTCACCTGCATAGACATGTCTATGGATAGATCCCATTCAGAAGTCTCCGGAGGTACACACTGCTCTGATTGGAACACCACCCCCACGGACACAGGCCTCACAAAGACCCGGCCACACTGTGGAGCGCACGCAGGCCGACAGGCGTCTCCGGCACAACAGCTAACCGCCTCTGATTGCTGGAAGTACACTCAGCCTCAATGTGTCCACGGCTGATTCCTCCATCGCCACAACAACATCTCAGGGCCGCCACTTTCAAGCAGATCCTTCCTTCCCCTGTGAGCATTTATGTCTTCTAATCCATTTCAACCTAGGGCTGCACTAATAGAGGCTGAGAATCTAGAAGGAAGGAGAGCATACTAATTAAGTGCTTAGGTTTAGGACCTATGTTTTTGCTTGATAGTCCCAGTGTTACTATTTACTGGAGGTGTGTCTGCTGATGGTTGCTTAACCTTGCTATGCTTCAACTTTCTTATCTGTAAAAGAGGGCTAATAATAAACCCTACACCATAGATTTGTTGTGGAGACTAAATGAGAAGATAAAGTGCCTAGTGCAGAGTAAAAGTCAATAAACAGTACCCATCTTTATTACTATTTTTCCATATCAACCTGCACTGATATGGCCAGACCTAGGAATAATAGTTTAAAACAGCGGTCGCCAATCTTTTGGGCCTCATGGACCACCGGTTGGTGACCACTGGTTTAAAAGAATAAAGGCCACAGCCAGTGGCGAGAAACCAGATGGATAAGGCAGTTGGGACCATGTCCTGTGAGAAAACAAGGAGCTTGGAGAATACTTGGAGAAAACTTGGAGGAGGGAAGTGATCACTATCATACAATATTTGAAAGGCTGATCCATGGACGGGGACTCTGGCTTCTCCTATGTGACCTCAGTGGCTATTACTAAGTGCTCTGAGATGGCCACCTTCCCACGCACAGTGGCCTTGTCCACTGAGCTCCTTGGAAGAAATTCCAACATGACAGGGAGGGCCATGGCTGCCCTGGCCTCTATCATGAGTGAGAACCAACTGGTAGAAGCTAGAGAGAGATTTCCACTCAAGAGAAAGGAAAACCTCCCAATAGTCAGAATGTGCTTCCACGGGAGGCAGTGAGCTCCGTGTTAACGGGGGGGATTCAAGCAGAAGGTGGAAAGCTCATGGCAGGGAGTCTACACAGTCACTGCTCTGAAGGATTTTGAGAGTGAGACTCGATGAATTCCCTTCATTCAATGCGGCTGCCCCTCAAAACAGGGTAGGAATGCGTCTTTTAGGACTTCCTATGGACTTACTAGTACATGCCTTTGAGTAGACCAGGGGTGGTGGCGCTCGACCCAAGAGGTTGGATTTATTGAGAAAACAGCTGTGGCTGCTCAGCACCAAGTCTGAGGACTGATTTGAGGTGGGGAAATTGGAGAGCCCTGATTTGTAATATAAAGTAGCAAAGCTGTTTCCCTACGTGTTTCCAGAGGCAAAGTTTACTCTAAACTGCCTGGTCCTGTTCATCTACATATAATATTTATATATATAATATATAAGTATATGTTACATATATAATTTACTTTTTCAGAGTTTATATTTTTCACAATTTATATTTTTTCCAAGATAATCACCCAGGTTACAAAAGCTCACCCAGCTGCTTTCATTCTAGTTCCTTCCCCAGACCGGAAACCCTGAGAGCACAGACCAGGCCTGAAAACCCACCAGGGCCTGCTCCCTGCCCAGCACAGACCAGCACATTGTAAGCACCAAACACACTGGTATTGAACGGTGATTTATATGCACTTGGGGCCCCTGGGACTCAGGATGTATTTCAGCCTCCAACAGGCTGCCCTTGACATTATAATCCAGCAGCAGCAAGCAGATCTGTCCCAGCAGAGCTCGCCTAATCCAACTTAGATGGTTCTTCATCAAAGATTCATTGTAAGAAAAATTACACAAAACAGAGCACGGACAAGGCAGGGAAAGCTCTCAGGTATTTCAACCAGCCTGTTTCCTGTCGTTCACAGAAAGATTGGCTGAGCACACACTCGGTTACCTCAGCGTCCCTCAGGTTTACCCTTCATTGTCTGGAGGAGTCCCTGGCCCTGTCTCCGTGTGGCACATCTCAATGCGGTAAAACTGATGGGAGGAGGAGCCCCCCCTCTGCCCCCACAGTCACCAACACTTTGGAGAGTCTTTTGACCTTGGACTCCCTGATCAAGATAACCACCCAGGTTACAAAAGCACACCCAGTCTTGCTTTGGTCGGTGTGCTCGCATATACCAGGCCGACAGGGAGGCTCTGGGAAAGGCCTTTGGAAAAAAGGACCATAACTAGATGTTTCCACCCCACCAGAGAGAGCGAAAAGGGGTAAAAGCACCACACTGGGCCACCCAGCATTCCCTCTCCGTGTGTTCACCATTATTGTGGTCACGGTGGCTTCCAAAGATGGGTCAATAACGGGGCTAGAACCCTAATGGATTAGCTTAGCTATGTGTTCTACTCAAGTCACAATAAAAAGACAGTCACTCTGCCCCATCTCAACACTATCAAGCCCTCTTTGAAAATCAAATAAGACCATGTCTTAACCAAGCATTGATGGCAAAATGCACCACTGGAAAGGGGGTCAGTTGTAAGATTTAGGGGAAATCAGCCAGAGGGGAAGGATTTGCCTTCATCTGGGCTCTTGGCAGAGGACTTCCCTGAGGAGCTGTTAGGAAGACCCACCCTCTCCTTGGCCAGCCCCACAGTGGAGACAATGTCCTGGGCTGCTGTGTGTCACCTGATCAGTCCCAAGAGCATCCGCCTCACTCCCTGCTCACCAGGAAGCCTTCCCAGAGAGATGGGAAACACAGCGACTTGCCCCTATGCCTGTCCCATTCTCCTCCTTTTGGGCAGAGGCATCCCAATGCCCACCAGTCTCAGGAATCAGTCCCCTGAGCCTCCATGAGCGCCCACACAACCAAGCCTTTGGACTAGCAAAGCTGAGGACCATGCCTTGACCACAGTGACTGCACCCTTGGGTGGCATCTCATTTTCACCTCAACCCTCCAAGACCATAGCCAGAGGTGTTTTATCAAAAGTCAGAGTTGTACAGATGACACCCCAATGCCCACACATACACACACTACACACAATGCCCCTCCAGACTTCCACAAACAATTACCCCCATGCCTCTCCCACCCTCTCCTCCAAGCACCATCATGCACCAAACTGCAGGCAGGCCTTTTCCTCGATGCCCGCGCTAGCCTGGACAGCTGCAGCCCAACACGAGTAATGCAGCATGTGCTCAGCCCAGGCCCTCCTGAGCCGGAGCCAGGGGGCCATTCAACCCTCAGAGACCCCAGACTCACCGCTGGAGCAGTCGGGTCCTCCCCAGCCAGGCTCACAGTGGCAGGTGTCGGGGGACACACAGCGGCCGTGCACACACTCCTCCGTACACAGGGCTGCAGGGGGCGGGAGAGAGGGGGCAAGAACAGGAACAGACAGTGAAAACCAACCAGCTGGGCAAGAAGCACCAACCACTTTACAACGACCCCCCCCCCCCCCAGGCCCATGGATGTGCCGAACGCATCGCTGGTTTTGGAGAAACATCAAGCCACCCCAGACCTCGGCTATTTCACTAACTCCGAATGCATCCCACAAGAGTGTGCTTCATCCCAGCCTTGTTTCCTACGATGAAACCCAAGCCTGAAGAATGGCAGCCTTGGTGGCTTTTCAAGAATATTTTCTCCAGGGCTGAACCCTCGGGGACTCTCCGCAAAGCCTAGCCCCCGAATCCACACCCTTGCTCTTTCCCCATCTGCTGAGGAAATGGCCTGTTGTGCCCATCGTTTGCTTTCCCTGATTGCTTTCTGGCGAGGCCCCGAAATCCATCGGGCTGCCCGAGAAGAGGCTCCTCTGGTGCTTCCCCCCACCTCGCTGCCCTCCTCCCCAAATGCCCCTCTGTTGAGGCTCTCAAATGTCAGCAAATCTGCAAAGTACACAAATGCTGAGAAAGGCAACTGCTAATTATAAGAAAGTAATTAAGAGAGACATCCACGATAATGATAATTGTAATTAGGAGGTGCCTGGCAGTTTCTTATCACGCAGTCAAAGGCTGTAGCCTTCCTCCCGAGCTGGGAGGCAGCAGCGGCGAAGTTTCCATCCACTGCTCCGGCACGGAGACGGCTTATTGGCAGTAGCTGGAGGAAGGGAGAGATCACAGGCTCTCTTCCTCCGATATCCACGTTTCCTCAAGGTCATCTTTGCTCCTGAGAGATCTGCCCCCACCATCTAACCCATCAGCGAAGGATTACAGAGGACCCCAGGGCCACCCCCACCAATTCTGTGAGCTTGGGAAGTCAGCAGCTACCACCCACCCTGCCCGTTTCTTAGGAGGGAGCCAAGTACATTCCTGGGACAAGCAGCTAGAGCCCTCTCTCTGCCTAGCACCGGCCTGGGGAGCAGGGGGGCCCCGATCGTAAAGGCTGTCCCTGAGCTTCAGACACCACCCTGCTTCCACATCCACTGCCTGGCTTGAGTACCCACCCAGAAGTTAGACCACAGCCCATTTTCTGTTGCTGTGGGGTCCTCTGGCCCCTCCTAGACACACATGCTGACCCTGAGGTTGTTGCCTTAGCTTTGGCCAGGCCCCCAGGCAAGGCAGACCCAGAAGAGCCACTTCAGATGCCGCTTGGCGAGTGGTCTGCAGTCAGCTCGTCCTCTGCGGGCCTGGGATGTGGTGTGTCTGGGGAGGACCCTGGCACCGAGTCCTCGTGGGTACAAGTGGCTTTGGGCCGAGTTCTGGTTTGTGTTAAGACTTCCACTGCCCCTCACTTGGAGCTCGGGGGCTATCCTACTTCTTTCTGGGGAAACCGGCAGGACCCTGACCCCAGCGACCAGTTCCTCTCAGAACCACGTGAGCTGCTGACCCAGCTGCTGATAAGACCCCAGCTGGTCATCCCTGCTGCCCTGGCTCCCCGGGCTCCATCCAGACTTTCCAAACAAGCTCGAATCGGTCAATGTTCCCAAGTATATGCTGGACACCATGTGCCCATCCCTATCCCCCGGCTAGGCCCAGCCAGCTCCCAGCTCTGGCCTCAGCTGCCCCCCTCTTCAATCTCCTTCTCCCTCCCGGCTGAGGTCCCAGCGTGCTCCACAGCTGGGTCTCTCTGCCTTCCAGCAGACCCTTCCCATCAGCCTGTCAGATCAGCTCATGACACCTCCACCTGCTTTCTGACCAGAAAGCAGCTCCTTGGTCCCTGGGGGTTCTGTCAGATATAGAGAGGGCAGTGAACCTACCAAGTGTCCGAGAAAATCATGTCCAACCCGTCACTTTAAAGGTGGAGAAACTGAGGCCTCAGTGCCCTGGACCTCATGAGCATACTAGTTAGTATGTGGCCTCTTGGCCAGGCAGGAAGGAGCTGGGGGAAGAGGCTCCTGGAGACAGAGGCCTGTGAAGGCAGAGGGAGGCGAGAGGTGCCCAAGACCATGGGGCCTTCACATGTCACCCAGATGGATGCTCCCCCCCTGCCCAGATGCCTCAGGGGCTGGGGGAGACAAGCCAGAGGGAACAACATAGGGGTGCTGTGGTTAACCCCAGGAGGGTTAGAGAGAGGACAGAGGAGCACCTACAGGGTGGGGCTGAGCAGGGGGCTCAGAGCTACTCAATGGAGGGATGGGGCGGGGAGAGGGAGACCACCAGCACCCTACCAAACCTACCAACCCTCGCCTTTCTCTGACCTAAACACCTGAACTCTGACCCATCCCCTGCACCCCTCCCTCGCTGGAAGTGAAGGCCTTCAGGCGCTCTGAGCAGGCTCCACTCCACACTGCCTTCCCCGTGGGCCCGCCGCAGCCCAGCCCTGTATGCAGCACACTGCAGACAACGGCCCCACAAACCCTTGGCCTGACTCCATGTGGTCCCTCCAGGCCTCATTACCCCTCCCCGCTACACCCCCTGGTATTATGCCTGGGCTATTTGTTTGTCAAAAGCTCAAGGCATTCATATTTCATAGGTGCTGTTTGGACAGTGTTGTTTGAGGCATGAAATATTGATAGCAAATACCCAGGCTCAAATGGCCGCATTTGGCATTTGGGCCGCTGTGTGTCTGAGTCTGTCGGTGTACATGGTGGGGACAGACTGGGACGGGGGTGATGCAGGGAGAGTCCCCTGAGGAGGGATGGCTGGAGGTGAGACCCAGGACCCTGGTGCTGGGTGGCTGACTCCCACACTAGAGCTCGGGGGTTACCCAGCAGGGGCCGCCCCTCTACAGAGGACAGGGACTTATACAGCAGCTGCTCCTAGACCTAGAGCATTCTCTCTGACGCCAGCCCCCATCCCCACCGCTGACCCCCTGAGTGCGGCTGAGTCTGCCACCCTGACCTCCCTCTTCTCTCCTCCTGTAACTCGAGATGGGTTCCTTTGGTTGAGTCCCTCTTCCCCTTATCCACAGCCATCTGCTGCTAGGGTCAGGCTGTGTGACTGAGGCCAGGCCCTCTCCTGGCCCCGCTGAGAAACTTGAACTACTGCTCTCTTAGCTTCCCCCAACCTACTGTCCTGCCTCGGTCCTACTTCCAACACCCCAGGTGCCACAGGCAATTTTAGCGACAAACAGCTTGGTATCGTGGTTAAGACCACAGACTGCACCCAGAAAGTCCGTCTGGACCCAGCGATGTTACTTAGTAGCTCCGGACCATGGGCCAGTTACTACCCTCTCTGCGTCAGTCCCCATCTGTTCCATGGGGACCGTGACAGGACCAGCCTCAGGCTGTGTGTGAGGGTGAAATAAGTTGACAAAGGACCCAGAGCAGTGCCTGGCGTATACACAGTAAGTGCTGTATGAGTCTTGCTGTTATTATCTGTAGGGTGTCCTCCGACCTGGGAGAGGGTCCTTGCAATGGCTGAGCCTCTTTTACCCTCCACACGAAGGTCATCTCCCTCTCTCTCGCCTTTCACTAAGGTCCTGGACACATGGAGTAGGCTGCAGGGACCTATTGACAGACCACTGGTTGGGGATGGTGTGAAGGGCACTTCCAATTCTACCCCTGGTGGAGAGGCCATGGTAATAGATGAGCTAAGTTACAGTTACAATTATAGGACAACAAGCAAGTATTTAATCTTCCATGCCTCAGTTTTTTCATCTCTAAAATGGGGACAACAGTACAGTCATACATCACCCAACAACGTTTCAGTCAATGACAGACTGCATATATGACAGCGGTCCCATAAGATTACATAGTGAGGGTTTAGCAGAAGCTTTTTCCAACTCTAACAAGCCTCTTTAAAAGCTTGAAAACAGTCCTGGCCAGTGTGGCTCAGTTGGTTTAGCATCATTCCCATGCAACTAAAAGGTGGCCGATTCAATGCCAGGTCAGGGCACATTTGCGGGTTTGTGGGTTTGATCTCCCGTTGAGAAGAAACCCATCAATGTTTCTCTCCTTCTCCCTTCCTCTCTCTCTAAAATCAATAAAAACATAATTTTAAAAATAAATAAAAGCTTAAAAACATGGTCCCCAGCATCAAAAGGTTTTCATTAAAGAGAGGAATGTTGCCGGGACCGGTTTGGCTCAGTGGATAGAGCGTCAGCCTGAGGACTGAAAGGTCCCGGGTTCGATTCCGGTCAAGGGCATGTACCTTGGTTGCAGGCACATCCCCAGTAGGGGGGTGTGCAAGAGGCAGCTGATCGATGATTCTCTCTCATCAATGTTTCTAATTCTCTATCCCTCTCTCTTCCTCTCCGTGAAAAATCAATAAAATATATTTTTTTTTAAAAAGAGAGAAATGTTCATGATACATTATCTGCTTACAAGCAAGTTTATGATTAAGGAAGGGAGGGAGGGAGGGAGGGAGGGAGGGAGGGAGGAAAGAAGGAAGGAAGGAAGGAAGGAAGGAAGGAAGGAAGGAAGGAAGGAAGGAAGGAAGAGAGGGAGGGAGGGAGGGAGGGAGGGAAGGAGGAAGGAAGGAAGGAGGGAGGGAGGGAGGGAGGGGGGGAAGGAGGGAGGGGGGAGGGAGGGGGGGAGGGGGGGAGGGGGGGAGGGAGGGAGGGGGGGAGGGAGGGAGGAAGGAAGGAAGGAAGGAAGGAAGGAAGGGAGGGAGGGAGGGAGGGAGGGAGGGAGGGAGGGAGGGAGGGGGAGGGAGGGAGGGAGGGAGGGAGGGGAGGGAGGGGGGGAGGGAGGGAGGGAGGGAGGGAGGGAGGGAGGGAGGGAAGGTGGGAGGGAACTGAGTTAAACAGCATGGATATGTTTCTGAAAAGAGTGACACCTCCCCAAGAAGAGCCTGAGGCAGGCCCTCCAGGAGGTGATCCAGAAGAAGGCTCTGTTATTCCAGGAGATGCCAGCTCCATGCACATTCCTGCCCCTGAAAACCTTCCTGTGGGGCAAGGTGTGCAGGTGGGAGACAGTGATACTGATGATCCTGATCCCGTGTAGCCCCGTGGTCGGCAAACTGCGGCTCGCGAGCCACACGCGGCTCTTTGGCCCCTGGAGTGTGGCTCTTCCACAAAATACCACGGCCTGGGCGAGCCTATTTTGAAGAAGTGGCATTAGAAGAAGTTTAAAAAATTTCGCTCTCAAAAGAATTTTCAATCGTTGTACTGTTGATATTTGGCTCTGTTGACTAATGAGTTTGCTGACCACTGACAGGCCAAGGCTAACGTGTGCATTTGCGTCTTAGCCTTTAACAAAAAAAGTTTGAAAAGTGGAAAAACATTTTTTAAGTAGAAAAAAATATTATAAAGGTACAAAGAAATAAAATATTTTATGCAGCTGTACAATGTGTTTGAGCTTTAAGCTGTTACTACAAAACAGTTGAAACGTTAAATTTTTTAAAAAATTTATAAAGTAAAAAAGTTACAGTAAAAAAAAAATGGGCAAAGAACCTAAAAAGACTCTTCTCCAAAGAGGACATACAGAAGGCCAAGAGACAGATGAAAAAATGCTCGAAGTCACTGATCATCAGAAAGATGCAAATTAAAACAACAAAGATGTATCACCTCGTACATACCAGAAGAGCTACCATCATAAGTCAACAAATGACAGTGCTGTCAAGGATGTGAAGAGGGAACCCTAGAACACAGCTGGTGGGAATGCACACTGGTGCAGCCATTATGGAAAACAGTATGGAGTTTCCTCAAAAAGTTAAATAAGGTACTGCCATTTGACCCAGTGATCCCACTTCTAATAATATACCCTAAGAAACCTGAAACACCAATCAGAAAAAAATATACACACCCCAATGTTTTAGTTGCACAATTTACAATAGCTAAGATCGGGAAACAGCCCAAGTGCCCATCAGTAGATGAGAGGATAAAAAAAATCTATGATTCATTACACCATGGAATACGATGCAGCAATAAAAAAGAAGGATCTCTTACCCTTTGAGACAGCATGGGGGGAATCTGGAGAGTATTATGCTAAGTGAAATAAGCCAGCCAGAGAAAGACAAGTATCACATGATCTCATATGTGGAATCTAATGAATAAAATAGGTCCAGAAACATAGAAGCAGACTGATGAATCTCAGAAGGAAGGCCAGGGAGGGTGGGTGGGTGGGAGTGATTAACTGGGGAACTCACATGCATCTATACAAGCCCACGGACACAGACGGTAGTGTAGTGAAGGGCTGGGAGGGGCAGGTTCAGGGTGTAATATTTGCAACAATAAAGATAAAAAAAATTTTAAATTACAGTAAGCTAAGAGCAATTTATTACTAAAGAAAACTATTTTTTATAAATTTAGTGTAACCTATGTGTACAATGTTTATGAAGTCCACAGTAGTGCATGTCCTAGCCTCCACACTCACTCACCACTCACTCACTGCCTCACCCAGAGCAACTTCCAGTAAGCCCTGCAAGCTCCATTCATGGCAATGCCTTGTATCGGTGTATCTTTTGTTACCTTTTGTGCTATATTTTTACTGTACTTTTTCTATGTTTGGGTATCTTTAGCTACATAAATGCCATTGTGTCACAAATCGCCCACAGTATTCAGTAGGGTAACATGCTACCCAGGCTGGTAGCTTAGGACAGTGGTCGGCAAACTCCCAAATATCAACAGTACAACGATCGAAATTTCTTTTGAGATCTGAACACCGACTTCTGCGCATGGGCCACGAAGTTTCAATCTCACTGTACGTGCGCGCCCGCACATGGTATTCTGTAGAAGAGCCACGCTCAAGGGGCAAAGAGCCGCATGTGGCTCATAAGCCACAGTTTTCCGACCACTGGCTAGAAGAGGCTATTCCTACAGCCCAGGTGCGGAGTAGGCTGCACCGTCTAGGTGCTTTGGCGAGCTCGGGGAGAAGCCTCGGGAGGCAGAGGGTGTGGACACATGACCTGGGAGGGTCATAAAAGGTTGGGCCTCGGGGGGTACTGTGTAGCCTGGAGAAGACAGCATTGGGTAGGGGGCAGGTCACAGCCAGCTGACTCGCTGAAAGCAAAGTGGAAGCCACTCTTTCCTCACACAGAGCAGAGGCCCACGGACGTGCATGGCCAGGGGGCAGATTCCAGTCTAACCCAAAGCAAGGCTTTCTAACACCAGAATGGGTTCAGTGGTTCAAAGGGCTGATCCACCGGGAGCAGGTAGGGAGCAGCCCATCGCTGGTAACTGGCACTGCCAGGCCCAACCCCACTGGCTGCTCCTGCTGTGTTTTGTTGGAGCACAGCCAGTCCATTCATTTGCATAATGTGCATGGCTGCTTTTACCCTGCACGGAGAGAGCTGAGTTGTTGCCACGGAGACTGCTGGTCAGCAAAGCCTTAAAATATTTACTGTCCGATGCTTTATGGAGCCTCCTGCGCTAGAGGTTTCTTGGTTTGATGACAGATTGGACTCTGAGACATTTAAGACCCCTTCTCCGCTGCTATCCATCTATCATGTACTCATTATCCATTATGATCAGAAGCTCAAAATGTGCACAGGAAATCCCGATGATGCCCGTCTCCTTTCTAAAGAGTCCGCCTGAAGGGACAGGGGCCGTCAACCCAGGGGCATAACCTTCAGCAGCCACAGATGCTCACCTGGCCCTTCACTGCAGACCTCTCTCGCCCCCGGGGCTGGGGACAAGACATGTGGATGACCTCATGGCCACCGTGTTCCAATTGATGGTCTTGTTCCATAGACACCAGTACAGACGTGTGTGAAAAAGAGACGGAATGATGCATGCTTTCTGTTCGCTCAGCACACAGATGCCATGGCCCCGTTTCATCCTTGAGGCAGGGATTTTTACACTCCACTCACAGCGCGGACTCTACACCACAGAAAGGACTAAGTAATGGCAAACTCCCATGGCGGCCAAGGGGCTGCACTAGAACTATGTTTCTCAGCCTCATTTTCATGACTGACCTCCCCACAAGCCCTACCAGGACCCATTTTAAACATTGTTTTTCTTCATCACCCCCTCCCATGAAATTCTACTACCATCCATGCACTATATATCTATCTGTGTGTGTGCTGTATGTATATCTATGTATAAACAAAGAGCAAATTTTTACCCCTTAAAAGTGGGTGTGCTAGATTTTCTCCATTTGCTCCCCAGGGGCACTCCGCTCTCTTCTTCACCCTTGTGTGTGCCCTGAAAGGGGCATCTCCATGGACTCACCCTCTGGCCTTTGGGTGGGTTTGGCCAATGGCACACAGCAGCAGGAGATGGGAGCTGGGCCATGGGTTGGTGGTGGTGGTCCTCCCCCCTCTAGCTCAAGGCTGGGGGGAGGGGGTGTGTGTGTGAGTGGGGGCACGAATTCTTCTGGCCCAGGCGTGCAGTGGCTCTCCTCCGTAGTGGTAGCCCTACATGCTGCACCATCAAATATGGGTGTCCCTTACCTTTCCCACGCCCTAATACAGGTCTTATTGCCAGTAAACTCTGCTCAGTGAGCATGCCACCTGTGTCTTGTTGGGACCCTGACCCAGTGGCCAGGAAGAGAATGGAACCCGCATCTGTGAGATGCTGCAAGGCCCGCTCTTAACCACATGTCCCACCACCACCCTGGCCACAGGCCGAGATCAGTAAGTTCCAGCGCCAGCCCTGCCCTGCCACCGGCTTTCCACCTCTCCCGGGCCTCGGGTTCTGTGTGTGACATGAAGGGATTGAACGACCCAATCCAAATGTCCCTTCCAGCTCTGGGAGCCTGGGGCTCGGCTGTAGCATCTTTAAAATGGGGACCATGGTCCTCTACCTCCCTGGTTGCTAATCACTGCCTCCCCAATTCTAGCCAAGTGTGAGAAGAATCCGTTCCACAAACGCAGGCACAGAGCTCGGCATGGAACACGTGTGCCCGAGGTACAGACGCAGGGCCAGAGCGTCAGTCCTGGGACAGGAGGGGAGCCTGCGCCAGCAGCCCGGGACCCAGTCTGAGGATCTTGGCATTGCACAAAGGGGCCAGGACAGACACGGGGTCTCCTCTGAAAACTGCTGAGAAAACACTAGTCCTTCTCTGACTAAGGCCCTTGCTCGTGGGAAGCTCTCCGTCCTCGATCCGATTAGCATTCCGCCCAAGACGACCCACAAAAATCCCTGAGGTGCTCGCGGTAATATATTCTGCTCGGTGGTTTGCAAATGGTCTTACTAGTTAATGGAACTACAAAAATTACACAGAAAGGTCAAGATAAATAGAGACAACTCCATGCTCCTGGCCAACTAGCCTGATGCCCAGTTAGAACAAAAGAAGGCTCGGGAGCCAGGGAGAGGAGCCGTGGCCTCCCAGAATGCCTCAGCCGACGGCTCCCGGAGTTTCCCCTGCACGTCTCCCCGGCGCTCCAAGGCCCATTGATCAGCCCTCCATTAGCATTCCTGGCAGGTGCCTCAGATCAGGCTGTCATTCGATTCTGCCTGGAAATAAAATGACCTACATCGGAGTGGACCCGCGTGCCAATTCCAGAGTGACACACTTAGCACCAGCGATTCTGCCGTGCCCAAGGTCACACGGAACTCGGGCGGGCGTGTGTGGGTGTATGTGAGCCTACGCCACGGAGTCACCAAGGGAATTCTAAAACAATTCATGGGTGTGTATCATTTAGTGCTTTGTAACTGCCAACCCTGAGTCCCCTCCACAGATGAGGAACGCCAGGATGGCTGGCCCTTCCTCTCAGCACATCTAGAGCTGGCTTCTAATTGCTGTGGTCAGATCTGGCTCCAAGACATGAATAGTCAATTTTTTTTTTTTAAAGCATTTCACCTGCAGGGCTGACAAGATGGAAGGACATTAAAAGCCAAACACTGTCTGGGTCTGGAGCCTGTAGGCCTATAGGTTCCTCCTCTCTCTAATGGGGGCTCCTGGGAGGGCACAGACAGGACTCTGGGACCAGGTAGTCAGGGGCCTGCCACCCCTCCTCACCTGCTGAGTTGGCTCACAGCCACTCCTAAGTCGTAATTCAGTGGAACCCTTGCCCAGTTTCATGCCTGGGCAGCCCAGCATTATCTAAAAGCCTGGGTCCCTGTTCTGCCACTCATTAGCTGCACAATGAGCAACCTGTCTGGCCTCAGTTTCCTCACCTATAAAACGGCTATGGACTAGAGAGCTATTGCAAAGAATAAACGAGTTCACGCAAAGCTCCTAGAACCGGGGGTGAGTGAGGATTGGTGCTGGTTGTTTGTTTGTTACTCTGTTGTTAATATTTCTCTTCTCAGGACCATGGCCTCAGATGCAGTCCCCCCAAGACGACCCACGTGGCTCATTTCCAGCTCAAAGGATGAGAGAACGGCCTGAGTAGGATCCGTAAAGAATTCCTTGTTCACGGGGAATACGGGAGGGGAGGGCTGGGGGCAGGGAAGGAGACAACCCAGGTTCAGCGCTTTGGTGAATCGTAAGGTACCCACAGCCCCCTTTCCTGGTCCATTTCTAAAGGAGCCTAGAAGAGGAGGCCAGTCCGGCTGCAGGCCCTCTCTCTCATGGAGAATCACTGGTTATGCTTCTGGGGGGGGATGTGAACTTGGGGTGGGGTTCCTGCATCCTAGGTCCTTTCTGCTCCCACATACCCTCTGCTGATTCATGCAAATAGCCACTCACACATGCATTCACTCACCAGTCTGCTGCATGCTGGGCCCCCGGGGCAGGGGTTATGAAGAAAAGTCCTTGCCCTTGAGACTGCCAGATGGTGGCTCCTCCTCCTGCCTGCTCTTAACCCCTCCCCCCCAAGGAGTCCCTCTGGCCCTTCAGAGCCTTGCGTGTCCCTCAGAGAGTTGTGCACCCAACTCAGAGAATTGACCACAGAGGGAGGAGGGATTCATGCTAACCATGACGGGCCAGGATTGTGGGAGGTCAGAGAACGGACCTGGGAGCCAGGTCGTCTGGATTCGAGTTCTGGTTCTACCACTTCCTAGTTGTATAACCTCAGGGAAGGTACTTTACTGCTCTGGCCTCCGTTTGCTCATCTTTAAACTTGGGACAGTGGTCCTCTACCTCTTAAGTTGGTTGCTAAGTTACATCAAACCATGTAAACTGCTAGAACAAAGCCTGGCCTGAGGAATCTCACTTTTTTTCTTTTCTTCAAGGTCATCTATTCCAGTGTTTCCCAACCTTCTCTCATGATGAGAATCACCTGGTGGAGTTGTTAAAACACAGATTCCTGAATCCCAACTAAGAAGTGCTAAACTAGAATTTTTGAGAACATATAGGTAAAATTGCATACCTAACTTAGTGCTCTGTATATAAAATCTGTCTTAGAGCACTAGTTAAGTATACAATTTTACCTATATGTTCCCAAAAATTCTAGTTTAGCACTTCTTAGTTGGGATTCAGGAATCTGTGTTTTAACAACTCCACCAGGTGATTCTCATCATGAGAGAAGGTTGGGAAACACTGATCTATTCCATCTCCCTGCCTCGGAGCAGTCACTCACTCAAAAAAACATTTGTTAAGCACCTACTGTACGCCAGACACTGTTGCTAGGAATACCATAAGCAAAAAGCTGAAGTACCAACTTCTACAATTGTAATAGTGAGAAACGGGGGCTGTGGGTGGGCGGGTGAGACTGTGGGCAAGGGCATTAAGATGTTCCTCCCGCTAAAATCACAGCCCATTCGGGGTACAGGATGGGCCCCAAGAGAAGGTGGGTAATTCTTTTGTATGTTAGCGGAGAGGGCGGGGGTGGGGGTTCAAGAGGGGGTGCTCAAACTGACATCCATTCATAATACATTCACTGAGTACCTACTATGTGCCAGATACTGTCTCAACCTTCCCCACTTCCACAGACCATGGAAATTCTGCCTCGGGGTCTTCTGCAGGAAGAAAACTTCCTCTACCTTCTTTCTTCCAGCCCTCTCACTTCTCCAGCATCAGTCCTCCTTCCTGCCCTTTCTCCTTTGATACATGGTATTTCTTCCAGTTCTGAATGGGCCCAGCCCTCCCTACCCTGGACCTTCATACAGCCTGAAACTCCATCCAAAACTCAGCTCTCCAGCTGTCTTACCTCTTACTTCTGCTTATACTTCACATTAACCTAGATGCTCCTTCTTCCAGGAAGCCTTCCATGACTGCACTGCTCCCAGGCTGGGTTGGGTCTCCTCCCTGCTCCCACAGCATGCAGTCTGTCCCAGAGGCCACAGTACCAACTCCTTTTGTCTGTCTCCTGTTAGCTCCCAAAGGCAAAGAATAGGCCTGAGTAGTTCATCTTTATGCTCCAGCACAGCAGCTGGCACAATGCCGGTGTTCAATAGTATATGGTGACTGAATAAGTATCTGAATCTACAAAGGATCTCCTTTCCCTTCACACAGAGCCCCACCTGGCTCCAATGTGAGCCATACCCGTTTGGTTGGGGTTCAGCATAAATTCAGCTAAGGCACCAGGGCAATGCACAAGTTCTAAATGCCTGGAGTTCAAGTTCTAAACACCTCCGTGGTGAGACAGTGAGATGCTTTTTTGAAAAATCCCAGCTTCTCTCCAGCCAATGAGCAGAATTATTCCAGCAAAACCCAACAAGAAGGATGTCAGTCTAGGGTTTTGGCCCCACCACCCCATTCCAGCCCTAGGGGACATCCATCATCAAAGCCCTTGTCAGATCACAGGCTCCCCAGGGGTCCTCTCTTAGTGTCTTTACCAGTCACTCAAAGATACTAGCCTGCCTTGGATGGCTCACCCCAAGATGGCTTAACTGTTAATCATTGTTTATCAATTCAAATTGCAACTTGTCAGAATGTCCCTATAGAGTTCCTGTGTAAAACAATCACACTCAACCCCGGGCCTGCTCAAAGGCTGGTACTGGGGAGGCTGCAGGCTGCAGATCTGCTTTGGACGCTCTTGGCACCCCCTCGTTTTTCCTCGCTTTGTAAAAGGTTTTCCCAGCGGAGCTGTGCAAACCACCAATCCTGCATTCCTGCAAGGAGCAACAGCTTTCCCACGTGGTAATGATGCCCGCGTAGGGCCTGAGTCAGCAACCCCCAGCGCACGATCCAAGAAAATCTTTTCCTGGGCCCTTTCTCCCCCCCCCCCCCCCCCCCCATTTGACAGATGCCAGACTTTCTCCGGAAAGACACATTCCAACTGATTGATTTTTTTTTTCCTTTGGGAAATTGATCCTCACCACCTACGAGGAAAGCAAAACATGAAGCTTGTCGAGCACTTTTTTAACGCTCTGATTTAAAAACCTGTCCCCTGGTTCTGGTTAAAAACTTGTCTTCCCTGAGGAAGGAGCTGGTCTTTTCTCATGGCCACGCATGTCAGAGTCCCAAAGGAGGGGGCGCAGGGAGGATGGGCACACGCACGAATAGAAGGCCGCAGGGCGGAGGGTGCTCATGGGCTTCGGTTTGGACCAACGTGGGCTTAAGTCCTGGTTCTCCCATGTAGCTGGCTGTGAGTCCTTCAGTCAATGAAAACAACCTAACAATACAGAGCCTCGGGTTCTCCATCTGTAAAACTGGGCCATAGCATGACCTACATGAAGGGCTGCTGTGCGGGGCTAAAGAAGATAATGCCTGCAAGGTGGCTGACAGAGTGGGTTCTTAGCAAGGGCCCCACAGATCCCAACTCCTCCCATCATGGCTGGTGTGGGAGGAGGCGGCCACACACAACTCTCAAACACACGAAACCCAGGGACTTCCGCAGGCACTCAGCACCACGGCACTCACAGCAGAAGGGGCCAACTGCTTAGTCCCCATTCTCACTGCGGTCGCCAGTGCTCGGAGCCTCTAAGTGGGGAGGGTGCGGAGTTCCTGAGCCAAACTTCTACTGAGACGCTCCTCCAGCAGGCACTGTCACTCTGCTCCAGCCTCACTCACTGCAGCACGTACTCGTGTGAGAAAGACCCCCTCCAGCCTCTGGGCCTTTGCACAGGCCTCCTCTCAGCCTCCTCTTTGCCCGGCTAATTCATCTCCCTTGCATGTTGTCTATTTTAGAAAACCGTCTCTAGCCACCTCCATAGGTTAGGTGTCCCTGATACATGCTCCCATAGCAACGACTCTTCCCTGTCAAAGCTCAGGTTACATGTTTCTGTTTTGCTTGTTTGACTGTCTTCAACACTGGACCAGGAGCCTCTGAAAGAGGCAACCAATCCATATCTCTCTCTCTCTCTCTCTCTCTCTCTCTCTCTCTCTCTCTCTCTCTCTCTCTCTCTCTCTCTCTCTTCTCACCATCAGGTCCAGCACAGTGCTGGCACAGAACAGAGGCTTCAGGAACATCTGTTGAGCGTATGGATGAATCGATGAATCCCCTTTGATTTATTAACAGATCTCATGGCTAGGAAGCTGTTTGCTTCATTGAGCTGAAATCTGCCTCGTCGGAACTTGCCCACGTTGGTGCTGAGTCCGTCCTTTCCTGCTCTCCACCCCCGATTCCACATGACGAGCCTTCGGAGGGCGTTTCTACGGGGACTGAAGCGGAGGAGAAACAAAGCCACAGGGACCAGCAGCTTCGAGGAGGGGTAGCTGGCTCCGCTGGTGTCCCACAGTGCAGTGTCCTCCCTTTCTCCTCAGTCTTCTGTCACGGCACTCCCGCCAGGCTGCTGCCCCCAGCCAGCGTGGCGAAGCCCGCCCCAGGTTTATGAGGGCCGCTGCTTCATGCCCCAGCAGGAACAGCCCATGCCCCGCTGGGTTTAAATCTCATTGCTATCGAGGAGCTAAATCAGGAGCTACTTAGCACCGCTGATTTAGGACTTTAATAAAAATAATGCAAAGTGGAAGGGAAAGGCGGCTGTGAAGGTCACCGCCAGCCTCCTCCCGCCCGCCCCTGCCTTCCGGTTAGAATCTTTACTAGACTGGAGACGCCTAAGGTCCCTCGACGACAACATCTGCCTCGTCGAAACTTGCCCACATTGGTACCGAGTCCGTCCGTTCCTGCTCTTCACCCTGATTCCACATGGCAAGCTTCAGAGGGCGTTGGTGTGGGAACTGGTGCTTTTATGAATTAGTCCTCCTCTCAATCGCATCCCTCGGCAGCCTGGGCTGTATTTGTTTCTTGCCGAGTCGTCTTTAAGAACCTCTGTCCTCTTTGAAAAGACCCCCTCTCTCTCTGGCCTGAGAGTCCGCTCTATAGCTCATTCGCCATGCGGACCACTCACAGCTCCTGCCTGAACAAGGCGGGAGGTGGCAGGACAGACAGACTCTCAGTCTCCACAGCCTGATGCTCTCTGAGCAGGGAATTTGCAGACCTCCCCAGACTTGAGTTTAGAGAAGATTTCCATCCTCCTGGCCCAAACCATTCCTTACCTAAGTTCAAGCCCAAAGTATTTCTTTACTGCCCCAGTCGGGTTGGCGAAGTGGATCAAGCGTCAGCCCTCAGACTGGAGGGTCCTGGGTTCAATTCCAGCCAAGGGCATGGACCTCGGCTGCAGGCTCAATCCCCAGCCTAATCGCAGTGCGTGCAGGAGGCAACCGATCCATGTGTCTCTCTCACATTGATGTCTCTCTTTCTCCCCCTCCCTTCCAGTGTCTTTAAAAGTCAATGGAAAAATATCCTTGGGTGAGGATTAACAATGACAATCAAAACCCCAAAGTATTTCTTTATATATCAAATAGGCCTATTTGAACATTTAAATGCCATCATAATGAGGGGGAAGTTCATTTTTAAGTAACATTTTTCATTTTAAATCACCATCACCTGGTCTGCCGATTCTATGGGGCACAGCAGGATTCAAGCCAGGGTTCCGCAGGCCCAGAGCTGTGCTCCTCCCCGCTCTCCCAATTAGCAGGCCTAAGCCTGCAGGGCAGCCAGATAAAGGAGCAATGTTGGCACATGGGTTGAGTGAGCAGGGAAGGCTTCTTTTAAAAAAACAAATAAAAATGTTTTTATTGGTTGTTTTAGAGAGAGTAATGGAGAGGGAAAGAGATACAGAAGCACCAACTCCCACATGTTGGCGTCGAGGGAACTTAGGTGTCTCCAGTCTAGTAAAGATGCTAACCAGAGGCAGGTGCGGGTGGGAGGAGGCTGGCGGTGACTTTCATAGAGAAGAACATTGATCACCTGCCTCCTGCATGCCCTCTACTGGGAATCAAGTCCACAACTCGGGCAGGTGCCCTGACGGGAACTGAACCATGACCTCTTGGTGCATGGTCAATGCTCAATTCACTGAGCCACATGGGCCAGCTGGAAGGTGGGGTGGTATGAAGCACCTCACTTGGACAGACCAAGGTCTGAGAAACAGTCCCAACCAGCTCTCTCCCCTCGCTCCAGGGGGCAGAGCAGGGTCACCTACCTCCTACTGTCCCAAGGCAAAGAACACGCCATCGTCTGGCTCTGGTGACATCCCGTCTGGTGCCCCCACCCAGACTCACTCTGCAGGATGGCCCAGCCTCTCACCCCTCCTACTCCATGCATCCCACTCTGCCCTGGAGCAGCCCTACAGCTATGCAGGGAAAGGTGAGGATGGGCAGGCACTGTTCCCGCCTAAGTATTGTACCCACAGGCCTGCCTTTATGTGTTTAGGAAGTGGCACCGCCTCAGCACACTTGTACGTGAGCAAAGGACACATGCTCACTCTGCAGGATGGCCATGTCCTGCAGCACCGTCTATAATAGCAAAAGCTGGAACACAACCCAAAGGTCCACTCGCAAGGGAAAGGGTACATAGATTCTGACACGGCCACACCCTGGAATACTAAGCAGCCATAGCAAAGGAACCAAAAGGCTCTTCCTGTATAACACACACAAAGCTAGAGCTACAGTGAGAAAAGTAAAGGCAGAAAGGGCCTAGCATATGCTACCATTCGAGTAAAAGTTTATAAGTGTAGGGGAGATAAGAAAATAGCCCAAGTATTTGTCAACAAATGAATGGAGAAAGAAATGTGGCTTCTGGACTTCTGATAAGAGTTACATCCTGATAAAAATGCATTTAGTACACCTAACCTACTGAACATCATGGCTTAGCCTCGCCGCCCTTAAATGTGCTCAGAACGCAATATGCAAAACACTGACAGCACAGCACACTCTGGTGACGGCAGCCTCCCTGGGAGCTGCGGCTCGTTGCCACTGCCGGCATAATGAGAGCAGCATATTGCATATCGCTAGCTTGGGAAAAGACCAAAACTCAAAGTACACTTTCTCACCATCATAAAATTTAAAAAGCCATCGTAAGTCTGGGACTATCTGTACACGTGGAATACTATTCAGCCATAAAAAAAGAAGGCAATCCTGCCATCAGTCACAAGACTGATGAAACTTGAGAGCATTATGATGAGTGAAATAAGTCAGACAGAGAAAGACAAATGCCATGTAACCACACTCGTACTAGTATGTGGAATCTAAAAGAAAAAAAAAAAAATCAAACTCATAGTAAAAGAGATCAGAAGTGAGGGGATGGGGATTCGGGAAACTGGAGGAAGGCAGCAAAGGTACAGACTTCCAGTGGCTATCTAAGATCAGTAAGTCCTGGGGTTTAATGTACAGCATGGCGACTACAGTTAACACTGCTGAATGGTGTATCTGAAAGCTGCTAAGAGAGGAAATCCTAAATGTCCTCATCACAAGGAAAGAGCATTCATTCCCCCCCCCCCCCTTTCTTTTGGCTCCTATAGGAGATGAGGGATATTAACTTATTGTGGTAATCATTTTTCAATATATGTAAGTCAAGCCATTCTGCTGTACACCTTAAACTTATGTAGTGCTGCATATCAATTATATCTCAATAAAACTGGGAAAAAGGATAGGGAAAGAATGCATAAGATATTTCCTTACATATGCATAAAATGCCTCTGGAAAGGTGTACAAAAAAAGTGGTAATACTGGTTTCCTCCAGGAAGCGGGAACTGAAAAAAGGCTTCTTTATTGCATCCCTTTTGTAACTGCTGTATATTAAACCAGAAGAACGTGTTACCTGTGCAAAAAAATAGACACCCTTCAAACCATACGTCCTGGCAGCTCACTCAGTTGGTCAGAGCATCGTCCTAATATGCCAGGGTTGTGGGTGTGATTCCGGGTCCAGGCACATGCAGGAGTCAACAATGAATGCATAAATAAGAACAATAAATCACTCTCTCCCTCTCTCTCTCTCTCCCTCTCTCTCTCTCTCTCTCTCTCTCTCCCTCTCTCTCTCCCCCCCTCTCCCTCCCCCCCCTCCCCCCCCCCTCCCTCCCTCCCTCTCTCCCCCCTCTCTATTTCTCCCTTCTTCAAAATCAATCCATCAATCAAACAAAAATTAAGGCACACTCTGCAAAGGGCCTCTTGTTCACATTCAGAAGAATCCTCCGGGAGAGGAAACACATTAGTGTCAAATTTATTAGTCCCAAGTGAGAGTAATTATCAGCACAGCAGGACCCTGAGGGGACAGGATTCAGGACTGGTACTTTTTGATGAACGTTTATTCATTTGTTTATCTGACTCGAGGGGCCAAACCTTGGCCACAGCCTGAAAGTCTGATGTTAGGTTGCTGAGTGAGGGCCTGAGGAGTCACCTCCCCAGCAATAGCCTGGTCTGTCACCCCAGCCCAGGCCACCCTGGGGGTGGGGGTGGGGGGTGAGGGGAGGAGGCAGGTCCCCCAGGGCCTCTGCAGCACCTGGGAGAGGGTGAGGCCAGCAGAGCACAGACTTCCCAGCAGCTGCAGGCCTCAGCCCAGCACTGGGAGACCCTGTAACACAATCACACTGATTCCCGGAGATGACGGTCACTCCCTGTCAACTGAGAGGAGTATTGATCCTTCTTTTTCTTTTTTTCCAAGTAAGACCCTTGTCCTCCCTCATTCCAACTCATCAACCTAACCTTGTAAGAAGCCCGCCTCCTTCTATTCCTTTCTCTCCCCTGCCTCCTTGTGCTTTCTTCTCCTCATTTACTCCCTTCCCTTTCCTCCACTTCCTTTCTTCATTAACTAGTTCACAGCCCTGCTCTGAGCATCCAGCAGGCTCAGCAGGCACAGCTTCCTTCCTCCCACCTCAGTTCTGGTCTCATCATTCAGACTGGTTGCTCTGGCCCTTTGATGGGGGAGGGGAGCGGGCTGGAGCAATAGGAGGGAGGAGGGGGAAGGGAGAGCAAAGGCGGCAGCAGGTGCTGGACTGGCTCTGTCGTTTTAGGTCAGGGCCCCCAGGAGAGCCTGAAGGGATGTCGGGTTGGTCAGCATCAGCTCTGAGAGGACATTGCATCACAGCCACGTCGAAGCATGCTGACACGTGAGCACCAGCTTTGGACCCCTGCACCCCTTCCTCTCTGCACCCCCACCCCCATGCAGTGAACTCCCTGTTGGAATGTTGGAATATCCTTCCTCTCTCACTGCCCATCCACCTTCCTACCTTCCCTTCAAGGCTCAGTCCATGCCCCTGCTCCTGACGCATCCTGCCAGGAACCCCAACTGGCAGGGAGGTGGCACACTTTTCTGTCACGGTTCTGGTGACACTTGGCTCCTCGCTGTCTCAAACTCCTTACAAGGTAAATAGGCCTTTATCTGTGCCCAGCTCTCTCCCCAAACCCTGACTATCACCTAGCACACTACTCACAAAGGAAAGAAACTTGGTGGGTATTTACAGAAATGAAGGTGGGAAAGGATGAAAGGAAAGAAGAAAGGGAGGGAGGGAGGGTGGAATGAAGGAAGACAAAACCGGATTCTGCCTCTGAATTTTCCAAGCATATTACAGTTACTATTCATTTGACACTTTATAATTTCTAAAGCACATTTGTTTGTCATGCATTTGTTTTCCCAACTCCCCTAAAATATAGGCAAGACAAATCTGTCACTAAGTCACTTCACAGATGGGAACAGTGAGGTTCAAAGTTGTGAAGTTACTTGCCCAAGGTCACCCATACCTGAGCTGGCGAGAACTCACATCTCTTGGCTCCAGCCCTGGTGCCTGGCACAGCCTCACTCATTACCTGTAGCGTTCTCTTGGCCTGCCTCCTAGAGCAGCTGGCACAATTAATTATTATCTCCTCATATGTGGGGGCTCATCTTACAGGCTAGTCTCTCAGCGGCTGGAGGGCAGAGACCCTTGTCAGATGCTCCTTCCAGTGCTTAGACACAGCCAGAGCCTGGCTCTGCAGGGGCACGTGCTGGTATTTTTTACCATACATAGGCCTTGCTGCAAGGCCCAGGCAGGGAGCTGTGCTGGGATGGGAGCTGGGAACCTACTGCTGGCTCCCTCCCCTACTCCCCCCAGTGCCTGAGGACATACACTTCTAGAACCCAGAAAGCCTGAAAAGGCAGGACACTTACTTATCCCTGGGGGCGGGCAGAGAAGTATTGAAAGTAACAAGTAGGAAGAAACCAAGATGGCGGCATTGTTAAACACCTGAATTTGCTGCCTCGCACAACCACTTTAAAACTACAACTAAAAGACAAAATGGACATCATCCAGAACCACAGAAAGGCTGACTGAGTAGAAATTCTATTGTACAACTAGAAGGAAAGAGAAAAGTACACTGAGACTCAGAGGAGCTGTGGAAGTAAAGTGCAGAGGTACCTGAGAGGGCTGGCAACTGAGTACACGGCTGGCTTTCTCAAGTGGGAGGGAGATATAAGCTCCTGACTGCTCTGAACTCCAGTTCCGAATAAGACTCTGGGGACCCAGACTCATACGGGGAGAAATTGGACTGTCTGGCACTGGGCGGAACTCGAGAGCGGCTTTCTCTCAGAGGTCTTGCAGCAATTACCAAGGTACACTGAGACCCGGGGGCCTCTTAGGACAGGGCTGAAGGAAAGCCATTGCTGTTTGCTCTGCCCTGAGACTCCATCCCATCCAAGCTGTGCACAGAGGGTTTTTCATATGAATGGCTGGTCCTTTGAAATCTAAACTTACCTAATAAACTGCAGCTGAGTCAGAAAGACCCAGAACTACCAAAAGAAGGCCCAAGGCCCCACAGCAGCTTGCATTGCTTCACAGCTCAGCTTCATCTGGGCACCTCCAAAATCCAAACAAAGAGGAGGAATCTGTAGATCTCTCTGTAGCTCCTGCTGGGTGGCCTCAGGCAGAGGCTAAATTAGCACCTCCTTAGAGATCCAAGAGCCAGTGTACTCAGGGGTCAGAGGAGGACCATCAGATTACAACACCTCAGATCCTTAAGGGACATATTCAGGGGGCATACTCAGTGAGCAGCAAAGCCCCACTGAAGCAAGTCTTGCCTCATAAGGGTGTCTCCAGCACAAATTCCTCCCATCATAGACACAGCTGATCCTCACAGCCAATTGGCCTGAAGGTCAATTCCTCCCAGTAATACCAACAACAATCAAGGCTCAACTACAACAAGACTGTGCACACAGCCCACAAAGGGATGCATAAATAATGTCCACCTCAGGTAACTGGGGAGGTCGAGCCACTGGGCCCTATAGGACACCTAGCACACAAAGCCACTCTATCAACTCAGGGAAGCAGCCAAAATGCTGAGACAGAGTAACAGATCACAAATGAAAGAAATGGAAGAAAGCAAATGACTGGATATAGAGTTCAAAACCACAGTTATAAGGTTTTTCAAGAATTTTCTAGAAAAGGCCGATAAATTTAGCAAGACCCTTGATGATATGAAAAAGGACCAACTAGAAATTAATCATACACTGACTGAAATAAAAAAATACTATACAGAGATCTAAAAGCAGACTAGAGGATCACAAGAATCAAATCAAAGATTTGAAATACAAAGAAGCAAAAAACACTCAACCATAAAAGCAAAAAGAAAATGAATCCAAAAATATGAAGATAGTGTAAGGAGCCTCTGGGACAACTTCAAGCATACCAACATCCAAATTATGAGGGTACCAGTATAAGAGAGAGAGCAAAATACTGAAAACCTATTTGAAGAAACCATGACAGAAAACTTCCCCCACCTGGTGAAAGAAATAGACTTACAAGTCCAAGAAGCACACAGAACCCCAAACAAAAGGAATCCAAAGAGGACCACACTAAGACACATCATAATTAAAATGCCAAGAGCAAAAGACAAAGAGAGAATATTAAAAGCAGCAAGAGAAAAACAGTTAGTTACCTACAAGGGAGCACCCATTCGACTGTCAGCTGATTTCTCAACAGAAACTATGCAGGCCAGAAGGGAGTGGCAAGAAATATTCAAAGTGATGAACAGAAAGAACCTATAACCAAGATTACTCTACCCAGCAAAACTATTATTCAGACTTGAAGGTCAGATAAAGAGCTTCACAGATAAGAAAAAGCTAAAGGAGTTAATCACCACCAAACCAGTATTATATGAAATGCTAAAAGGTATTCTTTAAGAAGAGGAAGAAGAAGAAAAAGGTAAAGATAAAAAATTATGAACAAATACATATCTATCAACAAGTGAATTTAAAACTCAAGTGAATAAAAAATCTGATGAACAGAATAAACTGTTGGATATAATAGAATCAGGGGCATAGAAAGGGAGTGGACTGACAATTCTCTGGGGGAAAGGGGTGTGGAGGGTGCGGGAAGAGATTGAACAAAAATTGTACACCTATAGATGAGGATAGTGTGTTTGGGGGGGAGTGTAAGGACATGGAGTGGGGTAGGAACTGGGTGGAGGAGAGCTACGGGGAGAAAAAAAGAGGAACAACTATAATAATCTGAACAATAAAGATTTTTAAAAATTTTTTTAAAAAAATAAAGTAACAAGTAATTCAGCCCTTTAAATACAAATAACATTGCTCCTTCTACCCTGACCGGACAAAAAGCATGTACTCAACAAAATATTTTACTAAAACAAAAAAAAAGATCAGGCCCAGAATGGTGGCTTGTGGGTTGCCATGGCATCCGAGGAACCCTTGGAAGGCAGCAGTCAGGGCTGCAGCTCGTGTGTTCCCATGGCTCCCTACAGACCCGCATGCAAGCATAAACTTGATGTGACTTTGCTGCAGGTCATAAACTTGAACCTCCGCCCCTAACTGTGGGCTCCCCCGATACCCACTTTTCCCTCGGTGCATCTTCTCCACCTTGTGCCATCACTGAGCAATCTCATACACCCAAAGGTCCGGCTCGGGGTGCTGGAGCGGTTACCTCCCTGAGGGTCATCTCCCAGGCGTCCCTACCTCCCCAGCATGTAGGCGCCCTCATGCGGGGAAAATGGAGGTGCGACTGGAAGGAGGCTTCAGCCGGGCCCAGAGATAAAGGAGAAAGGGACGTGTCCATTGAAGGAACTGGGTGCCAGCTACTCTGAAGGTCATTTGATGTAATTGTCACCCGCGGTCCTCCCCTCTCAGTGGGGGTAACAAGAAGAGACTGGCCTCTACCCAAGGAAAAGGGAATTTTGTGAAGGAGAAGAAAGTGGGAGTGGGAGAGGGCAAAGCCAGACAGGAGTGAAGTTCTCCTTTCCAGCTTTGGCTTCATTGATCAGTGGCCTTGGCCACATCAGCACCAGCACCAAAGGCCCAATGGGCTTGGATCTGCTTGCCCACTCCCAGGGCAAGCCTCGCCGTCTCCCTAAAGGCCTGGATCATCTCCTCTGCTGCTGTAGATAACAGGGCAAGCTGCTGCTGCTGTAGATAACTGGGCAAGGCCCCAGCCCCTTTTGGGAGAGACAATGTTGATTTCCCAAAAGTCCCTCCTGGCAGACTCTGAGATAGTCAAGAAACCCTTCAAACTGCCTGTTAGCCCCATGGAACCATTCAGACCCAACCCCTGCCTGGTGGGCCTTCAGGGCAACTCTACCAAGTGGGTCAGAAGAGGAAGAACAGGTGACAATGACATAACACAGAACACAGAAGGTAAAACAGCAGGCACTCAGGGCCCATCCGGGGCTTCTGGCTGGGTAGGGAGGGGGCTTAAAGGCTGGGTCCCCCACAAGCTAGGGAGTGAGGGGGCCTCAGGCCATGCTCCCTCCCAGCTGGGATGTCCTGGGGCCATCAACCTAAGGCCAACTCACTGGAATGACTGTTAGGTCTCAATTGTAGAGACTCATGGTATGATGTCCTCCTAACAAGAGGTACAGGTGGTCAAGTTGGGGGGGCAGAACTGGCTCCAGATCAAGTTTTGAAGGGGAGAGGGCACTACTTTCTTCTGGCCACATCTCCCTCCGTCTCCAGCACCACTTTTTCCCATTCTGGGAGCACGGAGACTAACGCTGCCTCCTCAGGACGCAGCATTACAGTTTCCCAGACCAGGAGATCCCCCAGGAGACTCTCTCTAGTGTGAAAATTCCTGGCTACGGGGAGGCTCCAAGACATAGCAATTCCCATGACACGATTTCCTAAAAGCACACCCTCAGCTCACAGCAGGTGGGCCAACCCGCCTCCATCCAGGTCTACACAGTTTCTAGGCAAGAGCCTTGGCTCTGGGTTCAGAGAGACCTAAGTTTAAGTCCTCTCTTCTGGTTCCTAGCTTGAGGACCTCTGGCCAGTTACATGTGCTTCTGCGTCATCATCTGTGAGCTGGGGATAACACCTGCCTCCCCCCACCCCGAAGCGCTGCCAGAAGATGGCAGGGGAGCACTCAGCATGGTGCTGGCACACTGTGGCCCTGCGTCAGTCTCCTGCTCACTGGGGTCTGCATGCAGCACATGCAGAGCAAAGAGCTCTCCCTGGGAGTGAGAATACACTTGAATCTATTCATCATCCCTACTGGCTGGAGAGCAGGGTGGGCAGGGGAGGGCAGCCCTGGGGGGAGGATCCAGGGATTCCAGCCAACCAGAAGTCCCTCATCACCTTTAATTCTCCCAGAGAGTGCCTGTCGGGGTTGAGTTATCTTCTGTGGGAAAGAAAAGCAGCTCTGGCCATTCTAACCTAACACGGATCATAGAGCAGGGAAAATATAACGGCCCCAAACCACTAAGCACTCTTCAACTAGATTTGCCCAGCCCTGCCAGAGAGGCAAGCAGCAGCCACCGTTAACGGAATGATGTGTATATTTCAGGAGGAAGTGGAAAGCCCACCTGCCAGGGATGAGGTAGGATTCCTGGGGAGCTGATGGAGCCATCGGCCCACATGACCTCAGAGGCAAGTCCTGCCAGGCCGCCCGGCAAGGAAGTGGCTGCTGAGTCAGGGTTCCTGGGATGAATGGCCGAGCAGTGGGCCAGAGCACAGAACACGGGGACAGTCCGTCGGTCTCTGCCACCCACCCCTTAATGACTAAGTTGGTGGGTTCCTGCAACATATGCATGAAAATTGCAAGTCTCATAGCTCACCCAGATGGTGGAAGCTCCCGAGTTGTTCCTTCTCCAGAGACAGCTGTTCCACCGCTGGGCCAGATGGCTCCCCTCGCTCTGCACCCAGCCCTGGGAAATGAACCGCTTTCACAGGCAGCTTCCCAGAGCTTAGCACTGTCTCCTGTTCTTAGCAGGTAATTAAGACCTCCGGCGGAGGCTGCCGCGCTGCTCCATGCGCGGTTTGTACACATGTCAGGGCCGTTTCTGAAAGCTCCTTCGAGGGAAATACAGGGGGCTTTGCCTTCTACTCAAGGGGCGTGTCTGCCATTCCAGAAAGAGAGACTGCCCACAAGTCAGCTTCCCATTTCCCCACCCAAGGCAGGGCAGCCCTCATCCGACACAGACATGCCCCAGAATTCGATGCTGGAGGCCCATGGCAGCACAGATGGAGACAGATAAATCTTACACTTTTCACCGTTTGAGTTGTAAAGTTATGAACAAAGACCTTTAAGATGAGCTTGTGATTTGGGAGTGCTCCAACCTCCTCGGTGGGGGAAAATGAGCACCAGAGGGCAGAGACGCTCCCTGTCCCTGGCGGGCGGGGTCCCCACACCTCTTTGGAGGACCCCTCTCTCCGGTTCCGAGTCACTGTTTCCCTCTGGGACACCCAGGGCCTCGGTGATGCAGCACCCACGTTCTCAGCTCTCCATGTGAAGTGTTGCAGCCTGGGCACCTCCAGGAGCAGAGCTGTGACTAGTGCCCACATTTACAAAGCTGGCCTCGGGGCACGCGATGGCTCCGCCCCTTTCCCATGACACATACTCTGAGCCCATTAATAGTTACAGTATTTGCCATTTCTCTCTGACATTTTCAAACATTTTTTTTTTTGGAAGTCAGGGGAGGAGTTTTGTGTGCCTTGTTTCCTTCCATTCCTTTTGCCCTTGACCTAGAAGGGAAGCCCTCTCTGTGTTATCCTGCCATAATGGATACCAAAAGCCGAAGCTTATTAAGCACTTAGTGTGCGCCAGGCACTGTTCTAGGCTTGTCACATGAATTTACTCACTTAGTCCTCACAAGCCTAAGTGGAAGGAACTCTTATTATCCCCATTACACAGATGAGAAAAGTGAGGTACAGAGAGGATAAATAGCAGGGTTCCCCAGGCCAGGCTTCATCCCAACAGGAAATGGGAACTATAATAGAAGCTGAGCAGGACAAATGGCCAGATGGAAGGTGGGGGTGACCACACACTGCAATGGTCTGATAGGCAACTACAGCCAATATCCTATCGGCTAAAGTCTACCTACCCTCAACTTCCAGAGAGATCAGGCCCAGAATCTTCCTGCAGGCGCCAGCTATACCACAATGGTCATGAGCATGGAACTGACACCACATGCCTGGGTTTGACTTCCAGCTGTCTCACTGCATTGCTGTGTGACCTTGAGTGAGTTAGGTAATCTTTCTGTGCCTCTATTTCCTCATCTATAAAATGAGAATGTAGAAGTACCCACTTCACTGGGTTGTTGTGAGTTAATACAGAAATGAGATCTAACATACAGGTTGTGCTGTATAAGTGTTATCTATGATGAGGTTAAAGATGGGGGCTAGAAGGAGAATAATATTGTTATTTCTACTGCCCCATGGGCTAGGTGGGGTAGTGATTACAAAGCCCCTTATTGCTGTCTTGTGGGCCAGGGCTGGTACTCCTTATAGACAAGGAAAGAGGAACTGCAAGAGGTATGTGAGTCACTCAGCTATTCAAAGCAGGGCTACAGCCAGGCTCCTGCCCTCCGCCTGAGCTGGACGCTCCACTGCACAGATCCCTAGTTCTGAGACAGGGCGGTCCGCAGCCCAGGAGGGCACCCCATTCTTTTAAACAGAAGGTTCCTGTGACTCCTCATTCCTGGCTTCCCCACATCCAGGCAGCGGAAACCTGGCTCCACCACTTATGAGCTGTGGGCCCTTGGACAAAGCATTTAACGTCCATGAGTCTCAGTTTTCCAGGCGGAAAGAGAGGAATCGTTCCTGGGAAGTCATCTTGAGGATAAAATGAGATGACATATGTGAAGGCCCGACAGCCAAAATGGGAGTCCCTCCCACAGTCCCTCTCTGTGGGGGTGAAATCCTCCAAAGGAGACCATGACCTAGGATGTGCTCCCGATGGGCGGAATATGCCTAAGCTCCTCTTCCCTGTCTGTGGTCACTGGCAGCTCCTCTCCCCTGCCCCCACCCTGCAAGGAGTCAAGTCCCTGGGAGAACCTGTGAAGACGTGTGCCAGCCCCTCTAGGGACACAGGCCAGGAAGAGGAGGTCCTGCCCTTGGGAACCGCCCATCGACCACCTTAAAGCAAACCAAACAGAACTTCCAAAGACGCCTGTGACTGCTCCGTGACTCTTTACCGATCACACTGCCTCTACGTGACTCTTCCTCCGGTTCATCTCAGGAAGAATTGCAACTGCATGTTTTCGTTTTAAACTCATCTTGACTTTGTCCATTGGCTTCCAAAGGGGAGCCACCTCTGCACCATGGTCACTGGAACTCCGTTTTCACGCACGCTCAGAGCTTCTGACACTGCAGAGGAGGAAGTTCTGGCCCAGATGCACCTGGTAGCACAGCACGATGGCCGCAGAGGGTGAGAGAACTCCTTCTCTGAAAGCCAAGCCAGGGCTCACATCTGATAGCACCAAGAGGGTACCTCTCCACTAGAGGATTAACCCGAGTCCTCGCACCCAGGCTTCCGTGGCCTCCTCCTCAGAGCCGGAAGCTAGCGTGGGGGAGGACGCTCCGACAACAAATGCTGCTTCATGTCCCCGGAACATGGAGCCTCTCCAACCAAAACCGTCCCATCAGGCACCAGATGGCACTGGACTTTGGGGCGAAAGACCTCAGCTAGATCCAAACCCGGCAGCCCACAGACAAGGCAGCCCCCAATCTGGATCTCGCCTCTGGGGCCTCCATGCAGAGAGGCAATTAACGAGGAGGAGGGTGTGCTGATTAGAAAAAGACCAGGGCAGCTGCCTTCATGAAGCCACAGAGCTTCTGTGGACACAGATCGGAGCCCCGAAGAGGGAAGGGAAAGGCCAGAGGAGGAGGAGGAAGAGGGAATGCAGGGTCCTGCTCAGCCCCTCTGCCAGGCCGGGCCCTGCCCTTCTTGCCTCCCCAGAACCAAACCGGCCGGTGGTGCTTTATGTCCGTCCACTGTACGGGAACAAGATTAAAAGGGACAGGCGGAACAAAGCATCGTCTCCCCAACAAAGGCCCCTCCACTTAGTAAATTAGGAGCTCTTTCCACCTGACACACTTTTAAAGGGAAATCTTCAATTACCGTGTGCTGGCAGGCTGGCCAACAAAAGGCCCGCCCCAGTGACTTCCTTCCCAAAGCCCTGAGCAGGCACTGAAATGGCTTTTATGTAATAGAGATACTAATCTAGTCCATATGATTTTAGAGAATCCTTTATGGAGGACTGAAGGACGTTTGAGCCCTCCAGCTGTTTAAAGAGATTTTTCTGCAGCTTATGCGTTTACCTTGCCAATAGCTTAGCTGAGCAAACAGAGTCCTCTAAATCGCACTCACTGCTGATTTACTATCAGGCCTCTGCAGCCTGTTTGGTGGATAGAATCCTGTGGATAAACGAGGGCCAAGGCCGTGGCCCCTCTGCCTGGCTACACCAAAGGGCTGGATGGGGGCGGCCTTTAGGTTGGGGCACCTCTGGCTCACAGACACGGGACGTTCCCTTTCCCCCCTGTCAGGCTCAGCCCAGGGGAGAATGTCTGAGGGGCAGTTCTTGGTCTGGCCAGGGACAGGAGGCGGCTCCTGGCTTTTGCCCTTGGTTCCAGGTCTGCCTCCATCAGGGGAATGGGACTGATGATATAATCAGCTCCCCCTTCCCACCCCATCCTGAGCAAAGATGTGACCTGGATCCCGTGGTGACAATTTGGGAGCACTGGCTGCTTGAAAAGGAGGAGAATGTGAAGTGGGAAAGGATGATGGGGAAGGTGACTCAGGAGAAATGAGGGAGGCATAAACACGATCTTTAAGCCCAAGCATGAAGATATACACTTGGTACATGGGTTATGGGGGCCCTTTCCATGGGCAGACATGCAACACACATATATAGCAAGTATACACACAGAGAACACACATGTACACACACACACACACACACACACAAGAAGTCCACTCTTTACAGAGCAAAACCTCACAGTCATGAGGATTAAATAAGTGCTATGATTATTATTACATATGCACATAACTGGAAGTTATGTAATAGAGATACTAGATGGCTCCCCTTTGGAAGCCAATGGACAAAGTCAAGATGAGTTTATGTAATAGAGATACCTGTGCATATGTAATAATAATCATAGCACTTATTTAATCCTCCCAACCACAAGGATAGTATGATTGCTACCCCCATTTTCCAGTTGGGTAAACTGAGGCACAGAGAAGCTAAGTAATTTGCCCTGCCCACAGGCAGTAGACAAGAGTCTGGCTCAAGGGTTTAGGCTTTGACCTTCACGTTGTCTGGCACAACATGCCACACAAACACCCATCTTATGGGTTGGGAGCAGCATCCACAAGTGCAAACTCACAGTCACTCACAATCACACACACACACACACACACAGAGCCAGGTGCTCAAGCTGAGACGCTCCTTCCTCAGAGGACACATCTCCAGGTCAAATGAGACCCAGGTGCTCCAGTTCAGGCCAAGACTTAGACTGGGGAGAAGGGTACTATTAAGTGTTAAAATATTAAAATGCTTCTGTTCTGGTTGGTAAGTGGTTGCCACCCTGCCCCTCTCCCAGCACCTACGGGGTTAACCCCTAGCTCCACAAGAGGCCTCCGGGGTCCTATTCTGTTCTAACCTACTGGCAGGAGTGCCCTACTTTCAGTGTTAAATATTTTCATTTGCACCTCCAGGTATAGACAAGGTGGGGACAGTGGGATGTGTACCTATAACAAGGTGAGGGAGGCCTGGCTCTCAGACCCTCCATGAATCTTAGCCAGTGCCTGGCCTACGTAGTATGGGGGTGTCCAGCTCCCCCAACCAGCTCCAGCCCCTTGATGGGCAGCTGATCAGAGCTCTTCAAAGATAAGGACACTGAAGAGGCCATTGGGAGGCTCTGAGTCATCATTTTCACCCTCACTGGAGCCACTCCGCTTCCCTTAGTGAAAGCAAGATTAGAGCAGACCTGGCAACCGGAGTGTCCATCATCTGCAAAACCCCATTGATAGCCACTTTTTGAAACCTCTCTGCTACAAAGGCCAGGAGCCAGGAGGAAATAAGGAGCTGGACAAACCAGGAGGAAATAAGGAGCTCGGCATTGCATGGGGCTCAGCCAGGCTCAGCTCCAACCAGAGGGCTGGCCTCCGGGACCTGGAATAGTGGCCTCAGTCCCTGCAGAGCCAAAGCAGGGTCCCCAGACTCTTCACTCCCATGCGACATGTGGTGCAGACACCAGAACTCTGGAAGGGACTCTGGGAACCCAAGGGACCGCGGGCGGGGCGGAGGGTGGGGCCCCCCTCGGGGTGGTAATAAGGGTCTTCTAAGAGGCAGGCCACCTTCCACTCTTGGGTCTCACAGCTTACTCAGAGACCACTCCTTTGGGCACCTAGGAAAAGCCAGCCACATTTCCTTCTAGTCAACCAGGCTACACAAAGCATGTGTCCTGCTGGGCTCTGTGTTGGGCACTAGACAGTGTCCTGCAGCCTGGGCCCTCAGGGGCTCACTGTCCAGGGGGAGAGAGAGAGAATAGAAGCTGCCCCCTGTAAGGGTGATGGGGGGAAGGGGCTGAGATCAGGACTGGGAGTGGGAGAGGCAGGTATTGGCTGAGCTTCCCAGAGACAATGCTGCTTTTCCTCGAGTCTCCTAGAGCCACAGGCAGGAGTCGGGAAGAGCAGGATGAGAGGTCTAGGGAGCAGAAAAGCCTGCAGGAAGTTGCAGGGTGAGAGGGAATGGAGAACTTAGTTGCCTGGTGGGAAGGGATTCACAGACTGTAGAGGGGCCCTGGGGAAGCGAGAGGCAGGGTGAGTCTCAGCATGAAGCAGCAGTGGGGCATGTGGAGGGAAGTGTCAAAAAATATGGGCGGGGACAAGGCCGACTGAAATGGACTGGTGGTACCCAGGTATTTTTGATACACTATCTGTGCCTGGCACATTGGAAGCCACTGGAGAGCATATGGTATGTTTGAAAAGGGTGCTCCTGGCCTTAGGAGCTTACAGTTAATTTGTTCATTCACTCATTCATTCATTTGACACTTATGGAACACCTACTACCTGCCAGACACTGTTCTAGGAGGAGGAATGTCAGCTAGAATAAATCAAAGTCCCTGTTCCTATCAAACATATATTTCAGTTTGAGGAATTTAAACAGAAAATAACGGCCCCTTTGACCCCTCCCCCCACACACACACACATATTCTATATCTCTGTCATGCAGTGATAAAACTAATTTTTAAAAAAATACACAGAATAAGGGAGTAAACGAAGATGTTAGGGAGGGAACTATTATGAAGAGACTGGGTGAAACACGGGAGTGAGCCACATGGGTATCTGGGGAAGAGCATGCAGGCAGTGGGACCAGCACGCGGGCTTCCTGTGGACCGAGGTGGGGCTGTCAGGCAGATGCGGAAGAGCCGGGAGCCAGCAGGGAGAGGCAGGCTGGGAGGAGCTGGGGCACGGAGTTAGCTGGGCCAGGCCCTGTGGGGCTCGCAGCATAGTGAGGACATCGGAGGAGCAGCACACACCCAGCAAGGACCAGAAAGCAGAGGCGGCGTTACATGGGTGTGGAGGGAATTCCGAAGATAGAAAGCCTTGGGGGAGTTTCCATAAAGACATGGGGCGTCAGGCCGGGATGGGTCGCTCCTCCACAGGCTTTCCCTGGCCCAGGACACGCAGCCAGGGGACTTACATAATGCCCGACTGCTCTGACACTCACTCGACTCATAAAGGCTTCCCTCGGAGGCCGCCCGGTCCGGAGAGCAGGGTTTAATTACAGCTGCTGCGGGTAATGAAGGAGCAGCGCCTCGATTCTCCCCAGCTGCATCAGCACTGGGACCCTGCACCTCTGCGGCTGCCGGGGGGAGGAGGGGCCTACCCTGGAATTTAGGACCGGGCCAGCAAACGCAGCCAGCTAGACCTCAATCTATCTCCTCTTCTTCCCAGGACAAGGTACCTGAGCAAAAATGACCTGGCTCCCCCATCCTGCACACACTTCCTAACTTGTCCTTCAGCCTTCTCAGTCCCCCAAGCAATGGAGCCCAGACACCACCATGAGCATGTCTCTGGCTGCTGAAACCTTTATGACCCCATGAGGTGGTCCAGGCTCCTTGGTGTGGTGCTGCAGGACCAGCTCCAGCCCCTTCTCCCCACTACTTTCTCCCTTAAAGTACACTTACCATACTGTGACTGCTTATTTTTCAAAAGTTAAGAACGAACACACACACATTTTCCCCTCCAGCCCAGGTACTGTTTATTCATGTCCATCCCAGAACTCAGCAGTTGATGAATGGATGGTCAGCTAGAAGAATAGATGCTGTCCTAGGCAGCAAAGCTCAGCACCAGGTGCTGGTGACCCAAGGGACAGTATCAGCACTGTTTCTGGAGAGGGCAGCAGGCAGGATTCCCTGGGGAGCCTCCTAAGCCCACACACGTGCGCGCGCGCACACACACACACACACACACACAGCAATCCCCTAATTGCTACATTGATCTGGGAACCTATAGGGGACCTACCGTTGCAACATTTTGATATCAAACCAGTTTGTCTTCAGCTCCTTCCTCTCCCTACAAGCCTCTCACCTGCCCTCTTGTCTGACCCCACTTCTCCCTTCTGGCCCCAGGTCCCTCCTGCTGAAAGAAAACCCACCGGAGGAGGGGAGGTGCAGTGTCTGAGCTCTGTTTATCCATGTGGACAAGTCACTCAGCCTCGCCTGCTTCTGTGGCCCCTGCTGCCCACGGTCAGTAATATAGCACCGCTTCCCTAGTCTGTGCCGAGCAAGTGGCATGCTGCGTGGAGACTGCTGGGTAAACCGCCAGGTGCTACACTATTGCTTTGTTATCGTTGTTTTGGAAGTTAGTGCTCAGTCCAAGAAAGCACTGAATTCGATGTCACAGGATCCAGTTATAAAGCCCTCCACTCTCCCACTCACTATAAAACCTGGCCGTTCCAATGACATGGCAGAAAGAACAAAAATACCCCCCAAATATAATACAAATATATTTTTAATAAAACATACAGCTGAGTTTTAATGAGAGGATGGCACATCCCTAAGTGGGCTCCAGGAGTTACAGAAGGTCGGATGCTGAAGGAAAGTGGCCCAGGCCACATGGATCCTGGCTGGCCTCTGCTCCTGGCCCCCCTATAGGGGTAGCTTGGGCCTCAGAAGTGGCCAGATCCATGTAGAGGAGACTTAACATTGCTGCCCACCAGCCTAGGGAAAAAGCAAGGGATTCTGGACGAGGAAACAAAGTCTCCCATAAGAAACAAAGAACAAGGAATGGGGGGTGGGAGGTGACTGCTTCATGGTATGGGCCTTCTTTAGGGGTGATGGAAGTTTTAGAGCTGGATAGAGGTTACTATTATGGTTACTATTATGTTATGTGAACTCCACTTTTAAAAACCTTTTAAAGGAAAAAGTCCCGAAGCCTTCATCACACACAGCATAGGCTCCCAAAGTTAGGAAAGCGAAGACGGGTAAGGAGCCAGTGAAAACCATCCGTGTGCCTAATGAGAAAATGCAAAACGTGTGTGTAAGGCTCCTGCTCAACCCAGGGCGTGGGGGCAGGGGGAAGGACGTGCGTTCAGAGCAAAAGAAAAAAATTACAATCTGCATGAGGACACAATCCACAGTAAAGGAGAATCAGCAGTCCCCATAAAAAGGAAAATTGATACTCTAGAAACCTGAACTAATAGAACTATATAGCTCAAGATAGAACTATCTGAAAGAGACCATAAAAGAAATATGTTTAAAAATAATTAAAGCAATAAAAGGATTAGACTTCATAAGGAAAGAATAGGACGCTACAGAAACAGCCTGCAGATCTGATAAAGGACCAATGGAACTCCTAGAAACAAAACGTATCACTGAAATTAAAACCTCAACAGACAGGTTAATTAGCAGAGCTTAAGGATTTGAATAATGGATCCGAGGAAGATGTCCAAGATGCAACACGGCGAGATAAAGAGATGAAAAATGAGAGCCCAGGAGAGAGAGAGAGAGAGAGAGAGAGAGAGAGAGAGAGAGAGAATGAGGTAAGAGTCCATTTTAGAGCTCCAATAGGAGAGAACTGAGAGGGTGGAGGAAAGGAGATATGTGAAGAGAGGTGGCTGAGAAATTTCCAGAAGTGTAAAGGACTTCAAGAAGACGTAGACCTTTGAGGAGCAAACATTATGAATAACAATAACTCCACTCATGGACATATCCGAGGGAAACTGAAAAGCACTTCAACGACAAAGTCCAGACAATAGAAAAACATCCTCAAACTGCTAAAGGAAAATGACTGAAAAGTTAGAATTTCAAAGACAGCTCAACCACCATTCAAGAGCAGGGCAAAATAAAGGCATTTCCAGACAAGTAAAGCATAAGAGAGTTGGTCGCTTGCAGACTCTCCCGGAAAGAACTTCTTGAAAGAGACCTTTCAAGAATGAAGCCAAACTGAGAAGTGCGATTCAAGAATAGATGAGGAGCAAAGAAATCAGTAAGCATAGGAGTTGGACTTAAGTAAATCGACTGTATAAAACAACCATAATAATAAAACAGGGCTAACCCCCAAAATGGCGTGAGGCATTTAATGAGGTTAAATCTTACCTACCCTCGGCTTCCCCCAGTGCAGCCAGTCTCCCAGGCCTTCAGCTGCTGCCCCCGCTCTGCCACCTAGTGCAGACTGACCTCACGGGGCCAGAGCAGTCCTCCTCCCAGCCCTATACCCCCAGCCCACAGCCCAGCCTGGCCTGTGAACCACGTACCTGGAGCTTCTTGGTAATCCTCCTCTTCCGGGTTTGGATGAAAACTACACTGCAGGAGGCATGTGCTGGCATTCCAAGCAGCCACAGAAAGGGCCAGAGGACACCACCTGGAACTTCGGGGGAGTTACCTCCCCCTGGGGGAGACTCTGACCAAGGGGAATAGGAGACAGGAGGACTGGGCCCTGACGTTCTCCTCCTTGCTGGCTATTCTGAGACCTGCTTGCTCCCCGCTGCCCATCAGAAGAAGTCCTCGGTAAAGGGGATGCACCTGTTAAGCAACCTGCTGCGCTCTTTGCAATTTCCTTGGCCAGCACAGCAGCCAGCCTTTTGAGTAAGGAGTTACAGAAGGTCAGATGCTGTTACCCCATCCCATGGTAACCCCATTGTGGTTTTCCAAGTGTGGTTCCCAGGCCAGACACAGGAGCATCCCCTGGGGCCTAGTAAGAAATGCAAATTCTCCAGCCCCACCCAAACCTTCCGAATTGAGACTCTGAGGCTGGGGCCCAAGAGTCTGTGTTGTAACAAGTCTTCCTGGTGATTCTGATATTAGCCTACCAGGTGCTCAGTAAGACCATTGAATAGACTGCAATTTGTGATCACTGTGGCATCTGTGTGGAACCTGTGGCAAGTGTTACTACTGCTCACTAATGACTCTGGCCCTCTGCCTTCAACACCTGCCACAGTGCTCTTCTCTCTGCCATGGCAACAAGCAACACTGCAGGGTTCCTGCTCCATCATCCTGGGTCCTAGGGTGAAGGTGACAAGGAGCAGGCCATTGGTAGCCCACAATGGACTTGTAATATGAACAACAACAACAAAATTTATTGTTTTAAGCCACTGGCTTTGGGGTGTTGTTTGTTACTGCAGCATCACAAGGAGAAAGAAAGAAGAAAATGTGTTTGTGCCCAGGGATCCTCAAGAAGCATCTGATGCCTGGGCAACCAAGAAGGAACAAGACTGGGCTTATCTGTGGGTAATGGTCGGGTGTGGGCAGCTCTGGCGTGGATGGCTGCAGAAAGGCTGCTGAGGATGGCAGTTCTAGGCCAGAGGAAAGGGTACAACTAGAAAAATAATGTCACCTGCATCTGTACCTGCTTTCCAGGACACTCATTCACTGTTTCATCTTTCTCCTTCCATACACAGAGATGGTCCATCCTATATCCAGTGGGACCAGAGAGGCAAAGGGACTTGCCCAAGACTGCACAGCAAGTTACTGGCAGTCAGCCAAGGCTTCCACTCCCAGGCCAGTGTCTTTCTACCATGTGACGAGAAACAAGGCTCCTGGAAGGTGGCTTTGGAGGAAGTTCAATGTCCCCAGGCCCCTTTCCAGCGCTCAGGCGATGTTCCTGTGCAGGGACCTGAGGACTCTCAACACTGGATGAGTTCTCACCAGGCTCTGCTGAACCTGGAGTCCTCTGGCCTCTGGAAGGTGGGAGGGGGAAGGGAAGGGCAGGACGGCAGGATTTTGACTCCTGAATGCTCCCAGGTCTACAAGCTTCTCATCCAGGACAAGCATCCTGGGCACAATCTCTCACCCTCTCACTGCCATTTCTCCCACTCACGAGTTCCCCAACCCTCCGACTTCATTCTCTCACAAACAAGTGACAAAGCCTGTGGGGGACTGACACCCACCCATTATGGGTTGAATTGGGTCCTCCTTAAATTCACATGTGGAATTCCTATTATACAATAGCTAACCCCAGAACCACAGAACGAGACCTTATTTGGAGATAGGTCTCAGAGATAGATAATCAAGTTAAAATGAGGTCATTAGGCTGAGCCCTAATCCAATATGACTGTGTCCTTATAAAAAGGGGAAATTGGGGGGCTGCAACCCACAGGCTGAAACCATGTGGAGAATGGTTATGTTGCCACAGGCTATAGAACTACCAGAAGCCAGAGAGAGGCCTGGAGCAGATCTGTCACAACCCTCAGAAGGAACCCCCCTGCTGGCACCTGGATCTCAGGCTTTAGCCTCCAGAGCTGTGAGACCACAAACGCCTGCTGGTGAAGCCGCCAGGCTGTGATGCTCTGTAAGAGCAGCCCTAGGGAATGAATAACTGCCCCACCCTGCCAGCCTCCTCTCCCCTTCTCCCAGCCTGTATCTACCCACCCTGCTCAGGCCCACTCCGAATCTTGCTGATGGGATTCCCTCTCCCATCCACTCCAACAAGGCCCTTCCCTCCAACTCAAACCCCATGATGCCCCGCGAGGAATCGCAGGTCACAGCATTCTCTCCTGCCCGAGTTTGTCTGGCCTGTCTAGCCGTTCTCACATTCCTCTCCGGCTGATCTCTAATGACTTCGTGTACGTTAGACTTGCCTTCCCAGCAAGACTGTGGGATCCATGAGGGCAAGGGCTGTTTCTGACATTTCTGTCCGGCAGCACAGCGCTGTGGGTGGCCACAGCAGGCATTTAAGAGCTACTGGGCTACAACATCCTTCCCAGGCAGTCCCTTCACTCTTCCCTGAGGCTGATGTCTCAGTAACACTTGGTGAGTGGGTGTGGCCAAAAAGACAGCCTCTCCCCTTTATCCCGCCCTACTCTATAAAGATGCCTGTCAAAGCAGCTACAACACTCGGCTGAACATATTTTTGTACCAGACCTTTTCCTTCCACCAGGCTGCAAGCTCCTCCAGACAGCATCCACCACTCACATGCGTGCATAATCCCTGCATTTGCAACAAGTGTAAGTTGAATGGGTAAACATGAGCCTGTGGCCAAAACTTCTGACCGTGGGTCCAAAGACCCTGTAAGCGTTTTAAAGGATCCACGAACCCCTGAAATGGTGTGCAAAGGGCCATGTGCATGTGTAGGTTTACATATGTAGTATTCATTTCCCCAGAGAGAGAGTCCATGGATCTCTGAGAAACTAAAATAAGAGCCAAGACTTAAAAAATGTTAAAACAATCATCCCTGCAGAGGAGGAAGCTGACCGTAAGCCCCCATCCTGTGACTGATGAAATATTTATAATAGGTATCACTATCCCCATTATGCACACGAGGAAACTGAAGTTCAGAGAGGGGATGTCTTGCCTATTCCAAGTGGTTCAGACTCTGGAACTACAGTAGATAGCCTGGGTTCAAATTCCACTGTCACTGCTTTCCAGCTCAGTTACAGCGCGTTTGCATGTACGGACCAAAATCGCACAGCTAGAGAGGGGTGATCTTGGCCAAGTTACTGAATTGCTCTGCGACTCAGTTTCCCAATCTGTAAATTGGAAGAAGGGTCCCTACGTCAGAGGCTGTTGAGAGGAGGTGACGTGTTGATGGATGCAAAGTGGTCAGAATGGTGCCTGGTGTGGGGCTGGGACTCTGCAGAGGATGGTGAGGAGGGTAAAGAGGAAGACACTGGGAGGGGCAGAGCTGAGATTCAACCCAGGCCTGTGTGCCTCTTGCCCCTCTCCATCACCACTCCCAGCCTCAGCACGCCACAACACCCCCTCTCACTCCCGACACCCTCCTGCTCCCTCCTAGGAAAAGCCTCCCATCCTGAGGAGCGTGGCTTCCTGGGAGGATGCGTCTGTGGCCCCCAGCCCGGCAGGCAGTGCCTGGCAGTTACATAAGGAGCAGGCGGCAATCATGAGCTGTCTTCCCAGGCAGGAAGACGGAGCCTGCGCAATCAGGACACAGCGCTCCTGCCCTGCCCTGCTCTTCCTTTTCCAAGAGCTTGACCAGCACCCACTAATGGAAATTAGAAGGGGAAGGTGCTCATTCATTCCTGGGGCCCCATGCAGACATCCGGACTCCATTTATAATTTCCCTGAGTCCATCACTTGCACCCTGAGCTCAGAAGGGCTGCTCACATCCATCCTGCTCCATCATCATGGCTCCCGTGTCCCACCGCCAGCCTGACCCTCACTCCACTCCAGGCAAACAGAGCGGCAGCAGTAAAGCCTTGATTCTGACCTCACTTCTACTCCTGGGTCCCCATGGTAACCTCCTCCAGGTGAAGCACTGACCAAGGCCTTGGCCCAGCTCAGTCCTCTGCACGGCTTTTTGAGTTTGCATCGGGTAAGTACTACCTTTGTGTTTTTCCTGCAAACCATCAGTATTGACCCCATTTGCTGGAGCATTTTTCATTCATTCCTTTAATGCAATTAGAATCGAGTTTCTCCAGCATTAGGGGAGATGTAACAACAGTAGGGGAAAATTGTCGTTTCATTCCCAACATCAACACGCCCACTCTGCCCAAATTCTCTCTCTTGTGCTAGCTTGCTCTACCCACCCAGATGGCAAGGAGAATACTAACAAGGAAAATCACTCTTCAAATCTGCCTCCAAATGCAGAGGCAGAAGCTGTGTGGGCGGCCTCCCCTCGGTAATTACAGCTTCTCTGACAGGGTCCTGCCGTTGAGGAAATCTAATGCTCACTGGGAAGCCCCACACTGATCTCATCCCACGGGTCAGAGGTGAGTGGCGAGAGTCCTTACACTCCAGCAGGGCCCTAAGCCATCCTCCCAGAGAGGGTCAGTGACTTGCCCAAAGCCACGTGCCTGGGAAGCTGAGGCCAAAACCCTGACCTGCAGGCTTTTACTCCTGGATGTCTCCACTGTGCCACACTGCCCCCCACTCAGATGGCCTGCAGCTGCCAGCAACTCTGGGGACTAAGGCTTCAGTTTACTGAGCCACTGCAGACAAAAAGGGAAAGAGAAAATGAGTGTCTTTCATGAACCAACATTTTCTTTGGTGTAGTCCAAATCTTTTTGGAAACTTTCCCACTTCCTGGCATAGGTCCCTTGTGATGTCTTACTCGTGCCATCCTCCTTCGAGGTACCATGGTTTTGTCATCCAATAACCAAGCCTGCCTTCCTTCCTCTCATCCATCCATCCAACCATCATCTATCCATCATCCATCTCTCCATTCATTCAGTTATCCACTCAGCTTCCCTTCCATCCAACAAAGCCTTCTTGAACACCTACTATGCCCTCAGCTATGGGCTAAGCACTCAGCACTTCTTTCCCACTGCGTCCCAGAACGCCCACTCCAGAAATGTCCATTTCTCTCCTGACCCTTCAGATCCTAGACCTGACTCTAGCTTCTATCAACCCTCTTAGGAGGTTGACCTGATAGACAATTCTGTGCTAATGCACTTGCATTAGACCCACTGTTCCCTCTAAGCTGGCAGCAGGCAGGAGTTCTGAGGTCAGCTGAGATCTTCAGCCAAGGGCCCAAAAGTCAGCTCTACCTCTCTTCCCCTGGGCACCGGCTCCCACTTCCCTCTCACCCCCACCGAGGCCAGAGCAGAGGCAGCCCCTACATACGTATGCAGAAGTCTCCGTTCTCGTAGTAGCCAGGGCAGCACTGGGACCTCCGCCGGTACATGGTCCGGAGGCCACGCCGATACGCTGTCTTATAGCTGATCCTAAGGCACAGGGGAGAAAGCCACTTGAAAATATTGGAAATCAATGACTCCTGCTAAGATGATATTTGTGTTGAGCTCTATTGAGGATGCCATTCAATAATCACTTTAAAATGCATGGTGGCTTCGAATATGAAGGAACACAATAAAGAACAATCGATGGTGGGGTTTGGGCCATTGTAACACAGAATGAAACGGTGTTCATTCCACCCACTGACTGTGCCCCACTCTCTTCAGAGTGGTACTTAGAAGGTCTGCAGGGGATGCTATCTGAGTGACATTGTGGAGGGCAACTGGGGACTTTTCCTTAAAACTGCAAGACACAGTGCTGGGGGGGCCCAGAGGGTGACTCGGATGGGACTGGGATTCTGAGAGTTCCTATGCCTACTGCCAGCACCCCAACAAGCAGATGCTGATGGCCCCCTGGAAATCGGTCCACTCGCTTGGAGAACTGAAGCCCAGTCATCACAAGGACCCTCTGAATCTGACTCAGACCCAGAGGTGAGTTAATTTCCCTCACACCAACATGAACACCTCCTGGGAAGGGCTTTGCATGCCATCCCTGGGAAGGCCCAGAACCAAGCCTGGCTCTGCAGAGAACAAAGCTACATAGGAGGGAAGCCGTAGGCCCAGACAGCAAAGGGCATTCTGGACTGGGAATCAGGGACCTGGGTTCAGTCCTTCTGCTGGCATGGGCGTTGAGACAGAGAGATGTACAGGCAGAATCTCCTTCTATTCCCTCCTTGAGGCAGGTAGCTTCATTATGCCCTTTATTTCATTTATTTTTTAGGGTTTTTGTTCTTAATCAATTTTATGTACCCCTTCCCACTTTGTTTTATGGATGAGAAGACCGAGATTCAGAAAAGTTGGCTTGCTTGAGGTCACATAGCTCAACAATTTTAGAGCCAGGATTCAAACCTGAATCAGTCTAATTTCAAAGCTACTAGCTTACCCTACTGTGCCAGTTCCCACAGGGTGGCTTTCTGGGATTGTGGGATGGCCATAGTGAAAGAGTGAGAAAAGGACAATGGATGCTGTGGGAACTGAGTCCTCAGGAGAGTCAATGGGATATTAAGAGGCAAAGCTCACATAGGGTCATAACGGAGGAGACCTGAAGGGGCCATGAAGGACCAGAAAGAGAAATCAAGTTCCCACGGTCATGTCATGTAACTATGACGCAACCCCAGGTCCTCAGGCCTGGAAGCCAGAGCTCTCTCACTGCCCCGCCAGCACTGGGGGTGCATGCCCCGTGGACCCCTCCTCAGGGGGCAGAGAGCAGGGGCTGGTCGTCGCAGATGCCGACAGTCTGCTGTCCACGGAGGCTCAGGCCAACTTGGGGAGGGAGTCCTACCAGTCCTTAAAGCTTTTGCTTTATGACAAATGACAATGTGGGACTCTGGGGAAATCTGTGATATTTGGGAATGTCGTAAACTAAGGTCATTCTACTTTGTCAAAAACCCCTAATGGAAAGTAAGCTGATCTCAAAGTGAAGCTATGTTCCCATTCCCAGCACAGGAAGGCAGCTCCTGGCAATTTCGGGGGTGGTGTAAGCCTCTCAGGTAAAGAGCAACTGGGGTTGACTCAGAGGTCACCAGTCCGTTCCTCCCTCCAAACCCTCCAGCGGAGAGGTGGTCTTGACATCACGACCGCCTCTCAGGAGAGAGATGCTCCCACTGCTGCTGGCTTGCCCATCCCTGCTCGCTCCCAGTGCTGGGTGAGAAGCAGGAGCGGGAAGGGCCGGGGCCAGGCTGCTGTCGGGAGGAGGATGCTGTGTTCATTCAAACAAGGCACTCCGCGCAGAGGCAGACTAATGGTGCCGCTGTCAGCGTCACACTCTGAGTCGTCAGGAAGGCTGCAAGGCGACTCAATAATTTAGCAAAATAATTCGTGTTCCAGGAATGCAGCCTATTTTAATAAGCAGCCACTCACTCACCCTTCCCCAGCGGTGATGAACGGCAGCCCAGGCCTCCAAGGACCCAGCAAAGCCACCCTCAGAGCAAACTTGGCTGGTGCAGAGCCTGACCGGCTCAGGGAGGGAATAGGACTTCTATTTCCGCCTCTGCCTCGACCAGGTCCACAGGCAGCTAACTTGGCACAACTGGGGGAGTTGGGAGGAGGCACTGGGTCCCACCTCCTCATTTCATAGCCAAGGGCTGGAGGAAGGGGATGGAGTAATGGCTGAGTAATTCCTGTTAGACCAACCCTCCTGCAAACAGTTATACAATCTGGGGAAAGTAGAAAAAGCAACTACTGAAGGCATTAGAGAGAGAACAAAGGTGGATGATACTAGAGGGGAGTAGACACTTGGAAGAAGGGAATGACCCTGGGCAAGGTTAGTCAGCAATAAAAACTCCGGGTGGCTGGCCGAAACCAGTTGGCTCAGTGGATAGAGTGTCGGCCTGCGGTCTGAGGATCCCAGGTTCGATTCCGGTCAAGGGCATGTACCTTGGTTGTGGGCACATCCCCAGTAGGGGGTGTGCAAGAGGCAGCTGATCAATGATTCTCTCTAACTCTCTATCCCTCTCTCTTCTTCTCTGTAAAAAAATCAATTATACATATATATTTTTTTTTTAATTTTTTTTTTAAAGAAAAACTCCAGGTGGCTAAAATTTAGATAGAAGACACGCAGCCTTACTGGCTTGAAGAACCACAGGACAAATATAGGGTGGACTCAGCAACTAGAAAGGGAAAAGGGAAACTCGAGAAAGACAAGAGCCACAAAGAGGAAGCCCATATTCTTGGTAAAAATCTGCCCACACTTCTGTCCCCTGAAACTACGTGTGTGGAGGGCAGGTAACCAGCAGCCCAGGTAAGGCTAAAACTAGTCAACTCTCAGTTTGGAAACTGAGCTTAGCCAGGTTAACTGGCTGATAAAACAAACGAGCAAGCAAGCAACAATAAACGGATACTCCCCAGAGCAGGAGACGCCCGGCCCGCGGGGCACCCATTGGTCTGGCCCTGCTGTCCTCACAGCAACGTAATTTTCAAGATGACAATTCTGCATGGCCCGTGAATACGGTTATAAATATTCAAATGGCCCTTGGCAGAAAAAAGGTTCCTCACTCCTGCTTTAAAGGAACATAACATAATTCAGTCTCTACTGTCTCTGCTGTTCAAAATACTCAGCATACAATGAAAAATTAGTGGACATATAAAGAAACTAGAAAAATAGTACCTACATAAGAGAAAAGGCACTCAATGGAGACCAACTTTGAGATGACCCAGTTGTTGGATTAGCAGGCAAGGATTTTAAAAAGAAAAACTCCAGGTTTTTATATCCATGCTCAGTGTCTCACAGAAAGTTGCTAGAAAACCCCAAAAGCCAGGACTTTGGCTTTTCAGCATAAGGTGGGTTTCTCCAATCACCATGATTCCTGCATAAATCCCAAAGAGGGAATAGGGCCAAAACTGGTTTGGCTCAGTGGATAGAGCGTCGGCCTGTGGACTGAAGGATCCTGGGTTCGATTCCGGTCGGGGGCATGTGCCTTGGTTGTAGGCACATCCCCGTGGGGGGTGTGCAGGAGGCAGCTGATCGATGATTCTCTCTCATTGATGTTTCTAACTCTCTCTTTCTCTCTCTCTCTCTCTTTCTCTCTCTCTCTCTCTTTCTCTCTCTCTCTCTCTCTTCCTCTCTATAAAAAAAATCAATAAAATATATATTTTTTTAAAATAAAAGAGGGAAGCAAGGAAATCTGAAACCAACACAGATGCTCAGCAACTAGGAAGTGAACCTTCTAGGTCGTCTCTCACTCATTCATTCCCTCGTTTGCTCTTCATCTACTGTTTTTTTCAACCCTGAAGTAGTAATGCCACCTTGGGTCTAGTACCTCACTGTTCTCCATTCTCCCCTGCACTTTTCAAAATATTTTCATATCCCGGCCTCCCTGACCCTGCAGGCGGGTAAGGCAAGGATCATTCACCATGGCTTTCCCAGGGTCATCCAACAAAAACTGTTCTCTCTTCCTCCCCACCCCACCGCCCTTTGCCTGTGACATGGGAGCATGTCATGATTTGCAGGAGGGCTGAGGCAAGGGAGCAGGCTTCCCTCAGTGGTTGAGATGCTGAGGGTGCTGACTTCTAGCCTGTACTCGGTTTGCCAAGGCTTGGGACTTCATCTGCTCTGAGGGGGAGGGGAAGGGGTGTTCTAGGTTGGATTCCCCCCCTCCCCCAAAAGCAGACCTGAGACAAGGATTCAAGGACAAGTCCTTTATTTAGGAAGTGGCCCTAGAAAGCACTAGGAGGGGAATGGGAAAGTGAGACCGGGAAATGCAGGCAGCCAATGTAGGGCGTGCTATTGAGCAGGTTACTGTTATGGGTGACCGAGCACCTCTGGAATACACTCAGACTTGTCCCCTCTGTTCTCAGGGGAAGGAAGCTGGGGTATTTACCCACCAACTCCCTACCCGTTACTGGTTGAGGAATGCCCCAAGGGCATTAGTTCTCAGGTGCTTCTAGCCTGACCTGCCCGTTGCTCGTCTGGCCAGAAAGAAGCCCGCCACAGAGCATCTCTGGGTTAGTGTAAAGAGTGAAGACCAAGGGGGTACGGGTGATGCCCTGACCACATCTGTCACGGAGGCTTTTACTAACTGGCAGAAAGGCCAACGCTGAGGGCCCAGCACCCTTTCCCTGCCCCGCCAGCGGAGAGAGGTACTCACCTGTGCCTGGTGCACTTGAACCAATTGAGGATGTCTGTGCATCGTGTGTAGTAGATCTGGTCAAAGGGGTGTGCGTATGATTCTTGGACAGTCACGGCGTAACTGAGAATCAGACAGGAGATGGAAGCCACAGTCAGCACTTGGGAGTCAGAGCTGATATTCAGGGTGGGGCCTCCCTCCCCAGGGAAGCCAGGCCTCAGCCAAGTGTCCAGGGGCTCCAACACCCCCTCTCTCCAGCCCCACTATCCTCCTTCTGCCCTGAGTGCCCTTGGCATCCGTACCTACCTGACGCCTGGTTGGATCTAGGACGCATGCCTTACTGCCGTTGGCCCAGCTCATTTCCTGAAATTCTAGTTCATTTGTTCATTTAACAGAGGAAGAATAAAGGTGGGTTTAGGTTTATTCTATGTGGTTTTGGAAAGCAGAGCCAACAGTTTTAAAATATGTATTTAGCCCAGCCAGTGTGGCTCACTGGTTGAATGTTGACCTATCAACCAGGAGGTCATGGTTTGGTTCCCAGTCAGGACACATGCCCAGGTTGCAGGCTCAATCCCCAGTGTGGGGTGTGCAGGAAGCAGCCAGTCAAAGATTCACTCGATATTGATGTTTCTATCTCCCTTTCCCTTCCTCTCTGAAATCAATAAAATATATATTTTTTTTAAAAAAATACATGTGTTTAGATCTTTGTGGTTTTCAAAACACCTGCATGGAAGTTAATTTTTGTAGTAACTCTGTGAAGTAAGTGGTCCCATTTTATAGATGAAGAAACTAAGGCTCAGAGAGACTTGCCCGGGTCACACAGCTGGTAGCAGTAACTGTCAATATGTATTAACTGCCCTGCATTGAGTGTTTTAAATTCTTTTAATCCTCATACAATCTTATAAGGTAGGTGGCATTGGAATATCCCATTTCACAGCTGACAAAACTGAGCATCAGAGGGATGAGTGACATCCCCAAAATTATCACCCCCTTCTGCACTATCAAAATGGCATCTCATTTTCCTGCCTGTTAGTTATAAAAATGGACCCATGGGTGGAAGCCACAGGGAAGCAGGTCTCAACTCCACAAAAACAAGCCTTCCCTCCCGCCCACCCTGGCAGGAGGTGTATGAAAAGGCAGCGAGGCCAGAACATAAAGCTCAGACGCACACCTCCTGTGCAGGCTGGGAGGGGACATCGGCGGAGATTTCAGAATTCATTTTTATGTGTGTTGGTGCTATTCAGTGTTTTCCTCCCAGAAGGCTCGTTGACCTGGGCCAGATGGCCAGGTCCAGGCTATAAAAGCCTGTCTGCTCTGCCTGAGGAAACTGTTGGTTTCCTTGCAAGGGGTCTGGGCAGACCAGCTCCCTCACTCGGTCCACAGCAGGCTCTCCGACGCCAGAAGTGTGAAAGATCTAGAACTCAGCAAGAGGCCAGAGCAGTCAGCCCTGTCCGGGAGGGAGTGGGACATCCTGTTCATCTGAGGATGTAAGAAGGCCCTCGGTGAGCCTCTACCCAGCAAGCCAAGCCTCAGAGGCACATCTCTATGCAGACATGGCCCAAAGCCCTGTGTTATCTCCAGGCTGGGAGAAACTGAGGCAGCTCCACACCCACCCCTAGCTTCCCAAAGGCCCTTCCATCCTGAAATCCCATGACCCTGTGCTCGGACACCTCACTGAGAGGAGGGAGAATGAGTGGATGAGAGGGCATGGGCTCCGGGTCAAGATTGAAACCTGTCTCTTGTTAGCAGCATGTCCTCAGACATATAAGCCTCCCTTTCCTCACCTGGAAACCCGAGCTAAATATTCCCAGGGACTTCATGTAGCTGCTGTGAGGATTGAAGAGGGCAATAACAGTATCTATATCTCAGGGTGGTAGGAAGATAATAAATGTAAAATGCACAGTGTCTAACATGTTAGCCGTCATTAATATAAGCCTGGCAATAGTTCACCTCCTGTGCCAGGCACTGAGGAATATTTCCTCCCGGACCATGGTGGGGGAGCCAGAGCCAGCCCCACCCACAGAATGGCCTCCCTGCCTTTGTTAAGCACCCAAGGGTTCAGACACACACCCCCCCCAGCATTGGGGACAGTGGGTGCTCAGATAAAAGGCATCAGCCCGACGGAGGGGGTCGGGAGGGGGTCATGAGGGACAGCTGGCTCTGCAAGACTGCCCTGAGCCAAGCAAGTCTGTCAATGAGACCTTGAACCAACTCCAAGACTCTGGGGTGAAGTGTGTGCCCCTGGTTTCATGGCTGGATGGTTTAACATGCTCATTTGCCAACATGCTAATGAGGGGCCAGATTAATCTTGTAGAGCTGGGCTTTACTAGCCTGGGGAGGTCTTTCCGCTGGGTTTTATGGTGGAGGTGTATAATTAATGAGGAGCCCGCCCGAAGCACTAATCCAACTGGGAGATTCTCCCCACGCAGTCTCTGGGGGCCGGGTGTGTTTCTGGAATGACACAGACTAGATCCATCCGTGTGTCACTGGCAGAAGAGCTCAGTTGGAAAAGCCAAGAAAAAGGAGGCACTTGGCATCACAGGGCATCACTTCAAGGGGGTTAAAGATGACCGGAGGTCCTCAGACCTCATTTTAGCCGTTAGGGTTGCTCTTTGTTCTCCCACCAAAGCTCTATATTCAGCTGACAACCTTGTAAACTAAAATGCCAGCTCTGTGCAGGAGGCTGGGCTCAGAATATGTTCACATTCCAAACTTATTCGTGTTGGGCAGGTTTAGAAACTTAGGGAGTTTGGTTTAAGTTTGAACTGATCCTCTGGTGCAAATGGGACCCAGACCAGAGGGAAGTCAGGGCGGGCTTCCTAGAGGAGAGAGACCTGGTTGGAGGCAGCAGGGAAGGCTGAGGTGAGCAGGGAAGGAGGTATGCGGGGGCCGGGATACAGCACAGACACGGGCAGGAAGCAACTGTCTCAATGGAGACAGGTGGACAAGTCAGGGCTGAAGAGACTAGAGTCCATAAAACAGAGACTAACATGGAATTCCACCTGATCGCCTTCTCACCAACTGGGAAATAAAGGTTTAAATTCACCATAACCAGGAGGCCAAGGGGCCTGAATCACCTCACGATCACGTGGAAACCTTATGAAAGATACATATGCCTAGGGTCTATCCCAAACTGATGGAATCGGAGTCTCAGGAGGCTCTGTTCCTCATTCACATTCCCAGGGAGCCTCATGTGCATTAAATCTGTGATAACCATCCAGCAAAGACAGCGTTGTCAACAAGAAAAGGCAATAATTGACCTTTTTGTTCCTCAAAGCACTTTTGTGAAACTGCTTCCCTGACCCTCCAACAAGCCTGAGGTTCATTCTCCCCGCTTCCACCTTACAGAGGTGTGTAGGCTCAGAGTGGCTTGGAGACATGCCCAAGATCATAGAACTAACAGTTGGAAAACTCCAGACTGGAATGAACCGGGGTCTACTGGTCATCGATCTCGTGTTCTTCCCACGTCACTGAAAAGGGGCACTCTGCCTTCTGCTCCAACCTGACTCCGTGGGGACTCCCCGTAGAGCGCCAGTCACCAAACACCATGCTGGTGCAGGCACTGTCCCTCCAGAGCCCTGGGTGAGGCGCCTTCCCTGCCGTGAGACGGGACATTCACCCTCATGGGCATGGAGCATGGACCACCCCCTCACCTGTCCTCCTCCCCCATCTGCTTCCCCCACCGGGCCCTTGTCTTAATTTTATTCATTTGATTTATTAACATCTAAGTGGCAGAGTCATCCTGGTCAGCATGGCCAATCAATTCCAGGGTTTAATTTCGTTTTTCCTGATTGGGTCTCTGGTCACTGTCCTCTGCTCACCAAAATCAATACGTTAACCTTGTGCTTCAAAGTCAGACCGTCTGCAGGACCTGGCCTACTCCCCGAGGACCTCATGCCGCAGCCGGCTCTTCTGCCTCTGCCCTCAACTGCCTTTCCCTGAGCAGCCCTCCACCGTTCCCGTCTCCCCATCTCCTCAGGCCAGGCTGCTGACCACCCACATGTCCATGCTGCTGCACTGTTGCCAGGCCTGGGAGACCAGGAAAGACTTTATAGCGTCGAAAACAACATATCTGGACCAGAACAACTCACTGCACCCACCTTGCTGTGAATGGGCACTGAGCCTCTACTTCTGTAAAATGACTGGGAAGCGGGAATGCAGGGAGGAACATGAGCCTGCATCCCTTAAGTGGCCTGTCACTCAACCCCTTGCACCCTGACCTCCCATCACAGCGAGACTCAGACAGAATCTGTCCTGCTTTGTCCTATCTCTGTGCTATCTCTCTCAGCTGGGCGGTAGGCCCTCAGTGGACAGCTTCTGTACCCAACAGTGCAAAGCTCAGGTGAGTGCCTTACCTCTCCCAGTGGCTGCACACGTTTGGGTCCTCGGGGTTCAGAGAGAGGACGGTTTGCAGGAGGGAGAAGACCAGGAGCCCTGCCACGGAGCGTGCCATCCCGGGCCCTGTGCGGGAGAACAGAGGAGGTAGCGTCATTAACCAGCCCGCGTTCCCGGGCATCTGTTTGGCACTGAGACTTCTCGCATGAAGCGGCTAAGCAGACCGGCTAAGCAGACGAAGTTTCCCATCATCGGTGCGTGATGAGCACTGATATTTTTACATCTGCAGTCTTTGACTAATGCAGTAACACTTCACGGGTTCTGAGTAACCAAGGAGTAGGAAGCCTGACTCAGGGAAGAGTCAAAATCCCAAGCCAGGGCATCTGAGAGAGCTTCGGATTATGGACTGCTTTGAAAGTTAAGAGACCTTCTCCCCAGAAAAATGCCCCCACATGTTTGGCTATGATTTCAGGATGTGCTCAAGCCCATGAGCCCAATCTTGGACCAAGAGCCGCGATTTAACTACTTTACAGGCAACGCCCTCCCTCTGTCCCCTTCGCCCTCATCTTTGATGTTCTTTGCCCATTCACTTCCTCTCCCTATGCCCCCTCCTGCCACGAAGAAAGAGAAGAAAGGTGGCTGGAGTGGCCCTGGGGAGCTTCCAGGCAGCTCTGGTCAAGCCAGCCACCCAGAGCCGCGTCTTGCTTCTCTGCTCCTACAGGATATAAAGCCGCTGCAGCCAGAGTGACATAAGTTACAGCACGTAGTTCTCACCGTGGGATGAAGGGCTTGGGCAGCTTGGGAGGGGGCTTCCAGGAAGCAGTTTGTTGAGCTTGATCCAGGTCCCTGAAGGGACAGCCTGTCCCAGGCGTTAAGTATGCCTCCAAAGAATGCCAACCCCCTTGTCCCCAACAAAGGACTCCTCACAGAGAACCACTGATGTGGGAGTGTCTGAAATGACCCCTGAGAACTTCCTAAGGGTTCCCACCGAGTGGGGGTGCAGGGGGCTCAGAGCCACGTCGGGGGACCTGGAATCCCTATGTGCTCATACATCGGCTGTAGACTAAAGGGACACCATGACTCAGAAGGATGGCACCATTTTTCATGTGTACACAGATGCTATCATCATTTGATTAGAAGCTTTACTGAATTCAGAGTAGCTTTTCTTCTCAACCAGACACGCAAAAAAAAAAAAAAAAAAAAAAAAAAGCAATTTCTATCAACTGGGGGGCAGGGATGGTATTAAAAATATGTTGACATTGGAAAGGGATCCCCAGCTTGAAAGGAGGTTGAGCTTACAGATGAGGAAGCATCCCCCTCCTTGGGGACAGAGAAGAGGGGCATGGATGCTGCACACGCCCCGTCTTGTACACACAGGGAAGCTAAATGGAGCAACTGTTTTCCTGAAAGGTTAGCCGCTCTCCGCCCCATTCCCAAGATGTCCTTGTTCAACTCTTTCTTACCAGCTCCTCCAAAGATAAACAAATGTCACCAATTCTGTAAAGCCACGGGGGTCCAAATGAATGATTCATGAGGTTTCCCTCTCTATTTGAGATCTGGAAATAATCTGGCTAAATGGACTCTGAAAATTGGTGAGGAGAGAGAAAAGGAATCCTGGTGTTTCTGCTCAATATGCAGAGTCAGGGAGTGGGCAAGCCACTGCCACACCGATAGCCCCCAGCCCCCATCCTGGTCCTCAGAGACACAATCCCACCTCTGCAGCTCGCCCTTCACAAACTGGAGTCTGCAGGTTATTTCAACCCTTTCTCCTCAAAGAGGAGGAGATACCTCCGGGCTGAGGGAGAGCCTGCGCAGGGTGCCGCCCTGAGCATAGTGAGGAGCATCGTCTTCCAGGTGGCATTTGGGCTGATCAGAGACCAAAGAAATCGAATTAAAAAATGAACAAAGGGTCACCGCACTCTGAAAGGCAAGGAGCCGGGATGACGGCTGCAGAGGACGGCTTTCCTTGGTTCTCTCTGTGGCCCGTCGCCTTACTGTGGCTGCTCCTGGAATGCCAGCCTTCTCCTGAAAGGATCCCCCAACTCCATCTTCAAACTCATGGAACTTAGAACGACAGAGGACGAGGCCAGCTGGACAAGAGGAGATTGTTCCTCTGGCCCCTTTGATCCATGGTGACAGGAAAGAGGTGGGAGATGGGGGTAACTTGGATCATTGCTGTAACTGAGAAGATCTTTCTAAATCTTCATAAAAACTGCCGAAGCCGGTTTGGCTCAGTGACAGAGCATCGGTCTGCGGACTGAAAGATCCCGGGTTCAATTCCGGTCAAGGGCACGTACATTGGTTGCGGGCACATCCCCGGTGGGGGTGTGCAAGAGGCAGCTGGTCGATGTTTCTCTCTCATCGACATTTCTAGCTCTCTATCTCTCTCCCTTCCTCTCTGTAAAAAATCAATAAAATATATATATATATTTTTAAATCTTCATAAAATCCTCTTCCTTTCAGAGTCAGGTCTGGACAGGACAGGTTAGCTGACGCCCACTGGCAGTGAGATTCCTGGACGCTGGGGCACAGGGAGGGTGATGGGTGTTTGGATGAGCACACAGGAAGTGGAGATGGACAGGGCCACACAAGGACACACAGTAGGTGGCATTCAGACCAACAGTCTACGTGAGTTAAGGCTCGCAGGGCTGGGGCTCCCAGGCTTCACACTCTCACCTTGAACAGTCCCATCCCCAGCATTTGCAAAGTTCCCCATCTGAGGCCAAGTCCGCCTCTGTAGTACTGTGGCGAGGATGAGAGAGATTGTGGGGGAGGAGGATACCCAGGCTGGGGTAGAAAAGATTATTCCTCTCAGATATTTGCTGAGACTTTTCCTTTGAACCTGGCCTCATCTACAATCTTATCACCAGCCCTCTCCCTGGGTCAGGCTAATCTTCCTTCCTGCTCTTCCTCCACCACCATCCCCCATGCCCAACCTTGTTCACACTGCTCCCCAGGCTCAATCCCTTTCTTCCTTAACTCGGCACATCCACATACCATCCACAGGAGGTCCAGCTCAGGCCCAGGGCCCCTCCTCCCCCTGCAGGGCTTGGCACCTCCTGGGTGCCAGGCGTATCTCACTCGGGCAGCCTAGAGCCTGGCCAGCAGTCACCACTCCCCATCTTGCATGCCGTCTTCCTCGCATGTTTACTTGATCTTTCCAACATGTCTGTGAGCACCTGTCAGTTCCTAAGCTGAACTAGTCAATTCCTTTTGGGAACTGATTTCAGAAAAACACACGTCACTGAGGCAGAGTGAAGGGCAGACACAACGAAGCTGCTCCCACATGGGGGCAACTCATGGCCATTCACTTTACCGGGGCCTCCCTGGGCCCTCAGAGGATGGATCTCAAAGAGACATCCATGCTTACGTGCTGACTGAGGGAAAATCAATCCTGCCACAGCGATTATTAGGCCGACTCCATTCGAAGTGACAGAGGTTAACGTATCGAGCACCATCCGATTTAGGACATTAATAATTAAATGAGAATAATGCCCCTGTTCCCCAGCAGAGGAGAACATGTCGGTAATCAGGGGGTTCCCTTCCCTCTTGGCCATGCTCCCGGCATATGAAGCCGTAGAGAAAGGGAGCAAAGTTCCGGAGGTGGAGAAATGTCTTCCCCCACGCAGGAGTGTGTGTGCTTTACCCAATGAACTGCGCATGGGGATCAGAGGGGAGAGAAGGCAGCCCGGAGGTGAGCCTCTCATACCTGCCCATGGGTACAGTCAGTCTGCACACTTGCCACGGCCTGAACTGATCAGCTGAGGGCTCCCAGAGTGCCACCCGCCCAGCCAGGGCTACGCTGCGGAGAACACAGGAGTAACACATGCCAGCTACAGCCTATGTGAAGAGACTAAAGCAGCTGGTGTTCAGCCACACTGTGGAGTGGATGGGACTAACGATGGACAGAATATGGAGAGGTAGAGGGTCAGAAAAGGGAATTTCCAGGGCAGGCACAGGTCCTGGCAAGCGTGTGGAGGCAGGACCGTGCAGGCAGTGCAGGAGGGCCTGGGCAGCAGAGCTGTGGTGGGAAACACGGAAAACTGTGAGAGGCGTGTCCGGAATTGGGTTCAATGGGACACCAGGCCCGTGGGATACTGATAGAAATCTCCCAGACAAAGGTTTCCATGAGTGGCTACGTTCAGGAGATGCTGCAAGCTCTGTCCTCACTTTACACAGCCTCATGTGTCTGAGCATACCTCAGGCTCCGAGAAGCCTTGAACAAAGACCTCCTTTACTTCCTGTAGAACTCTTTCCAGTGCCCTCCCTAGGAGCAGAGGTCCTCCATCAGGCTCAAGTCTGAAGGAAGGCCTGGTCCTGTCAATCTGCGTCTTTAGAGTTTATTCCAACCCTTGAGGGCCTCTGGGCCTGGCAGGTGGTGTTGAAGGGAATCTGCCAATGGGTAGTTAAGAGACACTGACATCATGGCAAAGAATCCCTCCTCCCCATGTGTCTGGCTTGGTTGGCTCTGCGGGCTGAGCAGATCTTAGAGAGGAGGGCCTCCTCTGGAGGGCCTTACCTTCTGCTGGGACCCCCATCCCTAGCACCTGTAGAGTCCAGCCTGTCTTTCTGATGGCAGCACATACCTGGCCAGACACCAGCTGCTCACATTAGCCAAGAATGCATAAAACTGGGGCAGAGGGCAGACAGACAAACAGATGGCCTCTGCCCTGGGATCCATTGTTATGACCTCACAGTCCATCTGTGCAAAATTCCTCCCCCACCTGCTTCACTTCTGCCACCTGCCTACTCCTCCGGACTGTGCCAAAATCTTCGGCACTGGAGCCTGGTCCATATACCTAGAACCTGCTCTCTCTGTTCATCCCAGTCTCCTCCAGGGAGCCCTTCCTTCTCAACAAACTTGCATTAGTGGCAGGGGTCAGCACTATTTTATGGGACATGGGAGGTTTCCACTCACAGAACTGGAGGACCGATTGGTAATGACTTGTTGGACCGCTATGCTGAGAAATGGGGCTCAGTGGGAAAGCATGCGGTGATTGATTAGTAATGCCTATAATGGGCCCTGGATGAAAGAGGGACACACAGGTGCCACGCACTTGTCCTCCCTGTCCTATGTTGCTGAACAGTTGTCACTAAGTTTGGAAATTGTTCCTCTTCTCTACGAATCATCTAGATGTGGCCTCCGCTCTCTGGCTGGCCTTAGAACCTGCCATCACTTTCCTTCCCTTGGTACCACTGACCACACTTCACAAGGACGGGGATTTTGATCTTTTATGTTCATTGCTGTCATCAGCACCCAGAGCATTGTCTGCCACACTGCTTGTGCCTGGCCTGACAGAAGCCACTAAAGACCTGTCCCAACAGCAGGTCATCCTGCTTGTGTCGGGCCAGTCACAAGTGATGTGACTGATCCTGAGGCTTGGGGTGTCTGATTGGTCAAGGAAGTGGTTGGCTATAGATGGTTCATATAGGACAGGAAGGATTTCCAAAGTTAGTGACAATTGCCTAGCAACGCAGACAGGGATGACAAGTGCATGGCACCTGTGTGTCTCTCTCCCAGCCAGTGCCCACGACAGGCATTACTAGTCAATTGTGGCACACTTTCCCACTCAGCCTGTTTGTCAGCATAGAATTATTCCAAGCAGTCATCACCAACTGATCCCCAGTGTTTTGTGTGAGTGGAAACCTCCAAGCGCCCATAAAACAGTGCCTGACCACTGTCACCCTAGCACTAACGCACATTTGTTGAGAAGAAAGAGCAAACCAACTCCTCGACCTCTCAGACATCCCATGCCTCAGGATCAGCCACATGGCTTGTGTCCGGCTGACAGAGGCCACAGGTCAGACTGCAGGGGGCATTCCACACCGAGTTAACGTTGCACCATGGAGATACCGATGTGTTGGCAATGGATACAGAGGCACAGTGACATCCTGACAGTGATCCAAAGACTCCCGCCCCGGCCACCCCACCAGCACCGGGATACGCCTGCCCAGGAGCCAACACAAGGCGGGCATTGAAGCCCATTCAATACCTCAGGCTGCAACTGGGGGCTCACTGGTGCTCCAAGCACCTCATGAAAAGGCGCTTTCAGGCCCAGAAAGCAAGAGGCAAAACCCAAACTGGGACCAAAAGAAGGAGGGGGGAGGGGGCGGCTCAAAATCCTCCAAGCATGTGAGTGTACATAGAGATTTCTATCTTCTATTTATAGAAGACACACTCACACACACACCCCTCTCTTTTTCTGAATAAAACAAAAGAGCCAAGTTTGCTGGTAGCGGGGAAATGCCCTTGCCCTTCATCTGCCTGCTCCGCTCTCAGCTGGCTCCCGTCCCCAAGCCCCGCTCTGTGCGCTGGCCTTGCCGGGGTCTGATTAGTGTGAGATGAAAAAGGAGCCGCGATCAGCCCATAATTAAGAGGCTTTACCCTTTTTGCCTTGATGAAGCCTCCAGCCTCCCAGCAGTCCCACCAGGGGCCAGGTTTATGTGGAACGCTTTCTAATCTTCCTGCACTTAAGAAAAAAAGTTTTAAAAATAAATCCACAGCTCTTAATCTCCCGAAGAGTGATTCCCTGACCGCAGGAACACATCGCAGAGCCAAAGTGGAGGCCCTGCCAGGGGCCTGCCCACCAGATAAATCAGAGGGGATTGGAGTCCCCTCCGGAGACATGGTAAATGTCCTCCTCCGAGTCTGGGCTCCACCACCCTGATAAATTCTGCTTTCTCCTTGACCAGGAAAGCCTCGGGCTGCAAATCCTAAAAATGACACCATGGAGGCCTGCAGCACCCATTAGTCAGGGTCAAAGGGCTGCCCTGCCCCCTGCACCCTCACCCCTGCAGAGAGCAAGCGGTGGGCTGATTCCCAGGGCAGGGTGGACGCAGAGGTGTAGAAACCACTAAACTAATAAAGAACCCCACCATCCCCCTTTATGCACAATCTCTGGGTTCTGCACCATCAATCCTTGCCTTCCCAAGGCGGAAGCAGCTGAACCCCCAGCCTCCAGCCCCTCCAAAGATGAGGAGAAAACTTATCTGTGTTCTTAGCCCATTCCATTTCTTGCAAAGCAATTATCTTCATCTTTCCATTTCTTTGCAAATCAGGGCACACTCAGCTGGCCTGGCCAACCCCAAGGCTGTCTGTCCCTCCCCCCAACCCAGCCCACTCCAGCTTCCCTCTCCCATTCCCTCCCGGGGCTGCGGGGTTCTGAAACAATGGGAATCCCTCACGCCCTGGCACTAAGTCATGGCCACATCCACACAACCAAGACGAGTCAGTCACTCCGGGGTTAGTCCCCATTTCTGCCCCCTGTGAACAACATGTCTCAGAACACCGTGCCCATAAGGGAAGAGAGCACTGAGGCATGGGCCCTGGGGAACCAATCATCCGTCACTGCAAGGTCACGTGTCCGACCTAAGCTGGACTGTGAGAACAACGGGCTGGACAGCAAGCCGTGTGCCCTCAGAGCTGGGCCAGGACAGACCTGGAGCACCGACTGTCCAATGCTTCGTCCCCCAGGAGGGGAAACTGCCCCCCGCTCACAGGACACCTTGGGGGCAGGGCTCATGTGAAGGGAATGGTGGACTCAGACCCAACGGGGCACAAATCCCTTCTCTGTCTCACTATGCTGCTTAACCTGGGCAAAATCATTTACCTGCTCTGGGTCTGGTGCTACACTAGAAGGGACTTAGTAAATTATTAGTTTCCTCCTGACTCACATTCCCCACCTCAAAGACCCTCGAAGCCCTATAATTCTGACTTCTAGTATTTCCAGGAAGCGGTGGGCGGGGGAGGAGAGGGGAGAGATATTAATGGGAAAATCCTCTGCTGGAAAACCTAGGTTTGGCCATATGGTGACTCCTGGTCTTAACAATACAATTATCAAGAGCAGTCTCATCTTTCATCCATCCACTCAGCAAACGTTACTGAACACGAAACAGTCCCTGTGGATACAAAGATGACTCAAGCAGGGCCTTGCCCCAAGACCCCCAAGCACCTGCCGGAGGGTGCGTGGGAATGCCGGGAGAGGGCAGCAAACACAGGAGGTGGCTTATTTCAAAGCAGGAGGCCTTTCCCAGCAGGAAGCCTCGGGCAAGCATGATGGGAAATCAAAGACCTTTGCAGAATCGATGCTCAACATCCCGTAGGACCTTCTCGGTGAGTCTGGCCCATCTCTGTTTGGTTGCCCCTGAAGCTACTCTTGATCAGGCAGCCGCCTCTGAAGGTAGAGCAGCCCATTCACAAGTTCCATTCTGCCAGGGCTCAGGGCAGCCATGCTTTCCTCTCTCCCCCGGGTCTTCCACCCTGACTCCCACCTCAGCTCAAGAGCAGTTTATCTTCCCATGGTCCCAATTCTTCCTCTCTGTCACTAACTTGCTGTGTGACCTGGGAAAGGTTGCTTTCCCTCTCTGAGCTTCTCTCTCTGCTTGTCCCCAAGGCTGGGGTCAGACTGAATCGTCTCTTGGACCCTCCTCACTTTCCAAGCTCACCTACGATGTGTTGCCCTTTCCTGCCCTTCCCCTCCTCACATTCTTTTCGCTCTTCACCCTCCTCGGGAGTTGCCCCATCTCCCAGCAGCAAGGAGATAAAGTAGAAGATGCAGGAGAACTAGATTCTAGTCTTAGACCCTGGAGAGCTCATTTCACTGCTCTGCGCCTTCTTTTCCTCTTTGACTACACGAGAAGGAGGGGAGAACCACAGGTTATTGGGAGGATCACAGCAGCCCAGGACCAGAAATGCAGGTATCAGCAGCATGGTGATGGTTGGGACCCTCAGTCCTGCCCACCTCCCTGTGCAATCCTCAGCATCCTTTTGATGCTCTGGTATTGTCCTCTATTCCCGCCCAGTGTCCACACAGGGAAGCCTCTGCCCCATCACATGCCAGGAACCATCTCCCACCAGTCAGGAGCTCAACACGAGGGCTTGGCTGTCAGCCGCAAGGATGGTATCAGATCAGTGCCGCCTCTCCAGGTTTCCTTCTGGAACTTTCCATATGCATGTAGGCCAGGAGATTCTGAAGCCAGACTCCAACTGTCCCACAGCCTGAAGGGCCCTATGCCTGCACACTGGTAGTTAAAATACACACCGGTGTGCTCTGGAAAGCAGCCTGGCGGTCCATAGCAGCATATTTTAACACGTTAAGTGCCCAGTCAGTCACGGGTGACTGACACTATACTTTCCATCCAGAAGACAAAACAGGCTGGGTACTTAACATGTTAATTGTATATCTCTAACCCAGAGCATTCACTGCTGCAATTTAATTTTTAAAAATAAACCAAGACCAAGGATAGGTTCAAGAATATTTGCTGCATCATCCTATCCTACATAATAAAAGCCTAATATGTAAACCAACCAAACAGTGGAATGGCTGGTCACTATGATGTGCACTGACCACCAGGCAGATGCTCAATGCAGGCACTGCCCCCAGCCCAGAGGCTCCAGGCAGCCAAGGCAGATGCCAGTGGGGACCCCCTGATCACCCCACCGGTCTCCCTGCAGAGGGAGGCGACTGGCAACAGCAGGGGGCAGCACCAGGGAGCAGGCAGCACCAAGCCGGCCCAGGTGGGTGCCAGTGGAGGTCTCCTGATTGCCTCGCTGGCCACCCCAGAATTCAGCTCTGATCGCCGGCCAGGCCTAGGGACCCTAGCCATGCACGAATTTCATGCACTGGGCCTCTAGTCTCTTAATAAAGAGATGTTAGTTGTAGCATTGAAATAACCTAAATGTCTAAATCAGTGGGGGCCTTGCTAAATAAATTCCACCATCCTATATAATAAAAGCCTAATATGCAAATTGTCCCCTCAGGCAGATGTTCCACAAAGTGTTCCATCACTCACTATAACACGTGCTGACCACCAGGGGGCGATGGGGAACATGGTGGATGTCTGCAACAAGCTGCAACCTCTCAGCGGCTACCTGGGGGGAGGGGTGATGGGAACAGAGGTGCAATGAGAATGTGGAGTGTCTGCCAAGCTCATTATTGCTCCCCCTGCTATCCTCCCCTGGGCTCAAGTGCCAGAGAAGCCCCCAAGCTCAGGTGCTGGGTGCCTGCGAGGAGCCTGCCCTGCACCCAAATGGCATCTTCTGGGTGAGCCAGGCCTAAGCCACCGGGACTGTAGGGACTGGTCAGGCTCCCCATGAATTCGTGCAGGAGCCAGTCTTCCGGGCCAGCCAGGAGAGAGCATACTGCCCACCCGGCTTCTGTGCGGTGCCGCTGGGCAGCCCAGAGGCCCATGCTGCACCCCAGCCCATGGCATCCAGCTGCCCTCACCACATCTCTCTGTGGGGACTTGGGTGCAGGGGCCCAGGTACTGTCCAGAGCCCAGAAGTCAGCTGGGACCTGACCTTCCACCCCAAATGCTCATGTTTTGTTTTGTTTTTTTTAAATATATTTTATTGATTTTTTACAGAGAGGAAGGGTGAGAAATAGAGAACTAGAAACGTCGATGAGAGAGAAACATCGACCAGCTGCCTCTTGCACACCCCCTATCGGGGATGTGCCCACAACCAACGTACATGCCCCTGACCGGAATTGAACCTGGGACCTTTCAGTCCACAGACTGACACTCTACCACTGAGCCAAACCGGTTTCGGCCCAAATGCTCATTCTTTGATTGCCAGCCAGATCTAGGGACCGCACCTGTGCACAAATTTCCTGCACTAAGCCTCTAGTGTGTACATAACCAAATAGTAGGCAAACATTAAAAATATTGATGTGTGGGAAATATTGAATGTCATCTTTGGAGCAGGAGGCAGAGGGGACAATATATAGGACTTGTGCTTTCTAAGTCAAACTATTATGTTGCTGTATTGGTGTTTCTTACAATGAGCATCATTATCACTATAATTGGAAAAGCAAAAATATTTTAATATACATGAAGTTCACTGACATGGAAAGATGACTCTGATGTATTACACAAAAAGTACATGTCACAAAACAGCAGAAATATTATGATCACATTTATATAAAACTAGAGGCTCAGGGCACAAAATTTGTGTAAGAGTGGCCTTCCTTCCCCCAGCTGCCAGCACCGGCTTCCCTCTGGCACCGGGACCCAGGTTTACCTCACAGCCCTGAGTTCATCCAGAAGGTCATCCAGTCTAATTAGCATATTAAGTTTTTATTATAGATGTGTGCACGTGCGTGTGCGTGTGTGTAGGTGTGTGCGCGTGTGTGTGTGTGTGTGTGTGTAGGTGTGTGTGTGTGTGTGTGTGTGTGTGTGTGTATGGAAGGGAGAGGGGACATTGAGAGAGAATGAGCAGGAACAGAAAGATCTATGGAAAGATATTAAAAATGTTAGCACAGATACCTGGTGATGGTATTTCAGGTGACTACACTCCCATATTTTATGATGAGCTGGTCTCAGTTTTAAATCTGGAAAACCACAATAAAGACATCTTCGTTTTGAAAACAAAAAGACAAAATACGGGCAGCTCTTCCCCAGCTTACGCTCTTCCCAGCCCAGATTCTCCCTCACTGCTCCTCGGGGTGCGCTTTCCCAAACAGCAGGGATTCATTCAGCCCCAAGCCTGCTGCCTCCAGGGACACGGGCCACTTTACGGGACTTCCCAGGTGGCTCTCAGAGCCTCCACGCTGGGGGGACACTCCCCCCACAACGGCGTGGCGTGTGTCCATGCTGAGATCGTATCCATGCTGTGACGGAAAACATTGTCACTTCAAAGACCCAAAATGATCTCACGACATGGAAAAATGCACGGATAACGAACGGTTTTGTCAGTCTATTCAGTGAAATAAATGAACCAGGTATTCCGATTTTAAAAGAAATTTATTGCAGCCCTTTGTCAACGACACTGATGAGTTCTGGCTCACAGCCCAGTCAAGGCAGTGTGGGTGCTCCGCCTCACTCCAGGGCTCGTTCAGTCACCTGCACCCCCACCGGCTCTGCTCCTCCCGGGGAACAGGCCAGGCGCCTGGAGCCGGACTCAGTTCCTGAGCCCTAATCCCATCCTGTCTCTTACCAATTGTGGCCTTGGGCGGACCACTGAACCTCTGGGAGTCCCAGCATCCTCCTCTGTAAAGTGATCCTCCTGCTGGCGGCTGCGGAAGGGAGGAGGGAGGAAGGGGCCGGTGAGGATGGGGGTGTTACAAACACTCCTGGGGTATGGGGGATCCTACACAGAGACAGCACACATTCATTAGGGTCCTCCAATAAGAGGTGCCCCTTTGGGGTGGGGATAAGTCTGCCAAGACAGAGAAAACGGGACTGAAGATGAATTTTAATAAGTTCGTGATACAGCCCAGCTGACCCACAGGCTAAGCTAGCAACGATTCCAAGTCTGAAACCAGAGCCTAATTTGGCTGCGTCTCTGGCCTAGGCTGTGTCTGACAACCACCTCCACAGCCACATGCATTCGTAATAAAGCAGTTCCTCGGAGCTCTGTCTCCTGCAGGAGCAAGAGGCTCACTCGCCCCCCAGGATCTCGGCACCCCTTCCCCACCCCCAAAGGAAGGGGCCACGCAAACAGCACGGCGGCAGGTAAGACCTGTCCCCGTCTCTCCGCGGGTTTAATTTGCAGAATGGCACACAGCTCCCAGATTCATGGTGTTCCTGGCCTGATTATCCGTTGTTTATTTCGGTATTTTCCAGGAAATCGTTCATTAAGGATAAAAGCACCTGCTTACTGTAAGAGACCATTACACAAAGGCTCTGGCATGGGGGCCCGGGACGAACATTAATTAATGAAGTGAAGCCGAACAAACAGGCTATCAATTATAGGTCTAAGAAGAAACGTCTGGCATTTAGTGGATTATGATGGAGGGCTGAAATAAAACGTCATAGTTTAAGACCACGATATGGTGTTAAAAAAAATAATAAAAAAACACGGGAGGGGGAAAAAAATTTACACAAAGGTGGCAGAGGTAACGATCTATTTCTGGAGCAACTAAAGCCTGGGCTTCCATTAAGAGAATTATAAATCAATTCTGTTTTGTCTGGGGGCCTCTCCGCTCGGTGTGTGCTAAATGAGAAAGCTTAACGTGTCAGAGCAGCTCCTGGGAGGGGGCGTGGAGCAGTGCGACTGCGGCCTTCAGGCCCGAGAGAGGCTGGCCGGCCGGTTATGAGGAGGAAGGGAGGACGATCTGCGTCTAGTCGCCAAATTGGGTCCAGCTGGCAAAGGCCATCCTGAGCACCAGTGTCCATGAAAAACATGTAACCAAATCCCAAGGATGCCATGGAACCAGCTGGCCACACCCCCTGGCGCCAGTCAGGCTTGGTTCTCACTTGGTGTCTTCCACCCCAGTGCCGGTGAGATTTTTTATCCTGTCCTAAAAAGCAGTGTCCAGGGCTGGCTACTTTTTTGATAATCTACTCGGCTTCATTCCCCTCACCTTCTTACCCACTGCCGAACAAGGACAGGCCTTCAGCGACGACGACCCTGAAGTCATTCAGACTCCCAGTAAATCCTGGAGACTGGGTCCCACTCATCACCGCCCACTGGCCAAGGCAGGGAAGGAAAAGGGCACGGTTGCAAAAGGGTGTTGGTAGCAGATGCTGGAACCACAGAAAGGTCATCTCCACTTAACTCCCAACTCGACAGGAAATTCAGAAATCTGAACCTCCCATTCCTCAAGGCAGAATGGAGAGGGGCAGGGTCCTCTGACGGCTCCAGCTTCCTGCCCTCTCCCCAGGCGGGCTCGGCTGGCTGGTGAGGCACTAACCTTCCTGATCCTGATCACCCATCTGTCCAAAACGGGAAGCTTGTGCCAAGCCTAAACCATGCCTCCCCAGCTTTCTAATTTTGTGGTGTGCCCACAAATTTCTAAATTTGCCATAACACGTACGGAGACTCAATGGGGTAGGAAGAACAGGAGGCAGGCCTCTGGCACACAGACATTTGGCTGTGCCAAGAGGGGGAGAAGGAAGAAAAGGGGAGTGAGTTGGTAGGAGTTGGGTTGAGGGGGTGGGGACTGGCACTGCAAGTTTGAGCTCCAGGAAGCATCGGGTGCTAATGCCACAGTCAGAACCTTGGGAGCATTTACTGAGAATGCCCTGCTAACATGCCTTATTGGGTGAGAACCTGGGTGAGTGGACTGAGTCAAATAGTGAACATTCAGTTCACTCACCAACTGGGGAGCAGCTCGCTGAGTGCGGGAGGAGAGCAGGAAATGAGTGGTGCCCGGGAGCCTGCCCTGTGCCAGGCACCTGGCCCATCTCCCTCAGTCCCCAGGTGGCTCTTAGGAACGGGCATTATGATCGCCATTTGAGGTGATGAAACAGAGGCTCCCAGTTTGGAAGTGGATGAACTAGATGTGAACTCAGGACTACCCGCTTGCCCAGCGCTATGCTTCCAGGTGTGTCTTTGCCCTTCAGACTCAAGAGCTTGTGTGTGTGTGTGCGTGTGCACCCATGCACGTGCCGTGTACGGCGTGTTGGGGAGGGACAGGGCCATCGCTTTGGAGAGAGCTTCCTCCAGGCTCACCAAATCTAAGCAGGGGAAGAGGAGATACTGTGCTATTGTGAGAAAGGATTGGCTTCGGCTAGCTGTGCGACCTTGGGCGAGTCTCCTGTCTCTGCGCGTTTCACTGTCCTCTATTAGCTAAGAGAAAGCCTTTCTTAGCCAGGCTTCCTCATCTGGACCACAGAACCGGGGAAATGATGCAGTGACTATTTTCTCAACTCTGCCAAGGAGGGTGCATGACTCGTACCATTCTAGATGTTCAGGAAAAGCCAATCCGTGGCATTCAGTGGACAGCATAGGGCAAGAGGGCTGAATTTCCTCGGGAACCTGGCTGAGAATTCTAACTGGTCTCCAGGGCCTCTGTGGCCCTGTCATCAGGAGGTGGGTGGCCAGGGTGCCTTCCTCCGATACCAGAACTGGACAGGGGGACATTCCTGAGCACAGCCAAGGTTGCAATGAGGATACCAGACACCCTGGACCAGATTATTTAAAATGACAGTATCCTCTGTATGTATTTCCCTGTGTCATCCCTTAGCCTAGCTGCCACCTTTAAATGTGCCAATCTTGCCTCAGCTGTGCTTTGAGGAATCAAGGAAAAGGCTGGGGACAGATCTTTAAGGGGGTAAGCCCTACCCACCACTCTCTACCCTTAAGGCTAGCTGCATAGTGGGTGGGGATGGGGGCGGGGGGAAATAGCAATAATTGGCAAGAAATCTGAATGGGATCAATAATGAAGCACATGAGCCCCCCCCAAACACACACACACACACACACACACACACACACACACACACCTCCTACCCTCAGAGGAGTGGCATTTCTTTTGTTACAGAAGGTGGCAGTTCCCCAGCATGACAGAGCAGTCATTGTGCCCCAGGAGCGAGCAAGGCCCACCCATTCCTGATCCACCCAGAAAACAGTCTAGTAAGTGAGAGCACTCTTAGGCCCTCCTCACCTGCGGTTCCGCTCGGGAGCCCCCAGAGCTGGGGGTGGGTCCCAGGCAGTGGGAAGGTGCAGAGCACCGTGGAGTTCTGCAGCCACCCCCCACGGTTCTCAAGAAACACCAGCTCAGCAGTAGCCCTGGCAACATCTTTGCATCAAAAAGGACATATCTAGGCAGGACAGGTGCGTGCCAGGCTCTGGATCACTCCACAAAGTGGAGATGAGGCCAAAATCACCCCGAGGCAGGAAGGCAGAGGTGACATTTATTTCAAACCAATTTCCCCCGCTGTGGCACAGTCACTAACACCAAATGGTGGAGCCGGGCGGCGCTGTGTCAGGGACCATAAAAGTGGGACGTGCGAGTGAGCGAGGGCGGCCCCCAGCCTGCCGCAGCTGCCATGAGGGGGCAGAATCTGCTGACGAGGCTGCCTGCAGGCCTGAGGGCAGCCTGAGCTGAGCACCGGAGACAGGCCAGGGACAGAGACACCCAGAAACAGGTCTCCCACCCCAGTTCTACCGATGATCAGCTGTGTGACTCTAAATGAGCCACTCACTCCTCCGCAGGGCTGCCTCCTGATGAGGACGTAGGATCACTTCTCAAGCGGCTGGTCTCGCCGGAGCAGAGAGCAGGGGCCATGGGAAGACTCCTAGGTTCCCTGAGCCTCAGTTTCCCCATTTATAAAAAGGTGGTGACGTTTATAAATGGGGAACTATTTTAGAGCCCGACTTGGGTTCTAGCTAAGGTCTGCCACCCTCTCCCGAGTTCTCACAGTGGCCTCTGCAGCAACCGCGGGTGAACGGGAGAAGGGCTCCCGCTCAGAGCCCTCAGCGGCTGGCCCAGAGCCAAGGGCTGGACGGATGCATCCATGAGCAGCTGCCTGCTCCTGCATGAGGGATTCTCGCCTGAGAGGAAAGAGACCTGCCCCAGGTCCCGCAGCTGATAGAACTGACCTCTCATCCTACTCTTTGGGCCCCCAAACCCGCTGCCCCTCCCACCCCGCCACACTTTCAGAAAAGAACATGGCAGCCGGTGAGTGGAGGGGAGAGGAGGATGGTGAGGTCTAGGTCCCTCGAATCTACCAGCCTCTCAGTCAAACCCGCGTCTGCTGCCTTTCCAGCCCGCTCACCCCGCTCATCCTGAGGGGGGTTCCCTCCCTCGGACGCAGGGAGGACTGCCAGTCGCTGGCGAGGGTCTCTCCGCGTCACCTGAAGAAAAGCTTCTGGAATTTAACTTTCTAGGCCAGGCAGCCACAGCCTGGCCCCACTCTGTCCTCGCCGCCCTGCTTTTCGGACCCTCAGAAGCCATTTTCCCCGGTCCTCTCTCCCAGGACTGGCAACCCCTCGCCTTCTCATGGGCTTGTCAAGGCAAAGCATGTCCTTGTCCGCCGTCTGGTCTGACCCTAGCAGAGCCAGTCAGAGCTGAGAGCCCTGAGGGGGGACTCGGGGTGGGGTGAGGAGGGGCCCGATGTTTCAGGAGCAGAGCGGGGACTGGGTGGCACAGGCACCGAAGGCTGGCCAGGGGCGCCTCACCCTTTCCTCCGGCGCCTCCTCTGTCCCTAGGAAACAGCAAAGGCAGAAATGACAGCGCCCGGATCAGAGGGCTCAGGGCGGGCAGGGCGGCACTCCCGGGGGGTGGGGGGGCAGGTTGGAGAGGCCACTCCCTCCCGGCACATGCACACGCTAAGCACCGTGACCACATTACAATCACCCAGGGACCTTTTTAAAACTCTGTGCTTGCTCTCTCACTCCAGGCCAATTAGAACCAGATTTCTGTGCGTGGAGCTCCGGCACGGGTTTTGTTTAAACCTCCGCATCGATTCGGTCGCGCAGCCAGGACTGACCACCCACTAGGACTCCTTGAGAGCAGGGCCGGGGCCCTCGTTGAGAGGAAAACCTACTCAGGGGGTGACCTCCTCCTTTCTCTGTCTCGTTCTCCCTTCTCACTCCAGCTCACAGGCACCCCTTCCTGACGACACCCTGGCTCTGCCCTGGACTCATAGGGCCCTGCCCCATCAGAGCCATCGGGCGGCAGACAGGGGTCTGCTAAGCTATTGGGGAAGTTGCCAAGAAGCCAGCCAGGCCCAGGTGAACGGAGAGGGCAAAACTGCTATCCCAGAAATGCCCATCGACCCCTCCCCACCGCACATCTCCATGGCAACCCACACAGAGCTGAGGGCCTTGTAGAACCCCCTACCCACCCCAGCACTGGCGCAAGTGCCCGGGCACCACCAGAGCCCAGCCATAGGCGATGAGTGAGCATACCTTTACCAGCACCCCGACAGGCATCCAGGGCCAACCCCATTCTGGGAAGCCCTGTCTTTCTTCTCTTGGCCCATCTCTTCTCTGGCTGACATGCCAGGCACTGGGGCAGAGAGGGGGAGGGCAAGGAGGGGGGGTGAGGGCAACAGTGAACAAAGTTGATCTTTCCTCCCCACAGAGCTGAGCCACATGGAAGGAACTGTACTCCCCATTGTACAGGTGGGGGCACTGAGGCCCCCATCACCAGGCAGAGGCTGGGCCCGCCCAGGTCCCTCTGCATGGTGAGCCCAGTCCTTCTGTCTAATCCCGTTGTGAAAAGCAGCAGGATGCCCTCTGTGTGGACGAGAAAGCAGAGGTCACGTAGAGGGAGGGGGCTGGAGCCAAGCGCAGGCTCAGGTCCGAGAGCCTGAGATCCGAGAGCCCGAGGCCTCCGTCTGCCTGCCTTGCCCTCCCTCCCGCTCCCTCCACTAATGAAAATTCTGAGAGCGGCAATGAAATCCACCTTAATAACGCTCGTTAGAAATATGCTAATAGGAGGAAGCTGATATCATATGCCCCGAAACCCGAAGGGAAGAGGCAAAAAATTCAATATTGAGTTTTGTCTCATTTCAAAGCCACTTTCAAAGTGGCCATAAATCTTCCATGTGACGTGACATAACAAAGGGCTGCCAGCAGCTCGGGTGTTAAGAATTAGCAGTTGCAGGTGCTGAAGTGAATGCGTTTGACTTTCAAGCCCTCCCTACATGGAGGGGGAAGGGACCAACTTGGTCCGAGGCGTGGGCTGACCTATCCTCACAGCCCCACCCTGTGGGCCCTGGGGCTGAGCTGGTGGCTGTGAGAGGCTGCAGAATGTGCCAGAAGCATGAGAATCAGGAATCAGCAAGGCTCTCCTTGAACCCGTGCTGAGATGGGGTTGAACACCCCCTAGGTACGTGGTTCTGGGACAAATCCCTAATGTGACTGAGCCCCGCTGTCTGGCTGTGAGGTTGGCGAGAGCATGTAGACATGCCTCGGAGGACCACGTGTCGATGGCTGATGGCACAGAGGTGTCGAGCACGTGCTCTCCCATCAGCCGGCCTAAATCAAGAACCAGCTCTGTTAATGACTAGCCGAGTGACGTTGGACAAACGACTTAATCTCACAGAGGCTCTGTTTCCTCATCTGCAAATGGAGGTGGTAATTGTATCCGTTGTGAAAATTAAATGAGGTAATTACACACAGTATCGGACAAACTGCAAAAACTCGTCCAACACAGCCGCTCTCACTCTTGGGCGCACAGCAAACAGTAGCCGCTGTGTACGCGCTGTCTCCGTCCGTTTCCCAAACCCCCTGTTCGCCGCCACCGATGGAAACCCCTGGGTGCTGTCTCATGTCCCTTTTCGTTTTCGATGTGCTGGGTAACTCTGGGAAACTGACGGAGCCTCTCTGATTTCTAAGTGTCTATTCTACAAAGTGAGGTGGTCGTTCCTGCTTTGATCCGTCTAGCGCAGTGATTTTCCACCCAAAGTGCCACAAGGCCTTTTAAAACATGCAATGCCTGACTGTTTAGTCAGGGGCACTGACCTCTTTTCCCTTAGATTGTCAAATAAAATAAAAATTAAAAAAATGACAACCGCCCACATAACAACAGCCATCTGGTATGAATGAGTCAAAATTATACCTTTTCTTTTTTTTGTCAGATCAGCAAAAAATATAATTTGTGTTTGTGTGTGCCACAGAATTTACGTAATTAGTTTATATGCAGCATGAGATGAAAAAGGTTGAAAATTGCTGATATAGAGAGGGGGCTATAAAAACCAAAAAGGTAATGCAAGTACAAGCACTTTGAAGTGTGTAAGAAGTGGCCAGGTGGGGGAATTTCAGCCTTGGCCTCCAGCGGGAAGGCTTTCTAGCTGCCAGGGCTGGCCTCCCGGCTCAGACAGCAAGGACAGTCTCTCCCAAGACCTCAGAGGAAGAGTCTACACTTCCTCCAGACAACAGTGACAGCAAATGGCAACTTCCCGTTCCTGCCGATGTGTCTCTCAAGTCCCTCCTCCCGGACAGGTGCGTGTCTTCATGCTCTGTCCTCGAAAAGGAAGGGACAAGCCAGTGGTCGCCCTGTGGATGGGAGCTCCCCCGAGGCTAGAACAGTTTATTTTTGTTTTTAATGGACAATATGGAGCCTTTTCACGTGTGATTTCACCGGGTTCATGCCAGGTCCGACCGCCACTCCCGCCTCCCACACGTCTCCACCCCGTCAATGACAGGAATCCCCTATCAGTGTCAAATTGCTAGTTGTTTTTCCCCCCTCAATTTCTGAACTTATCTCACTATAGACCCAACAGCTTGTGAACCGGCATCAATCCATAGCGTACACTTTGAGTAGCCGGAAGGCAGTGGGGGCAGAGAACAAGCCAGGTTCTCAGCTCCCGGTCCACCTTCTCATGGAATGTCCCACCTCCTTCTCACCTGCTTGCCCTTCTCAGCCCATGTCCTCTCCTCTGCCTTTGCTTTCTCTAGTTTCTTCCTACGGGTTCCCATGATGCTCCCACCTGAAAAGTCCAGAGGCCATTCTTTCCCACGCAGGTGCAGGCATAGTGTGGCCACCTGTCCTGACCTGGGGTTGAGAGGTGGGGGATGGAGGCCAGTTCGATCCCCTGGATCTCTTCACCTGCCAGTGAGACCCAAAGGTGAGTGAACCTCAGGCATCTCATCTGTTCCAACACTGCCCTCCTCAACCTCCACCTCCCCTAGAGGCTCTCACTCACAGATCCTTTGTGGCCCCTCCACCTCCCTTTCCCAATAACCACAGCCACAGATGCAGGGCCCATGGAGCTCCCTGGCCAGTGGCATCAGCAAACTCTCCAAAATTACCCCCCAAGCCCTCTGTGATCTGGCACGTCATATTGCCAGGAGGTCTAGATGGGCTTGCTTCCTGATGGGAGAAAGGACAACAGCCCCAGATCAGAGCCCACTCTCCTTGTCTCCATGTAACCTTGCCAATCATGTGGTCTCTCTGATCCTTGGTTTCCCCACCTGTAAAGTGGGGCTATTCATAGGACCTACTTCTAGGGGTCATTGTAAGGACTGAGAAGGAGTCAGGGCAGCCTGACTGTTTTTAATTCTTATTGGTGGGGATGCCCACGATCTCCTCAGGCTAAGTCTATCTCCCCACCCAGTCCCCATGCCCAGGTACCTCCGGAGCTGGACAGACCACATTCCCACCAGCGGCACTCAGAATGCAGCCACGGGGTTCGGCGAAACGTATCAAGCGCAGAGCCTCCTGTCACCCACCTACAAAGGTTCACTGCAGAAGTCAACAGGAGGGAGGGGGCTTGGCCCACTCGTAAACATAACCACGTAAGGAACAAGCCTCATCTTGTAATTACACCACTGATAGAGATCTACCATGCCATGTAGCGGTTTTAGAGCCTGCACCTTCCCCCCAGGCCTCGGAGCAGCACCCAGTCCTCAGAGCCAGCAGCGGCCTTGGGCCGAGAAGAATGCCTTTTCCACGGCTCCCTTGAAGTGGGGCCCCCTGAGCCCCCTGGAAGTCAATGATCAGCATCTGGCTAATGAACGTGAGATGCCCCATTTCGCTCAGTCCCGACCAGCTCCCCCTTTCATGTGGCTCTGGGGAGGCAGAGCTGCTCTGATCCCTCAGAAAGCTGTGGTCCCACCTGCTCCGGAGCAGGGGGCAGGGCCGCCCAGGGGAAGTCGGCGGTTCAAAGCCAGCCTGGCAGGCACGGTGGCGTCCAGTTGGGATCAGGAATAATTAGGACATTCCAGACCGTGAGAATCAATAACATAATTAACAAATATTGTGCTATTCTTCAGAATCTTGCTACAAATTATGCTGCCTTTGATCAGACAATGTTCCCTGACTGTTAATGACATGTAACGTTAATTACCAGAGAAAGGCAACTACTCGGAATGAAGACTTCCTTGGAAAGTAATTAATATCCTTTGAGGAGGGCCTCTGAGAGGGACTTCCTCTCGCCCTCCCCCAGGTGTGGTGACTTAGTAACCTCAGGAAACCCACTCTCCTTGTCTCAGTGGGCAGGCCTGTATCCCTTAGGAAGAGAGTATAGCACATAGCAGGCCTGCTATAAAGATTTGTTAGCTGAATGGAAGAATGTGTGAATGAGTAAAGAGGTTCACCTGGGAATCTCAGGGCTTGAGGTGGGGGAAACACTTTGAATCATAATCTAGTCCCCTGTTTTCAAATGGGGAAACTGAGGCTCAAAGGAAGAAAACCATGCCCCTTGTCACCGATTAAGTTTGGATGAAAACTCAGGTGTCAAGCCATCCGTCCCATCCCCTTTCCACCACCATCACCCTGCTCAGCGCCCTCTCCTTTCTCTCCCCCTTCCCTCCTCCTCCAGGCACCTTCTGTGGCCCTCGGTCCCCTCACTCCCTCCTCAGTCCTCTAGTGGAGAACCCCTAACATGCCAGGCCGGCCTTTCACGCTGATCCTGTCGCTTTCCTCCGAGGCTCTCAGCTCTGATGGGAAAGGACACGGGTTTGTGTGACTTCCACACCCCAGCACTGACAGCTCCCTTGGAGCCAACGACGCGATGGACCGAGCTCTGTAGTGGATGGGCCGATGGAGAGAGTAAGGCGGGTGCCCCTTAGCTTAATGAAATGCCCAGGAGAGAAACCAGCTCAGACATCCCACTTCTTGCTCCCTTCAGACTCCAAGCTTCTCCCAGGTACAGAGGAGCCACTCCCCACCTGCCTCTCCAGGAGCATCTGGAGGACAGAGATGGCCTGGGCCCGGGGCTTTGGAATCCTGGCACTGGGCTCAAGCTCTGCTTCCATCTCCCTGTGGAGCTCCCTGAGCAATCTGTGCCGTCTTTCCAAGCCACAGTCACCTCACCTGGCGGCCCGGCAGCTCCGGTCACAGGAGCGCGTACATATAAGCTCCCTGCGTGCCAGATCCCCTCATCCTCCCACTGGCCTGCGCTGGGTTCCAACCCAGACCCGGGTGATGGGTATCCGCAGCTTGGGGAGCAAAGCTCAGGGTGCTGCCAACCCCAGCTCCCCAAGGATAGCCACCCCTGAGCTCCCCGGGAACCTGCTTCCCCAAAGGCAGGCGGGAAGCCCCGCTCTGACACCAGGCAGGAGCCGCGCCGCGTGAGACAGGCCTCCGGCAGCGCCAGCAGGCGTGGCTGAAGTAAATGATAGTGTAACCCTTGCTGCCCGAAACAACAACATCATAACTGTCAGAGCAATTTTCCCCCTCAGTAGTTTAACACCTGAACTGTTGCTGCCCTCCTCCCCCGCCACGCTCGCTCGCGGGCGCTCTCTCCATCTCGCTGCGCAGGAGTCAGCCCGCCAGGAGCCATCTCCGGTGGTTGCCTCCAGGAGCCCAGGGCTGCAGGACCGGTCAGCACACAGGCCTTCCAGAGGAGCAGGAAGGAAAAGCCACAGGCTCACACGCCTGGTCCAGCAGCTGTCAGCATCTGGGCTACAAATGATCCAGGGGCATAACAAGGAGTTTCAACATGAGACAGCCTCTGACTCCCTGTCACAGAGATGCCGTTACTGGTTTCTATTGGCTGGGATCGTGCTTATTTCCTAGAATGAAGCAAAATGCTAGAAGGGCAGGAGGGACAGAGGCACCTCTAAAATGCACCTTTAAAGTGTCTGTTGGAGGCCTGCCAGAGGAAGACACACACGCCTGGGTGATAGTCAAAATCCGTAACAGCTGGTGGGGCAGAGGAACGGACCAGTTGCCCTCCTGTTGAGCCAGTGTACCCCTTTAAGTTGATGGATCTTGGTGTGGTCTCGGTGGGGTGGGTCCCAGGGGGGAGCTGGAGTGGCAGAGAGCAGCCCTCAGGGGACCCGGGGCAGCAGCACAGCTATTTACCAACCAATATGGAAGATGTTCAGTATTTTAACAACCAACACACAGACACACACCACACACACACCACACACACACACACACACACACACCACACACACACACACACACACCACACACACACACATACACACACACATACACACACACACACACCACACACACACCACACACCACACACACACACACCACACACACACACACCACACGCACACACATACATACACACACACATACACACACACCACACACCACACACACACACACACACACCACACACACACACACCACACACACCACACACACACACACACACACACACACACACACCCCACACACACACACACCACACACACACATACATACACACACACACATACACACACACACCACACACACCACACACACCACACACACACACACACACACCACACACACACACACACCACACACACACACACAGGTTACTCCAGCAGAAACTCCCTGCTTTCCTGGGGAGTTTCTCTGACAGCCAACAGATTCCCTTCAGGAGAAACCAAGGGCTGAACCAGGGGCGGGGTCTGAGCAGAGTGGGGATGTTAGAGCAGGAAGGGATGGCTGAGAGGGTCCTGCCCAACCTGGGTCGGCAAATGTGTAAACTGAGGCTGCTCCTGGGACTCAGGAGCAGGGCCTGAATAGGACCGCGCCCTTGCAGAGCTCGCTGTGCTGACTCTGCCACCACAGCTAAGCCCGGGTCCCAGGTCACCACGCTGGGCAGCAGTCAGTGATGCCCACCAGGGCGGGACAAAGGGGAGATGAGGAACTTGCCCACATCTGCCTCGGGTGAGGGCAGGGAGAGTGGGGGCAGGAAGGAGGTTGGACAGATCCTAAGAGGCGGGGCTCTGTGAGCCTGGGAAGAAAGCACACCCAGATTCAGGATGTGAGGCAGAGGTTAAGGGGTCGGGTGTCTGATGTTCACACCATTGCTGATTTCCTCCTGTCTCGTGGCCTTAAATAGCATCTGTTAAACAACGAATCACTCCCAAATTTGTGATTTCAGCCATTTTTTGCCCATGCATTCCAGACGTGTGTTTCCACCTTCCTTCTCAGTCTCCCTACATGGATGTCTAGCAGACATCTCAAATTTACTGTAACATGCCCCAAACCTGCCCTCCCACACCCTTCCCATTTCAGTGATTCGGGCAGAGAATCTTGAGTCATCCTTGATTCTTTTCTTTCTCTCACACCCCTCATCTCACCTCTCAGCAAACTCTGTTGGTTCTTCCTGCAAACTGTATCCTGAATCTGATTCCTCTTCCTACCTCCACTGCCCCACCCTGGTCCCATCACCTCTCCCCTGTCAGCAGCCTCCTCGCTGCCTCCCTGCTTCCACCCCTGCCCTGTACTTGGTGACTTGCTTCCATGGTGATCACTACTCTTCCAAGCGAGTGGTGGGCGAGGGTAATGGTTAAGGTAACTAGACGTCCCGCTTTTGGCGGGACAGTCCCGATTTTTAACAATTTGTCCCGCATCCCACGGCATTTTAAAAAAGTCCCAATTTTTGGAAAGAATCTTTTAAAATTTTTGGACTTTTTAAAAACGTCACAGGACGCGGGACAAATTGTTAAAAATCGGGACTGTCCCACCAAAAGTGGGACGTCTGATCACCTTAGTAATGGTACCCCAGGGTGGCACCCACCACGGAGCCAGGCCTTGCCTCTTCCCACTGGAAACCCTGTCGGGAAGCTGCTGGGTCAGAGGTCAGGGGAGGGAGGAGTCAGGGACCAGGTGGTCTTGATGCCCACACCTGCATTTAGGGACACATCTGGTCCCTTCGGCAAAGGGACTCATTCCCAGAGTCTCCAGCTGGAAGGGAGCACAGAGGCCCTCAACGGACCTCCTGCCAGCATGTGGATCTTCTCACGGCAGCTCTGGGAGGGAGCCCGCAGCCTCTGCTCAGACCCGCCCCTGCCAGGACCGCATTCTGATTGCTCCCACACCTTCCCACACGCTGGTCCCACAGCGTTCCGTGCAATGTTCACGGCTGAACGTAAGTCCCCTTCTCACCGGCACGGCCCCCTGGAGGGCTTCCCACTGCGGAATCAGAGCTGCTGGCAACTCTCCCCACACCCTGGGAGTCACTGGGTCCCCCTGCCCCCTTCAGGGGGCCTCACCTGGCACGTCCCTGGACCCTTCTGGACACAGACAGCGCTGCTGGTGGCTCTGGCCGTGCTGTGGCCTGTGCTCCGCCCCCTGTCCCTGAGGCAGACGGGCAGAGCTGGACCTGAGGGAAGGGAGCAACCTCTCCGGATATCAAGGCTCCTGCCAGCCCCTCTAGCTGAGCTTTCTGCTTCTATGACTGTCCCCTTCCGGTTCCCTGCACCTTCTTTACCTATTAACTAAAACAGGCAAATCGTATCCTCCCGTCTGCGGAGCTCACAGCCAGTCCCTGAGCCTGAGCCTGAGCCCATCTCTGTCCAAGTCAGGGCGTCTAGACACAGGCAGTGTCCAAACTGGGAGGCCTCGGCACCTCAGTGCGATCCCTCTGGGTGGACACCCTCAGCCCAGCCCAGCCCAGCCCTTCCAGGAGGCCGGAGCCGGAACTCAGATGCTTCAGCGCCAGCTCCTGCCACGGGCTCTCTCCCTGCTCACACTGTGCTTCCGGTGAAGCCCGGGCTCTGGAATTGACACACCAGACACGGACAAGGCATCTACATTACATACAGCCACAATTCCAGGGCAAATGCTGCCACCGTCCCGATCACAACTGGCAGAATGGCATAAGTCTTTGAAAACGCAAACCAACTCGGCTTTAATGAGACAAAGTGTAAGTATAACCAATGGACACAAAACTCTGGGGAGGGAGGGCATGTCTGAGGGGGGGCGGGGGCAATGGTATATGTACAAAGATAATATTTTAATTAAAAAAATTTTAAAAATGAGTCAAAGTGATTGAAGAAGCCTAAGTGTCCTGTCCCACCGATGTCACTGTGCACACCCAATGTCACAGCAGCTACAAGACCCCTCACTAGGTCACACCAGTCGGCCACTGCGGCTCTAGAGCCACATGTGGCTCTTTGGCCCCTTGAGTGTGGCTCTTCCACAAAATACCACAGCCTGGGCGAGTCTGTTTTGAAGAAGTGGCATTAGAAGGAGTTTAAGTTTAAAAAATTTGGCTCTCAAAAGAAATTTCAATTGTTGTACTGTTGATATTTGGCTCTATTGACTAACGAATTTGCCGACAACTAGGCCACAGGGAATCAACAGCTTAGGGGGCACTAACTGGAGGGGGCCACCCAACTTCACCAAGGTTTGGTGCCAGGTCTTCTCTGTAGCCGCCCCCCAGCACCACCACCCACAGCCCTACAGCAGCCCCAGCCCCAGAATCTCCTGCCACCTCTGCCCCTCGGCCCCTGCACGCATGTCGTTAAGAGGGGACATTGTCGGAAGCACTTAAGCAGCACGCCCAGCCCCCGAGCACCTGTCCCACAGATGCCTGACAGAGGAAGATAAATATATTTGTAATATACAGCAAAGTGAATAACAAAGAATGCATAGAGTTGTCTTTGACAAAGCTGACAAGCCAGGGCTGGCCGCTTTAACCAGCTCCCAGCTGAGCCCAGGAAATCTGCAGGAACACAGCTCTGACCTTTTGGCCCAATTTCTAAAGGGAAGGTTAAAGTTTTGCTGCAAAGGATGGTGTGGTGTGTGTGTGTGTGTGTTTTAAATGTAAATGAAAGAAGGGTATGAAGTTGTGTATGTGCGCCGGCCTCCGAGGTGGTAATGGGAACATGGGAATAGAATTTTATTTTAAATTAATCCCTGGATGCCCCCCCCCCGCCCCGCCTCCCACCATGGTCCTCGGAGACGCTTGCCTCTGTGGGTGATGCCCAGCGGTTCCCATCTGTCAGATGAAATGCTCGCTTGCGAATAGGCTGAAAGTGCATGTGGCTGCAGATTTCAAAGATTCATTCATATGTTGCCAGAAAAGGGCCTAAACATTTAAAATGTCACTTTTTAAGCCCTGAATCGTTTTTGTCCCCCTAACCGAAAGGACTGCTGGGAGTATCCACGTGACAGCCGTACCATGGTATTCCTCTTCCCGAGGGCAGTCAATAGCCAGGAGCTCTGTATGGAAAGCTGAGGAAATCTGGTTTAACTGCAGCCAACCCTTTAACGTCCTCCCTTTCCAAAGGCAAGCTTCACAAGAACACAGCCTCCTCTCCCCAACGGACGAGACCATCTGGACCCAGCCTCAGAGCGGCTTCGTGGAGCCTGCCCGCTCTGTGCCCGAGCTCGGAAGAGGACTGGGGACCAAGGTTTGCAGAACAGCTGCTGGCCTTGAGCCCAACAGCCCTTTACACCCACTTCCGGAGCAGGGTCCTAACGTGCACATCAGGATCACCTATCATGCATAGTGACAGGGGGGATACTAGACTTTACAGGGTGGTCACTGCATAAGGTATATAAATGTCTAATCAACTGTGCCATATACCTGAAATCAACATACGACATGTAATTGAAAAATAATACAAAAATTAAGAAAGAAATCACCTAGGGAAGCATGGGGGGAAGGAGATTTTAGAAAATGCAGGTTCCTGGGCCCCCACCCAGCCCCGCTGCTGGGACTCTCCACAGATGGAGCCCAGGCAGCAGAGCTCTGGAAGTTTCTCCGGGACCCTCCTGAGCGGCCAGGCTCCGGAAGCAGGGGCCTCACAGCCCTGATGAGGTGACGGAACAGTATCGCTGCTCACATATTTCCTCCAGCTTCTGGTGCCTGAACTCCCCCTTCGGAGAGGGGCCCATTTCTATAGCACTTCCCACTCACACACGGACCACATTTCAAGACAGGCCGGACAACCAGCTCCCGTTTCTGCTTAAATATTTCTAAGCACTCAACCCTGTGAGTCTGAACTCTAACATTCTGAGACAAACCTAAGTTGCCTCTCTTCTTAAATGCCCTGTGGAATGGGAGAAAATATTTGCAGACCTTCTATCTGATAAGAGGCTAATATCCAAACCATGTAAGAAACTCATGCAACTCAATAGCAAAATGATGATGATGATAATCTGACTTAAGAATGGGCAAAGGACCTCAATAAACATTTTCCCAAAAGAGACATATGAATGGCCATCAGGTAAATGAGAAGGTTCTCAACATCAGTAAACATCAGGGAAATTCAAATTGAAACCACAATGAGCTATTATCTCACACCTGTTTATCATCAAAAAAGATAAGAAATAAGTGCTGGAGGAAAGGAAACACTTATACACTACTGGTGGGAATACAAATTGGTGCAGCCACTATGGAAAAGAGTATGGTGGTCCCTCAGAAAACTACCATATGATCCAGCAATTGCACTTCTGGTTATATATCCGAAGGAAACGAATCACTATCTCGAGGAGATCTGTACTCGCACGTTTACTGCAGCATTATTTATAACAGCCAAGACATGAAGCAACCTAAGCGTCCATCGATGGAAGAATGGATAAGGAGAATGTGATCTCTATCTATATATAATGAAATATTATTCAGCCATAAAAAGAAAATCTTGCTGTTTACAGCAACACGGAGGACCTTGAGAATGACAAATATTGTACAATCTCACTTATATGTGAAACCCAAAATAGCAAAACTCGTAGAAACAGAGAGCAAAAGAGTGGTCTCCAGGGACTGGGTGTTGTGGGAAATGAGGGTATATTGGTTAAAAAGCACAAGCTTCCAATTATAAGATGAATAAATTCGGGCGATGTAATGTAGAGCATGATGATTATAGTTAATAATAGTGTAGTACATATTTGGAATTTGCTAGATCTTAAATGTTACACACACACACACACACACACACACACACACGCGCGCGCGCACGCGCGCGCGGTAAGGGCGTGAGGTGATGAAGTGTGAACTAACTTTATTGTGGCAATTATTTTGTAACATAAGACCATCACATTGTACCCCTTAAACTTACACAATGTTATATGTTAATTATGTCTCAATAAAGCTGGAAAACAAACATTTTAATGCCCTTACTCTTTATGTTACATTTTAAGCTATTGTTTATACCTAAGTCTGAATGAGGTTCAATTTTGTTGTTGTTGAAGAATTGATCTTACAGACTTTCCATGTGCCTGAACTTGGCTTGAGCAATAATGATATCAAGTCTGTCCAGACCCATGATCTTCACATTTGATTTCCAACAATCCTCTCACAGTTGTTGCCGCCTCCACCTTCTAGATGAGAAAACTGAGGGTCAGAGAGTTTTCAAGATTTTCTCCCAGACCTGGGGCCAGCAAATGCTGCTGTGTTCTGGCACAGCAAGAAACATTTCTACCAGATGTGCGAGCCCGCCCTACAGTGTCCACCCAGTGGCTGTGGAGTCTCTGCTTGAGCATCTCCAGTGATGGGAGCGCACTCCTTCCTGGGGCTGGTCCAGCCCTCCTCTCTCAGGTGGGAGGAGATGTTGTGTAAGACAAGGAGCCAGGAGAGCATCCACTCTGAGGCAGCAGTAATGAGGGAAAACATCTAGAGTACAGCTCCGAAGATCCTTGAATAAGATGAAGTAACATATACTTACTTTATCACACAAAAAATTTTAGACTGAAAAAAAGAGGGACAGAATGCCCACAATCACTGCCTATAAATAGCGTAGGGTTGTGTGGGTTCAGGAATACGATGCAGCATCGTAAAAGGAACTGCTGCCACCCACAGCAACATGGCGTTAAGCTGAGCTCAAGAAGACAGACCCAGCCGAAACCGGTTTGGCTCAGCGGTAGAGCGTCTGCGGACTTCAAGGTCCCGGGATCAATTATGGTCAAGGGCATGTACATTGGTTGCGGGCACATCCCTGGTGGGGGGTGTGCAAGAGGCAGCTGGTCAATGTTTCTCTCTCATCGACGTTTCTAGCTCTCTATCTCTCTCCCTTCCTCTCTGTAAAACATAAAATATATTTAAAAAAAGAAAAAAAAGACAGACCCAGAGTGCTGCCTGTATGCCTCTGTTTACATGGAGTTCAAGGACAGGCAAAGCCAGTGGGTGTCAATAAGAGCAAAAATGAGAGTCACCTCTGGGAGGGGAGAGGGCATTGACTGGAAGGAGCATGAGTAACCATCCAGGGTGATAAAAATGTTCCATATCCTGACCTGGGTGGGCGCCACCCAGAATTACCTATCCATTTGTATGATTTACACACTTTGATGCTTGTAGATTATGCCTCAATGGGAAAGAAAATAACGTATTTTTAAAAAGAAAATAAAAATCTAAAAAAGAAAAGGAACATGATCAAATCACTTCATGGGTAGAGGTTAAGTTCAAAAGCTATCAAGTAAAGGAAACACTGCGTAGTCAAAATTGCCCTTGCAACCCCATGAAGATTCATACACATGGGTGTACGCAGCCCTGTAACACAATGCGTATACACTCTAAAGTTTGAATAACACTAAGTTTGACAGAGGCTAGAAAAAAAAATGCCATGAGGCCTGAATGCCAGGGCCGGTGGTCACCTTTCTTTACGGTAACTGTCACCTCGTGCTGGGTAGCAGGGGAGGGAGGAGGAAATCTAAGGGCCTGCCCACCCCTCCGGGCTTGTTCTGCCCTGCTTTAACACTAAGCCACTCTACATGTTTAGGGATAAAGCTGGTTTGCTCATTGAAGAGGGAATGAAGTGAGCTGGGTTCTGAAGCCAGCAGGGAAGTCCAGCACAGCCATGACTCTGTCTTTAGGTTCCTGTGGTTTGGCCCCAAGGAAGAGAAAGAAGATGGAAACACTAGGAAGAAGGATTCCAGTGTGAGAGAAAGAAGAGATTGTGTACCAGCGTGGGGGACCTCTCCAAAGATGGGCTGGGAGGTAGTGAGCTCCCCGTCAGCAGAGACGGTGCATGAGCTGAACGCTCGGACCAGGGGACTTCAGACGCCCCTTCTCTCCGGGGGCTTCTGAGCCGGCCAGATCCCCTGGCTCCCTGTCCTGGGCTTGTCCCTTCAGCCCACAGCTGCCCTGACAAGATGTGGACCTGGTGAGAGGGACCTGCCGGGGACTAAAGGTGGCAGTCCTAATAGCGGATGGCTCTGCTGCCCCTGATAATTTACGGCCTCCCTCCTGAGTTATGGGAAGGCGGGCAGAGCCTATAAAAAGGCGCCATCCGGGCTGTGGGGCGCCCCAAGCATCAATCAGCCACAGTCTGACCACTGGAGCAGCGTGAAGATCAGTCTGCTGGCTTCTCACCTATAAATCCTCCCTCCTGCTCGGGACGAGCAGATCTGTCATATTTAAGAGCTGCGTATACCGTGGTTTAATTCCAGGGATGTATGTGGCGGGCGGGGGAGAGTGAGGCGGAAACAGCCCTAAATGAAGCCTTCAGTTGTCTTCATCTCCCATCAGAGGCCCCGAACCCACCTCCCTCCGGTCTTGCCCCTAAGCAAAGGGTGCTGAGTGAGCACAGGAGGAAGAGCCACTCGCCAGGAGTGGGGCTGTTGGCGGGGGTAAGGGGCCCAGCGTGGCCTGAACAAGGCGGAAAGCACCAAGGTGGAGCCATCGTGCCGCTGCTGGAGGCTGGGAGTGGACAGCCTTCCTGCATCTTCTGTTACCGCAGGGACTTTAGGATGACCAGACGTCCCGCTTTTGGCGGGACAGTCCTGATTTTTAACAATTTGTCCCGGGTCCCACGGCATTTAAAAAAAAAGTCCCAATTTCTTTCCAAACATTGGGACTTTTTTAAAACGCCACAGAACTCGGAACAAATTGTTAAAAATTGGACTGTCCCGCCAAAAGCGGGACGTCTGGTCACCTTACTTCAGGAGAGCAGAGAAGGGCCGGACTGCCCTGGACTCAGAGTCACTGCACTGCACAACTCTGCAGGCGCCTTCACATCATTGCCAGTGCCAAAGGACGTGTGTCCCGCTGGACCCACATCAGAGGCCTTCCTTTCTGAGGGTGGAGTGGTGGAGAGAACACTGAACCGAGCGACGGGGGGCCTGGGTTCACCTGCTAGCTTCCTCTCTGACTTGCCGAGGGCCCTGGGCCGGTGCACCGCGTCTCTGAGCCTGTAAAATGGGGGCATTAATTCCTGTCCTGCGGGGCCTTTCTCAGCAGGCCTGGCATGTCTCCTGTGGGCTTTGTGGAGTGTGGAAAGAGGGCGGCTTCTACAGAGGACCCCTTCAGAGTCCATTCAGACCCCAGCCCCAGTTCCTCGCCAGCCTGTGACCGTCTGCCTTTCTCGGGGCCACACCTTTCCGACACAGAACCTGCAACAGCCGACAGGATGCCCAGCCAGGCACGGGTGCCCCACCATTTCTGAACTAAAAAGCAGTACGTGTGTCTGACAACCAGAGAGAACCCTGGAACTGGAACTGTTCCAGAGAGCCACGGCCATCTGTTTGCCAGGCCCAGGACGTGAAGGCAGCTGCCAACCGCTGTGCCTACCAGGGAGAGGGTCTGGGGGCAGGAGGAGCAACAACAGAGCCCAGGCCAGCTTTCCTGACAGGCCCACCCCCCGCTGCCGGGAGGCTCCAGCAGAACTGACCGCCCTCTGAGTGTGCCCGGGCTCACCCTCAGACCGGGGCGACACCCTGGCCTCCCCTCACAGCACTTTAGAAACAATATTCCCACAAAAGTCATAATGCTTCAAGAATGTGGACTTAGCTGCTGAGAACAATGACCAAAAAGAGGGGCGAGGGTGGGGGGATGCCGGAAACCGATCATTGTCACACTAATAGAAAGATGTACAGTCATGACATTTCAGAGACCCCTGATGCACACACTCTTCTCCCACTTCGTTGTTACAGCTAAAGGAGGAGGACCCTAAGGGAGAGAGATCTGTCTGGTGCTGCACAGCCAGGAAGTGAAGCTGAAATACCCATCTGGAGCCTTAACCTCCAGGCAGGACAAGCTGCAGTGAGCTGCTCCAAACATGGTACTTCTCAGTCTGTCTCCCAGGGGAGAGGGGTGGGCCTCAGCTCTGACAGGCCATGGCCGGCCTGGTCTCTGGAAATGCAGCCTCTGCCCTTTGGAGTCCCTCCTGCAATGGCTGCCTGGTGGGCCTCCTGGCCCCCGTGAGCCAGGTTCCTCCCAGCAGCCACAGTGAGCTGCAGAAAACAAAGATCGGACCCTCTGTCACTCCCCGCTCACAGCTCCTCTCCAGCTCCCTTCTGACTTCAAGGCCAAAACCCTCAGGTTGGCTATAAGGCCCCGCAAGCTCCTGCCTGCCCCGGCCGCCCCGCCTCCAACTGTTGTTCCCCTTGCCCTCCCCGACATGGCCTTTGTACATGCTGTTCCCTCTGCCTGGAGCGCTTTTCCCTTCACCCCCCTCACCTGGGATCTGCTGCCTGCCCTTCCGACTGCAGCTCAAACGGTTATTTCTAACCCCTCCGGCCCCTGCCCGATGGTTAGGCCTGCCTGCTGGACTCTGAGGCTTTGCAGCACCCATCGTGCTGTGAGTGTGTATCCAATTAATGATGACCTCATCCTGCACCACCCAATACACCGGCCACACTGGCCACTGGCCCCTCACACTGCTGAGCACTCGAAATTCAACTATGATAGTACGAACTGGGATGTGCTGTAAGTAAAAAATACCTCCTTAAGAATTGTTATGGTGCATGTTGAGATGATAATGCTTTAGATGTACTGGGTTAAATAAGATACAACGTTAAAATTAATGTCACCTGTTCTTCCTGCCTTTTTCATCAGGTTACCAGGAAATGTTTAACTGCATGTGTGGCTATGGGACTGCTCTGGTCCGCGTAGTGCCTGCCTCTGTCACTCAGGCCGTGCACTCTCTGGAGGTCCCCCCACTCCCTGTGGGCCCCTGCGCCTTGCATGGTGTGTGCCCACTGCAGGCACTCAAGAAACATTTGCTAAATGACTACACACCAGGCTGCCCATACCAATTTCAGGAAAAAGAAGTGATGCAAATAAGTGACCGGATCTCTCTGGTTTTCTCCCCACCCTCTCATCGCCCACCACCCCACCCTGTGCAACAAGGACCCAGACCTCGGTGGACTCCAGAGGCTGGGCCAGACCAGGAGAGGGCAGGCCTCACACTCAGTGAGGATGAGCAAAGGCTCTCTCTCTCCTCTCTCTCTTTCTCTCTGAAATATCATTTCTCATGGTTTGGAATGAAACCCATTATTCCCAATTAACCTGCGGTGAACCCACAGTGCTTGCTGGCTTGCCCATAATTATTCATCCATAATAATAGCTAAAGTAAATTCTGGCGCTTTCAATGAACACTGACATCTCCTTTGGGAAAACTTTCAAAGATGCCGCGTCCTTGGTTCCTTATCTGAGGCTTTGTTTCATGTTTGCGGTTAAGGCATCCTGGGCCAGAATAGCTCCATCCTGACACTGTGTCACCGGGTGAGCCTGGCAGGGCTGTCCTGCACCTTCCCACCCACAGGCAGACAGCGCCAGTCAGATGGCCAGTCACACACACACACACACACACACACACACACACACACATTTTTTGCCATTAGCCGGTCCTTCCCAAGGTTCCCTTCGCCCTGCCATCTCAGCAGCTGAGCTCCATGAGTCCACAGGAAGCATAAATCTTGGGCACAATTTATTTGGGGTTGTCAGATGTAATTTACTAAGAGTAACTATCTGCCAAAAAAAAAAATCCAACTACTCATTTTAAATTAAGTGTGGCTCCTTTTAATCATTCTCTACTACCTAGAACGTTGCATTAACGATGCAGTGGCCTTCCCCCTCTAATCACAATGATAATAATGAGGGCCTAAGTGCGGGACTGGGGTTGGCAACAGGGAGAGATGGGGCAGATGGAGGAAGGGTAGGGAGATGCCTCCTTCCTCTCAGCCTTGGGGAAGGGCGTCCTGTTCAGAAGAGGAAAGCCTCCTGCATTTTGCAGAGGAGACTGGCTAAGAAGGTGGTGGGTGGGGTGGGGAGGGGGGAAGTCTGCACCAGACACTAACAGCATGCTCTACTTAGGGGCATTTCTTCCTCCCATTACGAGAGCAGAGCCTCTGTTGAAACCGATTTGGCTCAGTCGGCCTGTGGACTGAAAGGTCCCAGGTTCGATTCCGGTCAAGGGCATGTACTTGGTTGCAGGCACATCCCCAGTGGAGGGCATGCAAGAGGCAGCTGGTCGATGTTTCTAACTCTCTATCCCTCTCTCTTCCTCTCTGTAAAAAAAAAATCAATAAAATATATTTGAGAGAGAGAGGGGGTGGGGAGAGAGGGAGAGAGAGAGAGAGCGCGCACAGCGCCTCTAACAAGAAAGCCTCGATGGTGGACAATCAACACAGGGACCCTGGTGGTGCAGGTCCCAGCCTCTCTCCTACCAGAAGGGGCATCTTTGGGCTTCAGCTTCCTGCCTATAAAATGCAGATCAGGCCTTCCTGCAAAGTGGGTTGAGTGATGGGATAACCTTGGAGAGTGTCCTATAGCTTTCAAACGTATCCTATAGAATGAAAGTAGTGACCACTGGGGCTCTGAAAAGCCTTCGAGGTGGCCTCTCTGGTGCCCCTGCCCACCTGCTGGGAGGGTGGGCTGTAAAGACTCACTTCCCCTCCCCCTCCCACCTGCTGAGAACTGCCCCGGTGACCAGAGCTCCCTGTCCAGGTCAAGAATGCCCTGTCCTGACCGCTCTCAGTTGATGACAAGTAACACACAAGGCTGGCTCTCTCCCATCTGGGAATCGCTCTGAGTTTGGTTCAGGCTCCAGAGCCTGCCCCCCTGGGACAGGCCAAGGCTAGACTTTCCTTCTCGGTTCTTTCTGAGAGCCCCCCAAAAATAAACTCCAGGCTGCTGCTGGAGTTGCTGTGACCACTGGGATGGAGGGAGGGAGAGATGGAGGGAGGGAGGCTGGGAGGGAGGGAGGGAGGGAGGACAGCCAATGTTTCTGCCAGACTCCCCAAAACAGATGCCCTCTTCGCTGAAGAAGAGACTGAAGAGGAGAAGAGTGGACAAGCCAGAGCAGGGAGGAAGGCAGGACTTCCACCAAAGTGAAGCAAGGCCCCAGCCTCAGCCCCTAGTCTAGGGGTGTCGAACTCAATCAGAGAAGGGGCCAAAATCTAAAATCCAGCCTAAATCGCGGGCCGAATGGTTTACTGAACAGTCATAAACTGTCATTGTGATGGAAACGCAGCGGAGTGCAGTGATGACAGCGCAGTGCGGGCCACATTGCAAGGCCTGGCGGGACGGATTTGGCCCGCGGGCCTTGTGTTTGACACATGTGCCCTAGTCCTTCCTGCTCCTGGAAGGATAGAGCTGATGCGGATGGTGGGATGGAGAGGACAGGGTCCCTCACCGGAAATGAGGCTGGGTTCTGTCTAGGATTCAGAGACCTTAACCCTACACTGCCTTGTGCTCCGCCCTTGGGGTGAGGTCCCTGGAGAAGGGGATGGAAGGTAGGAGGAGGGGCCAGCACTGGGTTCAGCGCTTGAGTCACCTGTTCAAGTCTCCACACACTCTCCCTGCCAAGTCTCTTTAACCCACACTGAGACCGCCTCCCCTGGGCTCCCCAATCCCATGTGGGGCGGGGTCACTCCCTGTGGATGCACCACCACTCTCTCTTCCTTCCAATGCCCCCCCCACCCCCGGACATCGCCCCCTCCCACCTTCACACGCTGTCAACAGCTCCCTTCACAAGGTCATCATTGCCCACTAATTGTCCAAAATTCCACTCCCTCATCCTTCTTGGTTAGGAATTGATTTAAGGGATGAGTTCAATATCCCTGCCGTCTCCCAGTGCTTATTAACTCCCTGCGCCTGCAGCGCCCGGTGCAGGGCCCCGCTCACCTCATACGGCTTCGCCCGCACTGATTGGAAAAGCCCCGGCCTGTAGGCCTGCAGGATGGGAGGCCTAATGTGCACTAATCTATCATCACTTCTCGGGCTGGCAGAGTGACGGATGGCGGCGGTGGCTGGCCATGGCGGCCCGGCGCCTCCTCCAGCACCAGCTGCGTCAGGAGTTGGCTCGGCAGGAGAATGACGGCCACCTTTGTCTAGGCTGGCAGGGGAGGCACCGTCTGGCAAGTGCACGGACCCAAGGCATCAAGCAGGAATCAATAAATGTCTCTCCCCCACCCCACGTCCCTCTGAGAGTCCATCCTAGGGCAGGAAGGTCGCTTGGGGCCATTCCCCTAGGGGCTGGCCTGCCAGTCAATGGGCCTCCCAGTAGCTGCTTCTCGTGGCGTTCAACCAACAAGGAGCCCCAGCAGCAAATGGGAGGGACCATGTGTTTATTAGAAGGACCCTCTCCCTGTAGGGCCACCTGGGACCGGCTGTGTCCTGAAGGTCCCAGCTCCTTCCCTCTTCTCTGCCTTCCTCGCCCCTCCTGGGTGAGGGCGGAAACAGCCTCACTGTCACTCACCCCACGTGCTGCACAAGTCCGTTCATTCACCTCTCCTCAGAACCCTATTAGAAACTGAACAATACACCTCATCTTACCAATGAGGAAACTGAGGCTCAGAGAGGACCAGCGCCTACTGTGGGTCACACCATGAACTGATGGCAGGGCTGACTCCAGAGCTCATGTCTTCTGACTGTCTGATAAGATGATGCCGCCTGACGTTCTGTGTTTGCCTAACCATGGAACACGTCTCCTTATTCCGGCCACGCCGTGAACAATGGTGCCGGGGTGCTCACAGACCTGCCCCTGCCAGAGATGGTAACATCACCTTGGGGGTAATTCTAGCCTCCTCGGCGCCTTCCTGATGCTGGGTCACCCGCCCCCTCCGGACTGCTCTGTGGTTGGAGACCCTTTCCTTCTAGTCCTTCTATCTGCCCCTCGGGCAACCATCGCCTTTCAGCGAAAATGCTGAGCCCCAGGCCACCTCCTATCGTAATCAAACCTCAACCAAACAACAGATTGGAGGTTTAAATTCCCACCAAAAAGCCTGCCTTTTTAAATAAGTCTTTCCTTACAGAAGACGATTATTTAGTCAATAAATTTCTATTCCACCTTCTCCTATGGGCCAGGGATGAGACTGGACACTAGAGTTATCATAGTCTAGCAGGGGACGTAAGCAGCCAATGCAACTCAGGGTGTTCCGAAATAAAAACTACGAAGCTGATGATGCATGATTGGCTCCCCCTCCTCCCTACCTCCTCCCTGCCCCCAAGGTGGCCGGTGAGGTCCAGAGGGTCAACACCAAGCGCTGCGAACGGCATAGGAAGGTCCAACCCACCTTTCCGCACAGACTCATGGGAGCACTGGCCCCGCGAGAGGTCTGCCACGAATCAGCAGCCCATCCCAGCAGACTGAGTCCGTCTTCCCTTCTAAGCCCGGGGCCTCTCCTCCAGAGCGGTCCCAGAAGGGACTGGCCACGCGCTCTCCCTTGGCCTGAGCCGCTGGCCCACAAGCCCCCACACACTGTCCCCCAGAGAGACCCGATCCTCTCCCCGGGCTTCCAAGCTCCTGGTGATCCGTCACCTGCGCGGGGCTTTGTGGTCTGTTCCTGGCACATCCTTCTCCTCCACAGGAGTGGGAACCCAGGGGAGCTGCCAAGTCCACATTCACCTGGTCCAAATCCAAGTCATCAGCAAATTCCATCCCCACAGCCACCCTGAGATGGAACGAGCAGTCGGCCAAAAGGGTTCCCCAAAGGTCAGCATGAGGCCAGGAACTGGAAAGGGGCTGGGGGAGTGGGAGGGGGGAGGGCTGCTCTGTTATAACCCTCAGGGAACTGCCTGCCCCACCCCTTCCAAGAGGGGAATAAGGCCTGGACCCAGGGCCACACCAGGGGAAACTGGCCCGAGTGTTTGAACCCCTGGGCAGGGCATGGAAAGGCCTGGTCCCTCCCCCACGCTGCCACTACCCACCCAGGCCTTTTCTGCAAAAGGAGGGTTGGATCAGATGAGTCTTAGTGCTCTCAGGGGTGTGACTGCAGTTTTCTGTGGAGAAGGAAGAGCAGTGGCCTAAACCTGGTACGGCACTGCAGACAGCCAGAACCCCACAATGCCCTTCCTTCCGCAGAGCCCAGCCCCGCCCCTGGGCCCATCTCACTGTTGAGAGAAGTTGCTCTGAGGATCTGGCCCAGATCATCCCGAAAGGAGTCAAGATCCCCAATCCCCCGGCAGACACCTCCTCCCCCAGCCTCCTCTCCCCTCTCCAGGCTGTCTGTCCTCTTTGGAGCCTGAATTATCTAGAACCGCACTGTCCCATCTGGTGGCCACGTGTGGCTATTTAAACCTCAGTTCGTCAAGATCAAGTGCAATATCAATGCAATTTAAAACTCAAATCCTCAGTCACCCTGGTCACACTTCCTGTCCTCAGTGGCCGCACAGGGCAGGCAGCTGCTGGACTGGACAGAGCAGCTACAGACACTTCCATCCCTGCACACGTGCCAGGCTAGAGGCCGGCCTCTGTTGGTGCCAAGTGCTTCCTCTGGCTCCCCTGATTCCTTCCTTCCTTCCTGCTGCGGAGTAAGCCCACTCTCTCCAGCCCCCGGGGCGGGGGTTCCTGTCTGCCTGAGAGACAGCCATGGACACGTCAGTCACCCGTGTCCTAAGAAGGACACAGTCGAGCAAAAGATCATCCAGCTCCTGGGAGAAGTTACTAACAGACGCTACATTTCAAGAAGTGATGATGTTCACCGACCATCCCCTAACCAGCCTCTCCTTCCTCACTTGATCCGTCCCTGTCTAATTCCCATTCTCCAGGATGCTACGCAGAGGGAGGGGGCAGAGGAGAGCCAGAGGATGCGTGTGGGGCCCCAGGATTTGGAATATTTCTGCTGGTGTGACCAGAGGAAGCTCAGAAAAACCCCCCAGCAATCATTTTTTTAGTCCTCCATTTTTCCAGAAATCATTCATATAAATGGCTGGGAAAAGCTCCACAAGGGGTTAAAAGCCAATAAAAGACCCGTTCTCTGGTAGCATAGAAGCCTGGCAGGGGTGGGGATGGAGGAGTGAGAACCAGACAGCTAAATGGGTTACCCAGAAATTACAGGAGGCTTTTAAAAGAAGGAAACTTAGCATATGTCAGGCCTATAATGTATAGACAATAATTAGTTTCCACTGAATTTTTGTATTTAATTTTGTGGTGACTATCTCCTTTTACATCATGCATTCAGCAATCACTCTTCTTCTCGCTTAATATGCACAGTAATCTTTCTCCTCCTATGTCACATATTCAATAACTCCTCTCCCTCCGGTTCCAGGGGCGTACGATGAGGGAAATGTCACATTTTAAATTAGGAACAGCTGTGTTTTTGTTTTTCCGTTTCACCTCCACTGATGCCCTGTGAGTACCGTGAGCTCCAAAAAGCAGCACGGGGCTCCCTGCCTGTCCGAGTCCTCAATCCTGAGGCCTTGGGGAGGGCTTGCTCTGAGGACCGGACACCCCTCAGGCACCTAGCAGGCCAGAGAAGGGAGCGCTGAGCAACTAGCCAGTCCAGTCCCTGCCAAGGGGAGGACAGGAAGCTCCTCCGCCAGCACCTGTGAGGGGTGGGCCCCACCTGGGCTCAGTGAGAGGACCCCGAGTCTCGGTTTGCTCATGGCCATGGACCTCTGTGTCTGAACGCCTAGATGTTGCCTTTGCTTCTCCCTGGGATGTAAAGGAGCGGACAGCAGCCAGGAGAGCAAGGCCGGGACTTGGGTGAAGTCAGTGAGGCACCGAAGGGATAAAAATTTAATGAGGCACTGGCTCCCAGGTGTCAGGCCTGCACTTGCGAACCCTAAGACCCAGTACCTCCTTAATTTTTTCAGCCCCAAGTGCCATGCTTGCCTCATCCAGGCCCTGCCCCTCAGAAGGACCAACCCCTAGTAGGTCTGGGAGTCAGAACCCCTGAGAGAGAGAGAGAGAGAGAGAGAGAGAGAGAGAGAGAGAGAGAGAGAGAGAGAGAGAGAGAGAGAGAGAGAGAGAGAGAGATGGAGATGCAAGAACAAGTGACTCAGGAAAGGAGTTCATTAAAATGCTTCAAGGGACTCCGAACTGCCAGAGTGTGGCTGTTGTTTTAAGACAGAGAGGAATTTAGCAAGAAATCAATCAACACACAAGCTGATAACTTATTCCTTGACAAAAAAGAAACAAAACCCCGTTAATTTTTGTGCAGCCTTTGGGTAGCCAGTGTCTGTTGCCGCTAATTAATTTTCCAGGATCTTCATTCTCCAGATATCTCAGAACATGGTGTGTCTGTCAGCCCCAGGAGGCATGGCCAACATCTGCTGTAGGGGTTGGTGATTCTGGAACCTGCACCACGCGGGAGGGAGGGGCTGAGCAGCACACAGCACGCTCTGGGGGCTTCGGCGCCAGGCTCCGCGGCCCCGCCTGCTCTGCTAACACTTCCCTGAGCTGTTCCAGCCAAGAGAACAGCACTGGGAACACAGAGCAGTGTGTGCCCGGGATGGACGTGAACTCACTCACACACACACACACACACACACACACACACTCACACACACTCACACACACACACACTCACACACACACACACACACACACTCACACACACACACACACTCACACACACACACTCACACACACACACACTCACACACACACACACTCACACACACTCACACACACACACTCACACACACACACACTCACACACACACACTCACACACACACACACTCACACACACTCACACACACACACTCACACTCACACTCAAACACACTCACACACACACACACACACACACTCACACACACTCACACACACACACACTCACACACACACACTCAAACACACTCACACACACACACTCACACACACACTCACATACACACACTCACACACACACACACTCACACACACACTCACACACACACACTCACACACACACTCACACACACACACTCACACACACACACTCACACATACTCACACACACTCACACATACACACACACTCACACATACACACACTCACACACTCACACACACATACACACTCACACACACACACACTACACACACACTCACACACACACACTCACATACACACACACTCACACACTCACACACACACTACACACACACTCACACACACACTCACACACATACTCACACACACACTCACACACACACTACACACACACTCACACACACACTCACACACACACCACACACACTCACACACACACACACACTCACTCACACACACACACACCCCTCCTGCCTCAGTTTTCCAAAGTGCAAAGTAAGGAGATTGTACGCAATCCGGTTTCAGATTCCTGCACCCAGATTACCCTGCTGAGCATTGAAGCCACGTGGATCCTTGTCTGTCTGTAGACTGCTTGAGGGCAAGGACTGAGTCTCATCCATTCTGGCCCCTGCCCCCTGCCCCCTGCCCCCAAGCACAGTGCCTAGCACCGTCTTACACACAAAACATGCCCAGGTACGGTCTCCCGGGTCGCACTGCAGCCTCCTCCTCCCCCATTCCCGGCAACCCCAGCCTGCCTGCCATCCCCAGACCAAGGAGGAACTTCCCGAGCCCTACTGCCGGGGTCTCAGGGCCCAGGAACCTTGATCTGGAGAGTCCCTTCTGCCTGCCAACTGTACAAGCTCTTTCGTGTCTCCCCAAAGGAGCAAATAAAAACACGAGACTTTCCCAGCCGGCGTGGCTCAGTGGTTGAGCATCGACCTATGAACCAGGAGGTCACCGTTCAACTCCTGGTCAGGGCACATGCCCAGGTTGTGGGCTCGATCCCCAGTGGGGGGTGTGCAGGAGGCAGCCAATCAATGATTCTCTCTCATCATTGATGTTTCTCTCTCTCTCCCTCTCCTCTCCTTTCTGAAATCAATAAAAATCTATTAAAAAAAACAACAACAAACCAACGAACATGAGACTTGATCCCATAAAGTTAGCCCCACGGGTGAAAACTTCAGATTAAATAAAACCCAAGAGTCTATAGGTTGCAGGCTTCTTCCATAACCTGAGCCCCCCGGGAACAAACACACTAGCGTTGGCCAGGACCCTCCCCTGACCGGGTTATTCTGAGAGGATGTGAAGGAACGAGAACGTACCCCAAGATTCCAGGACAAGTCAGCGGGTGGTGCCGTCCCCGGCAGCAGCATCCCAGCTCAGGACCGGAGGTTTGGCTCACCTCCCTGAGCGGCCTCCTTTGGAAAGTGACCTGACGAGAGGCAGACCCTCCACGTCCCTTCTCAGAGCGCCTGAGCCCCACGCACACCCCCTCCCCAAGGACGAGGATGCTCTCCGCTTCCGGGGAGCCCTCACCCCGAGCCCTCACGCACCTCACAGGCCCCACAAGGCCACACTGCATCTTGCTCCTCCTTCGCACGGCTTGTAGTTTCCTCTTATATTCATTTTTTTTCTTTTTTCTGTTTCTGTTTCCTCAAACAGTATGTGCCTCGCATGAATACCATACTCTCTCCGGCAGAAAAAAGGAGTGTGGAGGGGAAACGTGAGAGCAGTAATCCATTGTAACACTTTAGGGGAAACTGCAAGCAATTTCCATTCTATTGATCCTCCCTGGGCATCAAAGCCACACTGAGTTTATTTGGAAAATTAAATTCTGGAGCATGTAGCACGGGCCTCTAGTTAAGTTGTCTAGCTCTGCGGCCACAATTTAATTACGGTCTCACTCTGACTCTCCATTTAAATACAGCGCGGGCGCGGGCGCGGGCGCGGGCACGGGGAAGGCTCCTCGTCCCAGTCCCCGCGTGGCCGTGGCGCCTGGCCGGGACCCCGCGGCCACAGCGGAACAGCCACGTGAATCTCAATCACCCTCAGCTGAGTGCTCATCAGCTCCTCCTGCTGCTGCTTGCTTACATTTTAACATATGTAAACTGTATAACAGACTATATTCATTAAGCTGTACATGTTTACTAAGTCGATCCAATATTTGGAGTTTGCTCCTTGTTCAAAGGCAACTTAAACACTGTTATTATTAGAAGCAAAATAGCATTTTTCTGAGGCACAAATTGGTACACTGTGTCAGGTACGGGAAGTCCTCACTTAAATGTGTGTGTTTAGGTTTTGCAACTGTAAGTAAAACAAAACCAGTGTCACCATGGGCTAATTGATGTAAACAAGAGTTAACGAAGGACTTGTATACATGCATATAAATACAACCAATGGACACAAAACTCTGGGGAGAGAGGGTATGTATGGGAACTGGGGGGGGGGGGACATTGGTATATGTACAAAAACAATAATTTAATAAAAAAATTAAAAAAATTAAAAAAAAAGAGTTAAGTTCCTATAGCATTTCATAAATGTAATAATCACAGTCCATCTGGTTCCAGTGTTGTATGTTGTTCTCAGGCTTTGGGGACTCAGAAACAAGTAAACGTTAGGCACAGTGGTGCACACTCCCATGCACACTTGCGCACACACGTACATTAGAGGGCCTGGCAGAGATTTTCCAAATTTCTTTGTAGCCATCTAAGGACTATGCACTCATCTTCTTTTATCTGCTACTAGAGGCCTGGTGCATGAAAATTCATGTACTCGTGGGGGGGTGGGGGGGTCCCTCAGCCCAGCCTGCCCCTCACAGTCTGGGAGCCCTCAGGGGCAGGAGGCAACCTGGTGATCAGGGGAAGGCAATGTCCCATCACACCTCTGCTGCTGCCACTGCCAGCAGCACAAGCCTCGGCCAGCCCCGGTTACCTGAGCCTCGGGCAGCCCTGGGCAGCTGGGGTGCTGAGGGCAGGTCCAGCTGTACCATGCACCTTCCCCTGCCCCCTCCCCCTGCCCCCATCTCACAGGGCTGAAAGGACTGGGGGACTCTGACTGGGCACCACCATCTTGTGGCTATGGGTTTGATGGTCAATTTGCATATTCACTCTTTATTAGATAGGATTATCATCCCAATTGCATGAGCACCTACAGAGACATAAGATGAAAGTTTTAGAATAATGAAAATGTCCTTAATAGTGCATACATTTACCTTCATGAGGAACTCACTACCTTGTTCTCATTTTCCCTGGTCATAGGTCCACTGATCACTTTTGGAAACCACTGGCATGGAGCGATTTTTCTTCATTAAATTTGCATTTAGAGCTGATGCTGGGAGAGGTGTGGTCTCTGCTTGCTGCTGCTCGGCAGCCCAGGTAATCAGGAGCAAAGGGCCACTTTCATCCCTTCAAGGGACCAACCTGGCACCTTCTGGGTTCCTCCAGTGCTGACCCTTTTGCCCCCAAACAAGGTAGCGTTCCACGGAAGTTCTCCTGGAGAATGTCCTCCGGGCAACCAGCCAGGCCTCCTTCCCTGCGTCCCACAAACAGCACAGAGCCTGACACAGGGAGAGTCTCACTTAATAGTTGCTGAATTCCATCAAAAAGTCACTGGCCCCTCCCAACTGAGCCCAGAGGAACCCCCACCCCATCCTCAAGATTCCCCAGCCTCCTCTCTGCAGGGCAGCCCCCATCTAAGGACCGTCAGCATGCAGAATAGGGAGGGAGGGAGTCATGTCTTTCAGTGATCTCAGAACCAAAGGCAACGAGAGCTGCCATTCCTCCTCCCCTCACCCCCTCCATGAGCTTGCTCCCTGATGCTCACTGGTCCTGAGATCCCTTTGGAAGAAGTGACTTTTCCTACTGCAGGTGCCAGGGGTGAGAAGGACCGGAGAGAGCCGCGATGCTTGATCCTCCAGGTCTCTCCAGAGGGAACATCAGCAGTATTTGACAAGCTGGCCAGCTCCCCCGGGAGCAGAACTGTCATTAAGCCAAGTGAGAAATCATTACCTGATCTATAAATGATTACAGGGAAGTGGGAACTGTCACTACCTTCTGAGGAGTTTGCAGAATTGGGATTTTACACAAACCTGCAAACCGGAGCAACACTCGGCTCCCTGGAGCAGCCGGTGTATTATTCACAGGGAAAAAAGGCACAAGTTAGGGCCTTTATGAATTCAGGGAGGAAGAGGGGGTCTCGGGGACTCTGGCTATCAAAGGATTTCAGACCATCCATGGTGTCAGCCAGAAACTTAACTCAAAGGAAAACATAACCATTCAGATCTTCTGCCTGACAGTCTGGAGGCCTAAGACTTGATGAGGTCTTTCCACAGGCAAAATAAGCAAACCAGAGTCACAGCTGCAGGCAACTCGGCCATTTAATCAAAGACGCTGCTTTAACGCAGACCGAGACGGTGTGCAGCCTACCCAGACGGCGTTCAGCCTACAGCGGGGAGGGGAGCTGGTGACATCCTTAGGTGCTGGGGCCTGTCACTCGGGGAATGGATGAGTGAAAGCGGTGGACACACACTACAGAGAAGTCAGCATCCATAAGAAACCGTGGGCTTGGATGCACCTCAAACCATAAAGTATGTCCCAGACCACGGTGTCGGGGAGAAAAATTAGGAATGAAAGGTTTGCTGCACACGGAAATGTATGTAAATGTAAAACACATACACGGAAAGACGCTACATATTTTATAGTGATAACATGCATATTTTAGAACATATTCCAACACGTTAGGATGGATGAGGTCGGGAGGAGGGTAGTAAGCCTGAGGCTAGGGGAAGGAGAAAAGACACAAAGGAAGACCATGCAAAGCTATTCGCTGAGTGTAAGTCACTCAGCTTCCTGCGTCTGCATTCCACAGACAAGATGGTGGGGGTGGGAGAGGAGGGAAAGGAGAGAAACAAAAAGTCCAGACTGCCTCTCAAACTTGGACGTGTATGCAAATGTCCTGGGATCTTGTTAGAATGCGGGTTCTGAGTCCAGGACCGGGTGGGGCTTGAGGTCCCTCATTGCTAACACGCTGGGGGCAGGGGGAGACACAAACACCGCGGAGCCACGGACCTCACTTTGAGCTGCAAGGACTTAAGAGATTTACCCAAGATAAAGAATGAGCAGCAAAGTCCAAGTAAGAGCCTACATATCCAATATGGATGAATTTCAAGATAATTATGCTGCATGAAAGAAGACAGACAAAAAAGAGTACATTATCATAATGGATGCTTCCATTTATCTAAACTCCTCGTACATGCATACTAATCCACAATGACAAAAGGCAGATCCGTGGCTGCCTGACCAATGGATTACAAAGGAAACGTTGGGAGATAATGGATATATTCCCTATCTTGGTTCCGGTGATAGGTTTGCTAGGTACATACCTATGTCACCTCATCAAACTGCATTTCAAATGTGCACGGTTCACGGTGCATCAGTTATCCCTCAACAAAACTGAAAACAGACACCAAGGGCCTGTGCCCTCCCTCCCACTAAAGACGCCCCTGCGTGCATGGCGAGCGGAGCCGAACAGTGTTAGCTGGGAAAGGCTCTCCGGGCTGGAACCACCCCGTTGTCTCCTCCAGAACTCCTGCCTCAGCCCAGGGACCAGCTCACCCCAGGCCTGCTTCGGAGTCTGTGCCCCTCCACCCTCTCCACCTTCTCCTCCGTTCACCTCCTAACCCGACACTTCACATCCTTCAAGACAAAGGGCATGAAGACCAAAAGCCAGCCCTGGCTGAGTAGCTCAGCAGGTTAAGAGTGTCATCCCCAAAACACCAAGGTTGCAGGTTTGATACCCGGTCAGGACACAGAGGGAGGCAACCAATGAATGCGTAAATAAGGGGAACAACAAATCAATTCCTCCTCCTCCTGCTCCTTCTCTCTACCTCTCTCCCTCCCTCCCTCCCTCCTCTCGCTCTCTCTTAAAAATAAAATTTTAAAAAAAGAAAACTTTTAAGACCAAAGACACACCCTGCCTTTGGTGCCTCCCACCTACTCCTCAAAAAACCCTCTTAGCACCCCTCCCCTCTCACTCTCCACCCCTGCCACTCTGACTTCCTTTAGTTCTCCCAAAGCCCTGTCTACCCCTTCGGGATCTGTCTCCAATGCCCACCTGCTGTCCCAGCTGCTGTCCCCCCTCCCTTGCCCAGTGAACTCCTACTCAGCCTGCAGGCCCCGCTCAGGTGCCCTTCCTCACAGCCTGTCCTGACCAGCGCCCGCCCCGGCTCTGTCGCTCTACACTTCCCTAGATCCCTGCTCCTCTCCTTCCGAGCACAGACTCTGACCGGGGTGAGTGCTTACTGCAGGCTTGCCTCTTCTCCTACACCAGGAGCTCCAGGAAGGGATGCCATGCTCTTGCTTACCTCTCTGCCAGCACCTCACACAGTGCATGGCCCACAGGAGGTACCCCATAAATACTCCGCTGTGAAAGGATGCTCAGTGACCTGGCCAAAAGGGCCTCTGGCCATCCCAGGGAAAGACACCACTAGGATTTGGGGACCACAGCTCACTGACAACCCGGACTCAAGTTTCGGGGAAGAGACCTGAACCATAATGTACCAAGACACGGGTAATCCGAAAGTTCTCCCTTACATTCCACCTGGTCCTCACCCTCCCTTTCTAAGCAACTCTGCATATTGTGAACAGCATGCTTGCCTTTGTGAGCCTTTTTCCTCCCACAGTGTCAACACCATTATGTTGGGATGGAATTGTTTCCTTTCTGGCTTGGATCCCACCCTGTGCATTTCGGAGGATGATATGGACCTGAACAAAAGTCCCCTCAGGCAGGGCTGCCAAGCCCCAGGCCTTCTCCCCGCCCAGAGCGAAGACTCTGGAACCAGAAGGGCCACTCCAAAGGGGGTGAGATGGAGGAGATGGGTCAGGAGCAGAGACACCAGGAGAAATGGGTGCCTCACAGGGAGGAAAGGTCAGAGGGCAGGGGTCGGATGCCTGATCAGCAGCCAGGCGCCAGAGAGACCAGCTCAGTGGTGGACAAAGTGCAGCTCGCGAGCCACATGCGGCTCTTTGGCCCCTTGAGTGTTCTAACGCCATTTCTTCAAAATAGACTCGCCCAGGCCGAAAACCAGCTTCTGCGCATGGGCCACGAAGTTTCAATCGCACTGTACATGTGCTCCCGCACGTGGTATTTTGTGGAAGAGCCACAGTCAAGGGGTCAGAGACGCATATGACTCACGAGCCGTGGTTTGCCAACCACTGGACCAGCTCATCAGAAGTAGAGCCAGGCAGGGCTCAAAGGGTTGGGCAAACAGCCGGGCATCTGGAGACCCAGAGGGCCTAGACTAACCCCAAGCAGCCTCTGCCCCCCACACCTACACCCTCCCAGAGCTGCCATCACTCCTGCTCTTCCCTCTGCTGTAGCTCTCCCCGCTCCCCATTAGCACCCTGGTCATGTCTCTTCCCAAACTCTATCCGGGTGTGGGGCCACCTCAGCAGCAACCTGGGAGGTCAGGAAGGGTAAACCTCCGGACATTTCTTCATACGTCCAGCTATGCCCCGCCCGATGGGGACATGGACCTGCATGAGGGGTTTCCCTGACACATCCCATAGTTCTCAGCTTCTCCATTGCTTGAGATGACACAGGAGGGAGGGATTTCACAGCACAGACCTCCTGGAAGTCAGAGATTCCCGGTGAGCTGTCCCTGAAGTCCAGGCATTGCCCCGGAGCCCAGAGTTTTTTGTAGGAAGAGCAGCTGATACCTGGGGAGCCAGTACGGACTCTGTCCACCCTGTCCCTGGACTGCCCAGTGGGCCTCTCTCTCCCGAGCTGCTTCCTGAAGACCCAGAGGATGGTGATGCTGTGGGCATCCCTTCTTTGCCACAAGCCACCAGAGTCGGCCTCCATGGCGATAGGGCTGGCATCATTCTCTGAAGGCTTACAGGTCACCCAAGGTGGCTTCCAGAGAACAGGAAGCTACCCACCGTGGGAGATCATCCTCAAGAAAACACACAGACCACGAGACGTGTGGCTAGTCCTGGGCGTATGCTTCCGGCTCCCTCCCTCAGGAACCGGCTGTCTGTCACGGAGTGGTCCTGACCTGCTGCTAAGCCAGCGACCATGCTGAGCCTCCACCCAGCGGATGGGGAATGAAACCCAAAGGTGCATGCCCCTCATGCGAATAACAAAATAGCTGACGGACAGTTCATTTATTGCTTTCTCTCCTCCCTGGCAGCTGGGACAGGCATGATTATCACCTCCTGTGAAGGAGGAAACTGGGGCTCAGGGAGGTTAAGAAACTTGCCCAAGGTCATGGAGCTGGTGATGGCGGAGCCAGGGCTTAACCCAGAGGCAGCAACAACGCTGAAGTGAATCCCATCCTCCCTGTGATCCTCGCCCGCTCGGCCACCCACCAGCTGGGTGGTGCTGGGACCGTTAACCTCTCTGAACCCATTTCCTCTCCTAACAAACACGTTAATTACAGTCTATCTCACGCGGTACAAGAAGAATAAAACAAGATGAAAGTGCTGCCACAGAGAAAGCAGTTAATAAGTGTTTGTTTCTTCTTTCCAATTCCAAACCATAAAACATGTTGTTCTGTGGCCATTCCAACATGGAGGTTGCAAAGGACTTTTCAGGGAAAAAGGAAACACGTTCTCAAGAAAGTGGGATCTAAGAGCATGCCTGGCCCAAGCAGGTCTCTGACTTCAGCCACCCAGGTGCTGCAGCGCCTTCTTTCACTCCCCCCTCGCCTGTCCCTCCTTCAAATGCATGCAAGCCCAGTCCCTGTCCACTGGGGGCCCACCCACGTGCTGTGTGTGGTTTGGAGGCGGAGCCAGGCCTGCCTCTAAGGGTGGAAGTCCATCAGCAACCCTGAGACTGACCAGAGCTGAGCTTCATACCCAGGGACCAGCGGAGAGGGTGGCTTCCCTCCCTTCCCAGTCTCGGTTCCCGCAGGCGGGTCCCAGGTGCTTGGTGGCATTGAAGTAGCCTTGTGAGCTCATGTGCGAAGCACTTCCTCTCCCGTCTGTTACTCACTTCCCTCCCCGGAGCCCCGGCCGAGAGGCAGCTGTCAACCCCTTTCACAGGGAAGAAAATCACAAAAGACTGTCCAGGGCCATGGGGCTTGATCTCAACAGCCCAGAGCCCACATTTCTGGCCACCTCCATGTCCTATTCCAGCGCCCTTCAGGGTCCCATGTACTCCCTGAGGACCCCCAGCCAGGATCAAACCTAAACCTCCCTGCACCAATGTCAACTCCATGACATTTTTATGACTGAGCTACAGTTCTGTAAGAGAGTGCCCTTGCTTTTAGGAAATTCACATTGAAATATTTAAGGGCAAAGGAGCATCGTGTCTCAATTATCAAACAGTTCAGATAAGCACCCCCAGGGCAGGGTTTCTCAGCCTCGCACTATGGGTATTCGGGGCTGGATAATCTGGTGCTGGGGGCAGAGGGGGCTGTCTGTCATCCTCGAATATTTTGCAGCACCCTGGTCTCTACCCACTAGATGCCAGTAACACACACCCCCCACCCCACTCTCAAGTGTCACAGAATTGTCTCCAGACATTGCCAGTGGGGCCAAAACGGCTCCCTGTTGAGAACCAGAAAGAGAGAGAGAATGTCAAATGTGAACCTTACTTTCCTGTAAGTCTGAAATGATTTCCAAATAAAAAGTTTAAAAAAAAAATTGATGAGCACTTAGAATGGAAGGAAGAAGGGAGGGAGGGAGGGAGGAAGGGAGAGAGGGAGGGAGAGTGGGAAGGAGGGAGGGAGGAGGGGGAGGGGGGGAGGGAAAGGGAGGGAGGGAGAGAGGGGGAAAGGAGGAAGAAAAGGAAGGAGGGAGAGGAACTGGAGGGAGGGAGGGAGGAAGGAGAGGGAGGGAAGAAGGAAGGAAGGACCTTGCCAGGTTTCCAGCTCTATCTCTGCCCAAGGGCCTTGGCTCACAGGTTGGTTATACTCCCACGTGCCAGAGCCTGCCAGACCTTCCAAACACATGTGCTCCCTGAGGCCTCAGCCCTGAGGAAGGTGCTGGAATGTCCACTGGACAGAAGGGAGCCCAAGGCTGCAAGGGAGGTGCCAAGGTGCCCCGGGACTGAGCCCTGCTCCTTACCCCTCTCCGGCCCCACACAGACAGCCCCGGGCTCTCCCAGCCTCCACCCAGCACCTGGGGGCTCCTTTGCCAAAAAAAAAACCAAAAAAAACCAAACACCAAAACCCACAAATGTTAATCACAGGCACATTTTTTCTTATTCTCCTTCCCCAGGGGCATCGCTGGGCTGGGCAAAGTTGCCTTTCAGATGTTTCCAAGTCAGCAGATTTTGCCTCCTGCCTTCGCCCTGCGATCTGTGATTATTCAGACTCAAACTGGCTAGCTGCCACGAGGAGCAACTTGGTTATCCGGGGGAAAATATCCCAAACTTCCCAATTAATAAATAAGCAAAGAAACAAACAAGGCGAGGAAGGCAGTCGGGGGAGGAATGGGGAGAGAAGGAAAGTAAATTGCACAAATGCAAATTAGAATTATTTAAAAATTAAAAGTTACTCTTTTAAATTATTGAACCTAATTACCACCTGGCTCTCCCGCGGAGACAGTCTCTTGTGTTCCGTGGCGCAGAGAGGATTAAGCCGAATCCCCGGGCACCGGCACTAGCCAGGCGAGGCCAGGAGAATCGAAGTTTCCAAATACCTGTGGGCTGGGGCGGAGGGAGAGGTGGGCTGTGGCACCAATAGCAGTAAGAAAGGGGAGTGAGAAGCGTAATTAATGTGGGTATCGCATTTCATGGCTTACAGCCCACTTTCTCGTTTTTATTTAATCCTCACACCCACCAGAAGGCCCACATTGCTAGTCCCATCGTACATGTGAGAAGCCAAGGTCCAGGGTCACAAAGCAATAAACCAGGCCTGGAGCCCTGCCCCTGCACAAAGGCCTGGGAGCCCCCCCCCCCCGCCTCCCCCCCCCCCGCGTCCCTGCCCTCTAACCCCCACCACCACCCCCTCCACCACCACCGCTGCCTTCCTTGCCTGTTTGTCGGACCAGACCCCTGGAGGACATGGGAAAGACAGTCAAACCAACCTGTTCTGTGCCCACCTTTGCAGCCACCCTGCTGAGTGCTCTTGGGAAAGAAACCTCACCCCCCCAAGCCTGTTTCCTCGAGGAGAGGGGGGATGACATGTCCCACACCGGCCTGTTAAGAGCGTTTCGGGAGACGGGTATCGAAGGCACCTGGCACCCGTTTTCAATGCCAGGGCCCTCACAGCTCCAAGGAGCAGCCGGGGGAGATAAGGGCGTTACATCTCCATTCCACCGCGAGCTGGTGCCCGGGCAGGCTGCACGCTGCAGGCACCAGGGAGCTCTGAGATTCCCACAGCCCGTGCGTGCTCCCAGAGCAAGCAGCCAGAGCCTCCGTGTGTCTAAGGCCTTCTGGACGGGTCCAACATGCAACCACAGTCACATCCCTTCATGCTAATCTGCCTCCACTTGGAGCCTGAAGATATGGATATGACATGGATCCCTCTGCAACTGGAGCGGCATGGGGCAGACGGGCACTCGGGGGAGCATTTCTCACGGGCTCTGGAAGGGACGCTGTGCATATCCCTTTGGGAAGGGGTCAGAACGGAAATGTGCCCTCTGTGACAGAGAACAGAAGCAATTAGAGCCCTCCCCCAACATGTATGTGACCAAACCCAGCCAGGTCCCTGGGCAGTAGAATGGGGAAGGAGTGGGGTAGGAGGGGTAATGGGTGATCATGAGAAAGCTCCTTCAAATTGCCACACAAAAGCCTCTAAGTGAGCCTTGCCCACGTGAGACCCTCAAAGGAACACTCCAGATGACATGACAGCCCCCCCCCCCACACTCTGGACCTTAGCACATGCACACCATCTCTGGGGTGGCTCCATTCACCCACCCCACAAGGCACAGTGAGATTCACAATACACCCCCATAGGCCCTGGGCACCACTCAGAGCTTCAATTTCCTGTCTATTAATCCAGGAAGGGTCTAATTTGCATGTCGTTTGCATAAATTTACTTGTTTCCAGCCAAGAAAGACCCCAACATTAAGCAGGTGAGATAAAATAAATTGGCTTATTTATTGTCCCTCCTGCTGCAATTGTATTCCAACCTAACCTCATGGAGTCACAGGGGAGATTTTAACCCTGCAGCCTGGAGAGGGCCTGGCAGGGGGGGAGGGTTTGGGGGGGGCGGGGGAGAATGAAGACACATCCTGGCTGGACTTGCAGGGACAGAGGAAAAGTAGTTTTCTCCCCCCAAATCAGGCCAGGGGTAAGATGGAGGGCTGCCTCCGAAGGAGGGCCAGAGCAGTGTCACTGCTTCAGTTACACCGCCGGACCACTGCCCTGTCCTGGGGGAAGGCCCGCCCTTCAGAACGGTCATTTAATTCATACAGACACCCTGTCAGGGCCGGAAGCACAAAGGATTCAGCTTTTAAGGTCCCTCCTGACTCTAAGCTCTGACACTGGGGTTTCAATGGATGCTTTGCATCACACAGTTGGTAGAAAAATTGATTATATTAACAGCTGGCACCAGAATTCCTCTTAGGGAGGGAACTGTCTGGGGTTGGGTGGGGAGGCGCCTTCGATATGCTGCTTCTGAGACCTGGACCCCGAGGGCAACCAAAGAGGGGGCGCCACGGAGAGGGTGCCAGAGAGCAGATGCCATGAAGAGGGTGCCACAGAAAGGCTCCATGGAGGGGGCACTTAGAGAGGATGCCACAGAGATGGCACCATGGAGAGGGCGACTGCCTGCTTTTCTCAGAGAAGAGAGAGGGCAAGATGGGATGAAACCTAGGATTGATGAGGGTAAGTCCCTGATGTCAAGTTGGCTTCAAACTGACTCATCAGCCCAGTTCAGACAGCCTCTATGCCACTGTCAGTTACCAGAAATCTTGAGCTCATGGGGCACCCCTCTGCCCCCACCCTGGGGCAGCAGTGCTCCTCTCCGGAAGGCCACTTCCCACTCTTCTGAGTGACCACAGACCTCCTCTCCTTTGGGGAGGAAAGCATCTGCTGCCTCAGCAGGCGCTGGCGCTGGTGCTGGTGCAGAGCGTGGGCCCCGGCCCCTGCCCTGCACGCTGGGTTATCGCTGGAGCCGAGTCACAGCTCCTGTCTTCAAAGGATGAGGTAAACTTCTGTTTGTTTTCTCCTCTACTTCTTGATCCAAAGAAAAACCCCAGGGCTAAGAAATGCTGCTTCTAGAAACAATTAAATGGTTCTCGGCTTCCCTCACCTGGAAGGGAGTTGGCTTTGGAAATGAATGTCCCTGCTTTTCACATCCTGATGAAAGGACAGAGGAGCTCATCAGTAACAGTACCACCGACTGGGTCAGCTTCACAGAGGAGGCAGCCTTGCCTTTCCTGACTTGATGGGAAGACACAGCCCCGCCTCCAGGGACTCCCTGTCTGATGGGAAGACACACACACACACACCCGCCCCCAGGGACTTCCTGATTGATGGGAAGACACGCCCCGCCCCCAGGGACTCCCTGTCTGCTGCAGGGCGGGAGACGCCTGTCCTGCCCCACTGGAGCGCTCTGCCACAGGAATACCAGCCTTGCCTAGAAGTCCCACAGGTACTTTTGGTTATGGAGGAAACTCATTTTTTTACTCCAAGCCATTGTGATTCTACACAATTATGGCACATCCTCACCCAGCTGTTCATGGTCCCAGGCTGAAGCAGGTTCATTTGTGTTTCTATGGCTGCCCCTATTCTGTACCCAATGACTCCCTTAGTTCTTTGAAGAATTTCCCACTTCATTCATTCATTCATTTCTGGGACAAAATTTTGATTAAGCACCTACTATGTGCCAGGCACTGCCTTAAGCACAAGTGTATGATATTAAGCCAAGTAGGTATAGACCCTAAATTCAAGGAGCTTATATTCCTCAAGAGAGAGATACTAATAACCATTAAGTATATAACTACTAACTATAATATAGTTACATTTATTTGCTAGGGCTGCTGTTACAAATACCACATATTGGGTGGCTTAAAAACAGAAATGTATTTCTTTACAGCTCTAGAGCCAGAAATCCAAGATCAAGGTCTTGGCAGGATTGGTTTCTTCAGAGATCTCTCTCCTTGGCTTGCAGATGGCCATCTTCGGTGTCTTAATGTGGCTTTTCCTCCAGGTCCTAATCTCCTCCTCTTATAAGGACACCAGTCATGTGTGCTTTGGACTTACCTATATGACCTCCTTTTACTTCAATCACTGCTTTAAAGGTTCTATGTCCAAATACAGTCATTCTGAAGTACTGGAGATTAGCATGTCAACATATAACCTTAAGGGGGACATAATTCAGCTAATAATAATATTCTAAAAAATAAAAGTTCAGAGCATATAACAGTGGGAACAGGTAACACAAATCTGACTTGTCTGGGGGTCACTGATGTTTGAGTTTGTCTTGGCCTACACTCCCCCGAAGTTAGACTCTGAGAGAGAGGCATGCACGCAGGGAGCTGAATTGTGAGGTGACCTCAGAGGGCAGGGTCAGGGACAGGAGGAAAGACCGGCAACACGAGGATGCATTGTCCAGGAGGCCAATGCGACAAGCAACTGAGCTCATTCTGCTGGGATTCCTAGGAAGCATCTCAGAAGCATCCACCCAGGAAATGAAAGGGAGAGGCACTTATCCATCCCTGCGATTCTCATTGCTCAGGGATGGCCACACTGTACGCCTACATTGGTATGTGGGTTCCCCGGGGGGTCTCTCGCCTCAGTGTGAGAACTAAGTCCTGGACAGGAAGTGAGAGGCACGTTGAGTGGACCGAGGGGAGGCCTGTCAGATCACAACTGTGTGAAGCTGGTTACAGCCTGTGTGGAACCGGTCACCACAGCAGGGGCTGGAGTAAGATGTGGAGGTGAGAGGATATGAAAGGAGGTCCAAGAGGTATCAGTAGAAGCTGTGAGCTGCGGGAGGAGGAGGGGTGAACCAGAAAAGGGTAAGTGCAGGAAGAGCTTCCTAACAGCATGTGCAAAGACTGGGGAGCAGAAAGGAACATAGACATTCGGAACACTGAAAAGTCCATGTAGCTCAAGCTCAGGGGAGCATCAGTGGTGAGAGAAGAGGCTGGAAGGTAGGCACACGCCAGGCAATGCAGGACCACACATCAAAGACTCGGATCATTACCCTCAGAGGGATGGGCACTATTGAGGGGTTTCAAGAAGGGATAGGGAGAGCCTCATAACAAATGTGTGTTTTAAAAGTTTACCTACTTAGTGCAGACAGGTTTGGGGTGAAAAGCATGGCTCTTCGGTGACTTTCCTGAAGTGCAGCCTTCATCCTACCTGCTTCCACCCAGGAATGAAGGCAACCAAAACCCGAAACACAGAGGTCAGTGCCTCTAACTAAATGAACACTGTCTGTGGTGCCTGTAGATGGGTCATGGCCTGAAATGATTTCCTGGGAAGGAAATGGATAAGGAGGAGGAGGAGGCCTCCCGGGAAAGGAAGAAGATGGCTGGTCCAATGTCCTAGTAAACATGCTAATGACAGACATCTGGCAATAAATGAATGAAGTTTGCTAGCAGGGAATCCTTATCTCTGGAGTGCTTTCAGCAGATGTACCTGGTTTACCTGGGTGTTTGGGGTTGTTTGTGGTAAATAAATATGGAAATCTATGAATGCATGGAGCACGCATCTCTTTTGTCACTATGTAACTACCTGAGTATAAAGTTGAGATGCTTCAAAACCAAACTGGCTCCCTTCTATGGAAGTTACATAATCACATCCTGTTCTTAGAGATCTTGAGTGGAAAGTGGGCAGAGCAAGGCCTGACGTGCTAAGAAAGGGCTTGGTGAGCGGCTGTCACGGTCAAACTCTCCCTGCTTCACTTGTGCCTCCCGTATTCTTGAAATTATTCGTAAATCTTGATACCGGGTAAGGTCTCTGATTCAGGAGAGTCTGGTTTGACAATTCAATGTCTTGTGTCATCTCAGCAGGACAATATATGCAGTCTCATCCCAGGCTCATTAAATGAGCATTTTCTCTGCCTTTTGGACAATGGTCTCTCACAGAGATGATGTCTTTAGGTTCCAACTATATATCTACAAAGCCTCCAAAATTCCTTTGTCCTTAACTGTGTCCTAATGCAGCAATTTTCAATCTTTTTCATCCCACGGCATACCTAAACTAATTACTAAAATTCTGTGACACACCAAAAAAATATATTTTTTGCCAATCTAATAAAAAAAATAGATATAATTTAGATTCATTCACACTGGATGGCAATAGTTGTGTTGGCTGTTGTTTTTTTATTTGACAGTCTAAGGGAGTGGTTCTCAACCTTCCTAAGCCATGACCCTTTAATACAGTTCCTCATGTTGTGGTGACCCCCAATCATAAAATTATTTTCGCTGCTACTTCATAACTGTAATTTTGCTACTGTTAATGAATCGTTATGAAAATATATGATATGCAGAATATCTTAAGCGACCCCTGTGAAAGGATCATTCAACCCCGAAAGAGGTCGCGACCCACAGGATGAGAACCGCTGGTCTAAGGGGAAAGAGGTCAGTGCCTCCCAATAAAAAGTCAGGTATTGCATGTTTTTAAAATTCTTGTGGTACACTGGTTGAAAATCACTGTCCTAAAGGGTAGCTCCCAGCCAGAGTTGAACGTTTGCTCCAGTAGGGTCTACTTTTTTTTTTTTTTTTTTTTTTTTTGTAATATGTTCTTATTGATTTCAGAGAGGAAGGGGGAGGGAGAGAAGGATAGAAACATCAACAATGAGAGAGGATCATTGATTGGCTGCCTCCTGCATGCCCCCTACTGGAGATGGACCCCACAACCCGGGCATGTGCCCTGAATGGAATCAAACTGTGACCTTCTGGTTCATGGCTCAACACTCAACCATCAAGCCACACTGGCCAGGTGGGGCCACTTTTATTAATTCTCCATGAGCCCCAACCCTCAATAAGACCTCTGGGTTTCAAGAAATGTTGCCCACAGAACAAGTTACATTTACCAAAAAAAAATTAATAGTTTTTCCAACTTTAAATTAATCAAAGATATTCATAACTACCATTCAAGAGCTTCTGACCAGCGTGAAACCACCTACCATGTGAACTTGACAGCATCTCAGATAAAAGCGGAGAAAAATAGTGTCTGAACATGGATAAATGTTCAATGGGGGCAGGAGAGGACTCTTTTTGAAATTCTGGATATCCTTTTTAAAGGGACCCCAGTTGGAAACCACTGCTAATATATATTCCTTTATTCTCATTCACTTTTCTCCCATTTCTCTGGCCATTCTCAAAGCTTTCCCATTTTCCCTGTGGCTTATTTGCTAGCCCTTCTCTACCCACATGAGCTTAATGTCTGAAGCTCATCATGAATATTGATTTCCAAATCCCAGGCGAAAATGTTAAACAGCCATCCTGGGAGTAAACCACTGGGTGTGACTCTGAACCAAACCACGAGCTATTTTTCTCTCCGCCCAGATTTGCTCCTAATGGCTTGGGCCCCAACAATCCCACCCCTCCATAGCAGGTGTTCTCCAACGCCGAGTGCACAAAGGGATCTGTGGCTCTCAAGGGGGAAAATTTAATCTCCTATTTGTATTACTTGTTCTAAAAGAAGAAAACCATTGTTATTACTTAGTGTGCATTAACAAGCAGTACATGTGGATACTTCATTAATAAATTTACATATATTGGAATAGAACTCAAAACTCTTTTGAAAAAAAGAGCAGTGGACAATCCAAAAAATGTAAATACCACTGTTGAAAGTATTCTTCTATCCCCTACACTCTTCTCTATGCCTCCTTCCCTCCTTCCTGCAGCCCTATTGCCTGGATGTTTTTCTAGCTGCTGCTTTTCTCAAATCTCCACTCTGCTGCTATCTGCTTCAGCCCTCTGGCCTGCTCTCCACCTGATCTCCTGGACTTGGTATTTCAGAGGCCCCTTGTGTGCTGACCAGGCATCAATGAGTGTGAACCCTGCTCCCCATGCCAGCCCCTGAGACTCCCACACTATGACCCATTTCCTGAGCCCAGAGTCCAGCTCAACGCCAGGGCTCTACTTACATAGATAATTGTGTAGTCAACATAAGTGTCCCTTGCCCAGCCTGTGTGGCTCAGTGGTTGAGAGTCAACCTATGAACCAGGAGTTCACAGTTCAATTCCCGGTCATGGCACATGCCTGGGTTGCAGGCTCCATCCCCAGTAAGGGGGAAGAGGAGGCAGCCGAACCATAATTCTCTGTCATCATTGATGTTTCTACCTCTCTTCCTCTCCCTTCCTCTCTAAAATGAACAAAAATCTATATTTTTAAAAATGTCCCATAAATGTTTTCTACCTAGTCAAAACTAAAAAGAATCAAAATACCTACCAGTAGGTTTTGAGGGGAAATAAAACTTAAGAGTATATAAAACACTCCATTATGCAGCCATTAAAAATTATATTCTCCAGAAATTTCTAATGGCATGGGGACATTCTCAAGCCATAACATCACGTGACAAAGCAGGCCTCAAAAATCTACAAGTGTAACCTCAACTATGAAACTGTACATATGCAGAGGAAAACAAGCCTGGAAGGAACTCACCAGTGTCACTGGAGGCTTTCTCTGTCTTCATTCAACAAGGATTCACTGTCCAGCACTGAGCTAGACCGAGTTATGAAATCAAGGCTGACTTGGGTTTTCTACTGTGTACATTCCTGGGCTTTTCTAGTTTTCTACCAAAAGCAAGTTTTACTTTTATATTTATAAAAAATGAGAACTAAAAGTACTTTTCTTGGAAAAGCTTGTACTGTGAATCCAAAGACTGATTTGAACATCTGTATTGTATGTAGTAATTCCTGCTGTTTTAAATTTTTTTAAAAATCTGGGGCAATAGGGTGTTACTGCTTCTAGAGGAAAGGTGGTACCTTTTCGGGGTAGTTACACTCCTTAGAAATTTAAGGGTCTTCCCTCTTATCATCAGTCACCCTTCCCTTCCCTCAGAGGCCTTGAATGTTAGTGACTGGGCCCAAATTAGCAAAGGGGCTGGGACACAGGCAACCCCCCTCCACTGGAATCCAGCACACAAAGAGTGAAGTTAGACATAAGGCAGAACTTTCCTTTCAATGTGGTGGTTACACCATGAATTAGGGAGGCTCTCTTCCCCACCGGCCTCAGGAGTGGGCTGGGTGAGAGCAGGCCCACTGGAGCCTCCTTCTACCTCTAAGATGCCCGTTGCCTCTATGGAGCCGTGAGGGGGGGTCTTGTTGTGGGGATCACCACTGCTGAGATCCCAAAGCATTCCCATGCTCCCCATGCCAGTCCCGGAGACAAACACCACACAAGCTTACACACACAGCACAAAGCCAGTGAGCTAGACCAATGGTCAGCAAACCGAGGCTCGAGAGCCACATGCGGCCCTTTGGCCCCTTGAGTGTGGCTCTTCCACAAAATACCATGTGTGGGCGGGCACGCACATACAGTGCAATTGAAACTTCGTGGCCCATGTGCAGAAGTCGGTTTTCGGCCTGGGGGAGTCTATTTTGAAGAAGTGGCGTTAGCACACTCAAGGGGCCAAAGAGCCTCGGTTTGCCAACCACTGGGCTAGGCTGCCCCGACATGCACACCTCATCCAGGAGCAGCTGTGGTAGACCAGATGCCCCCCCAGGCCACCCAGGGCCAGATGAAGGATTTCTGATGCCCAATGACAGACCCGGAAGAGAAGCCCTCACACCTTCATAATCAGCACTCAACACTCCGTGGACCCCAATGAGGTTCACACTTCTCCCTCATCCCACCCCAACCCCAGTTCATCCATCCCCCTTCTCCCCTTCTTCCTCCAGGCCTCAGTCTCAGTAACATAACCCCTTCCCTCATTCCTGGTTCCCCTGCTCCCTCCTCTTCCTCCAGGATGGATGTGGGATTAGAGAGGCTGTTTCAAGGCTGAGGAGAAGCTCCACCTTATAGCCATTCTCAGAAAGGGGTGCAGGTGGGGTGGAATGGGGGGCTGGCCTAGAGAAAGCAGAGAACACTAGGGGGGAAAAAAGGGCAAATGAAAGCACACAGGTGCACAGAGCTGAGGCCGAGCAGCGCCGTACAGGGGTGTGTACCAGAGGAGAGGGTGAGGAGGTGAGCTGTGAAAACATGGATGAACACGGGGTGGGGGAGTCTTACAGAAGAGGTAACATTACCCTGCAATGTATATGAACCCTCCCTGCCCTACACTGTTTCTCCAAATGATGTCTTTAATGCCCTGAAACGTTTCCTACGGTTCAAAACCTGCCTCCAGGCCTTGCCATTCACTCCCAGAGTCCAGAGAGGGGAATGGCAGCTGGGGGCCAAAGCCACTGTAAGTGCCAAGACCCTAATGTACTTACCGGCACGTGCACGCACACGCACAAACACGCATTACAGACACACACCACACAAGTTTACACACACGACACACATACACACATGTGGCATACATGCCAGGCACATACACATGCCCTCCACGCAGCCATTAGAGCAATCAAAGCCCAGTGCCAGCTGAGCAGCCGGTATGGAGCCCGTGTTTTCCCAGGGAAATGTCTAATGGCAATGGAGAGCAATCATGCCCCGGTGAGTGCACATGATGGCCCTCCACGCTAAGGTCAAGTTCCATTCTTCTCAGTAACAGCCACTCAGTCGGAGTGAAAGGGGGTCTCCTGTCCCCTCCGAGGGGAGGGGGCACACTGCAGGCTGATTGACAGGCTGCTACCCAATCTCCCACCTCCCTCAGGGAAAGCCCTGCGGCCCCTGGCCCTGCCCCCCCACAGCCTGCCCACCCATCTTCTCCCTCCTCTGAGCAGCACAGCCCCAGCCCCTAATGGTTCACCCAGCACAGCATTCTGAGCCAACCCTCCCCTTTCTGGAAGCTTCCCTTTGTTCCTGTGGTTGGGTTTCCTTCAGGACCGGCAGCCAGGCAGCATTGTCTCGGGTCCCCAAGAGGATGTGAGTGTCCTGTCAGTGGGAGCTGGCCTCGCCCAGCGGGTCCTGGGGCAGACATATGCAGAACGTGTGAGCAGTGACAGGGAAAGGCACCACTCTCTTTCAGCCTTGACGACTGGGTCCTTCCGCCCTCAGAGCCTAAAGGAACTGACCAGAGGGGTCCAGCCACAGGAGGCAGCCGCTGTGCCCCCAGCCCTCATCTCTCCGGGCCGGAGAAAGCCTCCTCCTCACTTCACACCACAGACAGAGCGGCTCCAGAAGCTCTAACTCCCACACATCAGCCCAGTTCCCACACACCCTATCCTGCCTCTCTCTGCCCATCCCACCAACCCCAAAGTGCCTTCCGCACCCCCGGCCTGAGCTTGGGCACCCCCCCCCCAATGTGGGCAGCAGCTAAGACACCGAGTGACCACACACACAGGCCACTGGGCAGTATTTATGGGGCATCACCAATCCTCTGGGGCAGAAGGGAAAAGTCGCTCTGAATGGCACCCACCACCACGTCTGATTTCCCAGGAGGCAGCGGGAGTCCACTTGTTCTTTCATTTGGAACTGGCCTTGGGGAGGAGGCGGGGTCCTGGAGCTTCTCGTCAGACTCTGGGTTCCAGGGAAGGAACACGGGCACAAGCCTAAGTTGTCCTGAACACAGACTGTGAGTACCTGAGGGGTGACCTTGCAGACCCCTTCTTATGCCACAAGTGGCCTGCTGACAAGAAAGATAGAGTCCAAGGAGAACTCTGGTCTCAGAGGGAAACTGAGTCAGGCGGTCCCATTTTTGACCCCAGATACTTCTGTTCTTTCCTCCCCAGAATTAACCAAAACAAGACTGTTCAAAGGTTAGAAAGAATCACTCAGGTTAAATATGACAAAGAGACCAAACAAGCAATCTGATGATTCATAATTTTTCATTGGAGTTGGTTTGGGGGCAGGGGGGGGGGGGTTATAAAAGACATTTGGGGGACAATAAAGAAAACTTTGTTATAAACTGGGTATTAGAAGATATTAGGATATTATTAATTTTATTAGTTATGCTAACGTTCTTGCAATTATGTTAAAAATGTGTTTCTTTGGGGGAGATGTATACTGACATGGTTAGGAGTAGATATCATGACATTGCCATTTACTTTAAAAATAGATCTGAAAAAAATATATAGTAGATGAAGCAAATATAGAAAAATGTCAACAATTGTTGCATGGTGGTGGTGGTATATGGACTTTAATTATGCTATTCTTTCCCACGCTTCTATGCCCTGGAAGATTTTTCTATTAAAAAGTAAAAACAAAACAAACAAACAACAAAACAAACACTCTTCAAAGAAGGGAGAAAGAACCACAGGGACACTTCCAGGGTTTGTGGTGCCAGTGGCAAACCTGGAGTTTCGCTGCCGAGGGACTTCTAGCAGAAAGGGCACATGCACTGAAGGCAGAGAGCCGAGTTCAAGGCCAGCCAGCCCCTCCTCGCTGCCTGAACATATTTCCTTTGAGCCTCAGGTTTTTCTTGTCCATAAAGCAGGAATAATAAAACCATCTCCACCAATGTGTGAGAAGGCAGTGAACTTTTTCATGTGGAAGCCCATAATACCCACGGGGTCCTCAATACACATTCATTCTTGTCCTTTCTCTGCACCTCCCCTGCTTGGTAAGAGGGCCAGTCTAATATGAGTCAATTAAATGCAAAATGTAAGGATTTCCACTGCCCAGAAGATAAAGCAAATGTACTTTCCCCTAATCCTTGCTAAATATAACTAGACAAGAAGATTGTGAAAGGTGGAAGGAAGAAGCAGGCCAACGAGGGGCCTCAAAATTCACAAGACAGTTTAAACCTAATTTTGTGTAACTTTTTGAGCTCCTGTGTGATTTAAAAGGCAACTGCAAAAAGCAATAATAATTAATCATCTTATATGACCTGCACTTCAGGAAGTCAAGGGTCTTCCAGCCAGCCAGGGTTCCCTTCTCAGGAGGAGCACAGCGGGCAGGATGTGGGACACCAGGCTAGTCAGGCTCCCTTTGTACCAGACACCTCCAGTCACCTCTTCAGGTCCTCCTGGCCTCACGTGCCTTCCCTGCTCTCACCCAGGTGGTACACCTCAGCCACTGCCGGCTGTATGCGCTCTGCCAGCCTCTGCTGGCCTCACCTGGCCTCATGCCCCGTCACAAGCCTCCTTCCTGCGGCAGGACTTCCTGGGTCACTGTGGTGTAGGATGCCCAGGGGCCACTCGGCACCCACACCTAGGCAACCCAGAGCGTGGGAAGGCAATACCCATGTGTATACAGGAGCTGGAGTTAAACTCTTCTTTCTTCCCCAGAGGCAGGAGTGGTACAGACAAGATGGAGCCCTCCGAGCTTACCACCAGCTGTGCCCACTCCATAACGCATCGCCTTGTATTTTCTCTCCTTCCTTCTTTCCCTGTCTTCTTTTTTCCCCTCATTCCCACTTCCCCGGGAAAACACTCCTCCACAAAGGACCGGTACGATTCCACCTCGGATTCTGTTTTCTGGAGACCAGGGCTGAAATACCCTCTTTGGGGGAATTAGAAAAGTTGGGTAAACACAAGAAAGGTCTCTGAGGCACGGAGCAAGCTGGGCTTTCTCGCTGCCTATCCCTATCCTGGGGCCCCTCGGTCCCTAGGTGTCTCACTGGCACTTCCTTCCCCATGAACGTTATAACAGGAACAAGAAAAGCAGTGTCTTGCTAAGGGTGTGGCTCAGCCCCATTTTCCAGGCAAGCATGCAAAGCTGAGACTTGGTCCAGACCATTCACCAGCAGGTTACACTGATCCAGCTCAGCAGTTGCTAAGGTCGGTGTCTGTTCTGAACTCTGCCTGTTCCCATGGGCCAGTGCCTCACTCTGACGGTTCAGGGCTGCCATGTACCAATTGTCAAATATTCTGACTATGACTCTGGGTGAGACACTCTCCTGGCCCCCACGGTACGTGAGAGAGCCTCGTGGAAATAGCGCTTTGCCTTCCTCTGTGTGTATTCAAAAGGCCAGGCTGTGTCCCTTCCCTGCATAACTCCACCTGCCAGAGAAGTCAGAGAAAAACACACGGGTTTGATGCCCTGGGGACCCAAATCAACAATGCAGACCCATGGCAGAGACCTAATGTAACGAAGTCAAACATCCCAGGTCATGCGCAGACTCCAAGGGGCCGTCAGAATTCCACTCAAAAGCATTTAACTGAGCAGAGTTTACTGACGGGGGCCATTTACAGAGGCCCGGGAAGGATGAATGGAATCCACAGGGAACGTTAAAATACTTAGAGATTTGCACTGGTGGGAAGACCCCTGTCCTGAGAGGGCAAAGTGAAGAATCAGGTTGGCAGGATCCAGGTGAGAGATAGAGCTGAGGACCACGGAGCTATAGTGATGGAGGACGGATGCAGCCACTGCCAGAAGCAGCTCAGTAGGAAAGCTCTCTCTCCTCCTGCCCCCTAATGTCCCACATGTGCCTCCCTTTGATCAAACCCAATCAGAAGGCAGAATGCTAGGGGAAGGGGGCACACAAAAATGGGCTTCTCTGGGCACAGAAGGGTAGAGATGGGTGGGAGGAGCACAAGTGGCAATCAGAGAGACAATCAGAGACCCAAAGGGACAGCGGACACCTGTCACACGTGGTCAATGGCACACCAAAGACCAGGCCCACCAGCCGCGGGACTCAGCACCCACCTCCCATCTCACAGCTATCCGCTGGTTCTCCTGCCCTGCCCCATCGGCACAGGCGTGGTGTGTCCTGGGAAGACTGCCTGCCAAGGAGAAGCCAGGGTATCCTCCCAGCTTCTGGACTTGCCCTAGGCCCCCCAGAAAGGGAGCCGGTAAAGGGGGCTTCTCCTCCTAACAGGCCAGACCCTCAGTGCTCAAAGGCCTGGAGGCAGGCTTAATGGGCCCTTCCCTCTGCCAGACAAGCAGTGCTCAAGGTCATGATGTTTCTTCCCTTCACTCCTGTCACACAGCCCCAACCACACACAGATGTACTTCTCCCACCCCCCAGCTCTTTGCCTGGTCTCCATCCGCAAACTCAGAGGCTTGCTGTCCCAGAGGCTTGCTGGCAGATGCACTGAGGGAACAGCCAGCAGAGCCCCCACTGCCAGGGACTCCCAGCCAGGATGCCCATGGGCTCCCACAAGGAACACTAGCAGTGGGCACGCAAGTCAAGGGCTGGGGAGGTTACTCAAGACACAGAACACAGGAGGTGTCCAATGAGAAAATGAACTGCAAGCTCCAAACAGCTGCTCAGGGCCCCCTTGTCATTGCCAGCTTTCCAGGCAGAGCTGTGGAGGGTCTAATAGCTGTTTGGTGGTATCAGGAAACTGTAGCACAAGGAAGGGCAGGAAGGAAACGTCGCAAGAGACTAAGCTGGCAAATCCCCTTATTGGAGGAGAGCTGGGAGCTCCAGCTAACTCAGACCTGAAATTAAAAACCAAACTTGCCTCTTCGTCTTCTCCTGCTCTCTCTGACCCTCCTTGTGAGCAAAATAAATGGAATCAGCCAACTAGGTACTGAAGATCATAGCTCATGAAAGCTGCAAGAGATGAGACCAACCAACCCTTCAATCTATGAAGGAAGAGATGCAGAGTGGAGAAGCAACACAGCCGGACAGCGGCAGCACCAGGGCTGGAACTCCTCAAGTCTCCAAATACTGAGCACCTACTGTGTGCTGGGGATTCTTTCAGATGGTGGGGATACAGTGGTAAACAAAATAGACATGAATTAACAACTGAGAGCAGCACAGCCCAGGGAACTTCCTAAAATGATGGAAATCCTTACACGTGGCTGGCCACTGGCCACGTGTGGCCTCTGAGAACTTGAAATGTGGCTGATGTGGCCGAAGAACAACTTTTTTGCTTCGTGTACTTTGCAGCTCTGTGGTTGGACTGACCCTTCCATCATTATGTGATACCCCGCTCCGTCCCTGATCATTTTTCTTTGCTCTGAAGTAGATTTTGTCTGACACTAATACAGCCACCCATGCTTTCTGCTGGTTCATGTTTGCATGGTGTATCATTTTTCATCCAGGAACTAAGTTTTTCATTTATTTCTTTTCAATTAACTTTAATTTAATTAACCACAGGTAGCTAATAGCTATATTTGGACAAAGCCACCATAGAGAACTCGGTTCAATAAGTACTGCCTCCACTCTGCCCACGGCTAAGCAGACCAGCTCCTCCGCCTGGGGAACCACCACCAGCCAGTCCCCTGGAACTCAGAGGCCCCCACGGTGCGCCCCAGGCAGGGGAGCTGTCCCAGCGCTGTTCATGACGGAGAGAATGGCCCTCAGAATGGCCCCCAGCGGCTGGGGAGCAAATGGAAATATCCCGGGGGCAGAGACTGAGCGTGCACCAGCCACTTCTGAAGGCAAAACTGTGTCTCTGTCCTTGCTTCAGACATGCTCTTCCTCCAGGTCAGGCTGGCCTGACCCCTCTCAGTTCTGGTCCTCACGCCATAGGAGGGAAGCATCATTCTTCTACTGTGTTCTAGAACCTCCTGGAAGGTCTTGTGCAAGAGGCAGGCCCTAGTTTTTCTGGCTTGGCCTGGGCCTATTTAGCAGCAGCTGGAAAGGACCCAGCACAGGGAAAAGGGGCAGGCCTCAGGGAGGGGAGCAATGGCAGCCTGCTTAACTGAGATTACTCCTATAAGCCAGCCAGGTAGACCCCTGCTGCCAAGGACCCCCAGCAGAATGACCTCCTCTGGTCTCCAGGCTCCCACACAGCCTCCTCCTGGCCGCACTGTGTTGGCTGCTTACCTGCACTCTCACCCCCTGACCTGACATCTCCTTAAAGGAGCTTTGGTGAGCGGACATCCCTCCTAATGGATGGCACACACAGAGGCTGCCCCTTCCCTCCCGTATCACACCATGGCCAACGCCCAGCTCAGAGCTGGCGTGAAGTGAGCGCGTGAAAGGATGCAGAGAGAAGAGAAAAGGGAACAATTGCCACCTGGGCCAGCAACAGTCCTGTTGGCAAGGACCGAAGAGCAGGGGGAGGCAGAGCCCAGGGAATCCAGGAAAAGGGTCCTGATGTCCTGTGTACCATTAACATCCAGTTTTAGAACTACAATGCCTCCTCTCACTCCCAAACACACTCTCCTTCTCTTTCTCTCTCTCTCTGGCTCGTCCTCCCTCCCTCCTTCCCTCTCTCCCTCTCTCTCTCCCACCCCCAGCCCATTGCATTAACTCTGCACAGTAATGCTAAACCTGAGTTCCAGCCTCAGTGCATCCTTTTTACCCGCTTGTCCTCTGACCTATCCCGGCATCTTTACTCCCCAGCCATGGCTTGCATCCTCGCATTGGTCCTGTTCCTGGGCTTCAAAGGCGGAGGAGCTGGGAGAGGAAGGGCAATGCCCCAGCTGGGGCCCCTGAGCATGCGGAGCCTCCGTATCACACCCAGCGCACCTCCACTTTAATTTACACATCTTATTCCATTTTCCTACCAAATAAACTGTCACCATAATACGGGAGCTGATTCAATTCAGGCAGAGCCACACAGATCACATCAGAAAATGACTGATAGTCTTGATGCAGAAATTGCATTTATCATAGAGGAAAATAAAGCGGGAAGACACACACTCGGGATAAAGGTTTTGTGTACAATTGACCCGGGGTCCCCCCATAAATGAGCACAGGTTTCAGATGAGGCTGAAATGGGGGGCTGGGTAGAGGAGGGTCGGTGGGATCAGCGGGGTGCAGGGCATGGGGTCCAGTCCGCACTGGCACAGCCTCCGCCTCCGCCTCCACCAGCGGAGGGAGCAGGGGGGCAGGAGCACAGGGCTGCCGCCCCGGGAGGACCTGGAATCACTCCACATTGGAAATTCATGGCAAATTGCTCCTGTAATTTACTGGTCCGGCTGGAGAGATGCATCTTTGAACTGCGGAGACAGACTTTGAAAATCACTCTCAATCCTGGCTCTCCGAACCCCGTCTGAGATGAATTAAAGGGAATTATGCACATAACCCCCTCTCCCCCCGGATCAAGGAGACACCCACTCTCCCTCAACTGCCTGCAAGCTGATTAGACAGACTGAGCTCACAGCAGAATAGGCACTCAGGCTGGAAAAATAAAATAAATTTAAAATGCAGAGATTGATGGCTTCTGCCACAAAGTCTCTCCAAAACCACAGTCCGTAAATTAGAATTTCCTTCCGTGCTAAGGCACGGGTGGCAGCTCCGTGGCAGTGGCTGGCCTGGTGGGGTCTCTGGGGAAGGACTCCAGATGCCCCTTGCAATCCACCCACTCTCCAGTGTAGGGGGTACACATCCCCGGGAGATGGCTTTGGTTCTAAAGGACACCCCATCACCCCAAGAAGGAGATGCTGAGGCACAGAACAGTCGGGTCACACTCAGCCCCCCAAACCTCCTACCCTCACACCCAGGGCCTGGCACCTCGCTGGTGTGTTTGCTCAGCAGCGTTCATGGGAGACCAGACCCAAGAGCACAGGCCCTGCTGAGCAAACACACTCCAACCTCATCCTTCTCTGGCCCAGTACGGGGCCTCAGACACCCACAGAAGGGAGGTAGTAGACAGGTAAGCCCCAGAGCTCAGTTCTGCTCAGACCCTGGTCTAGGTCAGAGCCACCTGGCAATCAGAAGAGTAGAAATCTAGGTTTTTCACTCAAGAGGCTCAGGCTGGTCACCTAGAGGAGAGGATGGAGGAGGATTTATTGAAGGCCATGGAGAGCCTCCCAGATTCCCCCTTCAGGAATGAAACATTCATCCCTAAGGCCCTCTGTATGAACTGCCCTCAGCCAGAGAGAGCCGCCCGGCTCAAGGTCATGTCCCAGAACTGGGGGCAGCTGCATTTAATGCCTGGTTAGTTGGCCAAGGGGAGAGGAGTTATAAGGCCTGGCCCTCTTGCTTCAAGGCGGGACCATTCTGCAGGCCATCTCAGCTGCACAGCGCCCCATGGGATGGCAAAGTCTGAGGTGTGACTACCTCACGGCCCAGCATCTCCCTCTGCCCCACCTTGCTGCTTCACCCACACCAGAGGCAGATGCCGAGGGCACAGGGGACAAGCCCTGATATGGCAGGTGCCGCAGAAACGGAGGTAGCACGAGGACCCTTAGTCCTTCGTGTCAGAGCCCAGGGGACCAGCGAGGGGAACAGACTTGTCTCTGTCTACATGGTCAGTCGTTGGCAGAGAACTGGGGCCTCCTGACTCCATGCTTCTCTAGGAACCTTCCAGAAAGGCAAGGCCCCACACATCCCTCTCAGCCCAGATGAGTAATAGGGAAAGGTCGCTTCCTGGCCCCACTTGCCCCAGCTTTCACTCTGTCATGGTGTGAGCTCTTAAGCAAAACCCACGCTCCGAGGTCTCTCCGCATTCTTTGGCGTATCTCATCAGCATCCTTCTCAGAACGGGGCATACGCGCTCCAAGATTTTTACGAGATTTATTGGAAGCCTTTTTCAACTAAGGGGGGGAAAAATACTTCCATCATTCTCAGCTGGATTATTTCAGTTTACAATCACAATCACCTATCTATGTGTCCCCCAAATTTGATGGAATAAAATGGAAAGAAGAAAACAGAATTACAAATTGCCCAACATTTGCATTGATTTGGTTAATCCCTAGAGGAAAATACAATTAAATGGAAGGGACAAAATGAAAGCTGACTGATGAGTTGCCATTTTAAGACATTCAGTTCAATTAAGCTAAAAGCCTGCTCTCAGGACCACAGCAATCGTTCCCAAACACTGCGCGCAAGCCAGCTCTTCGAGTCAGGGCTCTCCAGCAAGCGTCAGGACATTCTCCACGCCAAGAAGGAGGGAATCCCTGGAATCAGCACCAGAACCTGGCTTTCCCTGGTGGGACCAACTTCTCAGGTCCTGCAGACAGCCCATCACTCCTTCCTGCCTGATGCGGCTCAGCAGGGGACACGGATGTAGGGCAGGTTCTATCACCAAAGTGTTGAACTTCTTGTGCTTAATTCTGTGTGCTTGCCTACCTGCTTGTTTTAGAAAAGGTGGCCCCTGGTGGGAAGCCAGGGCCTGTCTTGCCACTAACTAGCTTCATATTCCTCATCCTTAAAATGGGGATGTCCTTGCACAAGGGAAACCCGAATGTTAAAGCCCACTCTGTTGATAACTTGAAGTATAACTTCAAACTAGTCCTTCATTCTCTCTGCTTCCAGCTTCCTTTGCAGCAAAATCAAACTAAAGCACCTGTTTACCCCACCACACTGAAGCTTAAAAGTATTGGAATAGAAAAGACAGTCTTTTCAATATTTGGTATTAGAACCACATGATAAGGTCTTCACCTAAGCCTCCTCTAGATATATAGATACCAGAGGCCCAGTGCATGAATTCGTGGGGTCTGGCCAGTGATCGGGGCCAATGGTGGGGGGGGGGGGGGGCGGTACCTGGGGGAAGGGACCACGGGAGGTTGGCCATGGGCGGGCACTGACCACCAGGGGACAGATTCTGCGTTGAGCATCTGCCCCCTGGTGGTCAGTGTGCATTATAGCAACCAGTTGACCGGTCATTTGGTTGTTTGGTCACTTAGGCTTTTATATATAGAGAGAGAGATTGTCTCTATAGAGATATATAAAGATACATATTTCTTAACTCAAAATGGATAGACTTAAATGTAGAATCTAAAAACTTTTAGAAGAAAACATAGGTAGGAGAAAATCATCTAGGGCAAAAAATTCTTAATCACGGCTCCGAAAGCATGATTCATAAGAGAAAGAATCCATTAGACCTCATCAAAATTAAAACCGTTGCTTGGCAAAAAATGGTGTCAAAAGAACAAAAAGACATGTTATAAAGTGGGAGAAAATATTTGCAAATCACATATCCAACAAAGGACTTGTGTCTAGAATATAAAAAGAACTCTCTAAACTCAGCAGTAAGAAATCAACAATCCAATTTAAGAATGGGTAAGTACTTGAACTTGAAACACTTCACCAAAGAGGAACTACAAATGTCGAAGAAGCCCATAAAAAGATGTTCAACATCATTATCCATTAGAGGAATGGAAATTAAAACCACAATGAGAAGTCGCTAAGAATCTCATAACAGGATGGCTAAAACAAAAATTAGTGACACACCAACTATTGGCAAGGATGCAGAGAAATGGGATTGCTCATGCATTGCTGGTGGGAATTTAAAACAGTACAGCCACTCTGGAAAAACAGTTGGGCAGTTTCTTTCAAAACTAAACATGTAACTGCCATACAACCCAGCCACTGCCTCTTGAACACTTATCCCAGAGAAATAAAAACTTACATTCACACAAAAAACCTATACAAGGTTTACAGCAGCTTTCTTTGTAATAGCCAAAACCTGGAACAAACCCAAATGTCCTTCAAAGGATGAATAGTTAAACAGACGGTAGGTCACCATAGCATGCATAGACCCAGTTGAATAGTCTCCTCCCAAATCCATACCCACCCGGAACTTCATAATAGGAACTTATTCAGAAATAGGGTCTTTGCAGATAGAATTAGTTCAGATGCGGTCTTACTGGAGAAGGTGGGCCCTGACTCCATAGACAGGTGCGCTGAGGGAGGCAAAGGGATACAGCTGAATCAGGAACACCAGGGTGGCCGGCAGCCAGCAGGCTCCAGGAAGAGGCAAGGGAAGGTTTTTCCCTCGCACCTCCCAAAGGAGCATGCCGACACCCTAATTTCCACCGTGGCCTCCAGAACTGTGACAATCAGTTTCTGTTGTTGTATGCCACCCCATTTGTGGTATTTTGTTACAGGAGCCCTAACATACACCACAGGATGCTACTCAGCAACATAAAGGAACAAATTGGTACACCCAACAACCTGGATGAATCTCCAGAGAATTGTGCAGAGTGAAGAAAGCCAATCTCAAAAGGTTATACTGTGCAATTCCATTGATATGGCAGTCTCAAAATGACAAGAGGAGAATGATGGGAACCAAATCAGTGGTCAGCAGGGGAGTGGGGAAGGAAGGGTAGGCCTACAGAGGACCAGCAAGGGGAGTTTTTTGGGGTGATTGAGCAATTCTATATCCTGATTGTGGTAGTGGTTCTATGAATGTTTACATGTAACAAAATTCACAGAGATACACACACATGTACAAATTGATAAAAATGCCCCTGGCCAGTGTTGCTTAGTAGTTGGAGCATCAAACTGTATACCAAAGGGTCGCAGGTTCAATTCCTGGCCAAGGGCATTTGCCTGGTTGCAGGTTCAATCCCTGCCCTAGGGCACATAAAGGAGGCAACCAATTGATGTGTGTCTCTCTCTCATCTGTCTGTCTGTCTGTCTCTCTCTCTCTCTCTCTCTCTCTTTTACTTTCTCTCTTACTCTCTCTCCCCACCACCACCTTCTTTTCCATTTTCTCTAAAAAAAATCAATGAAAAAAATATTCTCAAGTGAGGATTTACAACACAAAAAATGTATAAAATCCAAATAAGATCTGTAGTTTCATAAATAGCATGGTGCCACATCAGTTCCAGGTTTTCATAATTAAACTACGGTTATGTAAAATGTTGTCATGGGGAAAGAGTACCTGAGAACTCTCCTCTATTTTTCCAGCTTCCTTGTGAGCCTTAAATTATTTTAAAATAAAAGGTTTAAAAAGGAGTGTTGGGACAATTCCATGTTTTACAAGTGTAAAGAAAAAAAATGTTCTTACTCGTCAGAGCTGACTTATAGAAAGCTCCAGAGACAGACAGACCCAGTCTAGCATTCCCACTTCACCACTTGCTAACTTCACAGCTTTGGAAAACTTCACTTCCATGAGCCTCAGGTTCTTCACACCTAAATTCTCACAGAGAAACGACGCACAGTGCACACATCACAGATGGGACGGTACGTAAAAGCATCTGATGGCCCAGCTAACCATGGACAGTGGCTGAGTAAACCTTAGCTCCCCTCTTCATCTCAACGGACGCAGCTCCTCCGCTTTGCTTCCTGGACCTGCTGTTGTATTGGATTCCACCCTTCAAGGTCAAAGAAGGTTCTCCTGGGAGTCCAGGTTCTTCCAGAAGACAGGTCTTCCAGATCTCCTCACCGGGGCCCACCGTGGGCAGAGCTGCCTGAAGGTCCGACCTCCATGAAAGCAATACCCCTCTGGTGGCTCCAGCCAGGGTCCCTGTCCTCTGGCCCTCAGGGTTACTAGGGTACAGCCCGAAACCCTCTCTGCACTGAGACCCCATTACCACCCCTTTTTCCCTCCCCTCCATCATTACTCCAGCTACTATTCCAAATGGTCTTACAAAAACAAGAGTTTCTCCTTTACGGTTGCTAAGTACAGTGTACAAAGTACTTTTTACACATGTTGTACCTCCTTAGACCCTCCCCCCAACAACCTTGGTCAGAGGCAGAGCAGGTGTAAGAATTCCGATTTTCCAAATGGAAAGAGGTGCACATTGGGGAGGTGGGTGAGGAACAGGGAGGAGAGAAGGGAGCTCACATGATCAACCACCTACTATGTCCCAGGCACTTGATTATCTTTCATATGATTATTATAAGATTATAACATAGCCGAAACCGGTTTGGCTCAGTGGTAGAGCGTCGGTCTGCGGACTGAAAGGTCCCAGGTTCAATTCCGGTCAGGGGCATGTACGTTGGTTGCGGGCACATCCCCAGTAGGGGGTGTGCAAGAGGCAGCTGGTGGATGTTTCTCTCTCATCGACGTTTCTAGCTCTCTATCTCTCTCCTTTCCTCTCTGTAAAAATATCAATAAAAAAATATTTTAAAAAAAACCACACGGCCAGTAAGGGCAGAATAGGGATCAAGTCCAAGCCTGCCTGTCCAAAGCAGGGACTTTCCTTTCCATCAGGCATGAAGCCCAGCAAGCTCTCACCCATCCATTCTTTCTTTATTTCAGTTTTACCAAGAGGCCATTGGAAATCCTTCCTCTCCGTGAAGATGTCCTTGATTGACCAGGCCCAGAGTGCCCTGGCCCCGGGCATGAGGCCCTTCGGGTGTTCCTCTTTACTCCACATCCCCCTTTCCTATTGCGTCACGTTTCCACCATGGGAATTCTCCAGGCACCTGTCTCCAGTCCCACTGGGAGACAGCAGCAGGGCCAGGACTAGCGTGCACCCTCCAGCCCCCTCCCTCCCCCAACTCCCCAGCCTCCCAGCTTATGTCCAGCCCCTGGGCAGGCACAGGCTCCACCCCAGCAGCACTGTCACTGCTGAGAGCTCTGCCCGCCTTCCTCCTGGCACCTCTCCCGGAGAGGGCTGCCTGCTCAGGGGCTCACAGTCCTCCCTTCCTCACTCCTGAATCCTGCCCATCCTCCCAGCCCCAGCTCAGTCCTGCTCCTCCCTCCAAAGCTTTCCAGATGAATCTCTCCCCAAGGCTCCCTGCCTTCTGCCCCCTCACCCCAAAGCCGCCAGACCTCACATGCTATCTCAACCACCGTGAGCCTCCGTTCAACCTTCCCAGCCAGACCACTGCCCTCCACAGCTCTTGGCACAGCTGAGTGAACAAAAGCCAAAAAGAGGGAGGGCAAACCCTCTGGGTATCTGTCCACATCAGTCTTACATATGGGGAATCTGTCTTATCTTTTCCCAAGCTTATGGAATTGGCCGTTTTCCCCCAAAGAACAATCTAGAAGACCCCTTCCCCATTAGAATGTTGCCTAATAACCTACTCAAAGCTAAACTTTTGGGTGAAATTCCACTTTTAAGTTGAGACTTGCCCCCTCATGACTAATTGGGACGCCAGGTTCAAACCAAGTCCTCCATCCATTAAATCACGCCCCATAAAACCTGTTCCTGAGAACAGCCCTTCCCTGCTTCCTCAAGCTAGCCTGCAATAAGCATTCCTAATTGTGCTTGTTAAAACGTGGATTTATGAATCCCAATTAGGCCACTTACACTTACACAGCAGCAGTTTTCAATACCACCAAGCCTCCCTTCTTCCCGGGGTGAAATTATTTTCGGTAGGTGACAGGATAATCGCTGAAACATAAAAGGGCCCACTCAATACCACAGCAGCAGCTTCAGCAGTTCCGTGAGGAAGGCTTGAGGACAAGCCGGCTTTGGATGGCAAGTTTAAAACCATGGTCAGCTTCCGCCACTCCACACCCCTCAACCCTGGAGACACTTCCCTTAGTTCCTTCTCCTCGGATCCCAGACCACCTTCTAGATGCCTCACCCCACCCTGCCATGCCCTTCCTTCTACCCTGCATTGCCTAGTTGCTCCCCAACGAAAACTGGGCTCTCTCCTCCCAGAGCTAGTTCTTCCACCTCAGCAGCCTTTCCTCATTCTTGCTCTCCCCCATCTTCCTTGAAGACCAAGCTTACATGGCTCCTTCTCCAAGAAGACCTCCTTCCTAACCCAGCCTCTTATACCTGCTTCTGTTCAAGCACTGGTTCCTGAGTTATGTGTTTGTCTCCAGTTCTGGGCTCCCTGAGGGCAAGAAGTGAGTCTCATTCACCTTGGCATCCCCATGCCTAGATGTGGAAAGCTGGCTCGCTCCTTCATTCTTCCCCTCAATAAAATCATTGGAACCCAGTTTAAAAATGGGCGAGGGATCTGTTAGTGACCAATAACCACATGAAAAGATGCTTAGCATCACTATTCATTAGGGAAATGCAAACCTAAGCCACTATGAAATGTCACCTCTTTCCAACAAATGGCCCTTATCAAAAAAACAGAAAATAACAGGTGTTGACAAGGATGTGGAGAAACTGGAACCCTTATACACTACTGACCAAAATGTAAAATGAAGGAGCCATTTTGAAACACAGTCTGGCAGTTCTTCAAATGTTAAACATAGAGCTACCATATGACCCAGCAATTCCACTCTCACATAAATACCCAACATAACTGAAAACATATATTCATGCAAAAACTTGTACACAAAAATAGCAGCATTATTTGTCACAGCTGAAAAAGTAGAAACAACCCAAGTATCTGTCAATAGATGAATGGGTAAATAAAATGTGGTATGTCCATACAATGGAATATTATTCAACAGTAACAAGGAATGAAGTATTAGTTTATACTCCAATATAGATGAACCTTGCTAAGTGAAAGAAGCCAATTACAAATGATGCTATTCACATGGAATGTCCAGAACAGGCAAATCCATAAAGATAGAAAATAGATCCATGGCTACCAGGAGTTGGGAGAAAAGAGATGGGGAGTTACTACAAATGGGTGTGGGGATTCTTTTTGGGGTGATTGTGGTGATCACACCACAAGTTGATCGGGCCTAAACCAGCAATCAGACATCCCTCTCACAATCCAGGACTGCTGGCTCCTAATCGCTTGCCTGCTTGCCTGCCTGATTGCCCTTAATCACTTCTGCCTGCCAGCCTGATCACCCCCTAATGCTCCCCTGCCAGCCCAATCGCCTCCAACTGCCCTCCCCTGCCAGCCTGATCGCCCCCCAAATGTGCCCTCACCTGCCAAAACCCACCTCCTCCATCGGGACCTTCCTCCTCCGTGCAGCATGGAGCCATGGGACCCTCAGGCCTCACTGCACAAAGCAACCCTTGAGTCCCACCTCCACTGTGCATATAGACATCTTGTGATGGCCATCTTGTGACAGCCATCTTGTGATGACATCACGTGCAAGGGCACAAGGACCAACTAGGCTTTTATTAGTATAGATTATTTGCTGGATTCTTACATGTGGAGGACAGGGGAGTACTAAAAGGCTGAGCCACAGTAGCCTGAGCTTCTGGCCACACCTCTACTCTGCATGGTTGAGTGTGGGGCATCCCTCCTGCACTATTATAACCTCCCTCACAATATCAGTTCCTCACTTGGCCCAGCAGGGACAGTGACTGATATCTTCCTTTGCGTCAGTTTCCAAGGCAGAAATTTAATCAACAACAGGACAACTTGCTACTTCAAGACTGAATATAGTGTAGCAGTTGGGGTCAGTCCTAAAATGAGACCACTTAGTATCAAATCCCATCTCTGCCTCTTACCAGCTGTGTAATCTTGGACAAGTTACTTCACTTCCCTGACCCTGGGTTTTGTCAGCTGTAAAATGAAGAAATAACATGTCGTCTACTTCATAAGGCTATTGTGTGGAGAAAATGAATTAATACATATCAAGTACCTGTCAGAGTATAGGTGCTAAACAAGGATTAGCTAGAAGAGTTCCCAAGATGAGGGAGTGAGTTCCATTAATTGCCTTAGTGATGGGCAAATCTTAACAAAATTCCTACCCATCTCAGTCAACACCTCCACACCCCCATTTCTCCTTGAGTTACACAGTTCTTCCCCCAGCCTTCTCTCCCTTCAGCCGGCACTGCCAAATTCCTCTCCTCACCATATGGGAAAGGGTCTTGGCTCATTTGAGTGTTAGAGGACGTGGGGGTGAGAAAGAACACAGCAGCAGGCTGTGGCCATCCTTGGGACCCTGAGACAAGGAGGCAGGTGTGTGGCAGGAAGAGGCTCAGGACAGTGGAGCAGCAGCCAGGCGGGCCCGGCCCTGCCATCTGCTCTCCTATCCGAGGCGTGTGGCCTGGCATGGACTCACACTTGGTCACAGCCCAGCACTTCTACTGAATGCCCATTTGGGAGCAGCGCCAAGGCCCAGCCATTTCCTGTCCTGGAAGAGAGGTGAGCAGCCCTGCCCGAAAGACGCCTCTACCGTGTGCTTTCCCGTCATCCACACTCCATTTGGCCTAAGTATGGCAATAAAAACCAGCTCTCTCCCAAGGAAGGTGATGGTGGAGGGAGCTGTTTAGTAGGAAACATGGCTTTTATGAGCTCCTGGGGGGAGGTGGGAGACCAGTGTTCAATGGGTAATGCCACTCTGCGCCTACCAGTTTCCTCTATCACGTTTGGATAATTAAAATATTCCCAAACAACTGCCCTCTGGAGGGAGTTCAGTGGGCTGGACCCATCTGGTCACGTCTGGTATACACACACTCACACACAGGCATGTCAGCAAGCACAGAGTCACATAAGGTCACATACTCCCATAAACAGCTGATGTACAGACATGCACATACATGCACGTTCATACACATACACATGTGCATACACACATTCACACACTATATACACACACACATATACTCACACAGCCATACATTTACAAGTACACACACATATGGTCACACACACTGAAGTACACACATGGTCACATAAACGGCTTATATACATATAATCAAACACATGCACACACCCTCATGCACTTGCAAACATGCTCATCTGCACCCATTCAATCCACACACATTCATACCCACACAAAAACATATATGCATATACTCACACTCACCTGTGCTCACCATCTCAAACATATGTTCACATATTTACACATCAACACACACACACACACACACATACACACACACACACTCAGTCCTCCAGGGCTCTGTGCTCTCCTGGGAGCACAGGATTGGGGCCCAGCAGTTGAGTCAGAAGACTGTTTTCCCATTTGCAGGCTCTTTTCCTCCTTCAGAAAAATATTCCCAGTGAGGCGGCATGAGGAATGGAGAACACACAGGTCCACAGAGACTTCAAAAACCCCGTTCTGGAAGAAATCCCCCAACATGCCCACAGACTGTGGGGAGTGGTGCTGATGGTGATGGCTACCTTACTTTTCTTAGACTTAGGTCAACAGAAATCACATAGAGGTTTTGCAGTTTATGGAGAATGTCTTCCTACACTTATAAAATCCCTGCCTTACTGCTAACCTGCCGAATCACGTCGGGCCTCAGTTTCCTCGTGGAGTTGTAAGGCTTAAATGAGATAATGCACAGAAACTGTGGAGTGCAGTGCCTGCCATATGGTGAGCCTCAATTAATGATAGCTTTTATCCTAGGTATTACTGTCTATATGCATATTAATAACAAATAACCCCACAGCAATCCTGTGAGGTATTCTTTTCCTCATTTTGTATAAATAAAAACAGGGTTCTAGAACTGGGGAAAGAAGTCCCTATGGGCAGTACCTAAGAACTACAGGCTGTAAAAACCAGTGTAGATTGAGGCTGAGTGACACATAGGCTGCTGGAAACCCAGCTGCTCCTCTTAAAAGGCCAGCATCTTGAATTAAATTTACAAGCTCCCATTTCATCTGAACTTCAGTGCCAGACAAGGTTCTGGGGGACCCTGACACACACAGGGAGAAACTGGACTATCTAGCATCAGGGTTGGAACTCAGAGGTGGCTTTCTTCCAGATGGGGGTGCCTGCATTGGTCATTGTTCCCATGCTGGGACCTCCCCAGTGCAGTGCTGAATGGTAGCCATTTCTGTTTGCTCCGTCCTAGTGATTCCCTGAGACCCCACCCCGTCCAATTTATAACCCCACCCAAGCTGTGGGCAGCGGCTTTTGCATATGAATGGCCTGTCCTTTCTCAGGCTAAAAATCTGTCAAACAAGCTACAGCTGGGTCAGAGAGCCCCAAATTTATCAATAAAAGGCCCAAGATCCAGCACCAGCATCAGCCTGCCTTGCTTCACAGCTGGGCCTAACCTGGGCACTTCCAAACCCCATACAAAGAGGAGGGATCTGCAGATCTCTCTGTAGCTCCTGATGGATGGCCCCAAGCAGTGGCTGACTTTGCACCTCCCTTGAGCCCTAAGAGCCAGTGTATCCAGTGATAAGTGTGAGACCATACCAGATTACAACTCTTCACATCTATAAGTGACACACTCAAGGGGCAGACTCAGTGAGCACCAAAGCCCCACTGAAGCAAGTCCTGTCCCATAAGGGTGTCTCCTGCACAGCAGCTCTTCCATTGTAGACACAGCCAATTGGCCTGGAGGTCAATTCCTCCCAGTGACACCAACAGCAATCAAGGCTCAACTACAACAAGACTGTGCACACAGACCACACAGGGGTGCACATAGAATGTCCACTTCAGGTGACTGGGGAGGCTGAGCCACTGGGCCCTATAGGACACCTACTACACAAGGCCACTCTCAACTCAAGGAGACTTAGCAGCCATCCAATACATAGAAACAAACAGAGGGAAGCAGCTAAAATATGGAGACAAAGAAACATGTCACAAGTGAAAGAAATGGAAGAAAGAAAACTACTGGATATAGAGTTCAAAACCACAGTTATAAGGTTATTCAAGAATTTTCTAGAGCATTTGAGCCCTCCAGCTGCCTCCACGTCCAGCCAAGCTCCCAAACTCCCTGGGTAGGAAAAATGTCTCCGATGAGGAAAAGCCTCTGCTGGCCACTCCTCGGCCTCCTGCTCCTTTCCTTCCCTGAAATGCTCCAGAATTGCTGACGTCCTCTCTGGCACTGCCCCGCACCACCAGCTATTGCAAGGCTGCCTTTCAGACCTTCCATCTGGTTAGACCTTCCACCCCTGGCAGCAGGGTGGAGCTGAAGCTTCATACCACTCAGGGTTCAGGCCAGCTTCTTACAGCTGGAGGTGCATAAAGATGTACATCATTGGGCATTTTGGTGATGTGCCTGGATAGTAATAAGAAATTATAAGCAAAATAATAATGATGACACATGCCTTCCTTACATTTATGTAGAACTTTGAACTCTAAGAATAAGAAATAATAAACCTAATAACAGGAATGACAGATGCCTTACATTTGTATAGCACTTTGAAGTTTGCAAAGCACTTTCATAGGCTCAGGCTTAATTTTATATCATCTTCAAATTATGCTTATAAAAAGGGGGACTAGATGAACCAAGACAGGCACAATGCAAATTACGCCGATGCAGAATGATGTGGACATGGAGGGCACTACACTCTTCTCTCTACTTGGGAATCTGTTTGAAATAGTCCACTGTAAAGAGTTTAAAAGCCAACAACACCCTAGAATGTAAGTAAAGTAGGAGGCATTATCAACACCGGTATTATTTTAAAGCTGAAGAAACTGAAGCTCAGCCAGGGGGCTGGGCTGGTCCCAGTCATTAAGTTTGTACAGACCACATGACTGAGACGAGAGAAGTAGCATCCCCACACCTTGGCAGGTGCTGTCTTCCCTACATCGCTGTTGCCAGAGTGGGTCCCACAAACATCATTTTCTTGGAATGTTAGAAGGGTTCCACAGAAGCTAACATTAAATAAGGTTGACAAAAGGCTACACAAAGCAATCGGGTCCGTTTTGCGAGACTTGTCACAGCCTCTAGAGGACATTCTGTAGAACTGCGCTCTCTAGAACACAGCTGGAAAACATCTGGCCCCACCAGACCCACAGGCACAGCGGAACCTTTCTGTGTGCATCCCGACCCCTGCCAGCCCTCAGAGCTCTCTTACCTTTCCGGAGGCCGGAACCCTGTCTGAATGAAATCCCTACGGAAGGATATTCTGCAGCTGTGCCCTGCCGAGGGTGTACAACGTGTTGGGCGACAGAAATAGGACAAACACAATTTTCCAGTGGGGAGGGAGACCATTACAGAGTATGAAAATTCCCCTAGACAACGGCTGAGTCAGAAAAGAAAGGAATTGTCAACAATTCCAAGGTAGCCCATGAGGCCATCCCTGGGCCTAACCCTCGAGGCTCCCAGATGGTGTCAAGGCCTCAGGAAGCTTCGTTTGGGAGAACAGGAAGGGGCTGTTTTTCCTGCACAGGTTGCTCCTGAGCATTCTAACGGGAACAGATGCTCTAACCCTCTCCTGAGCCATGAATTGAGCTGCTGATTCAAAGCTCTCTCCCCACCCTTCCTTGCTAATCCCTCACCCCTGGATCATTTTGTGCTCATACCAGCTTCTTTGGCATTTTCACGGGCCCTTTGGGCAGCTACATTAATGCTTAATCACTAATGAAGCTCGGCTTTTTCCACCTTCTTCCCCTCAGTAGGGGATCTTGGGTCGTAAAAGAGCAAGGAAGAGAAAATATGATTTGTTTCGTGAAAGCTAGAAATGTATCTGTTTGTTATCCTCAGATAACAAATAATCCTTATCTAGCACTTACTATGTGCCAGGCCCTGTGCTGAGTGCTCGCCCACTTAGAACTCCAAAAACTCTAGGAGGCAGGTCAGAGTGGCAGCCTAAGGCACACAGAGGGGAAGGAATGTGGCCCATGTCAACCAGATAATGAGTGTGAGAGCTGAGCTTTGAACCCGGGCAGGAGAGTCTATGCAGGGGTCTTCAAACTACGGCCCGCGGGCCACATGCGGCCTGCAGAGGAGTCTGATCCGGCCCACCAAGTTTTTTGGGCAGTGAGCGCAGCCGAGGTGTTACAGTAGGAATTAGTAGTTCATATAGTCCGGCCCTCCAGCTCTCTGAGGGACCGTGATCTGGCCCCCACTTTAAAAAGTTTGAGGATGCCTGAACATTGGGCTTCTGCTTTGTTCCCTAATGGGCACCGCAGTCCCTTGGCGACCTGAACAATGACTGATACAGCCTGCTTCACCGACCTCCCCCAAGGGAGTGGACCCTGATCCTATACCTCCACTCTCTGGTTAGGGCCTTGCTCTAAATGAAATGAGCACCCAGGATGGGAAAGAAGGAATGGGAGTTTTACTGAGGCCTGCTGTGTGCCAGGCACCTATGCCCACTCTGTACCTGTACATCTGCCTCATTTATTTACCCACCCAACTACCTAGGAGGTAATAGTGTCACCAATTTATAGATGAGGAAACTGGAACTCAGAGAGGTTAACTACAGTTAGTGCAGAACCCTAGCCTGATTCAAAAGCCAACACTGCTGACAAAGGCGCCATAGTGTTAGGACCATAATGCCAACTCTGCTGCTGTTAACAAAGGCAGGTGTAGCCCTGGAGGAGATAATACTGCCACTTTACACAGTGCTGACACCCATAGAGGGTAAACAGTGTGCTCAACTCCACATGCTGTTACCAACACCTAATGTAGCACAAACTATGTGCCAGGCATCTTGGTACTAACTTATTATGAATTATCACATTTAATCCTCACAGCATGATAAGAAAAATACTATTATTATTATTATCCTCCCTTTACAGATGGGGAAGCTAAGGCTTAGAGAACTGAAACCAATGACTCAGAGTCACCGCAGTAAATACCTGCCCAGCTGCCATGTCCTGTGCTTCATTCCCAGAGTGCCCCCACTGTGTCCGGGTGCCCACTTCTCTCCAACATGACTCAGGGAACTTGAAATAAAGTGAGTCTACATCGACTGAGCTAATCAAGGTCATTCCTTTCAGCATGCCAGTGATTGGTTTAGGAAGAAGCATATGACCCAGTTCTGGCCAACAGATAGGAGGAAACCCTTCTTGAGGGCTTCTGGGTAATGTTTCATAAATGAAGATGCCCCATAAGAGATGGGCACCCCCTTCTTCCACTGGACATTGCCATTTCTGAAATGGAACTGCAACAACCATCTTACTACCCTGAGGCACTAGCACACACACACACAAAAGCCAACATGCTGAGGAGAGCAGCCAGAAACATGGAGTTCTTATTGGATAAGTCTCTGATGCCATGCTTTTCTATTACTTGCAGCCTAACTGATGTAGCCAAAGAGAATATGAACTTCCATCTCTCTGTATCTAGACTCAAAAGTAGATAGCTGGACATAACAACATCCACATCATAGGGGTACCAAAAGGAGAAGAGAGAGGGCAATAGAATACTACGTGGCCATAAAAAAAGGAACTGTACCTTTTCTGATAGCATGAATGGACCTGGAGGGTATTACGCTAAGTGAAATAAGCCATCAGAGAAAGACAAGTACCACATGATTTCACGTATATGTGAAATCTAATGAACAAAATAAATAAACAAGCTAGAAACAGACTCATAGATACAGAGAACAAACTGACTGACAGCTGTCAGAGGGAAGAGGGTTTGGGGAGTTGGGTGAAAAAGGTAAAGGAATTAAGCAAAGAAAAAAAAAACTTCATAGAAAAAAAAGAAAAAAGAAAAAAGAAAAGCTGAAACTGGTTTGGCTCAGTGGTGGAGCGTCGGTCTTTGGACTGAAAGGTCCCAGGTTCGATTCCGGTCAGGGGCATGTACGGACGTTTCTAGCTCTCTCTCTCCCTTCCTCTCTGTAAAAAATTAATAAAATATATTTTTTAAAAAAAAAACTTCATAGATACAGACAACGATATGGTGATTACCAGAGAAGGAAAGGGGCATGTGGAAAGGTAGAAGAGGATATAGAGGGCATAACGGTAATGGAAGGAGACTTGACTTGGGGGTGAATATGTAATGCAATACACAGCTGATGTAATACAGAATTGACACCTAAAACCTATTTAATTTTATTAAGCAATGTCACCCCAATAAACCCAATTAAAAAGTAAAATTAAATTACAATAAAATAAAAAATAAATTAAAATGCCAGAGTAAATGGTAAAAACAAAAACAAAACACACACACGTAGATCACTTGAATCCAAGCCCAGAACTTGTAGCTCTGCTCCAAAGACCGACTATCAAGCTGTCAACCTAGACAGAGCCAAAGATGGTTCCATCTTCTCAACTTTAAGCCTGCCTGTTTCAAAAACACAGGCCTGACTAGCCAACCACGACTCCAAGCCCTGAAGTACAAGGATCCCAGCAGGGGCCCTCAGCAGAAGTGGAGGGAAGCCCGGTCCCTTGGGAACCAAGTCTCGTTTCAGTCTCCATTTCCACCGCCTTCCTCTGCCACTGCCCCATAAATCTCCAGTTTATTAATCTGTTACATGAAGCAGTCAGTTCGGGATCCTGATTTACTCCCTGTTCATAAAACGCTGCGAAATTAAGGGTGGAAATTACCCAAAAGGACACAGAGACTCCACTGAGGAGCCCAAGCACTTCCTGGCCCTGAACCAGGTCCTCGCTGCCCCTCCCACCCAGGAAGCTCAGGATCCGGTGATGTCATCGCATTGTCCTCCCTCACAGCCCAGAGCCTGGGGCTCTTTGCTAGGCTCACCTCTTCCCCCTGCTCAGCTCAAAGCAGGAAAGGAGGCGCCTCTGTCTCCCTGAAAACCCATATCAGAGTCTCCTACTTTCTGAAAACTTTCCTCTTCTTAAATCCCTTTTTGCTACAGATGGGGAGTGGGGGGGTGTGGACCAAGTTGAAAACAAAATATAGGTAGCTGATGAAAGCATTTCAAATACCAATATATGGAACAAACCCATAGACATGACTAAGAAGGAAAATGGATACTTCAAACCAAATGACTTTACCCACCCAGGTGGCTCAATTGCAGAGGATCCTCCTCATTTCTCAAGCTTCTGGGTGCACCTCAACATCACTTCACCCCAACACTCCCACCACCCTCCAGGCACTAAGAACGCTGTCTGTCTTTAAAATTCAGCAAAGCCTGATCCTTCCAACGAAACCCTAGGTGGGTCTCAAGGTTGCTAAGGTTCCCACATCTCACAGTTCACCCCAAAATTGGCTGCCAAATCCCACAGGCATCAGGGTCTCATATCAAGGGCAAGGACTATTCTACAACTAGTCCTGTACAACATATCTTTAGCTTTAGCCTGACTATATGCCAGAGGTGGCTCCGAGTACTCTGTGCGTGTTTGGCCAGGTCCCTCCTCCTGATGTTCTCACTGTGTTGTAAGACTGTAATAAGCAGAGCGTCAAAGGAGCAGAAACAAGGGTCGCTTACCTCAACAGAGGGAGGGGAGTTCAAGGATAGCTTCCTGGAGGAGGTGGTATCTGGCTTGGGCTGTGAAGGATGAGTAAGAGTCAACCAGAAAACAGCATGAGCAGTGGCCCAGAGCTGTGACACAGCCTGTATGGCCTGAGGGCAGGGATACCAGAAGCAGGTTGATATTGCCACAGAATCAAATAAGAGTAGATGATGGAGAGAGGACAGGAGAGGCAGCGGGGCCTCGACTGCTGTGCTAATGAGCTTTGACTTTACCCCAAGGTCAGTGGGGAACCATTACAGGGTTTTCGACAGGACAAGGACATGGTCCTGTTTGCACTTTAGAAAGATCCCTCTGTCTGCCACAGGGAGTGTGGACTAGGAAGGGGCAAGAAGAGAGGAGGGAGGCATTACAAGCAAAGGATGGAGAAGGCTCAAGGCAAGGCTGAGGGCTCATGAGCAAGGAGCAGTTCTTCAGTCTGGGGGCACGAGCTGGGTCTGCCCCCAATACCATTCAAGGCCATGGATGGAGTCTGGATGGGACAAGGCGTGAGGGGACAGCTTGGGGGACCCATGGGGTATGGAAAATAACCAGAACCCCAGTCTTTTGTTCATGAGGGGTCACTGGGAGCCTCCACGCCCACTTGGCCACAGTGGTTTTTGCTGTCAGCCTCCTCATAACCCCCAAGACCCCTGGCCCCTCCTGCCTCTGCTCAGCCTCCAGATCCTCTTCCTGCCTGGGTTGGTGAGGAAGTTCTGCTAAACACCATCCATTTCCCCCATGAGAATAGAGGGGCAGAGAGGCCAAGCCAAGATGGGCAGCCCACCCCAACCCCAGGGAAGGGACTGGACTATTGCCCCCCCCCCCTCCCAAATCTCATACTCAGATTCTACTCAATCCTCATTCTTAGGGCCCTCTGTGTGCCTGGCATAGGACACGCCTCATCCAACATCCCACAACCCCTTCCTTCGTCCACTGGTGACACTATGTGGGTGCCCCTGCTGTTGGGGTCCTGGCACCTGTGTCCTCACCTCCGTTATGCCTTGTCACACTGATTCTTGGGTCATTTCCACTGGACATGGTGCCTCGCGGACAGAGACCACACTCCTTCCTTCCTCAGGCTGGTGCTACTCACAGCCTGATGGAAGAGACTCCCCGTGTGAACACTGGCATGAGTTTCCTTCTCATGGCACCCAGTCTGCCCAGAGAAGCTGTGTCCTGATGACCTGGGGGCCAACACCTGTCTCCTTCCAAACCCCTCCCTCCATCTCTCTGCCAAAACAATGCCCTCAAAGACGACGTTCTCACCATTCACCTCCAAGTGAGGAAATCTACAAGCATGTTTTCAATGACTGGCCTGTGCCATTATCTCTAATTCTCATCCTCCTCCTGAGTAGTGACTATTACATTTTTTTCAGGTTAAGAAACTGAGATTCAGAGAAGCTAAGCCACTTGCCCCAAGCAACCCTTCCCCAGTCCCAGCCTGAACCACCAAACTCTCCTGTGAAGTCCTCCAGCGTGCAAAGAGGCCCAAGTGTGACCGTGGGTTGTGACCTTGTGTTGTGTCTGACCTCCATTTCCTCCTCTGGGGAAAAAAATGATGGCATACACTCAGGCTAACGATACGTTGTACAATTTCCTCCTCCAGAGATTGGGCAAACTGAAGGACCACCCTCACGGGAAGGTTTGAGAGAACTGAAGGAGACAATCCATGAAGACGCAGGCACGTGGTACCCTCCCAGGCACAGCCATCGCCCCGCTGGGCTCAGGGCTATCTAGAGGGCAGGCTGCCAGGGCCCACCGCTTCCATGGATTCTACAGCCCCTTCCAGGGATGATGGGAGACGCATATTCCTGAATGAGAAGTGAACCAAGAAACCAATCTTCCTGTCTGGGTGGGTATAAATTACAGCAGGAAGCTTTTGGGGTTGGTGTCATCCATGGCATTAGAAGTATCATTAATTATGTATTAAGTGTTTGAAAGGAAAAGACATCAGTTGCCTATAGGATGTATTTGCATAGTAATAGAGGATTGATTAGATGCAATATCTATACTGAGGGCTACTGGGATTCGGGTCCCTGGGCTTCGCAGCGGTGGTAAATTACAGTCACAAAAATCTCCGCGACAGTAAATAATGGCGTCATCGTTGCTGAGGGGATTCTTAGTGCCTGCTGATGAGAGCTGGGCAGCCATCCAGCCAGGAGAGGGGAGCAGGGTAAGGTCCCATGTCCTCACCGAAGGGGGTTCAGTTTTCTGGGTGGGTGGCCCCTCCCCCAGCCCTGCCCTGAGCTGGGCCAGAAACCCCTGCTCACCTCAGTCTGCAGAGGCTCCGAAAAAAGGCTTGTCGATGCTTCCTAAAACCTGGATTTTGCTAAAAGCTCTTGTGTGATTTCCACTGGGGGTTAGATACCAAAAGAAAATGCGTGTGTTGCTTCTTCAACTGCACGTTGTGTGTCCCCTTTTAATGAGGAGGTGGGGGTGGCTGGAGGAGGCTGCTCCCACTCCAGGGGAGGGGGGAGGCCACAGAAACCCCTGTAGTGTGGAGCCCAGCGTGCCATCCGGAGGCACAGGGTCGGACTCCTACCTGAGCAGCAGCGACTATAACAGGCCACACTAATGAGTGTTTTCTGTGTGCCCACCAGGTCCAAGCCTACCACGTGGATTAACTCACTGTGCTGTGCACTCTCTGCAGCAGATGCTATCATTAGCCCATTGTCAGGCAAGAAACTGAGGCACAAAGGGAACTCTCCTAGATATCAGCATTGCCGACTCCCTCACCTCCCTCGGACTTCGCTTAAATGTCACCTTTTTATTAAGACTCTGCCTGACCACTCTTTTTAAAACTGCAACCCCAACCCTATCCCATCACTCCCTCGTCACATTTCCTGCTTTATTTTCTTTAACCAATCACTGTCCCCTTCAGGTATGCTCTATCATCTCAAGCTTATTTTGTTTACAGGCTAGCTCTCTCCATGAGAAGGTAAGCTCCACAAGGGCAGGCATTTCCGTCTGCTTGTTTTGTATCCCTCACCGCTGTATTCCCAGCAGCTAGAATGGGTCTGGCACATAGCAGGTGCTCAGTGCACATGAGCAGAGGTTGAGTCACCTGCCCAGGATCACCCAGCTCTTAAATGGCAGAGCTGGGGTTCGAACCCAGGCACTCTGGTCCCTGACCCGGTGCTCTGAACCAGCACGCTCTGCCCAGGAAGGTCATTCTCCTCTCTGATGAAGACATACGCAGCTGTTAGAGGGGGACCAGTCTCTCCACTGCGGAAAGCTTCACGGGCAATGGCGATCTCTGAGCCTTTTCTGTTCACCTGAACTGAGCTGGGAATGCCAGGGCCTCTCCGAACAGCTCCCATCTGATCTTCTGTGGGCAAAGACTGGCAGGTATGGTGCCTCAAAGACAAGCAAAAACAGGCCCTCTCTAAATAACCTCTGTGTCCTGGGCTGAATATTTTGTCCCGCCAAAATCTTATGTTGAAGCCCCAACCCCAAGCGTGGTTGTATTTGAGAGCAATTAAGGTTAAATGAAGTTAGTAATTAAGAGAGGGGGCCCGATCTGATAGGATCATCAACTTCGTAAGAAAAGACACCAGCGAGTCCCCCCGCCCCACACTCCCTCCAGCACCAGCGGAGGTAAGGCCATGGGAGCACATAGTGAGGAGGCAGAGTCCTCACCAGAAACCAAATCGACAACAATCTTGACCTTGGACGTTCAGCCTCTGTGAGAATATGAATTTCCAGCCAGTCCGCAGCATTGTGTTATGGCAATCCTAGCAGACTAATACATCTTGTCATTGCTAAGTGCTGAGTGGGTTTCTCGGCCTGCTCAAGAATGCTGATGGCTCCCCACTGCTTACAGGGTAAGGTCCAGACTCCAGCACCTGATCCCAAACGTAGATTAATTAGTAGACTAATGGTGGCTGAATCAGACCCTAAGGATGTGCCTTCCCAGATTTGCTCAGTCCCACCAGACTGTCAGCTATTTTTCCAATGGACAACCAGGCCGCCGCCACTGCCTGGTCTCAGCTAACACCACCAGCTGCCTCAGCCTGCCCTGGGTGACAGCCAGGCTCTGGCACAACCTCCACGGCACCCACCACAAGAACCATAGCAGCTCCAGTACCCACGTTCAACCCACTGGGCCTACAGTGGCACTGGCTGCTCTCACCCCCTCTGGACTCAGCTGAGGTGCCATGCCATGCCACAGGGCATGGATTAGGCTTCTCCAGAGGCTTCCCAGAGGGACCAGATGATATGACCCGGAAGTACAAGGAAGTTAACGCCCATGGGGAAAACTTGGCCCAATGGGACAAGATGCTGGCAGGTAAACTCTCTCCCTTGACACTCAATATTTGTTCTGAGTCACAGTGGTTTCACTCAGCCTAACCACAGGCATCCTTCATGACCAAGCAGACAGGTTCTTTCCTCAGGCAGCTGTGGCAGGCTGCCTCCTTCCTTGCCTCACCTCCCTTTCCTTTCAATCTCCTTGCCCTGAGACTGCACCCCTACTCCAGGAAAGCATTAGTTCCAGTTTTGCCTCAAGTTCTGTTTTCTGGGAACCCAAGATCTGCCAATGGTGGATGGCTCTTGGTGCCCGGCAGGGCCTTGCTCAGAGTAAAGACACATAAGAGACGATGAATTCCTTGACTTTGAAAAGAAAACCAGATGCTGCTGACCTTTGGATGAGGGCAGAGTGGGGACCTGAATCCTTGGAGACAAAGACAAGGACACTCCCACTTCTTTGCTGTCGGTGCCAATGTGCCCATGGGAAGACAACCCAGTGCCCTGGGGACCTGCCTTCCTTGAAAGGCACTGAAGGGACCAGCCTGTTGCTAGTCTGAGGAGTGTCTGGTGGACAATGTATGTAGGGTGTAAAGACATACCAGAGATCCTCTGTTTGTAACCGAGTCCCTGGGGACTGGCAATGCCAACATTTCCTGAGTCTTTACTATGTTTCAGGCAAAAAGCTAAGCCCTTTACTCGCATTGTTCATTGAATCTTCACAACATTCTATGTACTATTATTATTGTTAAGTACTATTAGTATTCCCTCTTTTACAGATGAGAAAATGGGTGCTCAGACAGCGTAGGTAACTTGACAGAAACCATGCAGGCAGGACTTGAACCCATATCTAAAGAGGGAATGTTGAGCCGAAACTGGTTTGGCTCAGTGAATAGAGCGTCGGTCTGCGGACTGAAAGGTCCCGGGTTTTATTCCAGTCAAGGGCATGTACCTTAGTTGCGGACACATCCCCAGTAGGGGGTGTGCAAGAGGCAGCTGATCGATGATTCTCTCTCACCAATGTTTCTAACTCTCTATCCCTCTCTCTTCCTCTCTGTAAAAAATCAATAAAATATATTTTTTAAAAATAATAATAAAGAGGGAACGTTGAGCACACTGATGGCCCATAAGGAAGATACTTTGGGCATACAGCCCTCCTGGGGAAGGTTTTTTGTTTGGTATTTTCTGTGGCATTCAAAATTTCATTAATTATTACTAGGTATGTGAAAGGAAAAGACATCCTTTGCTTCTTTGGTTCCTATAAGGCCAGCCCCGGCCTCCAGGTCTCTACAGAGGTGCCAAAACATCCGAGGTGCCTTCCTTTTCATCCCGTGGGGTAAGTCAGTGGGCACTCGGAAAGCAAGCAACAGGGCACACGTTGGACTGTCTTTATCCCTGGCTATGACATGACAGAGTTGCAACAAACCACAGAATAAGAAAATCTTCTCCCCTCCATTGCTCTGCCCAGCGTCCCAAGGCCTCTGGCCACAAACTATTCAACAGAAGGAAAACAGGCTCCTGGGGCTTCCATCCATCCCTAGCCCCCCAGTTCTGGGAGAGAGTTCTGAACCAGAAAATATAAAAGAAAAGGCAATTTTTAATGACCTTCAAGAAGAGAACTACATTTTACCTTGAAAACTGCAGAACTGAAAGCAGAGACTCTGTAATGAAAATGAGATGCATTGATATGCAAACGCAAATGCAAATGGACCAGAGGCCTCAGCCCAGTGTGCCTCTAGAGTAGGGGTGTCGAACTCAATCAGAGAAGGGGCCAAAATCTAAAATCCAGCCTAAATCACGGGCCGAATGGTTTACTGAACAGTCATAAACTGTCATTGTGATGGAAACGCAGCGGAGTGCAGTGATGACAGCGCGGTGCGGGCCACATTGCAAGGCCTGGCGGGACGGATTTGGCCCGCGGGCCTTGTGTTTGACACATGTGCGTCTAGAGGCTAGAAGAGGAGCATGGACAGAGGCCAATTAGGGCTCCAGGGACCTGGGTCAGGGCCTGGGTGTTCTGGGTGGGAGCACCTTAGAAAGGACTCCAGGTCCAGGGCTCCCTGTGCACTCTACACCTTCCCAACCCTATGGCACATTCTGGTCACACCAGTCCTGCACCATATACATGTGCATGCACACACACACACACACACACACACACACACACACACCGTCACCACGAACACAGGCATTAAAGCACACACTCATGAGAAACACGCAGTAACAGTGATGCTGTCATGGAAACTGAGACACCTAGCCACTCACAAAGAGAAAACTATCATTCCAACACAGACACAAGGCATAGGTTCACTCACATACTTACCTACACCACCACTCAAAAGCAGACACATGGATGAAAGCAGAGACACACACACACAAACATACACAAACAAGCACACACAGAAACCCCCAAACACAGACACAGAAAGAGACCCACATGGAAACACAAGCACCAATACACACACACACATCCATACCCACCCAGTGCAGCCGGTCAGATAAATCTATCTGGAAAAGAGAGGAATCTGGATAGTGAACACCTACTGTGTGTATCAGACATCGTGCAGGAAAATTAAATCCTCGTTTAATCTTCACAAAGCAACGTTAAAAAGTGAGGTGATTATCCCAACATTGACTGACAAGAATAGAGGTGCCCAGAGGTGAACTGCCCAAGCTTACCCAGTCACCAGTGGGAAAGAGACCCCCACTTCGTACGACAGTGGTGCTGCAGCATTTCCCTCACCCAGCAGAGCCTTCCTGGACAGAGGGGGACCCAGAAACCACTGCCAATTAATTAACTTTCCACCTCAGGGTCCTCCCCAGCCAGTGGTTAACCCACATGGCTTCCGCCGACACACTCAAACTCCTTTCTGTCTTGGGATGTGCACTACAACGCAACCTCTCATTAATTCTGGCCTATGCATAACCTAATGAAGGAATCTACTGGGGGAGGAAGAAAATCACTTCTTTAAACCCAAATGGCGTACAAGACCAGGTTTTCAGTCACAGCCAGTCTCTGAGTGAAGGTTCATGCTAGAAGAATGACTCTTTCCCCCAAAGTATACAAATTTAAATGGCACCCTGCCCACCCCACTTCCTACACACACAAACACACACACACACACACACACACACTAAATCAATGGAAAAAATATCCTCAGCCGAGGATTAACAAAAAGGATGAATAAGATTTCTCACTTCCTGTCATTAAGTTACTATGTCACCCCAGGCAAGTCACCCACTGTCCCCGGGTCTCAGTTTCCTCCTTTGCCTGTGAGTGGTAAGACTAGCTAATCCCTCACGCCCCTTACCTCCCCCACCTCTCATCTCCTGGGCAGCACAGGAGCCTGAGGGCTACAGCTGCCTGCAGTGTTCCCCAGCACTGTCCCCTGGCCTTGGGGCCTCCCTGCTAACACTGGAGTTTGAAGAGGATCGAAAGCCTGGGAAGGTCAAGGTCAGCCCCAGCCCCAGAGTCAGGATTCAGCCATCTCCCTGAGACACTACGACTCCCTAGTGACCTTGAGAGGTTCGGCAAGGAAGTGAGCTGAGAGCAGGGGAACCTTAACATATAATAAGGCCATCATTTTCAAAGCGTACCAGAGGAGTTGCAAAATGCCACATGGTTGATTTTGAGTGTATTTTAGGGACTCGGGCTGTCTTTCCAAATTAATATTCATAGGGACTGGTGTGCCATTTATTTGCATATGTAGATTATTGCTCATCCACTGCAGGACAAAAAAAATTTAGGGTGTTTTTATTTATTGTACTTATATTAAGCTTGGATGATAACCCAGGCAGGTTGGGCAGCGGGAGGGCAGATTCCAAGGGCAGGAGTGAGTTTTAAATATTGTTCACTATGAGCCAAAACCGGTTTGGCTCAGTGGATAGAGCATCGGCCTGCAGACTAAAAGGTCCCGGTTCGATTCCGGTCAAGGGCATGTACCTTAGTTACAGGCACATCCCCAGTAGGGGGTGTACAAGAGGCAGCTGATGGATGATTCTTTCTCATCAATGTTTCTAACTCTCTATCCCTCCCTCTTCCTCTCTGTAAAAAATCAATAAAGTATATCTTAAAAAATAAATAAATAATGTTCCCTATGAGGAAAGGTGGGGCCTAGATCCACATGAGTAAGCCAGCCCTTAACCCGACCCACAGAATCAATTCCAGGACAGCCCTTCCGAGGTCACCCCATTAAACCCCTTCCTCAGGAAACCTGGCCACCTCACGTTACCCCATACAAACCTCTGGAAAACCAAGCCCACCACTGTCACCAAGGTCACTGGCAAGAGGCAGGCACCACTTATGAGGTGTTCCTTTGGACCAGTCACTTGAGTCCCTGTTTCTGAGGACGATAACCCACTCTTTAAAGTTGTTGTAAAATACACACTAGAGAGTTATGGAATGGATAGAAGCAATGGCCACACAACATTAATGCATGTATTTAACACCACTGAGCTGTGCCCTTAAAAATAAAGTGGTCAATTTTGTTGTGCATTATACCACAACAAAAATAATATTTAAAAACCCACACACTGGAAAATAAGCACAATAAAAAAGTGCTTGTCGAAACCAGTTTGGCTCAGTGGATAGAGCATCGGCCTGAGGACTGAAAGGTCCCAGGTTCGATTCCGGTCAAGGGCATGTACCTTCGTTGCAGGCACATCCCTGGTAGGAGGTGTGCAGGAGGCAGCTGGTCGATGTTTCTCTCTCTTCGACATTTCTAGTTCTCTATCCCTCTCCCTTCCTCTCTGTGGAAAATCAATTTAAAAAAAATTTTTTTTGTAAAGTGCTTGCTAAAATGTAAAACCCTAATAAAGGTAGGTGTTTGTTAAGGTATCACACCTACCTCTCTCTGGTGGTAACCAGCATCCACTCCTCCCAGGCACCTTCAGGGAAGGTTCCATCCCCTGCCACTGCCACCTACAGGGGTCTGAGGACCATTATTAAGTTCTATCCTGCTCTTTACCAGCTTCCCTCATTGTTTTTTTAACCAAATAGCATGTCTTAACAGCTCCACCAGAAAGCTCTGAGTCCACTCTGAGAAGCTAGAGCAGTGGTCAGCAAATCACGGCTCGCAAGCCACATGCAGCTCTTTGGCCCCTTGAGTGTGGCTCTTCCACAAAATACCACGGCCTGGGCGAGTCTATTTTGAAGAAGTGGCGTTAGAAGAAGGTTAAGTTTAAAAATTTTGGCTCTCGCCGGGACCGGTTTGGCTCAGTGGATAGAGCGTCGGCCTGCGGACTGAAAGGTCCCGGGTTCGATTCCGGGCAAGGACATGTACCTTGGTTGCGGGCACATCTCCAGTAGGGGGTGTGCAAGAGGCAGCTGATCGATGATTCTCTCTCATCGATGTTTCTAACTATCTATCCCTCTCTCTTCCTCTCTGTGAAAAATCAATAAAATATATGAAGTGACTTTTGTTTTAAAAAATATATATAAAAAAATAAAATAAAATAAAATAAATTTTGGCTCTCAAAAGAAATTTCAATTGTTGTACTGTTGATATTTGGCTCTGTTGACTAATGAGTTTGCCGAACACTGCTCTAGCTAGAGGTTCCTGAATTAGCCCAAAGTCCTTGTAGTCTCGTAATTCAACGTGCCCTGAAGACTTGTGAGGGTCTGTAGGTAAGGAGGCAGTGAGGTCTAGTGGGGAGTTCACGGGCTTTGAGTCATGCATCCAGATGCTGCTAATCACCAAAGGGATCTTGACCAGTCACACTCTCTCAGAACCTCAACCTTCTCTTCTGTACAATGAGGTTAATACTATTCTACCTCCCTCCTGAGATAATGGCACATTACAAAGATTCAAAGCATGGTTTCTGTTATTCTGATTACAGAACCATTCGCAGCTCTAGCATTAACTCATTCAGACCACTAGGGGCGCTATTTCAGAGCTCTCAAGAGCTGCTTTCAAGCACTTGGTTCTATAGATGTTGTACCAATTCCTTAGTGTAGTGTGTAGTGTTGTGTGATGTTTTTAAAAGAATGTTACTTTTTTATTGAATTTACTGGGTAGCATTGGTTAATAAAATTATATAGGTTTTAAGTATACAATTCTATAAAACTTCACCTGTATAGTGTATTGTGTATTCCCCACCCAAAGTCTAGTCTCTCGTGTACCCTCTTATATCTTCCCTGCTGCCTTTTCCCTCTAGTAATCACCGTATTGTTGTCTGTGTCTATGAGCTGTTGTTTTGTGTTTTGTTTTTTGCTTGTGTTTTCATTTCAGTAACTAAGCGGTGACACTCGGTCTGGATGCCCAGCTTTGTTTGCTTCAGGGTCTGCTGTTGCACTGGAATTATAAACAGAGCTCCTTTAATTGTCGCGGGCTAACGAGGAAAAAGCGGCCACTAATGCACAAAAGCTTCTGTGCCAAGTGCCAGTCAAATGACCCCTCCGCAGGTGTGGGAACAAAGGTTTCAGGGTTGTTCCAGTTGAGAAAGTGGTGGGGGCGGAGAGTCACCACAGGGCACATGGTGAAGGAAGCAGCTAAAACGCTTCACACAGCCAAAACCACAATCACGTTGCAAGGAGTGATTTAGTCTTAGAGGAATAACAGCATTTATCACGTAAAATTAATGCTGTTAATCAGAATGTTGTTTGTAGTTTGCACTTTAATTTATAAACTTGAGTGAGATTTAAGGTTGGTTAAGAGTTATAAGCATAAGCATAAGGCTTATGCCTATTTTTGTGTTTATATATATTTAAATAGAGGGTGGGGCAAAAGTAGGTTTGTAGTTGTGAGTAATAAAAACAGATTTTATTATTGTAGTATCTTTTATTAATTATTGTATTGTTTTCTACATGAACAACTCTAAACCTTTTGCCCCTACCCTGTGTTACTATATTAATAATTTAAGATAATATTGGAGCTCTATGGAAGCTTTCCCCCTTTAAAACAGAGCCATCTGTACAGTTTTCAAGTTTTAAAACCACTGGCCTAAAATTAGTGCAGAGACCAACCTGGGGAGTACAGTAGCTAGAATCCCTAAAAATCAGATCTATTGTTTATTCTCTTCTACAATGGGTGGAGAGAATGGAGGTTTGGCTGAGAAGAAACTGCAATAGAATAGGCAAAGATTAACTTGCCCAAGGTCAATTACAGGTCGATCTTCCCCCCAGTTTTCCTGCCTCAGATGGTAGTGATGTCTCCAGAATCTTGGGTGAATTCCTTCCACCTTGCTCCTGAAACATCTTATTCCTTCTTGCCTGGGAAATAAAAGCTAATAAAGAAGGGCTTCCTCAGCATCCCAGCTCTCCTCCCTCCCCACTCAGAGCCAAAGAGGTTTACCAGTGCTGGGGAAAGGTGAATTCCTCCTCCCAGCTCCAGGCAAAGGCTCCCAGAGGCTCCCAGCTCAAGTGCTCTGATAATGCCCAGAATAAAAGATCATCTGTCCATTTAAAAGGACCAGGGAGGAGCATAGCATAAAGAAGGTTCCACCCACAGATTTCTGCAGAGCCCACCCCTTACCTAACTCTGACACTAGCATCACCCATGAACAGGCACTGAGCCCAGCTCTGTGCGGGGTCCTGAGGAGGGGTAATTAACCATTTTCAAGAAGCTGGCTCACTAAAGAGATGAGTCTTACACAGGCCAGGCCAGGCCCACAGGAAAGGAAACTAATCAACAAGTAATCAAGGGCTCAGTTGTGTAGTGGAGAGGAGAGAGCTGTAGGAACTCTGAGAAGAGGTAAACCAGTAAGAGATGGCAAAGATGGAAACTCCCTAGAACAAGCATGTCAAACTCAAAGACTAACACAGGCCAAATAAGCAAGGTTTAAATTTATGTGGGCCACAAAAAAACAAAAGCTTCAATTTTCATGGAAACGTAGGTTTCTTTCGATAGAGACATGCTGAATACAAAGGGCTGAAATAAATGAGTCATCATTAACATAAAATGATAGAGCATTTTAATAAGAATTAAATTTTTTCTTGAACATTAACTTACTAGACACCAAATAACTGCACAAATTAATAAGCGTAATGCAAATAAATCTATTTTTCTTGTTCTCCGAAAGCGAAATATTTCCTGTTGTGCACACCAAACAAGTCAGTACAAGACTAATGATGTGGCCATCTGCTGCTAAAATATTCACTGCTAGTATTAGTGGAGAGAAACGGTGTGCCTGCGCGTAAGGGAAATGAATGCAGCACAATTATAGTAATCAGTCATTACGAACGATCATGGACACTGGCTTTTTATATAGATAGATTATATATAAAAGGATATTGTAAAAATATACAGTTTGTCAGTGGTCAGCAAACTGCGGCTCGCGAGCCACATTCAGCTCTTTGGTCCCTTGAGTGTGACTCTTCCACAAAATATCATGTGCGGGTAAGCACATACAGTGTGATTGAAACTTTGTGGCCCACGTGCAGAAGTTGGTTTTCAGCTCTCAAAAGAAATTTCAATCGTTGTACTGTTGATATTTGGCTCTGCTGACTAAGAGTTTGCCAACCACTGCACTAGCACAATGTTTTATGCTCTGGCTTAAGGGAATCTCTGGCTTAGGCTTGAGGATGACAGAAAACACAGTCAAGGTGTGTAAAAAAAAAAAAAAAAAAAAAAAAGTGAGTGATCTATAGAAGCCACAATCTAACAGGAGGGAAGGTCCTCAGGAAAGACTTATGTAAATGTCAGTGTTTAAAAAGTCCCCAAACACACTCTCAGGACAAAAGGGGATCTGAGGATGGTCAGACAAAGGAAACAGGTGAGGCAGGAAGATACAGCAAATCGGGGGAAAGAGACCAAAGAACAGGGCACCCACAGGGTCAGGAGAATCTCCAGAGTTATGAAACAGAGCACAGAGGAAAGAACTTGACTGTGTCCCTCACTCTGCCTCCTGCTGGCTGAGTGAGGTCGGCAAGCCACTTAAACTCTTTCAGACTCCACTTCCTCACCTATAAAATGACTAAATTAATCCTGACCTCACAGAGTTGTTATAAGGATAAGTTAAAACAGTTCCTTAGAAATCACCTAAAATAGTGCCCTGCATTGAGCACATTCATCAAATTCTTTCTATATATTGAGGTTAAATGGGAAGGAAAAAAAAAGTGAAGATTAATTATTTTCAGGTAAATCATTTTTCAAAAAATATTTTTATTGATTTGGAGAGAGAGAGAGGAAGAAAAAGGGAGAGAGAGAAACATCAATGTGAGAGCCAATCATCAATTAGCCAATTAACCAGGGATGGAGCCTGAAACCTGAGCATATGCCCTGACCTGGAATCAAACCAGCAATCTTTTGATGCCCGGGATGATGCCCAACCAACTGAGCCACACCAGCCAGGACAGGTAAACGACCTTAATTTCCCCTATTCCTGTGATTTGTTAATTAATAAATACTCCTCAAAGGGCCATGTGTTGCTGGCCACAATGCTGGGTACAAAGAAAGACCCACCGGACCTCATCTCAGACTTCCATGGTCTTACATCCAATTGCAGAGCTGAGGTACATTCCAATAAAACGCTGAACAATGACACCAGCAGCACATTATTAAGCACTGAATTTGTGGTGTAGGCAATAATTGCTACAGAAGTTCAGAGGAAGGAAAGATCGATGCTTCAGGATCGCTGTGGGCTCCAGTGGTCAGGGAAGGTCTAATGAGGATGCAGCTCAACACTGGCCTTGAAAGAAAGAGTGGTGTGGGTTAAACACAGAGAAGAGCAGAACTTGAAGCAGAGTCGGCAGTGGTGGTGAGTCCTAGCAGTAAGGATGGGAAGATAGGATAGGATGCAGCTGATTATAGATGCCTTCAAATGTCTATTTGAGGAGCCTAAACTTCATCCATCCAGTGGGTATTATGAAAAAATAATGTAAGATAATGGGTGGATTAACAAAAAACATGTTTTGGGATGACTTAAAGAAGAGAGAGAGATGGGAGATTGGAAAATGGCATCCCGAGCAACATAATGTGTCTGCAGCCATGGATTCTAGACTCACTGCCACCCCTGCAGTAGAAATTACAGAATATGCTATTTGCACAGCTCACAGACTGTTCCTAAAGACATCCATCCATCCCTATGACCCCCATGCACTGCCCTGATGGGAGATCAGAGCGGGAGACTAATGCCACCACCCCACATAAGATGGGGGATAAAAGGAACAAAGCATATATCTAATGTCAGAAAGGACTTCCATTCAAGAAACATAATGAGAAGGGAAAAAAAAAGTTGGTGCTTGAATATTGGAAATAGAGGAAGGAGGTGGGCACCAAAAATGTTGCTAAGATTTTGATACCAACACCTGGAAATATAGTGCTGCCAACAACAAAAACAAAGAATCCAGCCAAAACCGGTTTGGCTCAGTGGATAGAGCCTCAGCCTGCAGACTGAAAGGTCCCGGGTACAATTCCGGTCAAGGGCATGTACCTTGGTTGTGGGCACATCCCCAGTAGCGGACGTGCAAGAGGCAGCTGATCGATGACTCTCTCTCATCGATATTTCTAACGCTATCTCTCTCTCTTCCTCTCTGTAAAAAATCAATAAAATATATTTAAAAAAAAAAAAAAAGAGAGAATCCAGAAGGACAGATGGCTTAGGTATGGGAAGATGTTAGACTTCATTTTAGGCATATGGATTTTACAATGACAGCCAGACATCCAAATAATATCTAATAAGCAACGGAAATGTACGTAGTATAAGAGGTGGAGCTTGATGGGCCATTCGGAAGTGGAAACCAGGAATCCAGAACTGGCAAGGAAGCCACTGTGACCTGCCTCCCAGAACCATAGCCAGCCATATTTGGATTGACTGTCAAAGACACTGTGATTATAGAAATAAGATCTCATCTTGGCTTAATGGTCCCATTTACCATTGACAAAAGAAAAGCAAGTTGGGCAGAAGGAGCTCATAAGCCATCCATTCCTAAATATTGGTGCTCCAGTATGCACCATGAACCATTTCCTCCAGAAAGTCTTCTTTGACTATTTTGTCTTTCACTGATGTCACATTCCTCCTGCCATGGTTGGTCTGCAAGTCATAATTATTTACTCTCTGGTTCTGCTCTCTGATCTAGTCTTCACATGTCTCCTGCACTAGATAATCCTTTTATGGCAGAGATCAAATCTTTAAATAATCATCTACTTCTCTTATGTCAATCAAGTGTAATTATTGGGATAATTCAGATTTATGTTCCCAATAAATTCCCATTAAACTGTGGCACAAAGAAGTGAAATAGCTACCCAGGGTCTCAGGACTAAAAAGGAGTGGAGAGAATTAAAACCCAGGCCTTAAACTCTATGGTAGGCATTGTTGTTTGCTTCTTTCTCCCTTTCAAAGCACCCTGATGTTGTTCTTCTCTGGGGTTCAACACACACATCAAGATTATTCTAGGGCGATTATGATGGTCTCCTTCCTTGCCTGTGAGTGCTTACTGCATGGAGGTGTGATTCACAATTCCATCCAATGAGAAAAGGGACAGTCTGCTGGGAAGCTCCTGGGGAAAAAGTTCCCTTCCTGCCTCTCTGCCTCTGCACATCCCTGTAAGGGTGTGACACCTGGCACTGTTGCAGCCATCTTGTGACCTTGAGAACAAGGAAAGATGAAAAGCATCAGGATCTTTCAAGATGCTGTTAAACCAGTGAAAGAACCAAGCTTAGGACACACATAGCCTAGACCTCTTGTTATAGGAGATACTAAGTTCCTTATTATGTCAGCACATTGAGTTCAAGATTTCTGCTACTTGCAGCCCTGACTGATACTGACACCATTCAAGGGTTCCTGTCACTATAGATACCAGAGCCAAGCATGATGGGAGATATAGGTATAATAGGGGAAAGTCCTAGTCCCTATCCACACTGTGCCTACTCCAAGATTAGGTAACTATTCAATCTATATTTGATTAAGTGATTCTGCCTTTGCTCACCAGTTACAGGGGATATATTCCCTGAAGACATCTCTCTTCTTACTAAGCCTCACTGAGTTTCAGCCTAATGTTTTGACTGTGCTCTCCACGTTACTGACCAAGTCTTTCCCTCTGGCCTCCCCCCACGTCTGAAGATCAAGCTAAAAAGAAAGGTGCGTGCACTTGGCCCACAGAGACCATCATTGAAACTCTGCATTCCTAAATATTTGTTCTTTGAAATGTCTTTTTCAATTAGACCTCGTCCAAATGTTTGAGAGTCAGGCTGAATTCCAACTTCCTGCTCCAGGAGAGACATGTTGAGCCTGCATAATTACTGCAGCCAGTTTTATTTGCTGTAAAAACATAGATTTTTTTTTTTTTTTTTGCTACTTCTCGACTGTAAAATAATCAATAAAATAGAATCCAGATGAAAAATGCCAGTGTTTAGAACAACTCTTTTATGGTTCCTTTCTTTTGTGTCTAATAAACATATTGGGGATAACGCGTGCTGCTACATTCACCCAACCAGCTACGTTGAAACACAAACTCTCCTCCTGCTGAGATACACCTTAAAGTCAAAAATTTTATAGGAGAAACAGACAGACAGAGTTTCAAAATAATGTTGACATGTTCAACTAACGGATCTGTAAACTTGTGGTGGGGACTGCCTCCAACCTCTATCTGTTCACAATGGCGGTTCAATTTCCCTCTCCCTCCCTTAAGAACACATTGCACCGTTACTGTCAAATGAAACAGAGAGAGTCCCTTTAGCAGGAGAAGCAATCTCTCTGACTTCCTTTTAAATGAAGAAGACATGCTTCTTTGGACAATGACCACCCAGGCCATGAAAGTTTCATGAGGGGCTCTCGGAGTGGATGACACCTTTTCAATTATAACTGCTCTAATAAACCCCCACAGAGCCACGGGGCAAGGAGCCTACATCCAACGTGCGACACCTATGTATTCCCTAATTATATTGCAATATATTCTCTCTGCGTGCGCTGATGAAGATAAAATATTCTTTTAATTCTATGGCCTCCTTGGGGGTAAGGGGAAGAGGATTATACATAGGCAAGTTCTGCAAGTTCCTAGAGCAAAATCAAAGCCTTTGTTTCAGGCTCCCCCATTGCATCAATCTCAGGAAAATAACTCGCTTTCCCCGGTTCTACCACACTGGCTCTCTAAGTGTGGTCCCTGGACCAAGAGGATCAGCATCACCTGTTAGAAATGCAAATAACTGGGCCCACTCCAGACCCACTGAATTAGAAACTCTGAGGGTGGATCCCAGCAATCTGCTTTTTGACAAGCCTTCTACATTGAAGTCTGAGAACCGTTAGTCTACAAAATAGGAAGAAAAGAGCATCATTTAAAGTAGAGATCAGGAATACCTGGACTCTAAAGTGGCTGGGTTGCCCTTTCTGCATATCGATCCCAATCTGCAGAGTCAGGGCTCCATTTACTTGTCTGTACAATGGGGCTATAGAATTCACCAGTGGCTGTGGATGCTGGAATTTAAGAGGCATATGGTTGTTACCTGGCATCAGTCTCTATGGATACCTACTAGCAAGTCCACAGCTTCCAACACTCACCAGCTTCCTTCTGACATCCCTGACTGGCGACTGCAGAAGCTTTGCAGAGCAGCTCTCTCCACTGCCATATCCGAGGTCATCAATGCAGCTACCTCTGGGTTACCCTTGGCAACCAGGAGCTGGGGTCATGGAAGCCCACGGAATCTCTGAATCTCATAGCCAACAGCTTCGGGTCTTTTCACCTTGGAGCTTTGAACCACTCGAGGGGAGGCTCAGGATTTTCTGTGTGATACTGTTCCTCTTCAGCACTTTTTCAAGATATTTTTTGTGAATTCGCTTCCACTCTGCAACTAGACTTCAAATACATGGAGGACTGAAGCCTACAGCATCATGAGGTAAGGGACTCTGCCTGTCCGGTTCACCACTGTATCCCCAAGACCAATCCTACCGCAAAATGGGAGCTCAAGAATTATTTGTTGACTATTCCTATCGCAGTAAATGCCTTACCCATAGTCGGTCCAAAAACACTCAAGTATTTAAATTCTAAAATTATGGTTGGAAAGGGACAATGAAACAATATGGGTTTGAACTGCGTGGGACCACTTACACTCAGATTTTTTTTTTCAATCAATATGTTGAGTTCTGCCTGCCATATCCACAAATTTGGCATCACGGATCCAATCAACTGCAGACATAAAAACAGTATTTTTCACCCGTGGCTGGGAATCTGCAGATGCAGAGGGATGACTATATACACTGTCCTATACCATTTTATATATGGGACTTGAGCTTCCACCGACTTTGGTATCCACAAGAATATAGTTCTTGGCTGATATAGCAAGGAATGGCTGAAGTTTGGATAGGTCAAAAGTTATTCACGAGTTTTTACTGGGGGTTAGTGCTCCTAACCCCTACCCACCATCACAAGTTGTTCAAGGGTCAACTGTATTTGAAACTCGGGGATGAGCAGAAAGAAGAAAATGAGAAACAAAAGCCTGAATAATTCCCAGTACCTCAGAGTGCTGACTACCCAGCCAATTGCTCACCCTAGACATAGAACTATCAGACCTCTGGGCCAGGTTCTGCACTTGGACTCAGAGCAGCTGGATCTTCTGGGTGCCCTTGAGCTTCTCATTCAAAGGTCAAACTCTCATTTGCCCAGACCCTGCTGTATATCGATCACCAACTTAACAATTTATGAGCTTTCCTGACTCTCTCTTAGTTCTCAAACATTGTGCTCCATCCTCCTCCTCCCCCAGCTGGAAACCTACCCCAGGCTAATCCCTAATTCTCCTTTCTCGGGGGGCTATCCCTAATCCTGCCCCCTCCAAAATTAGTTTCACCTGGGAAGCCTATGCAGGCTTCCTTTGCTACAAAACAATGGCTGCTCTTTCCCTGCAGCCTGCTAAGTTTGGGCACAGGATAGGTGGCAAAACTATCACCCAAGTGATTATTTTCTGGGACATGATAACACAGGACCTAACAAGAGGATCCAGAGACCAATCCTCTGCCCCTAACCTCATACGTGCCCAGTCCTCCATGACTTGCCGTGGCGTGACTGGGAACACTTGTGCTGTGCTGAGAACGTGGTCACATCAGCATAGAATGTTGGAAAAAGCCCTGTACTAGGGATCCCGAGACCTACCTGGTGTACGGTTCCCTCCCAACCTTAACTAGCTCTGAGCCAGTTCTGTCACGTCTCTGGACCTCGGTTTGCTGATCTGTGAGATGGGAGAAAGAGGTGGGACTGCAGTGGTGGACTGAATTTCTAGGGACTTAAACAATATCTGAGCAGCATAGAGAGACCTGGTGCGTGATATGCACCAGCTGAGAATGGAGCGCTGGGGGGGGAGGGGAGGGAACCTCGCCCAACCTGCAGGAAACGATAGCCTAAGGACCCTCTCCGCAAAGCCCCCAGTTTCCCGCCCACTAAACCTCCTGCAAACCTTTCCACAGAACCTCTTCAACAGCACTCCTACAAAGAGGACTGCCAGCCCAGGGTCCCCTCCCCGCTGGTTCCGATAAAGCCGCACTGGACGAAGAATCCGGCCTCCTGGACTCCGGGAGCGAAGACCCGAGCCTTCCAGCCATCAGCAGGCTCCGGCACCCCAGGCCAGCCCCTGCTCTCAGGCCCCGCAGCCCGGCGTTAACTCCGGTTTTCCAGGCAGAGCGCGGGAGGAGCGCCCGTGCCGGCGCACGAGTTCCCTGGCCGGAGCGAGCAGAGCTGCCCGGGAGCCCAAACCACCCGAAGGCTCCCTCCGGCCGGCGGCGGCCGCGCTCTGTGAGCTCCCCGAGGACGGAATGGGCGATCTGATCAAGCCGAGTCACTTTGAAATGTTTTTCTAGAGAACAGGAAGGAGCACGCGGGGGAGAGCCAGACCGGCTCGCGGCGCGGGCTACCGGGGAAGTGACTGCTGGAGGCCGGGAGCCGGGAGCCGGGAGCCGGGAGCCGGGTCCGGGAGAGCGCGGCCCGAGCCCGGGAGCTCTGGGCACGATCCAGCCGAGGCTGCCGCTCCCCAGCTCCCCAGGGCGAAGGCTCCGTCCCACCCACGGACCTGGACGCCCGCAAGGAACGGTTTTGCATTTTAAGTCGTATTTTTCCAACAAATCACGAAAATGAACCAAGTCCAGGAGGAATGCGGTTGTGCTCCGCGGCGCCAAGGGGCTACCACCGCCACCCCTTCCCCTCTTTCCCCACCTCCTCCGCCTCCTCCGCCTCCTCCACCTCGGACCCGGGCTGGCAGAAGTTGGTAACTTTGGGCCGCGCTCCGGGCGCGCGCGGCGAGGGACTCGCTTCTCTAACTTCGGGAGCGCGGTGGCCGCCCCGGGCAGGAGGGACGTCCACGGTGTCCACCCAAATGTCGGCGTCCGGGACTTCTCTGAAGAGAGTCGGAGCGACGGGAAGAGACAGGCATGAAGGGGGTATACGTTCCGCTCAGCGCCTCCAAAAAGCAGAAGCGCGCGTGGCACCGGCCGGGGCTGGACGCCCGCGAGGCGCTCCGCTGGCCGCGGCGGGGACCTGGGCGCGCCCCGCAGGCGTTGAGCCCGGACCCGGACCCGGACCCGGACCCGGACCCGGGCACGGGGGGCGCGCGGCGGACGCGCCCACGGCGGCTCTGGGGCGGGAGTCCCCGGACTCCGAGGGGCGGGCGAGCGGGCGCCTTCCCGGGGACACACGCGCCGCTGAGCTCCAGTCTCCCCGGCGCGGGGACTGCGTCCCGACTGCGGCCGGAGGGCTGGCGGGTGCCTACTCCGGGGCCACCCTCCTCGCCAGCTGCCCGGGCCCCCCGGCGTCCTCCAGACCCCGGGATCCTCCCCCCGCCCGCTCTGAAGTCGGCGTCGGCAGCCCGGACCCGGGCAGGACCGCGGGGATCCCCGGAGCCGGAGGAAAGTTAGTCGCCAGGCTGCACAGCCCTATCCCGACCCGCGTCCCCCCGCATCCCCGGCGGCCGAAGCCCCGCGTCCTCGCGGTCCCCGCCCAGCCACCTACCTGCCTCCGCAGCCGCCCTGGGCTCGCCGGCCAGTCGCTGGGGCCGGGCCTCCGGAGCCCGAGCCGCGCCGGAGCGCCGCCGGCAGCCGCAGCTGGGAGACCCGGAGCGGGCGGCGGGCGGCGGGCGCCGCAAGCGAGTGAGGAGCCGGCGGGCGGCGGGCGGGAGCCGCTGCAGCCGCGGAGCCAGCCCCCTCCGCCCCTCCTTCTCCCTCCCCACCCGCCTCCTCTCCCCGCTCGCGGCTCCCGCCCTGCTCTCCCCCCTCCCCTTCTTTTCTCTCTCTCTCTCTCCCTCTTCGGTCTTTTCAGATCCTGCTCTCTCGCTCGCTCTTCTATCTTTTAGGCTCTCTCCGGATTCCTTTGGGTTCCTTTTTCTCTGGCTCACCCTTTGCCAGCATCTCTTCTCACCTCCCTCCCCACACTTTCCTTATTTTGCTCGTTTCTCTTCTATCCCTCTTTTCTCTCTCTCTCTCTCTCTCTCTCTCTCTCTCTCTCTCTCTCTCGACCTTTGTGGGTCTGCTATTTTCTCCTCCTTCTAGCCTTTGCTGTTCTCTCCTCTCCTTTCTCACCCCTACCCACCCCCCTCCCCGGGTGGGTCAGAACTGGCTGTGCAGCGCCTCCCTAGCTGCTCCGAATAGGGGAGGGGGGATCCCCTGGAATGGACGGGTACCAGGGGAGCCCCCAGCCACGCTGGTCACAATCTGAGGACGGAGATGCCATGCCAGAGCTGGAGGCTGAGACCCCAGAATGTCAGGCCCTAGGCATGCCAAGCTGGGCCGCGCCTGGGAAGTGGGTAAACTGAGGCCCAGAGAGAAGAGATGGTGGGACTTAACCTTGGTGAGGTCAACTCCAGAGCCAGGGCCTAGTCCATCACTGCCCCCCGCAGCCAGAACAGGGCTCCTCCGCTGACCTGGGAATTGCGAAGAGGCTAGGGCCCATCCAATCCTTCCAACCTCTCTGCCTGCCCTGAGCGCCCAAGCCCCCAGACCTGAGACCTCGGTGCCAGGAGAGGAAGCTTTCTCCCTCCAGGAGAGCACCTTGGACCACCTCTCTGCCCTCCTGGGTAGCCAACCGGGTGAGGGGAGGACCTGGCAATGGATGTAGCCCTGGGAACCCTTCTCCCCACCGGACCCCTCTCTAAAAAAGGCGGGACTTCCCATCTTTCTCCTGCTTACCTGGGATGGAGTGCAGCCAAGGGGTGCGGTTGTCTCCTTTTTTCCTTGAACTACTAGAGCATAAAGGCCCGGACTTGGGAGAGGGTGCTGTACACACCTCAGGGAGGACTTTCTTAGAGTAAAGCACACATCATCTGAGGCTCTGGGAAAGGGTGAGTCTGTACATGTGTCTGAGCACCTCGCCCGCTTGCTTCCACCGTTGGTAATGGACTTCGTTCTGATCAGGGAAGCCCATCCCTAGAAGCTCTTCCTGTCACTTCCCCATCTCAGCCCAGTGGATCCAGAGAGATGCAGGCTCCTGTTTTCATGGACCCCATTCTGCCACCCCGCTTTATCAAGACAGGACCATGATTCTCCAGGGCCCATGCCTACTCGCTGGGGCCAGATGTTGTTCCCCTTCAGTGCAGTCCCTTCCATGGTAGCAACCAGAAGCAGACCCTCCATTCAGCCCCTGGGGAGACACCTTGCTTGGGATGTTGCCAAAACTCCACAGAGATATCCCATCAGGTTTCTGTCTTGGGACATCAAATCAAATAAATAAACCTATGGCTGGCCCAGCTAGGGTGGCTCAACAGTTGAGCGTCAACCCATGAACTAAGAGGTCACCAGCTCGATCCCCAGTGGGTGATGTGCAGGAGGCAGCCAAAGGATGTTTCTCTCTCATCAATGTTTCTGTCTCTCTACCTTTTCTTCATCTTCGCATTCCCTTTTGGATTATGAGTTACAGTTCCCCACCTCCCCCTCACCCCCCTATATACACACGCATACACCCTCACTTCTGTGTGGTAGCTGTCCATTTATAACTCTTAAACCTTAGTTCTAACGGGTTTGGGGAGGTGGGCAGGTCTTACTGGAAAACCATTCCAGCCCATCTCAATAAGCAAGTGCATGGAAAGCACCCATGTCTCTCTCCCACACTCCCACACTGCCAGGCGGGAATTGTGAGGCTGCGGGGTATTGGCCCCCCTCCATGCCAAGCTGGGGATTGCCTGGTTTGCTGCCATACTCTAAAAAGCCACATAGATCTATAAGGCTGCACCTTCTCTACCCATCTGGCAGGCCTCCAAGGACTCATGTCCCAACAGAGCCAGGAACACTTTTAGCAAATGTCTCTGAGGGTCAGGTTGGGGTCACATTGGAGCCCGTGATCCATCATTCATTTGCCAATCCCTGAGAGCCCGCACTGAAAGGCACTGCTTTGCCCATCCTATATGCTCAACCCAGCTGCAACAAGTTTATTTGGGAAGTTATGACAATGTCTTGGACCCCACTACTCCTCTAAAGGCATAATCTGAGACAAGAGTCCACTATTAAGAGCTGTAAGCCTTGCCCAACTGGTTTGGCTCAGTGGATAGAGCGTCGGCCTGCCGACTCAAGGGTCCCAGGTTCAATTCCGGTCAAGGGCATGTACCTTGGTTGCAGGCACATCCCCAGTAGGGGGTGTGCAGGAGGCAGCTGATTTATGTTTCTCTCTCATCAATGTTTCTAACTCTCTCTCTCTTTCTCTCCCTTCCTCTCTGTAAAAAAAAAAAAATTATATATATATATATATATATATATATATATATATATATATATAAAATAAATATAAAAGTTGTAAGCCTTGCTCTCAAAAAACTTACTGGGCAAGATGACCGTAAAACCAAGGAGTTGAGTGAGGTTGTTGAGAGCAAGGAGCCCTGGAAACAGATGCCTAAATTCACATCCTGGCCCTATCACTTCAATACATGTTAATCTTCTAAGCCTCAGTATGCTCATCTGTAAAATGGGAATGATATGAGATAAGCACTGCTATTATCTCCAACTTATAGAGGAGGAAACTCAGGCTCAGAGAGAAGAATTACCTGGCTCAAGTTCACTCAGAAAGTAAGCAGAGCCCAAGCAGAATTCACTTTATAGCCTTTGCTCTCACCCTCTACCTTCTCTCCTCAGCCTCTCTGATCTTTCTTCCTACCAGGGACCCAAGTATCTCTACTCCAGTGGGATGACATCTGACACCCAGCTCCATTTCCACCCTCTCTGCACAATTCAGTCTACATGGGGATGGCAGGTGAAGAGGCCAAAACTCTGTGACCAAGGTGGGAGGACCTCTTTCTTCTTAGAAATAAATTATCGAATGGCTAGAACACTGGACCGACTGTCCAGAGCTCAGACCACGATGGTCCATGCCTTCCTTCACTCAAGTGAACGAGAGATGGCCTTTGTTTTCCTTCCTCGCCCTCCTTTCCCTGCTGGGTAACACCTTTCCCCTCCATCTTCCGACAGAGCTCTGGCTCCAATCCCCAGGGACAAACATGCAGCACACACCAAGGATGACTGGAATCTGTTGAGTGATGGAAAGATTTCAGAACTTATACAACTTTTAAACTCAAGTGGAACCTGACATATGAGAGTGCTTGAGAGAATGTCTATCTTCCCACCAGACTCTAAGGTATTTGGGATCTTTTTTACCTTCATGTGTATTATAAAGCCTACCGTAGGGCCTTGCCTTGTTACAAGAATAAATATCTGCAATTTACTAATAAGGTATAACGTGGTTTCATTTAAACCTCCCAACAATTCTACACAGCAGGCATTTTTATCCCCCTTTCATAGAGGGGGAAACTGAGGGTCTTAGAGAATAAATTGCCCAAGGCCACATAGTAACAAAACCCAAATTTGAACTCAGGCCTCTTCAAAGCTCGTTGCTCAATGCTCTAGTGTCTTGTGTAGTAGGGGTGGACTGGGAGTTATCAAGGGTCGGCAAACTCATTAGTCAACAGAGGCAAATATCCCCAGTACAACAATTAAAATTTCTTTTAAGAGCCAAATTTTTTAAACTTAAACTTCTTCTAATGCCACTTCTTCAAAACAGACTCACTCAGGCCATGGTATTTTGTGGAAGAGCCACATTCAAGGGGCCAAAGAGCCACATGTGGCTCGCGAGCCGCAGTTTGCCGATCACAGGACTAGGGTAAGGAAAGCAAAGGGCCTAAGGCCAATGCTTAAGAAGGCACTCACTCTCAAGTACCATCTACACTTGCACAACCCTCAGAAAAAACCTTTGGATATTCCCCCTCCAAGAAATTATAAGGGACTGTGTCATAGCCATTGACAAGGTGTAGAGAAGAAACCATGGAGCAGATAGGATCTAAGGTAACTCCCCAGTGTTACATCTGCTCACCTAACACACACTGACAGAGTCCACCCCAACACAGCCTCAAGGATCTCCACTCACCACAGTCTGCCCAATGTACAAATCACTAAAAGATAGCAGCCCAATGCAACCCAATGTACACACCAACAGGCACTCAGTGCCTACACATGCATATAATACAGTTCCTGCACTCTCTTAAAAACGAGAGGGAAGTGGAGGATCAGAATAAAGTCCAAGTGAAATAAATCTTCAAAAGCTTTTTCTGAACCCACAACCACCAATCGAAGCCTTGATTAACTTGGTTGTACTTATTAAATTGTGATCAATATTTAATAACTTTGAATATGGATTGAATATTGAATGAGATCTATTTACATATAAACATCAGAAGGGCCAATTGCTTTGAATTGAGGATTGAGTTTATGACTCTCTCAAAAGCTAATACTGGAGATCTTTCCATCCTACATTTGCACAGATTTATTTGAATTATAGGTTATCACTATGACATTATTACTCTATCATTTATTATGATGCTCCATTATTATAACTGATTACTGCACAGTTCCGGGAAATGTGGCACTTGGACACTGAATTTCCTTGCATCCAGGCAAACTTGGATTGGGTTTCTTGTTCTCTTTCCTCCATCTCTACCAGGAAAAGGGACCAAATATGACATTATAGTGCATCTTGGCTTAAGCCCTTAGTCCTCCCACAGGCACAAAACTATCTGGAAGCAATTTATGTGGTATACTTTGTTTAAGACCAATTTGCCTCAGAGAAGAAACTCTGCTTTGTGGATTGGTGACAACAATATGAATTTCTGGATCTTTATTTATAAAAATCAGAGAATCAGATGCAAACGCAGCTTTCCAAGGTATCATGGAGATTCGTGAATGTCCTTGGAGGATTTGAGATTCCAAAAATTAATAAATGAACTTAGCATATCCACAGATGCAGATTTTACATATTACCATTATATTAATAAGTAATTACCTATCACTCTCTGGGTAATAAGTAATTTTAAAATGTGGTTGTTAGGGGCTGAAGTTAAATAATTGGAAACAGTCCTCTGTATGGCACAGCGGGCAGTGGCCCAGCAGGACATAAACTGCTCACTCACAAAAGAGAGCAAATGCATTCTCCATCAAACACCTCATCTCACGGACACACCTTTGTCAGATTCTGATTTGCTTTGATTTGGGATCTAAAGCAAATGTAAATGATGCTGCCAAAAGAATAGTAATGACAATGACACTATTGGTGAGAGTGAGCCTTCTGAATCAAAGTCAGTATAATCAGATTTCTTGGATACTATTTTTATTTTATTTGCAACAGATAATTGGAAAAAGTATATCTCTAAAACTTCCCCCTCTTCCCGTTTTCAATAATCTGTCAATTTTAGCATCATAACAGCCACATGAGTTTACCGGCATGCCTTGAATTTGACATAGTGTTCTGGGTTCCATAATTACAGTAGTTTGTCCGTTTGCATGGTTCTTTGTTGTTGTTTTTCTTTTTGTTAATTCTCACCCGAGGATATCTTTTCCACTGATTGTTAGAGAAAGTGGAAGGGAGGAGGAGAAATAGAGAGAGAACTTCAATGTGAGAGAGACACATTGATTGATTGCCTCCTGCGTGCACCCCGACTGACCAGGCCAGGAGATACGTCCCTTCACAGAAATTGAACCCTAGACCCTTCAGTCTTTGGGTCGATGCTCTAACCACTAGCAAAACCAACTAGCAAAACCCCCAGCCCTAATTTTATTTCTGCTGTTCTCAGAATCTAATTGCTCTTCCCATCCTCTTTCAAGCTTTTCAAACTCCAGTCTTGCCCTTTAAAACTGCTCATTGACAAGGTCTTCCTTCACCCCCTCACCGTCCCTGTTTATCTACCTCCATTAACACTTTTCTCGTTGCTATTAGACATTTTACAGATCTATCTGTCCCTATTGGATGGTGAATTCATAAAGTCATTTCATTATCTCCAGTGTCTTACACAGTGTCTGGCCTAATGTTGGTTGAGTGGATGGATGATTGGACTTTATATAAAGGCTCATGGGTTTTACTTTTGGCTTTTTAACCTTTGACTTGAGTTGAGCGAGGTATTGGAGCCATCTTCCTTTCCAGGAAGCTCATAATGTCATCATTCGTAGACTCAAGTCAAAGCTCAAGGGATTAGGCATGCCTTTGTTTTACAAATAAAATCATCATCTTCATGTTTTCATTCAGGTAACATTTATGAAGTTCTTACAATGTGCCAGGCTCTCCACTCTCTGCCTTGAGTCACAACCCAGATTATTGAATCAACCCTCGAGGATTTCCAAGGAGCACATACGGTCCAGAACAGCCTCTTTTGTCCAGCACTGTTAGCATTTTCCCTGCAGCAGCCAAGAGACTGGGGAAAGGGGCTGGAGTTGGGGGGTGGACTTCTGCTGGTGGTAGCTTGATCTGTTAATCCTTAGCTTTTTATAAGTGCCTCAGCCCTCCATAGAAGTAGGAAGAGTATCAACTCAACTTTCACACATAGAACAAACCGCCACCCTCCTCTCCAGCTTCCTCTGCCACCACTCCCTTACTCTGCGCTGGGTTCTCCAGCAATGTCAAAAGGCTGATGGGCCATGTGTCCCTCAGAATACAAGCTCCATCAAGAAAGGGAGTTTGTCTTGTTTGCCTCCATATGCACAGCACCTGTGGAACATAGTAGGCCATCAGTGAATGTTTCTTAAATGAATTCATGAATGTGATGTCATACTTTGTCTTTGCTAGTGACATCTCCTGTGTTTGGAATGCTCTTCCATCTTTCTTCAACCTAATTCTTCCTCATCCAGCAAGACAGCTCAGGCACAGTCTCCGCTAGGAAGTCTTCCTTGAAGCCCCTGGGGTGGACAGAACACCATTCTCCTGGGCTTCTTGGCACCCTGTGCATAGGCCTCTCTTATTACTAACCGCAGCATCGGGCATTTATCTGTTATGTCGCTGCTTCCCACACAGGCCTTCGAGAGCTTGAAGACAGGAGCCATATGCTATTTATCTCCATATCCTGAGCTCCTTGGCAGAATGTCTAGAACATAGAAAGCACTCTATAAAGATTTATCAAGTTGAACTAAACAACCCCCAGTGGATGCAGATTGGGTCATACTCAATGTGATCGCTGATTCATTTGGTCATTTGGCAAATATTGATTTAGTGCCTATAATGTGCCAAGCACTGTTCTAGGTACCAGAGATCCATCCCTGAGCCAAACAGACACAAATAATCATAATGATAGTGCTTATCAGTTAAACGTGACCCAGATATTTTACCAGGCTTGTTAGTTGTTGTATCGAGTCAATATGAAGACTATTGTAAACGTCAGCTTTAACCATGACATCAAGTCAGGCAGGAAATTCAGGGTCCCAATAACTCAGCTCTCTCTTTCCTGGACTTTGATATCCCCACCTATATAATGGACATTTACTGTAATCTCCCATGAGATATATGTTTATAAGGGTTCTCTGAAATTCCTTGCACATTTTTTTAAAAAATATATATATATATTTTTTTTAATATATTTTATTGATTTTGTACAGAGAGGAAGGGAGAGAGATAGAAAGCCAGAAACATCGATGAGAGAGAGTCATCGATCAGCTGCCTCTCGCACACCCCCCACTGGGGATATGCCCGCAACCAAGGCACATGCCCTTGACCGGAATCGAACCCGGGTCCCTTCAGTCCCCAAGCCGACGCTCTATCCATTGAGCCAAACTGGTCTCGGCTTAAAAAATATATTTTATTGATTTTTTTTACAGAGAGGAAGAGAGGGATAGAGAGTTAAAAACATCAGTGAGAGAGAATCATTGATAACTGCCTCCTGCACACCCCCTACTGGGGATGTGCCCGCAACCAAGGCACATGCCCCTGACTGGAATCGAACCTGGGACCCCTCAATCCGCAGGGCGAAGCTCCATCCAGAGCCAAACTGGCCTTGGCTCCTTACACATTTTTTAATCTCCAAAATTTGCCTAGAAATGCATTGCAAATAGCATTAAGTTTCAAGGCTTGGAAAACGCTCCACAGTTGCACAAGATGTGTTTGTATTTAAGATCCCATGATAAATAAAAAATTAAAGTGCAATCAGGTTTGAATTCAGTTGAAATTCAATTTGCCTTTAAAATGCCATGTATAGATTTCTTTGATCGTACCCACCACCTATGTAGCATGAATAAGATATGATCTTGACCTTTACACAGCCCCAGTTTAGGGAGAGACTGAAGCGCACCTATCTGCTGTGACAGGTGGGACTGAGAGATGCTGTAGCCCGGGCACATACCAGTGCTGCAGGACACAGAAGACAAACACATTCATTTTCCTTGGGGAGGTATCGGGAGGCTTGGCAGAAATGGTGACACCTGAGCCAAGCCTAAATCCATAAGTAGAGTTTGACAAACAATGCACAGGGGAAAGGACAGACTAGAAAGAGAAGTGACTTAAGTAGTGATAGAGAGCACATGGCACAGTCATGAAGGATACCTGTCATAGGCAGCTGGAGCTAATGTAACAGCAAGGAAAAGGGGGAGAAAGGGGTTGAAAATGTGAGCTGGACTCTGATATTGACTGATAACAAGTTCAAATTTTATCCTGGAGATAAAGGAGAATATTATTAAAGCCTAAAGGTGGCCAGCGTGGCTCAGTGGTTGAGTGTCAATCTATGAACCAGGAGGTCATGGTTTGATTCCCGGTCAGGGCACATGCCTGGGTTGTGGGCTCCATCCCCAGTGTGGGGCATGCAGGAGGCAACCGATCAATTATTCTCTCTCATCATTGATGTTTCTATTTCCCTTTCTCTCTCAAAATAAGATATATATATATCTTCTTTTTAAAAGATTTTTTTAAATGTTCACACTCTTAATCCAGTAATGAGACTTATGGAAACAAATCTTAAAGAAATAATCAGAAATTCACCCAAATTTGCACGCACAAATATGATTACAACTTATTTATAGTAGAGAAAAGGGTTCATTATAAAGTGATGGAGTATCATATAACCATTAAAATCTCAAACAACTGGGAAACAAATGATTGCATAGGATAGAAGATTATGTCACTGTGTAAAGAAAAATACATAGCAAAAATTAAAATCCCAAAAATAAAAAAGACATATCAAATATAAATAGCAGTGGCCTCTGTGAGGGAATTGGGATTCCCGCCCCCCTACACATTCCAAGTTTTCTACATTTGAGCACCTCATGCTTCAAATCAGAAAAAAAGAAAAAGAAAAGGAAATGCACCCGGTGTCCTGATTAGAGTCATGTCATCTAGGTCTGCCGGGGCAGTCCCGCAAAAGGAGCGATGTCACAGCCAGATCACCTCCCTGTGCCTTGGTCCTAGAGTGTGTAGAGATCCATCCACACATGGACTGAGCCAGTGTCCTGACCATGACCTGCAAGGGTCCGAATTCAAATCATCCCATTTATTCATAGGTACTTGAACATTAAAAAAAAAAAGGGGGGGGGGGGCGCAGAAAAATTCATCTTAAGTAAAAATACACATTGCTAGAACATTACAATTTGTTTAGTCAACACTTCTGTAAAACATAACCATGTTTGTTCTTTAGCCTGACGGTGTTGATTCTTCCAGGGAAGAAGTGGGAGAAGAAAGAACAGATCTAGACCTTTGAGGCCCAACCTGAAAACCAGCTGTCTGGCTGGGCCCTCTCAGAGGAATTAGAGTTAAAGCAAATAACCCAATTTGGAATAATTTAAAGCTCTTTTTAGGGAAGTATTTTTACTCAATTGGGCTCATTATGTATGGGTTTAATGTGAAACAATTTGTTCTTGAAGGCTAACATTATTGTTGGCAATAAAGATGGGAAGTGGAAATAAGTTTCCAATATGTAAAGCAGATTTATTCCTCGTTTCATATGGACTTGTTCCGGGTCTCTGCTTATGAATCACAGCGTGCTCCCTGCCATAAGATGCTGTCCATGCAGTTGGTTATGATAAATGGCCTGTAATTGTGAATCTGATATTGGTTTTCAATATTAAATTTATCATTCTGTCCTCTTAACAGATATTAAATACTTTTAAGAATGTATACATTTGCCTGATCCATCTGTGATTTTTCAATATGTAAAATTTATTAGTTTCCTAGTTTTTTGAGATTTTAACAGCCGACAACATCATTAATAATTCTGAGTAATGGAGCTGACCTCTTTAAACCTCGTTCCCTTCCACTAATTCAGAACATCCAAATTGAATCAAAATGTATTCGATTTAGGGACCCCAAAATGAAAACGTTCAGCAGGGTACCTGACTGAAACGCGGCTTCCCCAGGATGGTCACCCTTTGGCCTTTTCACCTCTAAGCCCCTGGCAGAGGGAGCCAGGCTGAGGCTGCTCCTCCCAAAGATGAGCGAGCTTGGGCAGCCCGCCATTCCCTCAGCTGCCTCAGTTTCTTTAGTGCGGAGTGATTGATGATAATAATAATGCCGCTTGTCTGGCTCCCTCACGGAGTGCGCTCTGTGAATTAATGGAAGCGTGCGGGCTCTGCACAGGAAGAGCCCCCTCCCGGAGGGCCCCTTGCTGCCCTGGAACTCTATTCAAGCTTGGCTGGTAAGGCTCCCTGCCCTTTTCTGTTGGGATAGTGCAAAAAAAGGCTGGAAGGAATCAGGATGCATGAAAGAGAAACAAGGCTGTGTGAAACACCAACAACAAAGCGGGACGTGCCCTGCCCCTTTGTCCTGTGTGTTTAAGGCCGCGCCTGCATGTGGCCACCAGAACAGCATGAAGCTAGCTCAGGGTCAGGATTTGGGATTGTGCCTTTTCTGGGTTTGTCATTGCTGGGTTTTGTAGCGCCTTCAAGGTTACACCTCACTTAGTCCCTTCCCAAGTTGGAACTGAGAAGCACAAAGGCCTATAGAACCGAGCTCTCAAGGTCAGGGGTCATGTTGACCACCAACCGCAGGAAGTCCCTTCACCAGGGCCCAGAGGGGCTGGAACCAGTGCTGTGCACACAGGCCCTGTGCCTCATGACAGGCCTTGGGAGAGATGGAGAGCACACTTAGGGACCCAGAGGGTCACCTTCTCAAGGCAACTGCAGATAAGCAGCCCACTGCAGCCTCCAACCTGTGGATGATTGAAAAATAACTGCCTTCTCTTCCCAAGGCCTAATTTCGTATTCCTGCGGCAGCCTGATTGACTTTCAGTCCGATGCAGACCGGCTTCTTTGGGAGTTTTACCTATTTAAGGATTGTGGGCTGAGATCAAACCTATCAGGAGAAACTGGGAGCTGTCAATAGGGTCACTGAGAGGAGAAAAGTTTCCAAAGGGCCCCTGAGTCAAGAGGAAACTTCTTTTTTACCTGGCCTCCTGGCCTCCATCCCATAAATTACCCCAGAGGAGGGAGACCAGAAGCCAAGTCTCCAAACTCCCTATGCAGTGCTTTTCTGCCCGGCCAGCATATGATTCACAAACTGTTACAAAGGAAGATAGATCGTCCCCAAATCACAAGCATTTCCGAACCTTTTGTAGACTCAGCTTTTACTCCCCGGGCCTCTTGCTACACGTTTCATATAAATGGCTAACCACCTCACAAACCCATCCCTCAACGCTTACGGTAATTTTAACCTGGCAAATGTTTATTGAGTACCTACGAGTATCTAGATACTTAGCAGTAGGCCAACTGCTATGGAAATATCAAAAAATATATATGTAAAATGAAGTCTCTATCCTCAGGTAGGATTTGTAATGGCACTGCGTTTAATGATTAATTATTAAACATTTGCTGCATGCCAGCTGCTGCAAAGACACAGGAAAAAGAATCATACTTAGTCCCTTCCCAAGGAGCTTACCTTATTAGTGAGAGAAGATCGTCACATACAGCTCATACAGCTCATTGTCACATACAGTTTGTAGTAAAATATAAAGTTGTGTGGTTGAGCAATGAGGACAAAAGAGCTGGGCAGGATCCACGTAGGAAATAACAGAGTAAACCTCCTGGAGAAGGAGGCAGCAGAAATGGGCATGAGAAATGGATAGGATGCGGACAGGCAGAGAGGACAAAATAGATGTGCGTGTGGGTGTGCGTGTATTCTCAGGAATTACTATCTTTGTTATGCAGCCCTTCAAATATCTGCCCACACCTTCAGGCACTTTCCCACACGTATCTGACAAGGGACAACAAATGTTCATGGAGCACTTGCCTCATGCCAGGAGGCATTCTTCATATGCACTCATTGCCACAGGCATCTTTCCCAACCACCCAACCAAGGAGATATCATGATCCCCTTTTATGGGGGAAGACCCCCTGAGCTCAATGGGAAAATCATTTGCCCAAGATGGCATCACCAGTATTGGCCAGGCCGGGATTCAAACCTTGGCCTTAGCACCAGTGCTCATAATCCTTTACCACTGAATCACATGGACTCTAGAGAGTGGCCGTACTCCAGAAGGCCATGCTAGATGAGAATCTAGAAGGAAGAGGACGTAAAGGAAAATGGCTTGATGACTGTCCTTCTAAGCATGACCAGGCCAGGTGCTATGAATTACAGGGAACAGTAGCAGGAGATCATCCATTCACCTATGGAGACAGTCCCTACAGCATCCCCTTATGGCAAATGCAGTCCTCTTGAGGCTACAAGGCTCTCTCCTGCAGCAGCTGGAGTCCCCGTGGAGACTCCTCGTCCTTCATCCTGGGCAAAGCAAGCTCAGTTAGGTTTGGTGCCCAGAGAAGGGCCAGCTCTCAGCTGCATCTTCTGCTAAGGGGCGTGAAAGGAAAGGAAGACACCTCACTGAAAATACGTATCATTTCAGCACTTCAATGGGTCCTGTTTTAAACCAAGATCAGTGTAATTAAAATTAAAAGAAAATAAGACCAAAGGATATCCCCTCACAGTTCTTAATTAGGTGCAAGGTAAGAAAAAAGAAATTCTGGTAGAGCTTATGTAAAAGGCGTAATCCTGACATGGGACCAAAACAAAGACAATAATTAAAATGAAGGCATCATTCTTGTTTTTTAGAAGGTTCTCTGTAGGCAGAGGGGTCTGATTGGCAGACAAAACACATGAGGGGCATGTGCTTCTTCTCAGAGTGACTGTTCTGAAGATGACTATGCAGGAAGCTCTGGTCTCCAGGACCTCTTTCCTACATTCCCCGAGTGGGTCCAAGATGGGAGAACAGGAAAAATACCAGGGTGTCAGGATTAGTGGCAAGGAACCCTAGCCTTGATACATTAACATCAAATACAAGAAGTGGTTAAATCTCTTAACCACTGGCATGCAGGAGGTGAGGTTACCACATCATTATTGTCCTCATCATGATGGCTACTGCTATAAACATTTACCTGCACCAGCATTGTACTTAGCACAGCAGAGCATAAATGAAGATACAGCACCTGCTCTGAAAATAAACACCTACGCTTCCCTACTGGTTTGTGCCCCAGCGGGGTGAGCCAGCCTTCAGCAACACAGGAATTCTCCACCCTCCCTCTGCCCCATGATGCTGTCTCTTCCTTTTCCCTGAGCAACTTCACCTTTCTGGATCTGCTTGGTGCCTCAGGGGCCCTGTCTGGGTTGCTTGGCCCTACACTGGCTTCTGTGGCCAAAGTCAGGGCTTAAAGAACAGACTAAGGGCAGAAGCAGACATAGGCAATCGGGGCCGAGATGGAGCTAGAACAGGCAGGGAGCATGCAGGAAAGAAAGCACAGTGTTTTCTTAGGACTGACATGTGAATCAAATTAACACTTCACTTAAGGTCAGCATCCTACTGCTCCAATCCTTTCATTTGTCTTACCACTTCATTCTGCAATCTCCTGCTTTACACTTTAAAAATCAAGACCCACGCTATAGTAAATTTTACCTTTGCAAGACTTTGGAACACGAAAGCATTGCCAAGTGTCCATGGCCATCTAAGAAATGTACAAATATTATATATACACATCAGTTCCTCAAGCAAAAGCCCCACTTTCCACTGCCAAATGTTATTTTTTACAGCAGGTCTGCCAGATGAGTGCAGGCGTATATTTCATCAGTGAGCCACTTTTTATAGAGTGGAAAAAAAAAAAAAAAGCCCCCAACACTTTTATTGCTTTTTAACCAACAGGATTTCTGAATGCAAATGAATGAATCACCTTTGTAACGATTGGCTGCCTGAGTTTCCTTGTCACACACAGAGCAGGCACCGTGGATGTGACTTGTATCTTCATGAGTCCAGGGAAAGATAAAACACTGACATTGCTACCAGTGAATTATGAGATTTGTCTTTATCAGTGACAATAAGGTCATAACGGAGCCCAGCCAACGCTTATTATATTTGTGTTCCATCTACTTTTTTGTATAATGTAATCCAGGCGTACCTGGGTAAGCTGGAGTAGCCCAGAGTATAAATTAGCCATTTTATAAAGCTGAATTAAGTCTGTAGGGCCACCAGACTTTTAATGCGTTGATGCCACTCTTCAATAGACACCAGTCTTCCTTTCTTTTGGCCTGCATTTCAATGGCAATCTGATCAAAAAGAGTAGCTAGAAGGACTCCCCTACATAATTTAAAGGTAGAAAGAAAAAAATAATATGAAGAACAATTGAGAGTCTTTAAAATATATATATATTTTGCGTGGCTCAGTGGTTGAGTGTTGACCTATGAACCAGGAGGTCACTGTTCAATTCCTAGTCAGAGCATCTGCCCAGGTTGCCAGATCCATCCCCAGTGGGGTTGTGCAGGAGGCAGCCAATCAGTGATTCTCTCTCATCATTGATGTTTCTATCTCTCTCTCCATTCCTCTCTGAAATAAGATTTTTTTAAAAATATGTATGCATTAACAATTTTAAAATTTATACAATTTTAACAATATGTAACCCATGTATTCATTCATTCATTCAATACATTTTTATTGAAAAGCTAATATGTACCAGACATTGTCCTAAGCCTGGGGAACAGTAAACAAAACAATGTCCTGTCCTTGTGGAGCTTACACCCAATGGGAAATATAGACAATAAGCACATACATTATATACATATTTTACACATACACATTTATAATGAGATGAGCATAATAGTAGATTCTGGATCCCAACTGCCTTGGTTCAATTCTACTTCTGTGAATTACTAGCAGCAGAACCTTAGGGGAGTTATATACCACCTGCTGTCTCAGTTTTCTCATCTGTAAAATGGAGATAATAACAATACCTAATTCACAAGGTTGAATGAAAAAAAAAAAAAAAAGCCCCCAACACTTTTATTGCTTATCAATTATGTAAAGTATTTAGTGTGCCAGGTACATAGTTTGTATTATATGTGTGTGCCAGTAATATAAATTCCCTACTTACTAGGTAGAGATAAATACCAAATTGAAAATAAAGATATCGAGAGGATGAGGGTACTATTTTAAACCAGGTAGTGGGGGAAGGTGTTTCAGAAGGAGGGGACATTTGAACTGAGATTTGAATGAGGTGACAGTACAAGCCATGCTAGTTATCAATGAAGAACATTTTAGGCAGAGAAAATGGCAAGTAGAAAACCTTGCAGTGGGACAGTGCTTGGTGTGACAAGGAGCAGCAAGATGCTAAGAATGGCTAAAGCAGAGGATGGAGAAGGACAGAAGATGAGACTGGTGACGTGGCCATGGATTGATAAATTGTAGGCCATAGTCAGGGTCTTGAATATTATTCTAAAAGTAATGAGAAGCCAATAGAAGGTTTTGAGAAGAGAGTGACAAAATTTGTTGAAAATCTTCTGTGTATGTAGGACCCTCAAAAAATTAAAAATCATGCCTGGCCAGTGTGACTCAGTGGTTGAGTGTTGACTTATGAACCAGGAGGTCATGATTCGATTCCCGTCAGGGCACATGTCTGGGTTTTGTGCTCAGTCCCCAGTAGGGGGTGTGCAGGAGGCAGTCAATCAATGATTCTCTCCATCATTGATATTTCTATCTCTCTCTCTCCCTTTCCACTCCTCTCTAAAATCAATAAGAATATATCTATTTTTTTAATATATTTTATTGATTTCTTACAGAGAGGAAGAGAGAAGGACAGAGAGCCAGAAACATCGATGAGAGAGAATCATCGATCAGCTGCCTCTTGCACACCCCCTATTGGGGATGTGCCCGCAACCAAGGTACATGCCCTTGACCAGAATCTGGGACCTTTCAGTCCGCAGGCCGACGCTCTATCTACTGAGCCAAACCAGTTTTGGCTATATATTTATTTTTTAAAAACATAACAAATACTGTATGATTCCACTTATACAAGGAACCTAGAGAGTCAAATTCTTAGAAACAGAAAGAAAAGTGATTATCAGGAGCTAGAGGGAGGAGGATATGAGGAGTTGTTTTGCAAGATGAAAAGAGTTCTGGAGATTGCACAACAATGTGAATGTAACACTACTTAACTGTACACTTAAAATGGTTTAAAAAATGGTTAAGATGGTAAGTTTTATGTTAGTTTTTTTTTCACCACAATTTTAAAAAAATATTCTGTGTGAAAAATAGACTGGTGGCAAGTAAGACTGGAAGCAAAGGAGACCCCTAGATGTTACAGTTATCCATCACTACATAGCAAACCAACCCCAAACTTAGTGGCTGAAAGCAACAACCATTTCATTATCTCTCATGATTCTGTGATGAACTGGGCTCAGCTGGGTGGTTCTTCTGTTCCATATGATACCAGATTGGATTGCAGTCCTATGAGGGTACAACTGGCTGAAATGTCCATGATGCTCATTTATATACCTCACACCTTTGTGGGACAGTGAAAAGGCTGGGTTGAGCTGGGGCACTGACTACTGGGCCTCTCTCACCCCATGCAGTCTCTGGGCCTCTCCCTCTTCACATGGGCTCTCCATGTGGTCTCTTCACTTAGTCTCTCCAGAAGAGTAACTGAATTTCTTAGAGATGGCTCAGGGCTCTCAGAAGTACAAAAGCCTCATGAAATACACAGAATCACATCATCCACCTTCTATTAATTAAACTCTCACAGAGCAGCTGAAACTCAACATTGTAGAACCACATGACTATAGGAGGTCCGGTTCATTGGAGAATATCTTTGGAGACTGGCCTTACAGGATTTCTGCGGAAATCCAGGTGAGAAAGACAAATGCTTAGACCAGGATAACAGCAGTAGAGGTAGTGAGAAATGCTTGATTTGAAATATATTTGTAATAAGATTTGCTGATGGCTTAAATATAGGGTAAGAGAAAAAAAGGGAGTCAAGGATGAGTCTAAATTTTTGGTCAAGGCAACTAAATGAGTGGTTTATCACCATCTTATCTTCTCATTCTCTCTGGATTTCTACTTCCTGATCTGGAAGATGTAAATAATAATACCTGCTCATCCAGCTTGTAAGGTCATCATGGAATTCAATGAAATCTTATACAGGATGGAGCAAAAGTAGGTTTACAGTTGTTCATTTGGAAAATAATATAGTAATTAATAAATAATAATACAAGAATAAACTGTTTCATGTACTCACAACTGCAAGCCTACTTTGCCCCACCCTGTATGTAAAAGCAATTATCTTGAGTTTGTTATAAAATGCAGTGGCTGGAGGAAAACAACACACCTTGAAATCAGGAAATCTGGTCCCAGTTCCAGATCCATCTTAGACTTGCTGTAAGAACTTAGGCAAGTCATTTAGCCTTGCTTGGTCTGTTTCCTTATAAAATAAGGCCATAGGATTTGCATTCCCTGTACTGAAAGCACTTTTGGAGAGTCGATCGCAGAACATGTAAAGCATTTTGGGGTGTTTGTTGGTGGTGGTGTTTATCAGGTAAAGTTTATTTAGAAAGTCACAGAGGAGGAAGAAGTGAGCAGAAAAAATGGGCTCAGGAAACAAGTTATAGAGGCAAAAGAAGAGCCTTGGAGCTTAGGAGAGAGAAAGGTAGAGATAAGGCTCCTGGGGGGGGGGGGGGGGGGAGAAGGGAGGAAGGGGAAGGTGCAGGCGAGCTCCCAGGAGGGAGAGCATGCTAAAGCATTTTTGAAAAGGCATACTATAGCAAATGGAAGGTATTTTTATTATTACATCACTAATTACAGATCCAATATCAAGGGTTGAAGGGGGAAAAAACGATAGGGTGGAGTCTATAAAAATCCCCCCTTTCTCATGTGACCCAGGGGTTCCAGACTTGGCTTAAGGAACAACCAGGGGAGAATGCCATTCAGAGCTGCTGTAAAACACAACCCATAATTGCAAGTCAATCATACACATGGCAATCGAGTTGTGAATTATTCACAAATAATGGAATACAGATAACAAGCTCATATTTGTAGCCCTTTGACTCTGAGGCAAACTCTTTTGTTGCTTGGTGTGCTTTTTAATGCACTGGAAAACGAGAGGGTGAAAGCAGCAGGTCACATCATGGAAGCAGGGAAACAGCAGTACCTGAAGGAAGAAAGGCCCGAATAATCATCTCTCTTCAAAGGCGAGTTTGTGACATCTGGGGCCAAGCCAGGTTCTGGAACTCAGAGCAAGGACAGCAGGACAAGAACTCCAATGTCCCCACAGGCCACAGAGAGCCTCTGGTTTTGAGGTCTCGTCTGAAAGACACCCACACACTGGCATTCAATTTGTTCTCTGCAGAGAATAAAAGACTGAGTCAATGCTGCGAGGAAATAAACTTGGGTTCTGAGTGAGTCGGAGCGGATGTTTTAAACGCTCACCCGGCCCCTTCAGGCAGGGGAGCACATACACACTGAAGGACATGGAAAGCAGTCATCGCCTCTTGAAAAGAGTGTTTCTGTTTTCATTATCGTTTAAGGCTGTAGTCAGTGTGGAGCGATAATAAGAAGCAGGCATGGGGGGGGAAAAGCACCCAAATCACAGACATACACAATAAAAAATGCTATTATAGACTTTTGTGAATATAAATAGTTTTTAAAATGAGGCTGCTAAGACTGGCATCTTAGATGCTCCCTGAAAAAGAGTCATGTTTATATATTCCAGGTTGCACCCGTCACCAGTCTCAGCTTCCAACCTCAAAATGGACTGGGTAATTTTGGGGTGAATGAATATCAATGCAGGCTGGTTGTGTTCGGCAAAGCAGGGAGATGCAGATCAAAGTGAAAGGAACACAAAGGGCATAGAAAAAGCACTTGATGCCCGACAGGGGAAAATTGAAAACAAAGGGATAGGAAAAATAAAAAGGAATAAGGACGGGTTTACCCAGAATTCTGTTAAACAATGCATCCTCTGCTGCACCTAAGGACAGGCTTCACTTGGGGATTTTTGTCTTCGCATTTAGCAACAATCCCAAAGAGTCAGGGTGCCAACTTCTTTGCCTCCCCCATTCTGACAAAGGCATTGCATTAATGAATGAGTATTCAATAGAAGCATAATAATACTGCTGCTGGAGTTACTCCATACATACATGAGCTCATAAACTTCAAGGGGAACTAGTTGAAAGGGGACGTGGGGGGAGGGGGGAGGCCGCGGGGGGGAAGGGAGCACATTGTAACTCTATTGTGAAGGTCAAGCTCAATTTGAGCAATGTAAAATAAACATAAGGAAGGACTTCAATGGTGGAGCATGGTAAACCCTGAAAGCATAGTCAGAAGAGCTTGCTGAGCTCTGGCTGGTGTGGCTCAGTTATTAGAGCATTGGCTTGCACACCAAAGGGTAGTGGGTTTGATTCCCGGTCAAAGGCAGGTTTTTCCCCTGACCCTGGTTGGCCAAGGGCCTCATGTGAAAGGCAACGAATCAAAGTGTCTCTCTCACATCAATGTTAGCAATGTTTCCCTCTCTCTTCCCCTCTTTCTCTCCTTTCCACTCTAAAAAAAAAAAATCAATGAAAAAAAATATCCTCAGGTGAGGATTTAAAAAAAATAAAAAGCTTGTTGAATTTCAGAGGTGTGGGCTTCCTGAAGATGGAGATATAGGCTAGAGTAAGTACTATGTATCTTTCAAGTAGTTCAGCTATAAAACACTCAACCAGGCAAAGATGTGGGATGGGTGGTCTACTAGATCGGAGACTACTGACCCAGCTGGAGGAGGTATGGAGGGCTTGCAGGTCTAACAAGTCAGCATCCACCATTGGTCCTAATCACTTGCTGGTGTTAGGCCCATGGAGTGTGAATGAAGAGATGACCATGTGCACAGATCAGTTGAAAATGTAGATCCCTGTATCCAGATCTACATCAAGAGCTCAAAGCAGGACTCGAATCAATCTGCTCTTCCTGCCATCTCCCATTGGACCTCCTGCCACACATGGCTCTTTTAGCCCAAGGTTTCACTGATGTCCTCATTTCCAGCCCAAACCTAGAATCACTCCTCCACCCTGATGTTTCTGCCCCTCCTCCCTGTTCATTACAATCTGTCTGCCCCCAAGTCCTTTTGTCCCCGATCTATCCCTTCTTTTCAAGTTCTGCCTTTCCAAGGTTAAGCGATTTCTCCTCTACAGGAACTTCCTTCCCAGTGTCCCTTCTGCTCTCATTTCCTTCTTCTTCCAAATCATCCTGACATCGCCTCCAGATTGATCTTCCAATACACAACTTGGGTCATAGCATCCCTCTGATTGCCAGGACTTCCCAGGACTCCCCACTGTCTATGCAACAAAGCCCAGGATTGGTGATCCTGTCATTCAAGTGGAGGCCTTAAGCTTTCTGACACAACTCTCTGTCATGGGCAAGGCCACCTTCCATTTCCCACTGCCACGTGCCTTCTTGGTGTTTCACCTGCTGTTCTGCTTAGACTTAATGCTTGGCCATCCCCTGGCCTGAAAGGATATTTCTCTCCCCTGAAGGTATAAATTGTACATTTATAGTCTCTAAGTGTATTTGGCAATACACTTCCAAATAAACATCCACTTGGCAAATCATGGCTCATTACCTGTGGCATCTCATGTTTTACATAATACTGTGCTGTTATGTAATGTTTGCCTCTTTGTGTCTTCCTAATCAGACTGAAAGCGCCATCCATGTCTTCATTTTGTGTGTGTGTGTGTGTGTGTGTGTGTGTGCGCGCGCGCGCGCGCGCGCGCGCGCGCGCGCGCCTTACTGCTCCGAGCAGAATAGATACTCATTAAATACGTATTAATTTAGGAGGGGGAAACCTTAAGGACATTCTACACAGAGTCAGCAATCTGTTCTGGAAATCACAGAAAAGGACTGCCTTCCCAAAAGGCTTCAGCCCTTGCTGAGGCGACACTCTCTACAGCCCACTTCCTCTCACCTCCACAGCTCAACTCGAATTAAAAATTCAAGAATTTCACTGGAAACATCGGACAAGAGTCGATGCAGATCCCTACGACAAAATTCTGTAGCGGTCCTGATTCCAACCCAATAATGATGAGGCCAATTAATCCCTCAGGTGGGCTTAGGAGGACGGGTTTCTGGCCCAAGTGGAGTGAAAACACATCCATGCTCCTGTGGGTGCACACACACCCGTCTGCACAAACTCAGACAGACGACGTAATCATCCTCAGACGAATTTTGAAACTTCGTTCCCAAATAGCCTGTGGAATTGGATTTCTGATATGAGTGCATATATGGATATGCATTTTCCATTACTTGTTTAGGCAGACTATAAAACATCACCATAGAGGAGCCACCAATTTATGAAGTGGTTGCATGCTTCAGGTTCATTTGTTGGCTGTTTGGAACGTAGAATGCTTGTTTTTTTTCCTGGAAGCAAGAGTGTGCACAAGCCCACTTAACCCCTAATGTACTGTGCTATGATATCACAAAGTGATTTTTTTTATTCTATTCATCATGGGTTTGCAAACTCCAATGCCTACAGTGGCCAGGTAGGCAATGCAAATGAGGAGAGTCGGGTCAGGAAAACACAAAATCACAGGGGCTGTGCCGCGCATGTGCTGTTCGTCTAAAAGGAGCACTGCTCCCCAGCGCCAGTGGGCGGCTGCCATGGGAGAATGCAGACCCAATGCAGCAGATGAGAAGAAGCCAAAAACCAAAATTTTATGGGAAAATAGTTGGCAACTAATTTGAAAGAAAAAATAAAATTGTATACACACAGTGTAAATGAAACCAGACTCATCCGTGGGCTAAAGTTGGCCCATGCTTGCAACCTCTGCTCAATCATGTTGCTTCTTGGGAAGAAAGCAATTTAATTTCTATAAGTCAATACGAAGGAAGTAGTTCCTCTCTTCTGGCAGTGTGGGTGGCTCTTCCTGGGCTCGAGGCCCAGGTGGGGGCCCCACCTTGCATGTGAGAGAAGGCTAATGTATCTGGTGTTCTGTCTAAGCCCCCACCTGGCCCTATCACTGAGTTGAGGCTATGACCTTTCCACTCTGTTCTAAGTGTCAAGATCACTTGTTAATAAGTTAGGATCTGCCTGTGTTTTGCTTTTGTTGTATGGTGGTTATTATTGCTCTATATTTTGTATGTCTGTTTTTTCTAATTATTAATGTCACATTAGGTTCCTTATAGAAAATTTGGAAATATTTCCCTCCCAGAAGCAATCACTATTAATAGTGATTCATTTTTTCAACCTTTTCCATTTTAATTTTTTCAGGTTACACTAGTGTAGTAGGTTGAATGATGCCCTCCAACCCCGGACCCTACCACCCAAAAAATGTATGTCCTTGTCCTAGTCTTTCAAACCTGTGAATGAGACCTTATTTGGAAAAAGAACCTTAAGGATCTGGAGATGTGAAGGTCATCCTTCAGCATGCAGGTGGGGCCTAAATCCAATGACAAATGTCTTCACAGGAGATACACAGAGGGGACACACAGAAAAGTAGGAAGCAATGGGACCGTGGAGGCAGAGATTAAAGTGATGTGGCTACAAGTCAAGGGACAACACAGCCACCAGCAGCTGCAAGAGGCAAGGAAAGGATTCTCCCCTAGAGCCTCCAGAGGGAGGGACAAGGCAGACTTCCGACTTCTGGCCTCCCGAACCTTGAAAGAGTAAATTTCTGTTTTAGCAGTTGTATGGTAATTTGTCACAGCAGCCCTAGGAAACTAATACAATACATAAATAAATGGCCATAATTAATTCAAACAATACAGGATTGTGTAAAGTAAAAAGGATTATAATCTCCTATGTGCTATACAAATCCCTCTGTGTTCCCCATGAATAGCAACTGTTTAGTAATAAACTGTCTAGGCTTTTTCTTATGCATTCCACACACACACACACACACACACACACACACACACACACACAAACATATTTATGTGCTTTGTATCTTTTAAAATAAATGAGATCTAGATATTCTACTACTTGCTTTTTAAAAAGTTCAATATTTCTAGGGATTATTTGCATGAATGTACATAAATATCTGCCTTATCCTTCTCACTGACTGTGGTATATTCTATGAACACTGCCTAAGCCGTTGCTTTTACTAATTCTAAATTTACTGATGTAGCAATATTACAAGGATAAGTCAAAAGTTTATCTTCTTCAGCAACTAAAGTTATTTCCCCCATTTCAATCTACATACACATTGAAATGTGTGTGTGTGTGTGTGTGTGTGAGAGAGAGAGAGAGAGAGAGAAAGAGAGAGAGAGAGAGAGAGAGAGAGAGAGAGAGAGAGAGAGAGAGATTAGTTCTGTTTACCACATATTTCTGGCTCTCTGCACTAGGAATTGGATGTGATCAAGTGACTTGCTTTGGCTACTGATATGTGAGCAGAAGTCATTGGTGTCATGGAAGCTTTAATAGCAAGTATATGATTTGTCTCATTCCTTCCCCCTGCCGAGCAATTACAGAAGCACTGGCAGAGATCAGGCTAGGTCTCTTGGAAAGGATGACACAGAGCAGAGGGACATAGAATGTGCACAAGAAGTAAGCCTTTATTCTTTTAAACCACCGAGATTTGAGGAGTACTTGTTACTGCAGCATAACCCAGCCAATCATGACTGATTTTACATATATATATGATGTACCCACCTCATACACATGTAAATATGTATACCTCTTATTCTTCTAAAACTGAAGAAAGCCTAAAACAACTGGCTTGTAAAAAAAAATTAAAAAGTATGGTTTATTATAACCTGCTCAGTATTAATCAACAATATGATTAGCAATACACTTTTACTTCCTGTTTAATCATTTATCCTTTCTACATTTTCACTAAAATGATGAACTTAATGCTAAAGGAAACGAAACAACATGTTTTCAATGTCACAAATATCACACTAGTCATAAATAGATAAATATGTTTGGAGGGTAAGTGGGTCCATGGCCTTGCTTTTAAGTCTATAAATACCTTTATATTCTGTATCAATCAATGAGGCAATGGGTTTAATGACATTCCCTCTTTCTGTACTTTTGAAATAATGGTGCTCTGTGGGCTCAAAGAACAGCTCTTCCTCTTTCTTACTTCTGGATCGGGAGACTGGCAGGTGCTGTTTGCTTTAAGGAGGGACATAATGCTTTTCTCTGATCAACAGTGATGCCTTGAGCTCATTTCTTTCACTTTTTCTTTTTTTCTTTTTAGAGAGAGAGAGAGGGAAAGACAGAGAGAAACATGGATGTGAGAGAGACACATCGATTGGTTGCCTCCTACATGCGCCCAGACCAGGGCCTGGGCCAGGGAGGAGCCTGCAACCAAGGTACGTGCCCTTGGCCAGAATCAAACCCCGGACCCTTCGGTCCAACGGCTGATGCTCTATCCACTGAGCAATACTGGCCAGGGCATACCTCACGCTTATTAAAGAACAATGTTTATAGAACTGGAAGGGGATCAAAATGCCTTCAGTTCTCCAAATCAAATAATATAAGACCTTAAAGGCGAAAGTGGCAAACATAACAAGAGTCTCATTGTTTCAATGAAAGATATAAAAAAAAATCCAGGCCTTTTCTCTCCTTGGCAAAAGAATATTTTAAAATGTTCTTAAAATGTCAGGTATTAGGGGAAAATGTAAAGAAAGCCCTCCTGCTTTTCCCCAATCAAACACAGCAATCAGAGAAGGTTCCTTAATCACAGCTCTGACCCCATCACAATTCTATATGGTAGCTGGGCAGCAAATACCAGCAGCTAACCAATCTTCCAGGTTTGATAACGGCAGCTATCCACCCAATGAAGGATGTCTATGACGATGACATCTTTTTTAAATTTTTAGATTTAAAACTCACATCTTCAAAAAATCCCAGGGCTTTCTATCACCGGTGGCAGTGGGGTTTTGAGAAAGGATTCTAATCTGGGGGATACAGCATCACTCCTCTTAGTTAGGAACTGAGGGGTAAGACAAAAGATGGTCTTTGCCCACAAGACCCCCAAACACATTGCCTCGCCAAGCTGATCCTGTGTTAGCAGACGCGGCTGGACTCTATGCAGTGATTTCTAAGTGAATTCTGGGCCCCGTGTACATCATTGCTGCTTAAGGTTAATAGAACATGGGTTTGTATTGGTGCAGTTTTCTCCCCCTTAGCTTGAGCATAAATCTATCACTCATTTATAATACTTTTGCTATAGCCTCTGGATTATTGGCTCAGTTCTCTCATTTCTTTTTAAGAACATCACTTCTGCTGTTCTCAGATACTTACTAAATACCATAGTTTTAAATATAATTGATTGAGATAAAATGTTTATTATAAATCATTATGGTAGTGCTATGGTCTGAATGTTTGTGTTCCCCCAAATTCATGCTGAAATCCTAACCTCCCATGATGATTGTATGAGTAGGGTCTTTGGGATATGCTTGGGTCATGAGGGTGGAGCCCTCATGAATAGGATTGGTGCCTTGTTAAAAAAAAATCCAGCCAAAACCGGTTTGGCTCAGTGGATAGAGCATCAGCCCACGGACTGAAAGGTCCCGGGTTCAATTCCGGTCAAGGCATATACATTGGTTGCAGGCACATCCCCAGTGGGGGGTGTGCAGGAGGCAGCTGGTCAATGTTTCTCTCTCGTCCATGTTTCTAGCTCTCTATCACTCTCCCTTCCTCTCTGTAAAAATATCAATAAAATATATATATATTTTTTAAATCCAAAAAGATCCAGAGCCCCTCTGCCATATGAGGATAAACAAGAAGTCTGCAACCTAGAAAAGGGCCCTCGTGCAACCACGCTGCCACCCCAATCTCAGACTTCCAATCTCCTGAAAAATAAATTTCTGTTGTTTAGGACAGCCTTAATGGACTAAGAGAAGTAGGCAGAATTCTGGATAGGGAGATTCCTGTGCCCTGATATCCACATACCTTCTCCAGGTTATTCAAGCACTAATCTAGATGCTGCTGTGAAAGGATTTTGCAGATGCAATTAAATTGCCAAATCAGTTGACCTTCAAGTAGAAGATTATCCTCCATGGCCCTGACCTACTCAGGTGAGCCCTTAAAGGGACTGGGTCTTTCTGGTGAAGTATGAGAAGGCACATGGAGGGAGCCGCCTGCCATGGAACCTCGGGTGCCCTCCTGCCCTCCGGGGCCTAGAGCTGCCCCAGCCTTAACAGCCAGCAAGACAGCAGGGGCCTCAGTCCTTCAACTGCAAGGAACTGAACTCTGCCAACAACCCTGTGAGCTTGAAAGAAGACCCGAAGTTCCACAAAGGAACCAGCCCAGCCAACACCTCGATTTTAGTCTTGAGTAGAAAACCTAATTTGGCTTATGAGAACTGAGATAATAAATGAGTGTGTTGTAAGCTGACTACGTCTGTAGTCACTTGTTATGCAGCAATAGAAATCTATTACAAGCAGATATGGCGTGCTTACTGTGGCCTAACATATAAAGAAAGTTAAGTGTAAATGTAACTTTAACTTTTAGCCCTCAGCCCTCATTCTTCTTCCTTTGGAACCAAATACAAAAGTGTCATTTAAAGTTTAATACTATGTTTATCCAAAACCTGGAAGGTTTTCTAGAAGTTAGGGTCATTGTTAAGCACTCCTTATTCTTCCTGCCATTTCCTACAACTTTTCTATTGTAATTATAAGGTTTTATAATTCATAGAATTATCTTTGTGAGACATAAAATGGAATTCGCTTTCCCAAATTTAAACATATGCAGTAAAAATATAGTAAAATACAGAAAAACTCCTTGTAATACATTCACCCAATAAAATAACAAATATATCATGGCTAATGTTCCACTGGTAATAATAATCCTACAAGATTAATGAAAATTTAATTCCATCAAATAAGATCAATATGAAAAAAATTAAATGACAAATAGTAATGCTTCTATTTTTGAATTATAAGTGGCTATCCACATAACTGGATTTTCTGCTAGTCTTACTCAAGATTTCAAGTATTTTCTTTTTATTTTCTGTATTAATCAATGAAGCCCGGTTTCTAATTAATTTTGGAGCATCTGAACCTTTAAGCTCCTGGATAAATGTATTGTTTAATACTAAAGGACTCTTTTTCTTTTTTGCTTTTTCTTTCTTTTTTATTACTAAGATTTGTTTGTTTGCCTCAACTAATTGGATGTGTTTTAATAGTAGTATGCAAAAGGCCCAAGTTTCAACTACTCAGATACCACCACAAAAAAGAAATTCAGCTGAAGAACCCTCACCCTCCACAAAAAAAAAAAAAAAATTATATATATCAATAAACAGCGCCCCTTAGTGGTAGAAGGACAAAATTATTGATAGGTTAACAGTACAGTAACAAACTTGCTGAGATATAAAATTGGTAAGTACAAAATAATTTTCTCTTTAAAAAAATTAGAAAGAGTTAAGCAGAACATTTTAGAGTAATCATTGCAAAGTGGATTATGGGAATTCATAGCATCTTTAGAAAGTCAAAAGGGAGCCACTGTATCTGCTGAGAAAAGTGAAAATCTAGGATTAACACATATGAAATTAAATTATCTCTAAAACAAGGAGCAGAGTAATCTCAGCAGCCATTTGTCCTCCCAGGACTCTCCCACTGAGCTAGTACACAACTGAAAGTAAGTTGATTCTTTAGAAAAAATGGGATAATTTTAGACACGTACATGACTCTTTAGAATCATTGACTCGTTAATATGGCTAGCAATATCTGTCTTGCTAGCTGTATTTTATAGTCAAGATCACTAAGGCTCATGGAAGTTAGGAAAGTAGTAGGATCACCCTAGTAGGTCTGGCTCAGTGACTGGAGCATCGGCCCTCAAACTGAAGGGTCCTGGGTTTGACTCCAGTCAAGGACATGTACCTTGGTTGCAGGCTTCATCCCCAGCCCCGGTCCAGGCACATTAGGGAGGCAACCAATCAACATGTGTCTCTTTCAGATCTGCCTTTCTCACATCGATGTCTCTCTCTGTCTCTCCCCCTCCTTTTCACTGTCTAAAAAATCAAGGGAAAAAAAATATCCTCAGGTGAGAAATAACCAAAAAAATGAAAAGAAATGGGGTCAATATTTGAATGGCACTGTTTCCAGTTCTCTCACCCTAAAATAAGTGGGATCACCCATGGTCCACTAAATATCGATGGAATGTACCCCCTCCTGTAACTCACTGTTGGCTAGCTAAAAAGTGCAATGACTTCGTCATTACCGCCCGCGCTCTGTAGCCAACCTTTCTGGAGTCTAAGTCTAGCTTTGCCACACACTGCATGTGTGGCTTGAGTCTCAATCCTTCTGCATGTCTGTAAAATGTAGTTGGTAACAATATCACAATCAAGGCATTGTTTTGAGGATCAAATGGGAAAAAAAAACAACATAAGAAAAGTGCTTCAAACACTGCCTGGCACCTGAGAAATGTTAGTGTAATTAGCTGATGCTGCATAAATTGACAAGCTGTTCAGAACGTTGCAAATGTGAGGGTTATATTTAAAGCCTTTTAGGATGAATACCAACGATCAACAATGGTAAATTACTTGGGAGAAGTAGACTTTGGATGCAAGCAGAACATCGATGTTTTTACTTGGCATACACCTCAGTATTGTTGGAATGTGTTGCAACAAGCATGTTGTACCATTGTACTCTTAAATAGGTAAGTTAAGACAGAATATTTCAAAGCCTGCTTCAGGAATCCATGCTAACCCTTAGAGCTCATCTTCCAGAATTCCTTTTATAGATTTAACCTCCCTGTCCTCTTAGCCCTTTGTGCAAATGTCCTGCCCTCTGAAGACTAACCTTTTGATGAGACCTTTTGATTATAATCCAGTGGTTGCTGATGTCTGCACTCCCAGAGTGCGTCTGCACAAGGCATGCAAATGTTACAGACTCCTGCAGTGCAAGCATGCCGGTGCTCAGCCTGAAAAGAGACTGCAGTCATGCACCAGGGAAGCCGAGCCACCACTGAGATTTCCATCAGTGCTGAAAGCTGTCACAGCATTCTGCTATCTGGGCACCAGGCTGTCTATCTGTACTTAGATTGACAGGGTAAGAAAAAAGTAAAAAGAGAAGCAAGCCACCAAGCATCCTTCCCCTTATGTCACTGCCATGGCACCATATCCCAGACCGAACCAGAGCTGCTCTCTCACCTCCTAGGATTGCACAACTTAGAACTGCTGACGCATCCTTGAGAACCTTCATCGAGACCATTTACTATCTACTAAGGGTGTGTGTGTTTTAAAAACAAATAGTCAATTCTCAAGCCTTCACTCTCCTTTGTAAAGTAGGTGTGTATTAGCTAGGGCAGTGGTCAGCAAACTCATTAGTCAACAGAGCCAAATATCAACAGTACAACCACTGAAATTTCTTTTGAGAGCCAAATTTTTTAAACTTAAACTTCTTCTAATGCCACTTCTTCAAAATAGACTTGCCCAGGCCACGGTATTTTGTGGAAGAACCACACTCAAGGGGCCAAAGAGCTGCAATTTGCAGACCACAGAGCTAGGGTAATGGTAGCTGCTATAACAAAAGTTTATTTCTTCTTACATTAATCTTCTGTGGATGCTCTTGGGTGGGAGATGCAGGGCTCTGCTCTGCACAGACCTTCTGAGACCCATGTTGATGGGGGCGGGAGGGGGTTTGCTGACTTCAATGCTGGCTTCCAAGACCGCGTGGGCTTTCGGCATCTAGCTGGTAGCACAGGAAAGAAGAGCATTCATGAGAGGTATTGATGGGCCAGTCCTGGAAACGATGCCATAACATTGTGTGGCCACACCTACCTATGTGCAAAGGAAGATGGGAAATGTGGTTCATCTGTATTCGCAGAAAAGAAGAGGGCATGGATTTGCTGAACAGAGAACCAGTCTCTGTCCCACACACACAAAATACGTATTTACCTTGAAGGACTGTGATAGGATTAAAGATGATATGGTGACTTATGTTTGGTTCCCTCGCTATTAGGGAGAGGGGTGAGGATGTAAAAAGAGGTGACAGTAGAATACTTAAGCAGAGACTGGATAGTGGGGCAGAGCTAGAGTAGTCACAGGACCAGGGGTGAAGGTGATGGCAGAACAGACTGACAAAAGGGTGTGCGTTGGGGACACTCAGCCACTTCTGCTGCTCACCAAAGGGTTTCTGTGCTCTGCTTTTGGGTGTGTGGTCATGTGACTAGTTCCAGCCAACAGGCAGAAGGAACTCCCTGTCTGAGCTTTTAACTGCTGGGGTAAGGGGGTCCAAAGGGCTCTTTTCCCTCTGCCAGAGAATAGCAAACAGTATTGCAGAAAGGACTGGCCTCCATCAGTCTAGCTTCTGGTGAAGGACAACAGTGGAGCTTCTAGTCACCCAGGCAGCATCTTGGTGTTTTTAAATCACTGGGATTTTGAAGTTGTGTATTACTGCAGCATAACCTAATTTATTCTGACATAGAAACCTTTTTTTTTGTTTTTTTTCAGGCAAGAGGAATCAGATGCTTGTCCATTTTAGGTCATCACTTCCGAGAACTAAGGGGCCATGCTTTTAAGAATAAAAGTTAGCCCTGGCTGGTGTGGCCCATTGGTTGGAGCATTGTCCAATACACCAAAAGGTGGCAGGTTTGTTTCCTGGTCAGGGCACATATACAGGTTGCAGGTTGGATTTCACACACATACACACATGTATGTGTGTGAAATCCAACACACTGATTAGGGGGTGAGCAGGGAGGCAGCCAATTGATGTTCCTCTCAACCTTCTTCTCTCTAAAAAATAAATTTAAAAAAAATTTTTTTTAAAGAACATGATTTATTCATTATTGCCTCAATGCAAGCAAAAAAAAAGTGCTTGATGGGCTTTGGATTATTTTAAATACTGATAAAATCAGCTTTCAATACAGCTGCCAGATACACTCTTTTCCTCAAAAGGTCATTAGTTACAATTTAGAGAAAGCTTAAAGCTACAAAATGCCAAGGAGAGATGTTAAGGACATAAAATCAGAAGTAAGAGAAAAATGAAAATGGGAGCGCTTTGGAGGGAATTGGGCAGCAATAGGAGGCATTTTTATGGAAAGGACAAATTTGCCTATCCCCTGGGATCTCTGGAACTGGCCTCCTGAGTTAGGGAGGGCCCCCTGCACCTCGGGTTGCTTTATGGGGCCTCCTACTGTTCTGGCCTATGAACCAGCCCTATGTTTTCCTAACTTGTGTGCGGGGCCTGATGCGGCGAGGGCCAAACATGGCGGGGATCTCTCTTTTCCACGGCCAGCGCGAAAAGAGATATGAATGAACAGGTTCTAAGTGGAGGCGGCCAGGGATTGAGAAATAATAGAAATAAAGAGAGAAGACACAGAGATAGATTTAAAGCCGGGAGCTGGGTGGGCTGCCATCCTGTCTGCTGGAGAGGTAGGAAGATGATGATGTGACCCCTCCCAGCACATTTATTTTATACCCCCAATACCAGGAAGTAACACCAAAACTTAGGATCAAAGGAGCTTATTTGCATTCTTAAGTAGGCCCTAGCATTCCTGTAGCTTGTCTGGATTTACATATCTAGTCCCGCCCCTGCCAGACACCTGGGCTGATTGCACTTTCCCCCAACTTGCGGAAATGTGTATTGGAGCCTCTGCTCTGCCAGTTGTCTCAGACTCAGCTGATAATTTAAAAGAAAATGCCCATGTGCCTTCCCAGGCAGCCCTCCACAATTGTGAAATTCCATCTCACATCTCCCTCACATTATCCCATATTGCTGATAACTTGACATAAAAACACAATGGGTGAGGGACTATAACTTTTTTTTTACTATGTCCTCCTAGAACAGTGGTCAGCTCTTTGGCCCCTTGAGTGTGGCTCTTCCACAAAATACCATGTGCGATTGAAAGTGGCCCTGCACAGACGTTGGTTTTCAGCTCTCAAAAGAAATTTCAATCATTGTACTGTTGATATTTGGCTCTGCTGACTAATGAGTTTGCCGACCACTGGCCCAGGATAAAAGTAAGCAGTCCAGCAGGACACCCTACTTCTGCTTACTTCAGCATAACAAGAAACTCCCATGTTCCCAGCCAGCTGGACGAACTGCCTGGACTAGAGCTCAATAAGCAGACTATAAACAAGAGCTATATTTTATTCATCTGTGAATAGCACAGTAATTAGTTAAGAGTCTGCTTTGGCTTGAATATTGATTCCTCCACTTAATAACTGGGTAACTTTGGCCACTTCACCTCCCTAATCCTGTTTCATCGCCTGTGAAATGGGGACGATCATGCCCGACTCCCCTGACTTGTGGAAATTAAATGTGACAATTGTCTGTAATGCTTCTGGTGCAGCTCAAAAGTCTTTGTTCAAGAGCTTGAAAGAACAGTGGCTTCTCTCCAACCAAGGCTGTGTGATCTCAGAAGAAACTGGGAGTCTCACCAAGTGTCAAGGAAACTCCCTTCGCCAGAGGCTGCAAATGCTACATACAACGTTGGGGTTAAAGAGACACGTCTACACCTCAAGGGACGGGCTCTGCATTGTTTCAATTTTTATATGGATTAAAAATACATGAAATTAAAAATAAATACAATTTTTTTAAGGGGGAAGAGGGGTGGAAAAACAGGCTGGCAGGGTTCCTGACTTATTTGCTGATTCTTTTAGCTCTTTCAGGGACATCAAGCACAAATTACCCATAGCAGTACGGCTGCTCACTCCCCTCTGGACCTGGGGGAAGACACAAAGTAAAATAACCCTCTGTAGTTGTAGCACATGTTTCTTCACAAGACCTTAGGGTGGCTTCCGTGTGTCATCTTCCAGCGTCCATACATTAACTTCCCATAGTCTTTCGCTCGTTCCCTCCGCCACCATCCGGCTCCCAGGCAGGGAGGGAGGGAGAAACTGAGGCCGGGGTGGGGATTTGAGTGGGGGGAGGCGTAGCCACCCGGAGTGCCCCACCCGCCCCGGGGGCCAGGGCGGGAGGGCGGCGGCGGAGAGCAGGGCCCCAGGAGCCCCGCGCGGGCCAGGCCCAGGCCCAGGGGGCGGGCCCGAAGCCGCGGCCTCGCCTCCGCCCGCGCCGCCGCTCGGCTGGGGCGGCCCCGCGGCCGGAGCCAGGCCGGAGCTGAGCCCGGAGCGGAGCCGGAGCCGGGCCGGAGGGAGCGGCCGCCATGCTGCAGAAGCGGGAGAAGGTGCTGCTGCTGCGAACCTTCCAGGGCCGGACGCTGCGCATCGTGCGGGAGCACTACCTGCGGCCCAGCGTGCCCTGCAACAGCCCGCTGTGCCCGCGGCCCGCCGCCTGCCGCAACGGTCCGCCCGGGGCGCGGGGGGGAGCGGGGCGGGGGAGCGGGGCCGGGGGAGGGGGCTGGCCTGGCGGGGGCGAGGGGAGCGGGCCCGGGAGGGAGCGGGGCTGGGAGAGGGGGCCTGGCCGGGCGGAGCCAGGGGAGCGGGGCCCGGAGGAAGCCGGGAGTCCTGCGTCCCAGGAGGCGGCGGGAGGCGGAGCGCGCGGCCGGGGACGCGCCGAAGCCAGGCCCCCGGGCCCCCGGGCCCCCGCCGCCCCGGCCTCCCCTCCGTCCGGACTGCTGGTCGGGAGCTTGGAGCTGCGGCCCCCGAGCCGCAGAGACGCCGAGGCGCGCGGCTTGTGGGGCTCCTCCCCGACGGCTGCGCCCAGCACTGGGCCCGGGGCTCCCGAGAGCCCGGAGCGCGGAGCCCGCCCGGCTGCCCCCGGGGCTGCAGGCGGGGACAGGGGAGCCCTGAGCTGCGGGCCCCGCGGCCACTGACGGGACGCGAACCAGGGGCCTGGGCGCGGGACCTGCTGCCGCCCTCTTTCTTTGCTCCCTACACATCCTCTGGCCGCCAGCTCGGAGGCCGCAGGCTTCTGTCCAGGGGAGAGCCCTCCTCACCTAGGGTCTGTGCACGAGGCCCACCCGCCTGTCCTGGAAGGTCATGGGGGAGTTGCATTTGGGGCTGCAGTGCACTAACCTTCCTGCACTGCCCATTGGACGCAGAAGGTACTCACTGGTTCTCTTCCCTCTGTGGGGAGAGGAGCGTCCTGGGCCTTTTCAAGGAACATCTCAGTGACTTCTTGGCTAACCAGCTCCCTGACTTGGTCTGGGTGGACACCCTGCCACGGCCCTTGCTTGCCCTGAGCATCTTTTCTGGACCTTGGGGACTTATGCGCATGTTCACAAACTTGAGACAGTACCGAATTGAAATTGCTGGACAGAAACCAGCGGCTAACAGGTGCATTTTTAGAGTGCCTCCTTAAATGTAAGCTTCTCCCCAGTTAACGCAAATATTCAGGTTGTGTTGAAGATGTGCCTGTTCAAAAAAAAAAAAAAAAAAAAAAATCAGTTTTCCCCTGCTCCACTGGCAACACTGTAAACCACACCGAACCTTTATTTATCACAGCTTCAGAAAAATGAAGGTGCTGGATTTACCTGAACGCTGGGCCTCTACCAAAGCACATTTGTCTTGTCCTTTAAAAACTTCACGGCATAGTTGAGGTTGGAAGTTATTTTGCACAGGAGGGCACCGTGACATTGAAATAGTAATAAACCAGGTTTGCAAGTGTTGTCTAATCTCTTGCATTTTGAATTATGTTTCAGATGGGAAACTCTTGTCTGGTGATGTGACTCATTACATGGTCCCAGATTGGAAAGTTGTTCAAGATTACCTCGAGATCCTTGAGTTTCCCGAATTAAAGGGAATTATTTTCATGCAAACAGCTTGTCAAGCTGTGCAGCATCAAAGAGGCCGGAGGTATCTGTTCTGCATTATTTATTTATTGTGTTGATGCTCTACCCCCCCACAAACACATACATACACACATACACCCTTTTTTAGGGAAGATCCTTTGTTGTAGGGGAAGGGCATGCATTTATTATTTTGTCAGAAAATATTTTTTTAACTAATGTAGTATTCTCTTTGCTGGTAGGAATGCAATAACATTACTTTATATTTCTGCTTCAACATCTGTCCAAAAGATCTGACTTGTAGATCAATAAACTGCAGTGTCCCCAGGATGAGGGTATTTTAGATCCTTGGCTTTTGGTTTACATTTTATACAGTTATTGCTTATTTCTTGTTGATAATGCCTATTATTTAATCTTCTTATTTATAGATCTATTGTTTCAGATGCTTGCTTTTTATTCCCTTGGGGAAAAGTACTTTAATTTTAAATTTTAGACTCCTTTAGGGTAGATACAAATCGTATTTGTAGTGATTTATTCAATGAAATCAGAAATAACTTGTTTTATTTTTAGGTTACTGTTATAACTACCAACCCTAGTAATTGTATTTGCTAAACAAAGGATTTTTTATTGAAGTCGGTCTAAAATGCTTGCCTTGTACCTTTTAAACAAATGCTCAAAGATTGGTTTTGTTTCATTTAACACTGGGAAAAGATTTACGATTTGAACTTGAAGACTCCTGCTGTATGGAAGCAGCATACAGCATTACAAACTATATATCCAGACTCTTAACACCCCAAGTCATTTAAAAAGCAGAAACCATGCATTTATTCTTTTTTAAATGTTGTCGTTTCTTCAGATCTTAGTCGTAAAAGATGAACTGTGTTTATTTGTATATGAAAATGATAAGTTGTCCTTATTATATGCTCAGTTCAAAAAAATATGCATTAAGTAGATTGTGTGCAGGTTTTTCAGATAGAATATTTTTAAATGAGCTTGAAGTTGATTTTGTTCAGACAGAAAGATATAGATGTTTATACACATTCAGATTTAAATGCTGCTCCAGGTGTCGTATTTCAATTTCTGCTACTAAAATCAATTTGTTGTTATCATTCAGATTGCTAACACACTGCAGAGCCTTTTCAGCTTCTGTTTTCTAAAATATTTTTAATATTAAGGATTGTTTTAAAAACCAATTGCTAGGACATTAAAAAAAACAAAGAATTTGGATTTAAATGTCTTTTCTCCTGAACATTTCAAAAGTAGTTAACTTGATGAAAAACTATTGGTTTTCCATTGCTTTACCACGTCTATGAATATACTAGATGTGAAAACAAAAGATGAGTTATGAAGTAGGCCATATGATAACACCCTGGTTTCCCATTTGGTAAGCACTTTGTGAGCCTCTACTTTCAGGCCTTCTGGAGTAGTACAAAGTCTTAGCTCCTTTCTCAGCAGACATATTGTCTTGTTGGAGTCGGAAGCAAGAAGCAAGAAGGTAACTATGACATACCTTAGACAGTGGGATAATTGAATGTGGACTATACAAAGTGCAGAAGTATATATGGGGTGTGGAGATTAAGCTACAAAGTCCTCTGAAGAGGTTAGAGACTGGTCTTAAAGGAGGGATAGTGAACATGATTGATGTCGAGAGAAAAGAGGCAGGAAAGGAATCAGCAAGTTTGGGACTTGCTGCTTTGTCTGTCTGTTAAGCAGCCAGCTGTTGTGTTCAGATTGATGTAGCTCAATGACCAGAATGGCCTACGCCCTCGAAAGTGTCAGATGTGGAAAGCTAACTTTAGAATTGATGATCGCTGTGGAATAGATAACATTCAGGAGTTTGCTTTGTTAACCTGGTGTTCATAAGTGTTCAAAGTGGCCTGTTCCCATTAGTATAATATATTGTACAAAAGTGTAAGTCCTTTTACTTTTTATATTTATCCAGATGTGGCCTGGCAGAAGCTCTGTGGTGATCGCTTCATTTAATGTTGGGAAACGTTTTGTTTTTCAGATCTTCCTTGGAAATTTTTGAGATGCTAGTAAATAGCTTTTTATGTGCTTTTAGGAGCAGTATGGCTTTTTCAGTTAAAAACACCTGCTCAGGCCAGAGCGGATTTGGCTCAGTGGCTAGAGCGTCAGCCTGCGACTGAAGAGTCCTGGCTTGGGTACCTCAGTTGCAGGCTCAATCCCTGGTCCAGGGGGTGCATGCCGGAGGCAACCAGTCAAAGTGTTCTCTGTCTCTCCACCTCCCTTCTACTCTATAAAAAAAAAAAAAAAAAAAAAAAAAAAATCAATGGACAATATCCTCCGGTGAGGATTAACAAAAAATAAAATAAAATTCCTGCTCTGGTCTAGTGTCTAGTTTAAGGATGCCTTGCTCTCTCCTTTTGACCCCCTTTCTGATTTCTTCTGTATAGCTTCAGAGTCTCAATAATTCTCAATATATAACATAAGATAGGGATCATAGACTGTTAGAGTTGAAGAGGATCTAAGAGGCCAACATGATCTATCCCCATTCAGTACATCAGTATTACTCAACGTGAGAAATGTCACTGACTTTGTTTCTAAAAGAAAGCATTTCTCACGGACACCCAGTGTTTATTTAAATTATGTTGTTGTATTATTATTTAAATATGTTTAAACGTAAGTTAGGTGTAAGTCCTCATGCTTAAGTACTTAATACAACACTAAGACCAAATAGAGCCCTAGCCAGTTTTGCTCAGTGGATAGAGCATCAGCTTGCGGACCAAATACTTTGGTTGCAGGCACCTCCCTGGCTCAGGCCCTCCATGGTCGACTTGTGCAGGAGGCAACCAATTGATGCATTTCTCTGACATTGATGTTTCTCTATCTCTTCCCCTCACTCTTCCACTCTCCTTAAAAATCAATGGAAAAATATACTAGGGCGAGGATTAATAAAACAAAAAATCAAACCTTCAAATCCAATAAACAAAACTAAAATCAGAAAACTGCAAATGAACATTAATTTAATGTGACAGATGACATTATTTTACTGAAGTGGAATTACCAGAGTTGGAGAGAGACAGAGCTATAATCTGCCCCTGTATTTAATATGACTTTGGTGTGTGTGTGTGTGTGTGTTTAATAATATTGATGCAGAAAAATGGCCTGTTCTCATTAGTATATTATACAAAACAGTATGAAAAGTTAAGGTTTTGATTGTTCAGGATAATCACATTTTCTGCCATCTAACAATCCTCAAATGATTATTCAGTGAGGGGTTTCTTGATAACTCTGTATAAGGCTATCTTGTTGACCACATTCATTCACAGGGGTTGTTTTTTATCCAACAAATCTTTATTGAAAGACTATAGGTTCCAGAAACTGCCAGCACTGAGGCTGCAGTAGTGAACAAAAGTGGATATGATCTTGAGGGGAAGCAGGCAGTATCAGGTAATCACAGGAACAGAGGAAGAATTGCAGTTCTGACAGGGGCTCTGAGGACAGGGACAGGGCTCCAGGAGAGCCGGAAGTCATCAGGGAGACGGGAAAGGCTTTCCTGAGGGAGGAGCAGGTAGAAACCAGAGGAAAGCTTCCCCGGTGAGGAAACTGCTGTGCAAGGTCATAGGGAAGGGAATGCTGCTCCAGGACCATAAAGAAGGCCTTGAGCCTAAACCAGTTTGGCTCAGTGGATAGAGCGTCTGACTGCAGACTGAAAGGTCCCAGGTTCGATTCCGGTCAAGGGCATGTACCTCGGTTGCGGGCACATCCCCAGTAAGGGGTGTGCAAGAGGTGGCTGATTGATGATTCTCTCTTACCGATGTTTCTAACTCTCTAGCCCTCTCTCTTCCTCTCTGTAAAAAATCAATAAAATATATATTTTTTAAAAAAGAGGAAGAGGAAGAAGAAGGCCTTGGATTGGGTGGTAGACCTCGGGGGCCTCAGCAATGTCAGTGAAGGGTCTTAAGCAGGGTGAAATGACATAATTAGATTGCTGGTTTTAAAAGATTACTGAGCCAGTGGAGAAAAAGCAGGCAGAAGACAGGAGGCTTTTGCTTTAGTTCAGATGAGAGATGTTGGTAGCTTAGAGATGGAGAGAAATAGACACTTCAAATAGCTATTTAGTAGGTAAAATGTATAGAACTTCTTAAGTACGTGACCAAGAGGATTGAAAACATGTCCACACGAAAACTTGACGTGAATGTTCATAGAAGCTCTATTTATATTAGCCAAAAAAATGGAAACAACCCAAATGCCTATCAATTGATGAATAGTTTATTCATGCAAAGAAATATTATTCAGCCATAAAAAGAGATGAAGAACTGATACATGCCACAACTAGATGAACCCTGAAAATATTATAAGTGAAAGAAACTAACCCCACAGAAAAATTATATAGTATATGATTCCACTTATATAAAATGTCAGAATAGGTAAATACAAGAAACAGAAAGTAGATTAGTTCGGTTGCCAGGGGCTGTGGGTCAGGGGAAATGGAGAATGACTGCTTAATGGGTATTTTTCTTTTGAAGGTGATGAAATGTTCTGGAATTAGATCGTGGGCATGGTTACATAACTCAGTGACTATACTAAAAACTATTGAAATGTTCATTTTAAAGGGTGAATTTTATGGTATGTGAATTATATCTCAATAAAGCTGTTACTTTTTAAAAAAATCTATAGAACTTAGTATGGATTTAGATAAGTGAGGTGAGGAAGAAGGTGGTGTCAAGGATAACACTACAGTTTCTGGCTTATGTAAGTGGATGGAGAGAGGATGCACCCAAGGAGGCCTAAGGGGGAGGGGCGGAGAAAGGTCTTGAGTTTGACGTATCTGAGGCTTTCAGGAGGGCAGGCACTGACCACAAAGGGTGCCGCAGTGAGAAGGCAGTGGTTCAGCTGGTCCCAAAGATACTCTGTTAGAAACGTTTTAAGAGAATCACCTAATATAAATGGAAACATAAACTTAAAATTCTTATAGAAAACTCAAGGACCTTTGAAAGTAAGTCTAGGTCTAGCTCTGGCCGGTTTGGCTCAGTGGATAGAGCGTCAGCCTGCGGACTGTGGGGTCCCAGGTTCAATTCCGGTCAAGGACATGTACCTTGGTAGCTGGCACATCCCCAGTGGGGAGTGTGCAGGAGGCAGCGATCAATGTTTCTCTCTCATTGATGTTTCTAACTCTCTATCCCTCTCCCTTCCTCTCTCTAAAAAAAAAAAATCAATAAAATATATTTTAAAAAGGAAAGTCTACTTGACCCTACCAAGGTTCTGTGGAAACTGGCTGAAGAAACACAATGCTGAATGCAGAACTCACTTCCCCGCTGATTGTGGGACACCCACTTCTCATCCCCAGGGAGTACAGTCAGCAGGGGGATGGGATGAAGGGATGTTGCATCTGTCAGATCACCTTGGGTAAAAATAGTAAAAACAAAAAATCAATTTAAAGAAGTTAAATTCAGCTGTCCTCCTAAGAAATGGTTGGAAATGTTTTTGATAATAGAGATTTGGAAAACACTGAAGCCAGTCCAGAAGCATCATGTCTTTAAGCTTGAGCCATGTCATAGCGTGTATCAGAACTTCCTTCTTAAAGTTGAATGATATCCCATGGTACATATATTTACCACATTCTGGTTTTCCACTTACCTGTCAATGGACACTTAGGTTGCTTCCACTTTTTGCTATTGTGAATAATGCTGCTCTGAACAGGAGTGTACTAATATCTTTTTGAGACCCTGCTTTCAATTCTTTAGGGTCTCTACCCATTAGTGGGATTGCTGGGTCCTTTCATGGTTCTTGGTTTTATTTTATTTATTTGTTTGTTTGTTTGTTTGTTTATTTTGAGGAAGGGGTGGTTCTGTTGTTTTCACCAGGAGCAGGACTGCTTCGCACAGAGGACAGCAGTGAGATGTGTGGGTGGCGGCCCCTGAGGGCATGCAGTGGAGCCAAAGACCTGGCACCCAGGAGAGTGCAGCAAAAATGTGCGGGTGAAGGATACTGAACCAGGGAAATACTTGTAAACAAATAATTACACTAAGTGCAGCTGCTTTATTGGGGGTGTCTACAATGTGATGGTATATAAAGGGAACACAAACAGGAGAATATATATGATCAGGAAAAATGGGCAATCTGTTTCTGGTGTTTCCTCTGAGATCATAAATTGTAGATGTTTATGAAGCCTCTTCTAAAATATTTCTTATTGCTTAACAAATAAATGCTTATTTGGAAAAATTCGTGCGTAACAGAAACGTGTAAAGCAGGAAGTAAAAGCCTTGCCTCACCGGTCTGCAGGGATGATCACTGTTGACAGGTGGTGTAGACTCCTCTGTGCATAATCTAAGAGGCTTTAAAAATGATTTCAGTGTAACTGTGAGTGTGGGAAAATTACCGACTTAATAAGTTCTGGGCATTGTGGGGTGGGGCAGCTTTTTCTGCACGGTGGGATCTGTTAAAGAAAGCTGCCATCCACAGAAGTGAAAATGAATCCCTTTGTTTATTAGGGAATTTTACAAGTTGTATTAGTTGATGATTCTTTTTCTGTTGGCTCAAATACAGAATTACCAAGAAAAGAAAATCAGTGTTTCTTGTTTTCTAATGAAATGTTGAGACAGACGATGGTGGTTAGCATTTATTTGGAGAGTTCTGTCTTTGCTTTCATGAAAAGACTGATTTCTTTTTTTCTTTTTTTTTAAATATATTTTATTGATTTTGTATGGAGAGGAAGGGAGAGAGATAGAGAGCTAGAAACGTCGATGCGAGAGAGTCATCGATCAGCTGCCTCTTGCACACCCCCCACTGGGGATATGCCCGCAACCAAGGTACATGCCCTTGACCAGAATCAAACCCAGGACCCTTCAGTCCCCAAGCCAACGCTCTATCCATTGAGCCAAACCGGTCTCGGCAAGACTGATTTCTTAAAAACCCATGGTGGCAGCCTGGTGATGGGAATGGAAGGGCACAGATTTTATTATATTAAATAATAAGTCATATACCTTGGATAATTTATATATCAATTTAATATCTGGTTTCATGTCAATCTCTTTTTTAAATAAGCATTGTCTTCCTATGACATAACGAAGTATTCTGTAGTCCATATTACCCAGACTATCGAAAAGCACCTTCTCAGAAATTGACCCATATAAGGCCCCATATTTGATTTGTGACTCTGACTAGCATTGGATCTCCTGATGGGAAACCTTAAAACTCTCTGTTAGTTCTCTGACAGATGAAGCCGGCCTCACTCATGTGAATGACGTGGCTGCATAAATAAAACTTACAGACAAATCCCCATACTTAGTTTTCCAGGGCTGCCAGCAAAAAGCAAAAGGCACCAATGCCTATGCCATTTAGAGAACAAAGTGAGACACAAAAGTGAAGTGAGCCTTTGAAGTGCGGGCTCTGTGAGGCAGCGTCATATCATTACATAATAAAGGGCCAGATGTCCCAGAAGGAGGGAGAGGGATAGAGGGGTTGGACTGATCCACAAACTAATTAATGAGGACCTGCTCAGACACATTCCAGCAGACAAAACTGAGAAGGAGCAGCCCAATGATCCTGCGCACACTAAGGTCACTATTAAATAAATGGTTCTCGGGTTTTAAATGATCAATCTTTTTCTCTAAACGGCCTCATCTTTTTTGATCCTTAGCAAGAGCTGGCAGGAGATGAGTACCTGCTGTGTTAGATTTATTTTTCTCCTCTGTGTCACAGGCAGTATAATAAATTGCGAAACCTCTTGAAGGATGCACGTCATGATTGCGTTCTCTTTGCTAATGAATTCCAGCAGTCCTGCTACCTCCCTCGGGAGAGAGGAGAATCCATGGAAAAGTGGCAGACGAGGTATGGCACCGAATTGCTGTGCGTGTTCATGGGATCATCTTCTGTAATTTCTTTAACCTTGGCTATTTGGGAATGAATCTAAGTGGTATGCTAAAATCAACAATTATTCTGGAACCATGATGAATGCTGAAATGCTTACTATGTCAATGTTTTAGATATGTCAATTGAATGCCTAATTGATCTATTTTAGAAATTATAATTAGGGAGGTTATACCCAGAGTGACTTTGCCCCAGACACTAATAGCTAGCAGAGTCATTCCAGTGATCCAAACATCATCACTTCAATGCTTGTGTGTGGGAGTACAGGGAGTCCTACTCTGGAGCTAAGATCTCAGTTTCTCTGATGTACCTCTATTCCAACTAGCCTTAGTAAGCTGACACTGGTAGGCTCATTCTAGTAGATCTGTTTTAGGAAGAGCCGTGTCATAGTTTAGATCCACCTAAAAGCAGGGCCTGAAGCAAGGACTTGGTGTGAGTTGTTTACTTCTGAGGCAGTTCCCATAAGCAGGACTGAGGCAGTGGGGATAGTGAGACAGAGAAGGAGGGAACGCAGGGAAGGATATGTTCATGCTGTGGGAAACTGAGGCTCCGTCCTGCTGGGATCCCCTGAGAAGCTGAGTAGAGTGTGCCTGAGAAGTTACCTCGAAGGTCGGAGGCTAGGGCTTTGAGTGAGTGCCCCCGTTAGCTTTTTAGGATAAGCTTTTTCATTTATTTTTCGAGAGAAATGCCCATCAGTTGCCGCCTATATGTGCCCTGACCCAAATCGAACCTGTACCTAGGTATGTGCCCTGATCCGGGATCAAACCCTCAACGTTTTGGTGTGTGGGAGGACACTCCAAGCAACTGAGCCACCCAGCCAGGGCTTGTTTCTTTATCTTTTAAGCCTCACATAGCTTGTCATCTATGTGGTGCTGTGTCACTCACTCTCTCGGTAAAAAGCGTTAGCAGATGGCAGAACCTCATCGTTTTTAGGCCACATCAAGCAATGAAAGGGATCGAGGTGGCCAGTGGATGTCGTGGGGAAGAAGAGATGTCAAACGCTTTGTATCCCCCAGAGTACCCAACCCGGGGTGTTTACAACAGTGTCAGGAAGTATTTGTGGAGTGAATAGCTCGCTGTATAAACCAAAGGATTGCAGGCGAAAGTAAGATATAAAATTCTGAATAAGAGCTTGTGTTTGTCTGCCCTGAGGGCTCACGTGCCCTTTGCTTTTCTAGGAGCATCTACAAGGCAGCCGTTTGGTACTATCACCACTGCCAGGACAGGATGCCCATCATCATGGTGACAGAAGACGAAGAGGCAGTTCCGCAGTACGGAAGTGAAACAGAGGGAGTGTTTGTGATTTCTTTCAAGGTATTTCCAGCTGCGGGGTGTGTGTGTGTGTGTGTGTGTTCATTTCCTAAGTAGTTACCAGAGGGCTCTAGATCCCTATGGCAATATAGAAAAGGGAAAATAAAGATTGAAGGAAGACCTGAGGAAGTTCCATGTCTTCATCACTCCCCAGCTAATTAATCTTGACTTCTGCAAATCTGCGCAAACTACCTGTGACTGTAAGGCCTATCGCATCCAAGACCTCAATCCAACAAGCCGCTGTTGACAGAGCTCGTGTTTGTAGTTTCAGCAATAACAATATTTAAGTGATGATGATGATGATGATAGGTTGAATCTTATAAAATTGCCACTGTTCTGTTGTTTTTGACCTACAAAATGGCGATTTTACCTAGTTCCACCTACTAGCAATATCTATGCCAGACACTGTTCTAAATGTATTATTTCCTTTAATTCTGGCAACAACCCTGTGAGGTATGTGTTATCATTCCCATTTTATTGGTGAGGAAGAAAACTAAAGCACAGAAAGGCTAAGCAACTTGCCCAAGGTCATATGGGTAGAACTGGGATTAGAACCCAGGCAGTCTTTATTCCAAAGCTCTTAACTTTCATGCCTTACTATTACTACCTCCCAAATAATTCCTCTGAATATATATAAAACACAATTTTAAAGGCCAGTCTTGTTTCTTCACTCTTCCCCGCTTATGAACATGCATGGGGGTTGAGAGAATAAAGGAAGGGGTGAGACATGATATCGTTTTTGTGAGGGTTGTTGGGTCAGTTAGGTGTACAGATCATAGGAAGGAGCAGCATTATTGGTGACAGGTTCTTGGTTGTCTTAGCAACACAGTTCTTCTATTTCGTAGGTACCTTTTGGGACAGTTAGGATGAGTATTAATCTCTCTATCGATTACTGGTCTCTTCTGTCTGCCCCGTTGGTCAATCAAGTTCCAAGGGTTGATATCTTTTTTTTGACTCAGAGACTAGAATGAGGTCCTCCATTACCCCTGTCAGTTTGCAGAAAGTCTAGTTGGATTTTGAATTGTAGATTCTATAAGTGTTCCAAGGTGCATGTATTGCTAAAGATTTGCCAATAGAATTCTCCTGGCCTGCCCCACTATAAAAAGTGTTCTGGCGTGCCGGCGAATTCCAGGGCACTGGATATTAATGGCAGTGTCACTTATTTTTTCTGTTGCAATACATCATGTCTTGTTGCTGCAGAGGACAGTTGACTAAAATTACACTTTTCTGCTTTTTGTGAAAATTGTTTTTTTTGTAGTTTAGTGGTGTAGTACAGTTTTATTTTGTATAGCATTTCCTAAGCAAACTCCTCTGTGACCAAGGGCTTCATAGAAGTGAATGATAACAGGAGGAAGGAGATCCTGTGAAGATCAGATGGGAAAGAAGCCTGGAATCTTCTGTGGGGGCTTGAAGTTAGATGGGGAAGAGCGAAGGCAATAAAGCCTCTGGAATAGGTGGTTTATAGTAATAAAAGTTAATCGTGGTAACTTTTATACCTTCTCGTTATAAATTCAAACCTTGGATAACAGGACTGGAGAATTTTCTGCAAAATAAATTTCTTGATTTACATGAAGTCCTTAATTTATATAGTATCTGCTGAATTAGAGACCTTTGGGAAATTTATTTTATCTTATTCATTTTTTTGGGTGTAAAGCCTGGTGCTTTTTAAAATCACTTCTAATCATTTAATGTAATTAATTGCAATTTAGCTTAGATTTATGTGTGGGAGTTTTTTGCAAATTAGGAGTAAAACTTTTTTTTAAATATATTTTTATTGATTTCAGAGAGGAAGGGAGATGGAGAGAAAGACAGAAGCATGGATGATGAGAGAAAATTACCAACAGGCCGCCTTCTGAACGCCCCCTACTGGGGATCAAGCCCAGGACTTGGGCACGTGCCCTGACCAGGAGTCAACCATCTCCTCCTGATTCATAGGTCGACACTCAACCACTGAGCCAGACTGGCCAGGCAGACTTTTTTTTATCAATACTTTTTCTCTGATGTTTTAGCTATAAATTTGCCTTGTCAATGAACATGAAAAGTTGTAACAGCTATCACTTAAGCAAGCCTTATTTTCATTTAGCACTAAAACGGACCACTGCATACTCACTTCTCACTGAGTTATCCATTCTGTTTCATACTACTCACATTCTTGTTTTAAATGCCTTTTAATTTTAACAGTTCACTTTACAGTGTTGTTTATTGAAGTTATTTGTTAAATAAAAAGGCATAAATTTAAACACACACACCCCTAAGAAGACAACTTTTACCAAGGCTCCTGTAACTTCTGGTGTCTTTCCTGACTCCCCCCGCACCCAACCGCCCACAATTTTCTGAATTATGTTTTCCAGCTTAACCAGCTGCACCACAAGAGCAACTGCCACTAATCCTAAGTAAATATTTCTTATTCTCCTTAGAAAGAATCAAACCCAGCTTTTACCAGACCTTTGGTGTCTGAGGCTCATACTCACGGTGTGCAACAGTTGCTTTTTTGAGCAGAGACTAATTCTTGGTGCTGATAAGTGACAAGTGACCATAGGATTGGGGTACCAATGTTAACACAGACAGAACTTCTGGGAGGACTAGGGAAAGAAAGGAAGCAGTTTTAATAGTACCCTAAAATTAGTGGGAGAAAAACTAGCATTAACAAGGATAATTTGTTTTCTTTTTAAGTATTGTACAGAAAGAGAATGCTAGATCCTACCTCAGACTTAAAATTGAATTAATTCCCAGCCGGTGTTGCTCAGTGGTTGAGCATTACCCTATAATCCAAGAGATTTTATTCCAAGTCGGAGCACATGCCTGGATTGCTGGACCAATTCCCAGTGTAGGACGTGCAAGAGGCAGCCGTTCAATGATTTCTCTCTCATCGTTGACGTTTCTATCTTTCTCTCCCTCTCTCTTCCTCTCTGAAATCAATAAAAATATATAAAGTTGAGCTTAAAAAATGTATCTGAATTTGATTTTGTTCCATTTGAGGGAGTGTTCCCTGGACACACAGAGTAGAAGTAACACAGCCAACCTCACCCACCACACCATCCCTTGTGGATGATCACCTTGGGGTTTTGTCCAGGGCCTTTCTGGAAGAATTTCGCCAAGATGTTCAAAGGTATGCGGCTATACTGACGGGGACTCTGGCCACTTGTTTCAAAGTTATGTTTGAGACCAGGTCATCACACTGCTAACAACTTGGAGTACCGTTTACCTGAGGAGTGTTACCACCTCTGTGGACAGTCACAGAAGAAGGAAGGCCCAGTCTCTGGGTGCTGATGAAGTGGGGGAAGCCTAACACCAAAGCACACTTTGCTCACTTGACTTTCCCCGCTCTCTGCTCGTTTGACATTGCCAGTGGTTTGAAGGAAGGGAGACGTTTTCTTACACACTTTACTTCTTGCCATTTTTATATACTTAAGTCTCTTATAAATTTCAAACATTTCCGGGTATTAAAAAGATAGGAGCTTTTTCTGTCCATTCGTTACTGGCAGACTGTGTGTATATGCCTGTCTGTGGAGAGAGAGGGAAGGAGATTTGAAAGTTCAAAGTAATCAGGGAGGTGAAAGGGTTCCATGGAGGAACAGCCTCCCTAGGGTTCATTGGCAAGGCTTCCGGGGTTAATGAGATGGTAGAAGGTGAACTGGTAGCCGAAACCAGTTTGGCTCAGTGTATAGAGCCTTGGTCTGTGGACTGAAAGGTCCCAGGTTCGATTCCAGTCAAAGGGCATGTACACTGGTTGCTGGGACATTCCCAGTAGGAGGTGTGCAGGAGGCAGCTGGTCAATGATTCTCTCTCATCGATGTTTCTGGCTCTCTATCCCTCTCCCTTCCTCTCTGTAAAAAATCAATAAAATATATTTTTTAAAAAAGAAAGTGAACTGGTAGCATGAGGTTTAAGAAGGTTATGCTCATTTGACACATCTTCAAAACTGCATGCTGGTCATTCCTATTTGAGATTGTTTTATAATCCTACATAATAAAAGGGTAATATGCAAATTGATCCTAATGGCGGAACAACCAGAACAACCACTCAAACAGTCACTATGAATCACATTGACTACCTCTTTGTCCCTTCCCCCGGCCAGCAGGCACCAATCGCCTGATGGTGAACGGGGAACTGGGGGTGGGTGTCAGCGGGGGGTGGGGCCAGCTGCGGACAGCTGGGGAAGAAGGCACTGTCGCAGGCCAGGCCTAGCGATCCTACCCACGCACGAATTTCGTGCACCAGGCCTCTAGTACTACTATAATGAAGAATTACTCTCTTCTGACCATGTTTCTCTTGTACCTTCATTGAATGCAGAATTACCTGGACAATTTTTGGCCTGATTTAAAAGCTGCCCACGAGCTTTGTGACTCTATCCTTCAGTCTCGGCGGGAAAGAGAGAATGAGAGTCAGGAGAGCCACAGGAAGGAGTACCCTGAACATCTTCCCCTGGAAGTGTTAGAAGCTGGCATTAAGTCTGGACGCTACATCCAGGTGAGGTGGTAATGAGTGCGCATCAGCACCGGCCAGTGTGTTTTCTTCTCTTCTTTCCTGTCTCCTGTCACAGGTGTCTGATTTCACAGGCTGGAAACAAGATGGGTGGCTATGAGCAAGCCCAGACCAGCGAAGTTTAAGGTGCTTTGGGGGTCATTCTTCCTGTAGATGTGGCTGTCTGGCTGGAACTGCTCTATAATGTTCTTAATTGGGTTACATGTTGAGCATCACACGAGTAACCTTGTAAATGCCTTCTGTCACTGGGAAAGAGGATGTATTTTTGAAACAAGGTCTGGAGGTTTGGCAGAATTATAAAATTTGTGAAATTTGGCTTATTCACTTCTTTGTCATTTTTTCACCCCTTTCAAGGGCCCTTTATGACCCCCTAGAACCCAGAACCTGTATGCTGTCAGGGTCTTGAGAATAAAGCAGATAAAATTATTCAGATTTTAAGTTTTGCATGTACATGTGTGTGTGTGTGTGTTTCTATGCAGTTTTATCACATGGTTAGATTTGTGTATTTACCTCCACAATCAAGATACAGAATTGTTCTGTCTTGGATTTTGCATTTTTAACAAGCTACTCAGATTACTTTTATGTAGACAGAATAGAATACAACACTGAAATCCTTCCTGTAAGTGTGGGTATTTTAAATTAATATACCTAGAAGGACTAATTCTTCCAACTTGAGAGTAAATTTCACAACATTCTTGGGAGGGCACTTTGAGAAGGTTTTTAAAGACCACTCATCACTTAGGTAAGATAGATCTTGGCACTTTCAGCACCTGGTATAGCTAATAGTTCAAAATGATGGTGTATTCCCTGGAGAAAAGAAACCTTAGGTGATGAATATTAGTCCTAAACAAAGGGATCACAGACCTTATAAAAAGATTATGGGGTTATTTTTATATAGGTTTTTTTTTTTAATTTAAGTTTTTATCTTTTGGAGATAAAGCAGGCAGGAAAAAAATGTCCACATTGATTTTTATTATGATTTCAGGGAATTCTGAACGTCAACAAACACAGAGCACAAATAGAAGCTTTTGTGCGACTTCAAGGAGCCAGCAGTAAAGATTCAGGTTCAGTACAAACCTTACGTAAATCTCTGTGCCAGCTTTTCGTTCTGATATTACCCAGTGAAGGAAGTAAAGTTGAAATGGTCACATCATATATGCCATGTCAGATAGCCCCACGTACACACTGGGCATGTGGGATCATGAGTTGATTTTTTTTTTTCTTCTCTAACTTTTTGTTGATGATTTCTGAATTTATTGTCAGAAACTTTAAAAATTATAATAACTAATATTTTATTGAGTGGTTACTAGGTACTTTTGTAAACACTTAACATCGGTATTATTGTTTTCCACCTTTTATACATGAGGACGCACAAGGCTACACGCAAGGAACTAAACTCCAGGGAAGCACAGTAACTTACTTGCCCAAGATCAACACTTGCTGAGTGGGGGGCTGAGACTGCTACTCCGACAGTCTGACCATGATTTTAAGACATTGCCCTCAACTGCATCAATGTGCTATCTTATTGGAATCACTAAAAAAGTATAAAATGAAGAAAATATGTAAATAAGTTGAATGACGTCTACAATGGCTCGGTGAAGAGACAGTCAGGGAGCGTGGCTGGGCTGAAGGAGAATGAGCAGTGGCTTTCTCGGGCGCCTGCTCGTCAGAATCCCCCGTCAGGGCTGCAGTGTCCATAGTCCATCAGCTGCTGGCCTCGCCCCGGCTGTGCGGCTCCTGCGGGTGTGTGACAGAATTTCCGGGTAGGCTTCCATGGTCTCAGGCAGGGACCTGTCGCCTCCTTTAAAAGACGATGGAAGGTGATCCTTTATGAAAGCACTTTATACAGTACGCCATGGCGGCTGTGTTTCCTCATCCCTAGCCTGTGGAACAAAATAAAGAAGCTTGACCTATTTTTTTTTTTAAAGGAGGCTTTTCTTTGTAGGAAAGCTGATTAGACCTCAGATATATTATGTTCGAAGTGCCTCACTGGTGTGGCGTCCTCCTTGGCTTGATGGGGTTTCTCTGTGCTGTCCCACACACAGGTTTGGTTAGTGACATCCTAATCCACGGGATGAAGGCTCGAAACCGCTCGATTCACGGAGACATGGTGGTTGTGGAACTGCTTCCTAAAAGTGACTGGAAAGGAAGAACCGTGGCCTTGTGTGAGAATGACAGTGATGACAAGGCCCCAGGGGAGTCCCCGAGTGAGCCCATGCCCACAGGTGAGCCGGCTGCAAAGTCACACAGTTACCCATTTCTCTTGTGCAGTGTTTACTTTGCCTCTCAGCAATCCAGAAATTTTGCGATTATTAATATACGATATAGGCTCTTTTCCTACATTTATCAGTTTCCCCTCTCTGCAGGTTTATTTTATTCTCATCAGCACCCAGATTTGCTGTAACATCTCCCATCTTAAAACAAAAACAAAACCCCCTTGAGCCCCACATCCCCTGCAGCTACGACCCTTTTCTCTGTTTCCGTTTGTGGCGAGAATCAGTGAAACGGTTAACTTGCATTCTCTCTACTTCTCTGCTCATTTCCTCCCAAAGACACTACATTCAGGTGCGCTCCTCCCTCCCTCACCCCCCCATGTTCCCGCCCTAAAAGAAAACCTTGATCTCTTGTCAGAGCCACCAGCGACCTCAGAGACCGCAGTCCGTGGCATAGGCAGCCTGTTGGTAGCACTTGGCCTCTGGACCACATTCTCGTCTTTGGCTTCTGGGTTCTTCCCTCCCCTGCAGGTTGTGCCCACCTCAGTTCTTTTGCTGGTTCCTCTCATCCTGTTCTCTGTCCTCTTGCACGCGCCTGGCTCCTCCCTGGCTCTCTTTTATCCCGAGCACTCTCCACAGGAGCGCTCACTCAGTCCCCTGGCGTTCTATCTCCAGCCCAGACACTTTTAGCTCCAGGCTTGTCTGCTCGGTTGTCCATTTGGCATCTTCAAAATGTCTAATGGGCATTTCAAACTTAACACGCCTAATAACAAACTCCCTATTTCCAAACCTGCTCTTCCCATCTCCATGAACAGCATGTTCACTTTATTTTTTTTATTTTTTTTTCTAAATATATTTTATTGATTTTGTACAGAGAAGAAGGGAGAGAGATAGAGAGTTAGAAACATCGATGATAGAGGGTCATCGATCAGCTGCCTCTTGCACACCCCCTACTGGGGATATGCCCGCAACCAAAGTACATGCCCTTGACTGGAATCGAATCCGGGACCCTTCAGTCCCCAAGCCGACGCTCTATCCATTGAGCCAAACCGGTCTTGGCAGCATGTTCACTTTAAATTAAACCCAAAGACCCTGGAGTCAGCCTTGAGTTTTCTTTCACATGTCAGCAAGTCCTAGCATCTCTGCCTGAATTCAGCCACTCCGTACTCCACCACTTCTCTCCTAATCGGGTCCACTCGAACTCCTTGGCGAGATTTCCCCAGCGGCCTCCTTGCTGGTCTCCTGCTCCCACCCTTGCTCCCAGATAGTCTTTTCTACTCACAGAAGTCACCATGGTCCTTTAAAAAATCTAGGTCTTGCCAAAACCAGTTTGGCTCAGTGGATAGAGCGTCAGCCTGTGGACTGAGAGGTCCCAGGTTCGATTCCAGTCAAGGGCATGTACCTTGGTTGTGGGCATATCCCCAGTAGGGGGTGTGCAAGAGGCAGCTGATCGATGATTATCTCTCATCGATGTTTCTAACTCTCTATCCCTCTCTCTTCCTCTCTGTAAAAAAATCAATAAAAATATATTTTTAAAAAAGTTACTATGTTCTTTAAAAAAATAAAAAATAAATAAAAAATAAAAAATCTAGGTCTTGCCACATCCCCAATCAAAATTCTCCAATGGCTACTTCCTATTTCTCTGAATAAAATCCGAAGTCCTTACTCTGGCCTACAAGGTCCTGCCAGTGTGGGCTGCTGCTATCATTGTCCTCAGCATTCTGTTCTGCCATGAGCCAACTTGTCCTTTCCACCACCGGAAACGAGCTGTCCCCAAGCATCCTCACACCTCCTGTTCTCACTTCAAGTCTCTGCTCACATGTCACTTAATTTAAAATAACGCTACTTCTGACCCTTTCTTACTCTGGGTCACCTTACCCTACATATATCTTTCTTAGCAATCTTTACTGCCTCACATATATTTATTGTGTTCACTGTTTCCCACCCTACGGTCACCCAGACTGCAGTGTACACTCCGGGAAATCAAGGACTTTGTGTTTTGTTTTTTTGTTTTTTATTTTTTTTACAGAGAGGAAAGGAGAGGGATAGAAGAAACATCGATGAGAGAAAAACATCCATCAGCTGCCTCCTGCACGCCCCCCACTGGGGTTGTGCCCACAACCAAAATACATGCCCTTGACCGGAATTGAACCCGGGACCCTTCAGTCCACAGGCTGACGCTCCATCCACCCAGTCAGACCGGTTTTGACAAGGACTTTGTTTTGATACTGCTGTATTCCCTGCACCTAGCACAGGATGATTGCTGGTAGAGGCTCAATGAATGTTTGTGAAAAGAAAAGATAGCACTTTTAAAAAAATATCTATTTTTATTGATTTTAGAGGAGAACGGAGAGGGGGGGAGAGATAGAAACATCAGTGATGAGAGAGAATCATTGATTGGCTGCCTCCTGTACGCCCCACACGGGATTGAGCCTGTAACCGGGCATGGCTCTGACTAGGAATCACACTGTAACCTCTTGGTTCATAGGTCAGTGCTCAACCACTGAGCCACTCTGGCCAGGCAAAGACACTTTTAAATAGTAAAACTTGTTTTTTCAGTCAGTGATGATTAAAAGTGTTATGTATCAGACTTAAATGATTTGTATCCTTTCCTGTATATCATGTTGGGCCAAACAATCTTGGCTGGTGGGAAAATGCAAGAAAAATGGTAAAAATGTCCAGTAGAGGGAGCTGGTTTAAAAAAGTAAAAATCATTGACTTTTCCCAACATTCCTAAACCTGAGATCAGTAAGGTAAGAGTAAAAGAGAAAGTGGAACGATTCTAAATGTCACATCAGGCCCCTCAGAAGAAAGGGCATACTGCCAACGTTACTTAAAAAATCTGTTTAGCCGAAACTGGTTTGGTTCAGTGGATAGAGCATCGGCCTGCGGACTGAAAAGTCCCAGGTTCGATTCCGGTCAAGGGCATGTACATTGGTTGTGGGCACATTCCCAGTAGGGGGTGTGCAAGAGGCAGCTGATGGATGTTTCTCTCATCGATGTTTCTAACTCTTTATCCCTCTCACTTCCTCTCTGTAAAAAATCAATAAGATATATATATATATATATATTTTAAACTGTTTAGCCCTAGCCAGTTTGGCTCAGTGGCTAGAGCATCTGTCTGCAGATTGAAGGGTCCCAGTTTGATTCTGGTCAAGGGCACAAACCTGGGTTTTGGGCTCCATTCCCAGTGTGGGGTGTGCAGGAGGCAGCTGATTAATGATTCGCTCCCATCATTGATGTTTTTATCTCCTTCTCCCTCAGAAATCATTAAAAAATATTTTTTAATTGTTTTAATCTATCTTAATAATAAAATGCTAGGAAGGCAAATGCTTAAGCATCTCTCGACATGTGTGGATGTGCTTGAAAAAAATGGGATGTTGTATTTCCTGCTTTCTTCCTCACTTTCTGCTAAACTTGTCTGAGTCCAAATAGGTGACATCTCACCACTTAACTTTTGTTTTCTTTTGTTTTGTTTCCCCAAAGGCAGGGTGGTGGGCATCCTCCAGAAGAACTGGCGGGATTATGTGGTGACATTTCCATCCAAAGAAGAGGTCCAATCTCAGGGGAAAAATGCTCAGAAAATCCTAGTTACACCTTGGGATTACAGAATTCCTAAAATCCGAATTAGCACTCAGCAGGCAGAAGCCCTCCAGGTAGCTGACATTGTACCTCTACTGTTTTCCTCCAGTTTCTGCCAGCTCCTGAGCAGTTCCAGAAAGCATTGCTAATTCCTTTGCATAAGAAGGCATAAAATGCCCTAGCTGGTTTGGCTCAGCGGATAGTGTCGGCCTGCAAACTGGAAAGTCCCAGGTTTGATTCCGGTCAAGGGGATCAAGTCCCTGCTTTATCCCCAGTGGGGGACTTGCAGGAGGCAGCCAATCAATGATTTTCTCTCACCATGGATGTTTCTCTCTCTCTCCCTCTTCCTTCCTCTCTGAAATCAATAAAAATATATTTTTAAAAAAAGAAGGCATAAATTGTTGATAGCATCTGACATTTGAGATCCCGTTTTTCTTAAATTCTAAATATATAGAACCATCCATTAAGTAGTCCTTGGTTAATGAATGAAGGCCAGAGAGAAACTGTCCTAGAAAGAGCTGTGTAAGACAACTAGAGAGAACATACATTATCCAGCTGTCCAACACAGAAACTTTGAATAGATACACTGTGCCAACACTAACAAGCTTTCTTCTAGCGAGCGATATAGAAATACGATCACTCTGCCCTGTAGAGATGATATAGTGATACTTCACAGAATCGATTATCCATAAAGGAATGGAACACCAGAGAGAAGACATAAACAAGAAAGTTAGAAATTAAACTTTCACAGTGGGGAAGAGTGTAAGCATCACCCAATTTGATTAGCCTGATGCTTTGCTGTTTCTACATGAGACAGTAACCTGGTCATTGTGTACCTTTCCATCTGGGAGCCTTATCGTGTACGGCTTTCTGAGGCCAGTTGGAAGTATTGCTTTCCTTATCCAGGGTTTGCTAGAATTTGGGAGCATTGGCGTCAATCACACTGATACCTTCTTCCCCACCAGAAGATGACTTAAGAAATAAGAAATTAAATCCCATACACACAAAAAAATTAATATTTTTGTTTTGGGAATTTAGATTGTGCATAAATAAATTTGGATTGTGCATAAATGAATTTTTTCCTTGTGTTGCAAATGTTAACTAAAATGTGTTAGTAGGCTTTCTTTTCTTTTTTTTAATAAACTAAAATTCCCAGCCCATTTATTTGATGTAGAGAGGTGATGCCTTCCTCCAAAGCAGTGGGCCAGGTGTTTATATACCATATGATATTTGGTAAGACCTATTTTTAAAAACACACCCGTTATTTGCAAATTGGCTACTTTTGGAGCACGTTGTGGTTTCTCTCTTGTTTTTTGGTGCTTCTCATTGATCTACTTAATTCCTGGCGCTGGGCTCATGTGTTTTGTTCGTGTTTTTTTCTCTCCTTTTGTGCAGGACTTCAGGGTAGTCGTGCGCATTGATTCCTGGGAGTCGACATCCGTGTACCCAAACGGACATTTTGTGCGTGTTTTAGGAAGAATCGGAGATCTGGAAGGAGAAATTGCAACCATCCTGGTGGAAAACAATATTTCTGTCGCCCCTTTCTCAGAAGCTCAGGTCAGATTTCGCTAAGAACCTGGGTCAGGTGAAAGACATTTTGTACTTTTTCTTTTTGCATCTATTGTTGTTGGTTTCATCATTAAGAGAGAGAAGAAATCTTGGCACTGTCACAATTCACTGTCTAAAGGCGCACATAATGAAAAATTCTCACTCTTCTTTAGTCTATGTTTGGACCAGAGTGAAATCAGCTTGAAGTGCAGAGTTAGTTCCCTGTAGCTTCACAGCTCTCAAGTTTTTACATTTTCCAACTGTGCTTAAAAATGGTATGTCATATCTTACAGTCAGTACGCATCCATCCCCAGCAACTGCAAGGGTACCTAGTTACAGACCCACTGGGCTCCTCTCCCTGTGGCAATCACTCACAGGCCTGCAGAGGCTGCAGCTTGTTGGGCTCCATACATCTCTCTGGTCCTGGGTAAAAAATAGCATCCTCATTACTAAACAGCTTTTGTAACCTTTACAGAAGACAAAACTTTCATGAACATAAAGCATCAGCTATTTTCATCACTTTGTGATCTTTTAAAATCCTCATAAATCTTGTTTATTATTCTTGCATAGCTATATTCCTAGTGTGCACATACTATTTTCTGTTCTGCTTCTTTCAGTTAAAATTATTTTTATATATTGATGTAGCCTACTTACCTTTATTTTTTTAATTTATCTGTATTGTTGAAAGTGTTGTGATGTCCCCTTTGTTTTTTTGTTGTTGTTTTTTTTCCAATAGACTCCCTCCTCCCTGCACCCGCCCGAGCCTACTTATTTTTAATAGTTATAGCAAATTATTGTATATTGATGTACTCTAGTTTGCTTAAGTGTTCCTCCGTTGTTGGGCATTTGAGCTGTTTAATTTTTCAGTATTATAAAAAAATGCTATTTCAAATATGTACTTTTATAAACATTGTGTGTTTTTTTCTTCTTAATCATTTTTCTTGGAATGTAGTCTTTCAAGTGAGATTACCAAATCAAAGGACATAAACAATTTAAATAGCCTTTATGCATTGGCAGATTGTTCGTCAGAAAAATTGGACCAGTTTCATTGCCATCAGGAGCATATGGGTGTTATTTTCAGTGCAGTTTTTGACAGATCAGTAGATATATTAGTAAAATATTTTAGAATATTTTACATTGTTAAATTTTTATGTTTAACATTAGTTTTTGGAGATTATTTGTTGACTTGTTTCGGCTCTTAATGAAAATGTTAGAGTAAAATAAAGCCTGGATTGGATTTACAGGACAAGAATTCTCTTCCCTTTTAGCCTACTTAGCTACAGATTGATGGTTTAAGTGGGTAATAATGGAGAGAGAATGCTCTAGATTGGCCCTGCTTAAATTATCTTTGAGGAATATACTTTTCTAAAAAAAAAATAAGCTTTTAATATTTGGGACATTGTAATTTTTTTTTCAGGGTTTGACTTGAATTAAAAGCTCAGCTACAGCCAAAACTAGTTTGGCTCAGTGGATAGAGCATCGGCCTGCGGACTGAAAGGTCCCAGGTTTGATTTTGGTCAAGGGCATGTACCTTGGTTGCAAACACATCCCCAGTAGGGGATGTGCAAGAGGCAGCTGATCAATGATTCTATCTCATCGATGTTTCTAACTCTCTATCCCTCTCACTTCCTCTCTTTTCCTCTCCATAAAAAAATCAATAAAAAATTTTTTTTAAAAAAAGCTCAACTACATTTAAATAAATGGATCATTTGAAAATGAAGTAGAGTCTGTACCCTTTGTATGCCACCCATTAATTTCTGCTTGAGCCCCGTAACTAAAGAGGCTGGAAGTTGTGGAACCTTCCTGTCAGACTGAGAGGGTCCCCATAGGCAGGAGACTGTGTTATTTCTATAGACTCCTGACTTTTCAGAGCCTAGCACATTTCCAGACACATATGAGGCACCTAAAAAGTCACTATTGATCAAAAGAAGCAAGCACAGGTCAGTTGCAGAGGGTAGCAGGTAATGAATGGGATTTCTATGAGGTCACATTGAGATTGTCAGAGTAGATTTCTATAGGAAACGTGTGCTGGGGAATTAATCAATATTTGGCCTTCCGTTGTACAGATGTGTAAGATGCCAGTAAACACTCCAGAAAATCCCTGGAAGGTGAGTCCTGAAGAGGAACGAGAACGTAGAGACTTGAGGAAAACCCATCTTGTATTCAGCATTGACCCCAAAGGTTGTGAAGATGTGGACGACACGCTCTCAGTCAGAACCTTAACCAATGGCAACCTGGAGCTTGGGGTCCACATTGCAGATGTCACACACTTTGTGGCTCCCAATTCTTACGTTGACATTGAAGCTAAGACAAGGTAATGCTATTTGAAATAAGCAGTGTGATTACGTGTCTGTCCCTGTAACGTATTCTGTAACTATGCTAGTTTCAGATTTTGAAAACATAGATTTCACAGTTTATTACAATGCTGCAGATCGCTTCCAGGAGAAAAAGCTGAGATGCTCTTCCCCTTTTCCCTTTAGAAAAATAGTACCTTGGTCAATGTACCTTGCTTTTTGTAACAGAACCTTTTCACACATTATTTCCCTCTAAATTGAAATGGGTTAAATTTTTCAAGTAGCAATATACTATTTTATATAAATACTGGATCATTACACTCTAATTTTTTTTTTTATACAACTAAGAGTCGTGTCATTTTCCCTTTCCTTTTTTATATCAGTGGAAGCACACTCTGCCCGAAGCGGCATTGCTTAGAAAAGTGGGAACATGGGAATAGCCTTATTACCCAGTCGGCTGCACTTCATGGAAAAACAACAGCCTTGGGGAATTTGTGCTAAGATTTTGGCCGTTTACCTCACAGTAACCCAGGCAGTCAGCAGTTGTGCTTCTTGCTGCTGAAGGTCATGTACCGTCTGTGTGTCTTCCACAGGGCCACCACCTACTACTTAGCAGACCGTCGCTATGATATGCTGCCCTCCATCCTCAGCTCGGATTTGTGCTCCCTCCTGGGAGGCGTCGATAGGTGAATTCATTATTTTTACCTGTGTGACACCTGGTGCTCTTGCTTCTGGCCTCTTTCTCCTCTTATTTCTAATACACTTTATTGCCCTACACTGCACCCCTGCTTACTCCCCGTATTCTCTGTACCACTCTGTATTTCCAGAAAGCTTTATTTCTCCAATCTTCCCTTCCCCTCTCTCCCTGTGAGGCTCTTTCTCCCTCTGTTTTTTGGCTTTTTAATGTTGGCTAACATCTGGGAACATTTGTGCATATATAGTCCTTGGTTGAGGCTGTTTTGCATAAGGAGCATGAATTTACAAAGGTGTGTTGTTATTTTTTGTAGTTAAAGTTTCTATCTATTATTGAATAGGTAATAAAACCATGTAGTCCAAAAATTTATACTTCTAAAACCTTTAGTGAAAGAATCCCTCCTATCACTTTCCCTTAGTTACCAATCTATCTATATATATACAAGCCTAAGCAATGGTTGGACCATCCAACTAGTAGCTATGACGAACACTGACCACCAGGGGGCAGACGCTCGATGCAGGTGATGCCAAGCTGCAGTGACTAGGCAGCTGCAATTCTCAGGTGATGCACCCAAAACCAGAGAGGAAGAAGCCCGATTCCGGGGTGCGTTACCTGAGAACTGCCCTCTCACAATCTGGAACCCCTCGGGGGATGTCAGAGAGCCCATTTCAGCCCCCAGGCCAGGCCAAAGGACCCCACCAGTGCCCAAATCCGTGCACTGGGCCTCTAGTTTTGTACATATTTTTCTAGGTATAACACACATAAGCACAAGTATGGACATGTGGTCTGTCTTTTTTTTTTTTTTTTTTTCCAGAGAGGAAGGAAGAGGGAGAGAGAGATGGAAACATCAGTGATGAAAGAGAATCATTGATTGGCTGCCTCCTGCACACCCCCAACAGGGGATTGAGCCCACAACCCAGGCATATGCTCTTGAGTGGAATCGAACCCAGGATCTTTATTCCACTCAGCCAAACCAGCTAGGGTGATATGTGGTGTTTCTTTTTTTACACAAATGGTGATACGTGTTATGTACAGGGTGGGGCAAAAGTAGGTTTACAGTTGTTTATGTGGAAGACAATGCCATAATTAATAAACAAACCTGTACTGAATTACTTAGAACATAAGTCATTTCATATTTTTAAAAGTACAGTGTAACTGCCAAAACCAGTTTGGCTCACTGGATAGAGCATCTGCCTTGCGGACTGAAAGGTCCCAGGTTTGATTCCGGTCAAGGGCATGTACCTTGGTTGCAGGCACATCCCCAATAGGGGGTGTGCAAGAGGCAGCTGGTCGATGTTTCTCTCTCATCAATGTTTCTAACTCTATCCCTCTCTCTTCCTCTCTGTAAAAAATCAATAATATATATATATTTTTTAAAAAGTAGGAAAGGTTAAAGAAAGGAATTAGAAGGAAAATCAGGTAAAAAAAAAAAAAAAAAAAAAAAAAAAAAAAGTTGTTTAAAAGTACAGTGTGTATCTGGAGGATAAATTCCTAAAGTGGAATTTCTGTGTCAAAGGGATATGTAGTCCAGCCAGTGTGGCCCAGTGGTTGAGTGTCAACCTATGAATCAAGAGGTCACAGTTTGATTCCTAGTCAGGGCATATGCCTGGGTTGTGGCCTTGATTCCCCAGTACGCAGAGGGCAGCTGATCAGTGATTCTCTCTTATCATTGATGTTTCTATCTCTCTCTCCCTTTTCTTTCCCCTCTGAAATCAATAAAAACATATTCTTTTTTAAATAAAATAAATATACATTTTTTTAAAAACAAACCTTGAAAAAAAATTTTCATAATTTCTTAAAGGTATATGTATTAGATAGATTTAATCAAGTTTCCCTGTAGAGGTTACAACCATTACATTCCTACCATCAATGGATGAGAATGCTTGTTTCCCCACAGTCTTGCCAACACAGTATGTTCTAATTTTTTAACTTTGCCAATTTGATAGATAAAAATTGTATTTTAGAGTGGTTTTAGTTTGCATTTTAATTCAACTACTACAAGTAAAGTTAAAATTTTTATGTTTAATAGTCATTTACATATCCCTTTCTGTGAATTATTACATGTTTCTTTGCCCTTTTTTTGAGTTTTTGATCTATGTAGTAATTGATTTATAAGAGCTTTTTTGTATTTTGGGGGGAAATAGTGGGGGTTTTTGTTTTGGTTTTGGGGTTTTTTTTGGTGAGGATATTTTTTCCTTTGCTTTTTAGAGAGAGTGGAAGGGAGGAAAATGGGGGTTAAAGGGGAGAGAAACGTTGATGTGAAACACATCGATTGGTTGCCTCCAGCATATGCCCTCGACCAAGACTGGGAATTGAACCAATGTGCCCGTGACCAGGAATCGAACCCCAAATCCTTCCATGTGCCATCCGGCACTCTAACCACTGATCAACACCGGCTAGGGCTAGCCCTTTTTTTTATGAGTTGTAAATGTTGCATGTTTTTAAAGAGAGTGATTTGGTAGCTGAGTGGTTCTTTAGTAAGTGGTCTTTTTGCTAATTTACCTACCATCAAGACTGATGTCATAGTTCAGGGTCATTCCTTGGGATTTGAAAGGCTTTGCTCTTCTTTGCTAGAGAGCCAGGAGACTTGACTCCCTCTGTCAGTGCTATGCTATTCTAATTAAAATGGAAAGCTGTAAGGTAGGAGTTCTAACATAACATGTGAACTCATTTCAGATTTGCTCAGAGCCCCAAAAAATCTAGTCTAACTTTATTTAGTGGTGGAGTGTTTAGGTTGAGACATCAGATCAAAAACTTGTAGCAATGCCATTTATTTCAAGCTACACTTAGAGTCTAGTTCTGCTTGCTTCAAAAATGGGAGAATTCAATAATCATTTCAGTGTTACTGGTTTGTAGGTACGCTGTGAGCATCATGTGGGAATTGGATAAAACCTCCTATGAAATTAAGGAAGTGTGGTACGGCAGAACCATTATTCGGTCATCATACAAACTGTTTTATGAAGCAGCCCAGGAACTACTGGACGGAAACTTCAACATCATCGATGATATTCCAGAATTCAGAGGCTTGGATGAGAGGAGCAGACAAGCCAAGCTGGAGGAGTTAGTGTGGGCAGTGGGAAAGCTGACTGACATCGCACGCCATGTCCGAGCTAAACGAGACCTCTGCGGCGCCCTGGAGCTGGAAGGGGTGGAAGTTCGAGTGCAGCTGGATGAAAAGAAGAACATCCGTGACCTCATCCCCAAGCAGCCCCTGGAAGTCCATGAGACGGTGGCTGAATGCATGATCCTAGCCAACCATTGGGTAGCCAAGAAGATCTGGGAGAGCTTCCCTCATCAAGCCTTGTTGCGCCAACACCCTCCTCCACACCAGGAGTTTTTCTCAGAGTTGAGAGAATGTGCTAAAGCAAAAGGCTTCTTCATAGATACACGGTAGTTCCTCTTTTGAGGGGGCAGAGAAATGGGAAGGGATGCTGTACACTTATTTATCTTAAAATGTGATAGCCAGATCGTTGACCAAAAATAGAAAACTTCTTGCCTTTTTTTTCATATACTAAAATGTAGGTAGAGAGCCTCAAAATGAAAACAAGTCTACTGAGCCATAATTTTGACCTACTACAATTTGTAGTACGGAAGTAAAGATCCCTGATTTAATTTCATCTAGTCCTCAGGCAAATCCCCCAAAATAACTCTATGTATTTCACTGCTCTAAAAATGCAGCAGATCACAAGGCGCCACACTGATGGCAAATTAGTGCACGCCACCATGGATGGAGACGTCTTACTCCATACCTCCAGGAAAAATGTTTCCCTGTTAAAAAGGATGTGTAAGAGGATTTTTCCATATTTTATTTTGAAGTAACAGGTGCTAATTTTATTCATTAATCAAAGTGGATTTTTTGCCACTATCTTAGCTGATGGTATCTTTTGCTCACAGTATTGCTTTGCTCTCTTATTCCTCATTCTCCATCATTCCTTTCCCTCTTTTCTCTTAGTGGGCTACATACGGAACTGAATTATATGCTCTATTATTAAATTTTTAGTATAATCCTATATTTCCTGTGGGGTTTTTTTTTAATTTTTTAAAAAAATATATTTTACTGATTTTACAAAGAGGAAAGGAGAGGAATAGATAGAAACATCGATCGGCTGACTCCTACACGACCTCTATTAGGGATCAAGCCCAGTCTGGACATGTGCCCTGACCAGGAATTGAACTGTAACTTCCTGGTTCATGGGCCGACACTCAACCACTGACCCACACCAGCTAAGCTATTTCCTGAATTTTTAAAAATTATTTGAGAGTAAATAAATAGAATGATTTGTCTCTCTTTAAATAATAATAATTTAGGTTTCTTTTATTTATTTATTTAAAATATTTTTTAATTGATTTTTTAGAGAGAGAAAGAGGAGAGGGATAGAGAGCCAGAAACATCAATGAGAACCATTGAACCATCGATCAGCTGCCTCCTGCACACACCCTACTGGGGGTGTGCCCGCAACCAAGGTACATGCCCTTGACCAGAATCGAACGTGGGACCTTTCAGTCTGCAGGCTGACACTCTATCCACTAGAGGTTTCGGCTAATTTAGATTTATTTTACTTGTGTACCTCGTTTAGTTTACTTTTTTAACTCTATCTGGCTTCATAATTCTTGTTTTAAAAAAAAAGAAAAAGTCCAGCCCTCACAGGTTTGGCTCAGGTGGTTGGAACATTTGATTCCCAATCAGGTTACAAGTTGTAGGTTCATATACAGGAGGCAACTGATGTTTCTCTCACATGGATGTTTCTCTCTCTCTCCCCCTTCCTCTCTTTTGAATCAATGAAAACATATCCTCAGGTGTGGATTAAGAAAAGAAAAAAGTCCATTCTTTGATCTACAGTATGTTTAGGTTAAAGGTGTTAGGAGTTCAACAAGTATTTGACCACCTGCTTTGTGCCAAGCATTAATTTAACCTTACAGGTATTACCCTTTACTACTCAAGAAACAAACTGATAGTGAAGTGTTCCCCTCAGAGTGTAGCTTACGAGTCATTTCTGGGGACTAAATAAAAGTTCTTCCATTTTTTTGTCAGGTCCAATAAGACATTGGCTGATTCTCTGGATAACGCGAATGACCCTGATGACCCCATTGTGAACCGACTGCTCCGCTCCATGGCCACGCAGGCCATGTCCAACGCCCTCTACTTCTCCACTGGCTCCTGCGCGGAGGAGGAGTTCCATCACTATGGTGAGTGATAACGTTGTCCTTCTGTGGCCCTCACCTTGAGCAGGTTGTTTCAAAAGTAGTTTTTGTTATTTATTTTGATCTTTTTGTTCTTTTTGAAGGTCTTGCATTAGATAAATACACTCACTTTACTTCTCCAATAAGAAGATATGCAGATATCATAGTACACCGATTGTTAATGGCAGCCATTTCAAAAGATAAGAAAACGGAAGTTACAGAAAATTTGTTCAGCAACAAAGATCTTGAGGAATTATGCAGACATATCAACAATAGAAACCGAGTAAGAGGGGTTTTCATTTCTCTTACCCAGCATCTCTTTTGCTAAGAGAATATCACCTTTTATTGTGTAATAGAATGAAGTACCATATATTCTAGCAAATTTAGTGTTAGAATCATTCTAACCAAGAAATAACATGAAAAATTACAAAAGCTTGTTGCATAGCTCTTAATACATTTACAAATGTCCTTAAGTAATTTTAGATTTTGAAGATTTAACAAGATTTTTTTCCCTAAAATGTAGAAATGTAAAAAATCATCTATCATCTTACCATCCAGAGATAACCATTATTAACAATTTTAGATAAGGCTTATTTATAAAAATATTATACCATACCTGTTGTTTTGAAATCTACCTTTTTTTCTACTTAAAACATGTTATTGATTGCACACCATGTCAATATACTTACATCATTGTTTTAGAAGCTGTTTTGTGTTCTATTTCATATTGTTGCTAGTGGCTTCAATATTGCACAGCATCAAACTAGACCATTTGGTGACACATAAAATTAGAAACTACCTTAATGTTTAATATAATTGTCTATATCCAATGTTCTATAGTTCTGTGCTTTACAATATGATTATAGCCACTAGCCATGTTGGCTATTTAAAGATTTTTAATTGATGCGAGAGAAACATCCATCAGTTGCCTCCTTCATGTGCCCAGATCGAGGATCAAACCTGAAACGTAGGTATGGGCCCCAACCAGGAACCGAACCCACAACCTTCTTGGTGTATGGGATGACGTTCCAACCTGGGCAGAACCTAGCCTTTGTGAAGACATTGTTTCTGTGGGACTGTAAATTTCATGTTTCTTCTGGAATGTCAGAGAAGTCTGTCGTCATGCTTTGGGTTGTTGTTCTTACAGGCAGCACAGCATTCTCAGAAGCAGTCTACGGAGCTCTTCCAATGCATGTATTTTAAAGACAAAGACCAAGAAACTGAGGAGCGTTGCATAGCCGATGGGGTTATTTATTCAATTAGAACAAATGGTGTGCTTGTATTTATACCAAGGTATGTTATGTCTAACATAAAAATTGTTAATAAATTATAGTTAAACTAAAAATGTAGAGCAACAAACAATACTTAGATATAATTAAGATATTTATTTTAGCGATTTTTTTTTAATATATTTTTATTGATTTCAGAAAGGAAGGGAGAGGGGAAGATAGAGATAGAAATAGCAGTGATGATAGAAAATCATTGATGCACTGCTCCACATTGGAGATCGAGCCTGCAACTAAGACATGTTCCCTGACCGGGAATCAAACCATGACCTCCTGGTTCATAGGTCAATGCCCAACCACTGAGTCATGCCAGCCAGGCTTTTAGCAATTATTTATAGTTACCATATGTACATAATGTATTATAAACAGTAGGGAAAAGTAGGTTTACAGTTATTCATATAGAAAATAATAGAATAATTAATAAATAATAAAAGAATAAACTGTTTCATATATTCACAACTGTAAACTTACTTTTGCCTCATCCTGTATAATTCACTATAAAAGTATAAAAGATTAGAATCTAATTTATTTGTATCAGTCTTAGGATAGGATTTTACTTATTTAGCAAGATATTTTGTTTGATCAATGAAATAAAAGTTTAGAGGTAAATCACAGGAAAAATGATTTTTAATTTAAAAGAAAAACTAGCATTCTAGGTAATTATTCCGGATCTGCATACTAAGAACATATTATCTCTGGATTTTTATTCCGGCAATGATTCAGGTTTGGGATTAAAGGTGCTGCTTATCTAAAAAATAAAGACGGTTTAGTAATCTCATGTGGACCAGACAGCCGTTCTGAATGGAAGCCAGGATCCCTTCAACGATTTCAGAACAAAATCACCTCTACCACAACAGCAGGGGACTCTGTTACGTTCCATTTGTTTGACCATGTAACAGTAAGTCTTGTATTTACATTACATATCGCTTTCAGTGTAAGGAACAAAGAGTGTGATTTAGTAATACCGGTTTTATCCTCTGTGATAGGTGAGGATATCCGTACAGGCCTCTCGATGCCATTCCGATACAATCAGGCTTGAAATAATGAGCAACAAACCATACATGATACCAGATACAGAACTTCTTCATCAGAGTGCCCCCTTGCTAAAGAGTGACTTGGTGAAGGAGGTAACTAGATCTGTGGAGGAAGCTCATCTGGCCCAAGAAGTCAAAGGAAACATCATTCAGGAAGATTTTCAAAAATACTGCCAAACCAAGGGAAGAAGCCTATACACACTTCTAGAAGAGATACGGGACCTGGCTCTCCTAGATGTCTCAGACAGTCATGGAATATGAAATACTCATGTTCAATAAAATAAAAGGGTTTCGTGTGAATGTTTTACCCTCTTTCCAACAATAACGTTAGTCGAATTTTTGTGTCACTGAATGTTCTAATCGATTGAGATTGGGTAAATAATTCACATACCGTAGTCCCCCCTTAACTGCAGTTTTGCTTACCATGTTTTCAGTTACCCACAGACAACCACAGTAAAAAAAATAAATGGAAAATTCCAGAAGTAAACAATTCATAAGTTGCAAAGTGCATGCCATTCTGCATAGCATGATGAAATCTCGCTATCCTACTGCATTCCGTACAAGACATGAATCTTCCAGTGTATCCACAGCAAAGCAGTATTTGCAACCAACCTGTTAGTCACTCAGCCATCTTGGTTATCAGGTTGACTATCAGGTTTGCAGTGTTTGTGTTTCAAGTAACCTTCAGTTTACTTCATAAGGGCCCAAAAGTGCCGGAAGCTAATTCCAGCATGTCATGAATGCAAGAAGTTTCCTCTAAAGGTTGCTGGAACTTTGAGGTTTGCCTGCTGGAAATGGCTAAGGGCATTTCCCCATACCTAAAGATTTGCAAAAATGATTGCTTGCTGCCAGACAGTTGAGGGCATTTTTTTTTTAATATATTCTATTTTTTACAGAGAGGGTGGGAGAGGGATAGAGAGTTAGAAACATCAATGAAAGAGACATCGATCAGCTGCCTCCTGCACACCACCCACCGAGGATGTGCCCGCAACCAAGAATCAAACCTGGGACCTTTCAGTCTGCAGGCCCAACGCTCTATCCACTGAGCCAAACCGGGTTTCGGCCAGGTGAGGGCATTTTAATCTACAAGTTATTGCCTCCTACTGGCCAAACACCTGAACAGCTATAGGCAGTTCCCCCAATCTGACAATGGATTCTGTATACTAAACCTTGCCTTTGATATTATCTACCTTGCCTTAGGACAGTTTGTGTTACTAAAAAGCAAGGGGTCTAGAGAGACAGAGAACTTGGTTACTATAGCTAAACAACTCTGGCTTCCCAAAATGCCTTCCAAAATTATCTTTTGTCTCTAGACTCTAATAATTTATAGCAGTTCCTTCTCCAGATTCCTGAGCCCTTCTAAATGCTGGGCAAGACCCTCTGCACAAAAGCACAAAGTGATGCTGGTAATTCAAATGTGCCACAGACAAGCAATGAAGTGCTTCCTTAAGTGAAAAGGTGACAGTTCTCAGTAAGGAAAAAAAAAAAAAATTATATGCTAAGGTTGCTAAGATCTACAGTAAGAATGAATCTTTTGTCCGTGAAATTGTGAAAAGGAAATTCATGCTAGTTTGCTAAGAGACCACATTCACATAACTTTTATTCCAGCATGTTATAATTCTATTTTTTTATTATTGGTGTTAATTTCTTACTTTCTAATTTGTAAATTAAACTTTATCATAGATATTTGTATATAGGAGAAAATATGGTATAGATAGGATTTGGTACCATCCAGTCTCACACCTACTGGAGGTCGTGGAACATATCCCCTGGAGCTAAGTGGGACTACTGTATGTGTAAAATGTTTTCTCATCATTAAAGTTGCATTAAATAAAGTACAATTAGGTCACTATGGAAACTGATTTTTCAGAAATTAATAGTGAATGTTGGCTCTCCAAATCAGGTTGCCAGTTTTTTAATAAACCCAGAATTAATATTTGGTTAGCTTGCCTAAAAACAGTTCTTTCAAATCAGTTCTTTCCACTAATGGCGATAATGGGCCATTTAAGTTATAGGCCCGTCTGACATCTGTCAGATTAACTTTTCAGTCACTTTCAGATAGTGAGATTTGGTCCTGTCCACCTATCCCTTTTAAATTATTTCATATTTGACTCTAACCTCCCCTACTATCCCCAGCACCAGTTGGTGATAGGGCATAGGAGTAGAGTGGGGTGCTCAGGTAAGCTCTGTTCTCTCAAACCTCCCTTTCCACCCTCATTTTTAATAAGTTTCATTGGTCTTGCTCTTGGAGATTTGTCACTTTGCCAGCAAATCCCACCACTGGAAAAGTAATTGCCTTTCCCTTTGTCATCTTCTCTAATCCAGCTGGTGAGGGTGAAGAGCCAGAACAGGCCATCCTGAGAAAGCAGTTTCTCTAGCCATTGGTTAGATCTAAAGAGACTGGGCTCCATTTTCTAGTTGGTCACCCTACTGACAGCAACAAGTAATAATCCTCAAAGCTTCTGCCTCCTGGTCCCTTACTATAATGGCCCCCAGCCTCCCTAGCCCCCATATCTCTCTATTTTTATACTGAACTTCCTGACCTTTCAACCAAACCATCCTTGTCACCCTTCATCCCACCTGAATCAGCAAGCCTGAAGAGAGCAAGCTGCCCAGCTTCATGGATGGAAACCAATTCAGAACCATCCCTCTGTCGGTCTTTCTCATGTGAAGCAACTTTCCCATCTCCTAGTTTGTAAAAACTAGCTTTGACTTCCCCTTTCCCCAATGGGAATCTCCTCCAAGAACTAGAGAGACTTTCTTTAAACTTAGTGGTCAATGTAGTGCTTCCTTATCTATAATTACCCCTCTAAAATCCCCAATCTGGGTGGGGAGGTGAAAAAAAAAAAAAAAAATCCCCAATCCTTGGAATCTCTAACTCAAAGGTCTCCTGTGAATCTGCCATATTCTCATAATACTTTTCAAATTTCCCTCCAACTGGTCAGTAGGTACCAAGGAGCATTTGAACCTTCCTAGCTCCTAGGCAGGCCAGGCACTATATCAACCTTTCATGTGACCCTTTAAATATTAAAGTCATTTCTCAAAATACATGTAAACACATATAAAAACCTTAAACATTTTACCAAAAGTGAAAATGGCTGAACTAAATAGCAATAAGAAATTTTTATAGCCAAAACTGATTTGGCTCAATGGATAGAGTGTCAGCCTGCAGACAGGTGTCCTTTGGTTGCGGGCACTTCCCCAGTGGGGGGTGTGCAGGAGGCTGATTGATGTTTCTCTCTCATCGATGTTTCTAACTATCTCCCTTGCTCTCTGTTAAAAATCAATTAAAAAAATATAATTTTTTAAAAAAGAAACTTATAGAACCAAGATGGTGGCATAGGTAAATGACATTACAGCCTCCCACAACCACATCTAAAATACAGAGCAACCGTCCTTCAGAACTGCCTGGAACCTGGCTGGATAGAATTCTTACAAATAAAGAATTGAGACTGGTGGGAGGGACGGAGGCATGTAATAGGCTGTTCAGACACCCAATCTGGCATTTTTTTCATCGAGAGGGATATCTCAGTTGTAGAAGCCTCCCAAGAGAAGCAATGAGCCCCAGGGATCCAGAACTGGGAATCCTGTATAATAAAAGCCTAATATGCAAATCGGAACAGCAGAACGATAAGTGGAACAACTGGTCACATACTGACCACCAGGGGACAGATACTCAACACAGGAGCTGCTCCAGCCTGCAGGCCCCAGACCAGCCAAGGCGGGTGCCAGCAGGGGCCACCCAATTGCTCCACCCGTGACCCCACAGATCAGCCCTGATCACCAGCCAGACTTAGGGATCTATCCGTGCATCAGGCCTCTTGTTTGGGCTATAAAAACCAGCAGGGATAGGCTTAGTGATATGAAGGCTGCTGGAGACCCAGATAGTTTATCTCATAAAGGGCCAGTGCTCAGACTCACTTCCTCTGAGCTGTAGCACTGGGGCAGCAGCTTGGCCAGGGGTATGGGGAAGACAGGAGTGCCTCCTGCACAGCAGCTCTTCCACTGTAGCCACAGCTGGCCCTCACAGCCAAAAGAGGTCAATTCCTCCCAGTGATGCCAACAGCAATCAAGGTTCAACTATAATAAGACTGTTTACACAGCCTACACTGGGGGGAACTTAAGTGTCCAGTTTATGTGCTGGGGAGGCTAAGTCACTGGGCCCTCCAGGACACCTACTACAAAAGGCCACTTTACCAATTAGCAGCTCTACCTAATACATAGAAACAACACAGGGGAGCAGCCAAAATGTGGAGTCAAAAAAACATGACACAAATGAAACAACAGAAGAAATCTCCAGAAAAAGAACTAAATGAAATTACAGCAAGCAAACTACAGGATACAGAGTTCAAAACAATGATTACAATGTTGCTCAAGGATCTTAATGAAAGCTTCAAGGGACTTAGTGAGATGTTCAGGATCTTAGAATTTCAAAGATATGAAAAAGGACAAGTCAGAAATGAAGGATACACTAATTGAAATGAAAAATAATTTACAGGGAATGAACAGCAGAGTAGAGGATACCAAGAATCAAATCAACGATTTGGAATATGAGAAACCAAAACACCCAGTCAGAAGTGCAAAAAGAAAAACAAAATCCAAAAATATGAAGACAGTGGAAGGAGCCTCTGGGACAACTTCAAACATACCAACAATAACATTATGAGAGTGCCAAAAGGAGAAGAGAGCAAGTTATTGAAACTTATTTGAAGCAGTAATGACTAAAAACTTTCCCTACCTGGTGAAAGAAATATATTTATAAGTCCAAGAAGGGCAGAGAGTCCAGACAAGAGGCCCACACCAAGTCACATCATAATTAAAATGGCAAAGGTTAAAGACAAAGAGAGAATCTTAAAAGCAGCAAAAGAAAAGCAGTTAGTTCCTACAAGGGAACTCCCATTTGACTGACGGCTGATTTCTCAACAAGAGGAGGAGAAAGAGAAAGAGGAGGAGGAAGAGGAAGGTAAAAAGGAGAAGGAAGAGGAAAAAAAGAGAAGGGTAGAGGAGGAGGAACAAGAGAAGCATAAAATGGCAATAAATACATATCTGTCAACCATTATATCTAAAAATCAAACAAACAAGGATTCTAATGAACAAAATAAACTGATGAATAAAACAGACAAATCTCAGTGGGAGGTGGAGGGGCAGGAAGAGATAACCAAAGATCTTATATGCATTTATACCTTACCCATGGACACAGACAATAGGGTGGTAAAGGCCTGTGCATGTTGGAGGGAGGCAATGGGAGGAAAAGAGGGATATCTGTAATACTCTCAACAAAAAGCTTTTTTTCTTAAAGAAATTTTTATAAAGCATCTATAGTTAATAAGATTTTTTATTTAAATGTACATTAATATTCACATATATTTACATCTTAAAACTCCACCTAATTTAGTGAAAACAAGGCATAGAATGGCACCCTGGCAGAAGATGCTTATTAACTATCAGTCATTGTTATGAAATCGTATCTATATACAGGCAGTTCTCAGGTTATGTCATGTCATTTAAGTCGCCATCTCCCATTTATTTATTAAAAAAAAAAGTTCCATCATTTTGACATATGTACGTATGTGCTTATGTTTTTTATTATTTATTTACCACAAGTAAAGGTCAGGAATTGTTTTTTTAAATTATTTTTACTGTTTCACTTCATTACTGCTATGTATGTGCTCCATGTGAGTAATGAAGATGCCTATGTAGGTGGTTCCAACTTACAGCGAAAATCGCATTACGCTGCGCTGTAAGAATGGATCTCCAGCGTAACCCGAGGACCTACTGTACAACACTAAAGAAAATAAACAGACTTAACTAAAGTTAATAAGAAGCAAGTATAATTATAAATACCAGATTTTAAACAGGAATCTGTAAAGGTTTTACTACATAAGGATTTCACTCAGAGTAGACAAAATATGTAGTAATCTCAAACTTTGAGGATACCAAATTAATTTCCTCTTAGTTGAGGCCTATTCAATCTCAATAGCTTTTCAGAATGAAGCATAAAGTTAATACTATACATTTAAAAGGATTGGTCCAGTTGTTTTCTCTATTTTTAATTCCTCCTCTTCATTTACAGTATTGGCAACAGCATCATTATGTGGATTATCTAGAATGTCTTCATTAAGTTCATCTGACTTCTTGTTTTGATCCTCACCCGTATTAACATCTTCAACTGCCTGTGCCCTGGACGTGTTTATTAACAAGTCTGAAAGAGAAATCATTGTTAAACATTACTTAAACACCTCACCCAATCTTACCTAACACAAATTTCTTCACAAGCTTAGATCAATAGAAATTATGTCTGTGATATCATGTTAATTATGGTTACCTCCAAATAAAGCCATTTTTTTTTTAAAGCCATTTTTACATATGTATAAAGCCCATTCAAAAATACAAGAGGTCTTGACCCTGGCAGGGTGGCTCAGTTGGCTAGAGCATCTTCCTGTTGCACCAATGTTGTTGTAATTCTATTACCAAGGTTACTACCCCTGCACATACAAGGAACAATCGATGAATGCATAAGAAAATGGAACAACAAATCAATCTTTCTTTCTCTTCCCCTTCCTTTCTCTAAAATCAATAAAAAAATTTTAAAAATTTAATGTGAGAGGTCTTAAAATGCAATTGTTCTCATTCAAAATCACAACTACTAGACAAGTTTTAAAAGTTCAAATGCTCTTAACAGCTGTATGTCAAAGTGACATATAGTAAAAAAAATTTCAGGTACTTATATCTATATAGGAAATTTTTAAAGTCATATGTTATAAATAGAAAATAAGACTTAAAATGCTTATTGATAATCAGAGCAAGGAAGACACTGCTATCAACAATAGTTTTATCTTCAAGTAATTTTTCTTTTTTTTCTTTTTTTAAGGATTATTGTATCTTTTATTTTTTTTTTTAATATATTTTATTGATTTTGTACAGAGAGGAAGGTAGAGGGATAGAGAGTTAGAAACATCGATGAGAGAGTCATCGATCAGCTGCCTCTTGCACACCCCCTACTGGGGATATGCCCACAACCAAGGTACATGCCCTTGACCGGAATCAAACCGGGGACCCTTCAGTCCCCAAGCCAACGCTCTATCCATGAGCCAAACTGGTCTCGGCATCAAGTAATTTTTCACATGGAAATAAAACATCCATTTGTAAATTTAAAATTTTAAATTCACTTTAATTATAAAAAATCATGATAATGTAGTCACAATACTTCTCATTTGAGAATTTTATTATCTTGGGTGAACCTTGTTTTATGACATGATAATCTTCACTACTTACTATTGTATAATTCTTACTTTCCTATTTCAAAAGGAAAAACTAGATTGGAAATAGAGAATGACATGCCATCCTGCTTCATTCAAAGCCAATTTGCAATTTTATTTATCTACCTATTTTAATTGATTTGAGAAAAACTGACTGTTGTTTCACTATTTATGCATTCATTGGTTAATTTATATATATATATTTTATTGATTTTTTTACAGAGAGGAAGGGAGAGAGATAGAGAGCTAGAAACATCGATGAGAGAGAAACATCGATCAGCTGCCTCTTGCACACCCCCTACCGGGGATGTGCCTGCAACCAATGTACATGCCCTTGACCGGAACCGAACCTGGGACCGTTCAGTCCGCAGACCGACGCTCCACCACTGAGCCAAACCGGTTTAGGCCATTGGTTAATTCTTATATGTGCCCTGATTGGGGATCAAACCCACAACTTTGGCATATGGGGTTGATGCTCAAACAACTGAGCTACCTGGCCAAGGCTGCAGTTATTTCTAAATACAGATTTGTTTTTGTTAATTCTCACCTGAGGATATTTTTTCCATTGATTTTTACAGAAAGTGGAAGAGAGGAAGTGAGGGAGGCAGAGAAAGAAACAGAGCGAGAAACCGACCAGCTGTCTTCCCATGTGCCCCAACAGAGGCCTGGGACCGAACCTGCAACCAGGTACTTACCCTTGAGCTGGAATCAAACCCAAGACCCTTCAGTGCACAGGCAAACATGCAACTATTGAGCCATACATACCAGCCAGGGCTTAAATACAATTTTAACAAACATGGCTGTCTAGTTTCTAAAACCACAGTCTGTTTTTTAAAAAAAGCACATTTTGGCCTGGATGGTGTAGCTCAGTTGGTTGGGTGTCATCCCATGCACTAAAAAGTTGCAGATTCAATTCCCAGTCAGTCATAGGCCCACGTAGGGAGCATGCAGGAGACAGCTGATAGAGTTTCTGCTCTCACATCAATGTTTCTCTTTCTCCTCCCTTCTTCTCTCCTTAAAAATCAATAAAAAAAATTTTTTAAATTAAAACAGCTCATTTTATGGCAGGTTTTCTAGAGAGAAGGGAATGTAACAGGTAATCAAACTGAAAGCTCACAAGTGACACAATGAAAAAAAAAAAAAGAACATTTTAGGACCCAGCTGGCATGGCTCAGTGGGTATCAACCTATGAACCAAGAGATCATGGTTCAATTCCTGGTCAGGGCACATGCCCGAATTACGGGCTCGATTTCCAGTGAGGGGTGTGCAGGAGGTAGCCAATCAATAATTTTCTTTCATCATTGATGTTTCTCTCTCTCTCTCTTACTCTCTGAAATCAATTAAAAAATATATATATTTTTTAATTTTAGAACCACTTTATTCATGCCATAGCAAATGGCTCTATAATCCTCACTGGTTGCAAAAAGCATTTTATATGTTTAGGAAAAGTACCATAATAATTAATGTTCATAATTATGATCCTAAAGATAAAATTATGTTACATGCTTTAAGGAGTCAGGGAAGAGTGTTTTTAAAAGACTCAGAATCAGCCGAAACCGGTTTGGCTCAGTGGTAGAGCGTCGGTCTGCGGACTGAAAGGTCCCGGGTTCGATTCCGGTTAGGGGCATGTACGTTGGTTGCGGACACATCCCCGATAGGGGGTGTGCAAGAGGCAGCTGGTCGGTGTTTCTCTCTCATCGACGTTTCTAGCTCTCTAGCTCTCTCCCTTCCTTTCTGAAAAAATCAATAAAATATATTAAAAAAAAAAAAAAGACTCAGAATCAATTTTAAATGCTTAAAATAACTTTTTAAGAAGTATTTAACTATTCAGAAAATCAACTTAGACATTTATTTTTTGGAGATTCCAAATAGGTAACACACACACACACACACACACACACACACACACACACACACTGTCCTTTTCTCTCAATTGTACATAAACTTAATATACTATATCATTTTTCTATTTCTAGAGGTATTTTATTTTGGAAGATAGTAGAGAAGTTAAGTTTCTAACATGCCCTTGCTATATTAATGGTAACACATAAAAACCAGCATAACATTTACCATTTTCTAAGGACTGACTATTACTCAGTAGCTTTGCCTGTCTTCTTTCCAAGGCCAGCTGTTTATTTCTCTGAATTCTTTGTTGCTGCTCTTCAGTTAGGCTTCTACTTGATTCAGAAGCAAACGTCACATTTTCAGATGAGTTTGTCAAAAATGGATCTAATTCAGTAGCAGTTACATCATGGTCATTATTTTCCCCTACTTCATCTGCAGTAGGAAAAAACAAACAGTGAGTATATCTCTAGTAATAAACTAGCTAGAAAAAGAGCTTATATAGCTATTAATTTAAAACCAGTTTAAAGTGACAAGGTACAGACCAGAGGAAACAATTGGTGAGGCATGAAAATGTTACAAACATTATTTGATTCAAACAAGTAAAAGGAATATTTGTAAATCACTTTAAAGAGGCATTTTAAGTCAAATGAAAACACTAATTTAAAAATATATTGGGGGGGTGGTCAATGGTAAAATATGTACACATATAATAATTTAATAAAATAATAATAAAAATATATATACATTGGGAGAAATCAAGATGGCGGCATAGGTAAACACCTGAACTTGCTGCCTTGCACAACCACTTCAAAACTACAATTAAAAGACAAAACGGACATCATCCAGAACCACAATCTTTCACTTTTAAAAGTAATTTATAAATAACTTTGGGGAATTCTATAATGAGCCTATATTTTACACCACATATATTAAAAGATTAAAAAGCAAACAAACATGTATGGAGCCATCGCACAGAAAATCTGATAACTATACAGACTCTGTCGGCAGGAACCATGTTTTGATGTGTGTGACTACCTATGGTTGCACTGTACAGCCAACAATGCAATCAATACCAGGAACAGTCACATACGTCTTACTCAAGTCCTATACCCAGGATCTGTACTCTTTTTTTGTTTTTATTGATTTCAGAGAGAGAAAAGAAGAGGGAGAGAGGGACAGAAACATCAATCATTGATCTGCTGCCTCTTGCAACCTGGGCATGTTTTCGGACTAGGAATCAAACTACGACCTCCTGGCTCATAGGTCAACGCTCAACCACCAAACCACACCAGCTAGGCCAGGATCTGCACTCTTAAGTGAAATATAAACTATTTCATCATCAAATGATTCTGCCTAATTTCCAAGAGCCACTTTTTTTAATGATGTACATGTATTTTGTCATATATTTTTACTAATAATCACTACAAAGGATCAGTGGATCACCATCAGATTTCTTAAAAAGCTCATGTTCTATGGCTAAATACATTTTTACATCTCTTAATAGTATTGCAGCCATTCCTTTAAAGAAACAAATATACACAACATTCTAAATCTACCAAAGCATTTAAACTCATTAATATTTACTGTAATTATATACTCAACATAGACTAAGAGCCCAGGCCTATAAAACTGACCACCCAACAAAACCCATTTCTAAAAGAAAAATTGTTATAAAGTAGACAAGCCTTTATTCTTACCATTATTGCTAATAAAATCTTCATGTAAAATAGGGAGATCAAGTCGAATTCGTTTTAAACAGGTCTGAAAATAGACATTTTTACATTTTTATTAATAACATTTGGAGGAAAATGGTCATTTTTCCATTCTGAGATTCAAAAAAGATGTTCTTTAAATAACTAATTTTCCTTCTCTCTACCAAGACAGATTTAAAAATTAAGACCCCAAACAGCTACTCAGCCTTAACTAAATCTTACCTCATACTATTAATACTGTCAATGAAACTCATAGTAATAATCTCAATACATACCTGAACTTCCTTTTTATTTCCCAGGTATTCAACTCTGTCAATAAAATCTTCAAACTGCAGTTTAGGGAATAGCCTATGTGCCCAATGCTCCATGTGTCTGATTAGTGTCTTCAAGTCTTCAGCCTGGCATGTAAAAAAAAAAATGCTAAATAGAAAACTCTTTCTCAGAACTGACCTTGTCAGCAGATTTTAGAATTGAATAGTAATGCCAAAGTCACTGGTGTCATTTTACATTTATAAGGTGAAGAAACTCTAAAAAGAAAAATATTTATTAAGGGCTTAGAGGATTGCAGTCTAAAAGAGCACTGGATACAAATTTTTTTTTAATCAGAGGCCCTAGCTGTTTTGGCTCAGTGGATAGAGCGTCTGCCTGGGAATTGAAAAGTCCCAGGTTCGATTCCAGTCAAGGGCACATGCCCGGGTTGTGGGCTTGATTCCCCAGTGGGAGACTTGCAGGAGGCAGCCAATTAATGATTCTCTCTCATCATGGATATTTCTATCTCTCTCTCTCCCTCTTCCTTCCTCTCTGAAATCAATAAAAATATATATATTTTTAAGTTTAATACAAGTTAAAATCACATGTGGTTTTGCAGGATAGTAAAGTAACGCTAAAAATAAGCTTTACTAAAATATATCAAGATATCTTTTAGGAATAACTAAACAAGTGGTTGGTCCCCTAAATCATATAGAAAAGAAAGCATTGAGAATTCAGCATTGTGAAAATACATTCAGAAATCTCAAGAGCAAAGTCCTGAAGACCAGCAAGAACAGTTTAAACATTCTCAGACCAGAATACCTATGTTTGAAATTTCAATGTAACATTAAAATTTTTCAAATTAAATGAAATACAAAACCTTTTGTTGTTATCCTCACTGAAGGTATTTTTTCCATTGATTTTTAGAGATAATAAAAGGAGGGAGAAAGAGGGAGAGAGAAACATCAATTGGTTGCCTTGTGTGGCCAGAGGATTGAACCTACAACCTATACATGTGCCCTTGCCAAGAATTAAACCCATGGCCCTTCAGTGTGCGGGCCAATGCTCTAACTCCTGAGCCACTTGGCCAGGGAGACAGTTCTTAAATGTCTCCATTTTCCAACAAAACTTGACTGATGCCTATTAGAAACCAGGCATGGTGCCGTGTCTTAGGAACACCTCAGTGATCAAAAAGGTAAAGTCCTTGCTCTCATAAAGCTTAAAACCACTCTCTGAAATAGACAAAGTAAATTTTGAGGAATAAAATTTACTTTGTCTACTTCAAAGAATGGTTTTAAGCTATTCCTCAAAATTATAAAGTACAAAGTAAGGCTTACTGACTCATATATGATTTTACTGAAGTCCTACGGTGGCAAAACCAAGACATGTTTTCTGATTCTTCTAACAGTTCCCTTTCTACATCATAGTTTCTCAAAAGATACAATGATGAGTGATTAAATCCGTGAAACATTTTAAGATTCCTGACAACATGATAACAGACCCAGTTTTATAGAGTCAGTCAACCCTATAATATAAATGGGTTCTGCATACATGGATTCCACCAACTGTGAATTGAAAATATTCAGGGAAAACAAATGTTACGCTGTTGCTGACATGTGCTATGTACTTAGGCCTATGATGGTTGCTGCATCTGTATTGAACATGTACAGATACTTTTTCTTGTCTAAACAATGAAATAAGACAACTATTTACTTAACATTTACATTCTGTTAGGCATTATAAGTAACCTAGAGATAATTTAAAGTACGATATATGCAATTCCATATGAAATTTTATATAAGGGACTTGAGGAGCATCTGTGGATTCCAGCATCCAGAGATCCTGGAACCAATCCACCACAGGTACTGAGGGATAACTATATTTTAAAAAACAAAGATCTAAAATAAAAACCAGACATTTCTTACCTCATGACCTTTACCTTTAAATTTTGTCTTATCAAACACATGTCTTAATGCTGGAAGCCCTCTCTCTGAAATCAATCTGTGAATAGAAATATGTTTTTAAATTCCAAATTTTCTATAACTATCAAGGCCAAATCAAGACCGTAAGAAGAAAAGATATATAATAAAAGCCTAAGTGACTGTTACCGCAAAACGACCAAAACAACTAGTCGCTATGATGCACACTGATCACGGGGGGGGGGGGGGGGGTTAAGATGCTCAATGCAGGAGCTGCCCCTGGTGGTCAGTGGGCTGCCACAGGGGGAGCACATCTCAGCCAGCAGCCAGGTGCTTTTCCCACCTTTGTGGCAGCACTAAGGAGAAGCAAGCCGAGCAGTAAGGAGCAGCAAACAGGTGGGCAATAAGAAGCGAGGTGTCCTGGGCCCTTCCTTCCCCCCACCCCGCCCAGTGCACGAATTTCATGCACCAGGCCTCTAATACTATCTAGTAAGAGTAATATGCAAATTGACCGTACCTCTGCTACACCCACAAGCCACACCCACCAGCCAACCAGGAGCGAATATACAAATTAACCAAACCAAGATGGCTGCAGCCACCGAAAGAGCTGGAGGCTTGGGTTGCCCTCGGCAATGGAGGAAGCCAAGCTTTCCACTTGCCCTGGCAGGCCCAGGCCTCCACTCTAGGCTACAAAATTTCAATTATAGAAGAGAAATAAATCCCAACAAAAATGGCTGCAGACACAGAGCAAGCAGGAGGCTTGGCTCCGCTCAAGGATACAAAGTTTCAATTATAGAAGATAAATAAATCCCAGATACCAGTGCCTCCACTTGGGTTGGGGGGGGGGGCGCATGACCAGCCTGCAAACCACCACAGGCCCCTCACCCAGGCCGACCCATGCCCCAAAGAAACCCTGCCCTGATCTGGGACACACTTCAAGGCAAACCAGCCGGCCCCCACCCGTGCACCAGGCCTCTATCCTACCTAATCCTACCTAGTAAAAAGATAATATGCAAATTGACCATCATTCCCAAACATAAGATGGCTGCCACAAGTTGGCCAGCAGGGAAGGGCAGTTGGGAGGGACCAGGTCTGCAAAGGAGGGCAGTTGTGGGTGATCAGGTCAGCAGGGGAGGACAGCTGGGAGGGACCAGGCCTGCAAGGAAGGGCAATTGGGGGCAATCAAGCCTGCAGGGGAGGGCAGATGGAAGGGACCAGGCTGGCAGACAAGGGAAGTTGGGGGTGACCGGGCCTGCAGGGAAGGGAAGTTTAGAGGGACTCAAGCATGCAGGGGACAGCAGTTGGGGGGAGGGAGTAACCTGGCCTACAGGGGAGGACAGTTAAGGGTGACCAGGCCTGCAGGGGAGGACAGTTAAGGGCAAACAGTCTGGCAGGGGAGCAATTAGGCACCAATCAGGCTGGCAGGGCAGAGGTTAGGGAGTGATCAGGCTGGCAGGCAGAAGTGGTTAGGGGCAATCAGGAAGGCAGGCAGGCGAGCAGTTGGGAGCCAGCAGTCCTGGATCGTGAGAGATGTCCGACTGCCCGTTTAGGCCCCATCCTACCTGGATCGTGGCTAAACGGGCAGTCAGGCATCCTTCGAGGGGTCCCAGATTGGAGAGGGTGCAGGCTGGGCTAAGAGACACCCCGCCCCTGCACGAATTTTGTGCACCGGGCCTCTAGTATCTTTATAACTATCTGATTTTCAAATCATCCCAACCAATAGATTATAACATAAGGAAGAAAAAAGATACTGTACTAAAAAAAAAAAAAAAAAAAAAAAAAAAAAAAAAAAAAAAGGTAAGCCCTAACTGGTTTGGCTCAGTGGATAGAGTGTCGGCCTGCTGACTGAAGGGTCCCAAGTTCAAATCTGGTCAAGGGCATGTACCTTGGTTGCAGGCACATTCCCAGTAGGAGGTGTGCAAGAGGCAGCTGATCAATGTTTCTTTCTTATCAATGTTTCTAACTCTCTATCCCTCTCCCTTCCTCTTTATAAGAAAATCAATAAAATATATGTATTTTTAAAAAAAAAATACAAATGTTTAAGGGAATAATAGTACATATACCTCTGAGCATCAAGCTTTGGTATATTCCTTTTAACTGTTCTCCTTGGAGGTACAGGAACAGGTGCTCCTCTTCCTGACTCTGGTGAAATATACCAAAACTTAATATTACTTAAGTAATTTAAGCCTCACTAATAAAATGTGTCATTTCTAAGCTGATAAATGAACATAAGACATTTTTTTTTAGAACTCCATACATACCATCATCAGGTTCAGCTCCTTCATCATCTCTCTCTGGAGAAGCTGGAGGTGGGAAAGGAGGGAAAGTTTCATCTTCTTCATGCTCATAATCTGGTAGGTCCATCAAACCATTCTCCTGTGGTTCCAGCATCTTTTCCTCTGGGGGGGAAAGGGGGGAAGTAAACATGTTTATTTGTCCAACCAGTCTTCCTATTACAGTTAGGATCCACCTGCAGCCAAATACACCATATTTCAAACTCAGACATGATGAAAAGTGGAAATGATAATTTCAGAAAAAAGAACTGAGTTAGAAATCAGAAGAACCGAGTTCTAAACACTAATAACACTAATATTTTTGAACAAATCATTTTAACTCAATTGTTGAGTTTCATCTATCATAAAATGATCTGGACTTTTCAGAGGGTTTCAAACTATGATCCAAATAGTGTGAAATATGCAGAAGACAGGTACCTCAACTGCCACTTCAACCAGAACAGCTTATAACAAAAATCTGTTTATATATTAATCTTCTAGGTAAGGTTCCTTTGAAGAAAAGGAAATAATCCTCAGGTTGATAACTTGAAAGAATGTTTTTATACTATCTTACTCAACGTCTCAGCAACATCTGAAACTTTTGATCAGTTCCTTTTTTGCACAAGTGTTTTTGACTTTTGAAACATAGTACTCACCTCTTTTCTCCCTTTCTGGACACTCCTCCTAGATCCTCTTTGAAGATGCATCTTTCTCTATCCTAGTCAATAAGTATCCATAACTCCATCCTAGGCCCTCTTAACTCACTTGTACACATGGCATTATAGATAACTTACTATTTCTTTATTTCCATCCCAGGCATCAAATCTGAGCTCCAGATCCCTATTTTTCATTTTACAGCTCTTAAATTCCTCAGTGGTACCTGTAACTCATCATGTACAAAAGTGAATTTCTAATTTTCCCAGTTCACTGCATAACATCTATCCAGCTAGGCAAGTCAGAAAATTACAAGTCACCCCTGACACTTCCTTCCGCTATCATACATATCCTATCCATTTTACCTCCTAAATATCTCTTCAATTGTCCATTTCTCCCTATCACCACAATCACATCATAACATTTCTACTTGGATTACTCCATTCCTCCTATCCAATTTTGACTTTTCCAATCCATTCTCCATATTACAGCTAAGTTTAACCTATGGAAATATAAAGCTGATCACTTTATCACGTGGCTTAAATATTTCAATGGCTTTCTTCTTTCTTAGGATAAAGATAAAACTCAGGCTCTGCATGTTTTGGCACCTTCCTATTTCTCCAACTTTACACCAACTCTTCATGCTCTTTTCTCTCAGTTCTTTTAAACAGCCATATCCCTCAGGACTCCAGACTTTTTTTTTTTTTTTTTAATATATATTTATTGATTTCAGAGAGGGAAAGGGAGAGAGGGATAGAAACATCAATGATGAGAATCATTGATCGGCTGCCTCCTGCACACCCTCTACTGGGGACCAAGCCTGCAACCTGGGCATGTGCCCTTGATGGAATCGAACCTGGGACTCTTCAGTTCACAGGCTGACACTCTATTCAATGAGCCAAACCAGCTAGGGCAGGCCTCTAGACTTTTGCAAAGGACATTTCCTATCTTTAAGGCCTTCCTTGAGTCCTAATCTCTTTCACATCTCTACTACCGTGTTTCCCTGAAAATAAGACATCCTCTGAAAATAAGACTTAGGGCATGGAAAGATAAAACATCCCCTGAAAATAAGACCTAGCGCAACTTTGGGAGAAAAAATTAATATAAGACACTGTCTTATTTTCGGGCAAAGAGGGTATCACCTCCACAAAAAAGCCTGTCCCAATTTCCCTAAACTAAATCCTCCTATAATAAGCATTCAAAGTATCAGGTACAAGTTCCATAGCACTAACCCTGTTTCAATACTAGGTTCTATTTGTGTGATTATTTTATTAAAGTTGTCTTTCATACCAGACTGTAGCTCTAAAAGGGCAAGACAGATAGGTTTCTTTGTGCTTCACCACTGCATCCCCAAAGCTGGTATACAGCAGATGCTCAATATATATTTGCTGAATGAGGGAATGAAGAAAAGAATTCCACAGCTTCCCCCAAATCTGTAAAACTACTGGAGCTAGATGATCTCTAAATCTCTCCCATTCTAAATTTCCATGACCATCTATAATAATAATATGCTAATTAGACCAAAGCAGGGGGCTGTGAGGGAAGCCCAGGTTACAGGTGCCAGAAGTCAGTCAGGGGAAGGAAGGCCTACTCTTGCACAAATTTCATGCATTAGGTCTCTAGTAATATATAAAAACAAAATATAATAAACTCTTGTTGATGACCCACTGTATCTACAAGTAAGGGTCAAAGAACCAAAGATTTTCAAAATTGGAAGAAAGGCTGTCAGAGACCATAACCTCTGAAGTAGCTGCAATAAGTATATTTAGCCCCATCGTAGTTAAGCCCTCTAGGAAGAAATGGGGTTCACACCTTCTAGGCAGACCCGGAGGTCTGAGGTTGATGACGGGACACAAACTATATGAAGTGTGGCAAGCCAGACATAAGGAACTGGCCAAGCATGGGGTGGGGCTGGTCATTAAACTGATATTTCGTTTCTTTTTTTAAATTTAGTTTTATATTTTTATACCTTTCACTTATTGATAACTTTTGCATTGTCTCTTCACTGTCTCCTTTTTAGACATGGATGAAATTCTCTTAACTCCTCCTCCAGTCCTCAAATTCCCAGAGGGAACCTAACCAAGAAATGTAATGTTCAAACTATACAGTTTGCCGAAACCGGTTTGGCTCAGTGGATAGAGCATCGGCCTGCGGACTCAAAGGTCCCAGGTTCGATTCCGGTCAAGGGCAGTTACCTTGGTTGCGGGCACATCCTCAGTGGGGGGTGTGCAGGAGGCAGCTGATTGATGTCTCTTTCATTGATGTTTCTAACTCTATCCCTCTCCCTTCCTCTCCGTAAAAAAAATCAATAAAATATATACTTTTTAAAAACTATACAGTTCGTTCCCTAACCCTTTAGGTGTCCAATGGCCAACTTTTTCCGAGTTATCAAAACACAAGCCCCTCTAGCAAGATAAGTTTTTCCCTCTTTGCTATCCATCCCTGAAAACACACATTTCCCCTCCCCTCCATTCCCCCTCCACCCCACCCCAGCCCCGTCTCGTCTCTCACTTCATTCATTCCAGTCACGATGCCTTCCCTGTTTAGAGGCCCGTGGACGGAAGCTGGCCAAGTAAAGTTGTTTCTGATGCTCGTCCCCTCCCGCTAAAAGGCTAGGTCTAGTGAGAGGCGGCCCCCAGACATAAAGGAAATGTGCACACCCCTGTCCCGCCGGTCTCCTCGCCGCACAGGTCGCGCCGGGTCAGGCCCCTCTTGCTCTGTAGTCCACCTCAGCCCTGTAATCCACCTCCTCACTCCCTGCGTGCTGCTCCCCGCACCCGACCCTTCCGCCCGGACCCCGCGGCCGCTTGTCCCCTGAGGGACTCCACTCCCGCCAGCCCGCTCTCACCTCACGCGGACGCAGCACCCGGAGCGGGGCGGCCAGCAAACCGCGCTTCTCGCGAGACTCTAAGGTACCGCCGCCGCGAAAAGAGCCTTCGGCGTTTGGCGCCAAATCTGCGCGCGGCGCGGCGCGGCGCGGCGCGAACGTGGCTGAAAGACCCGCCCACCCAGGTCCCGCCCACCACGTCTCACCCCGCCCCCGGGTCCCGCCCACCCACATCCCACCCCGCCCCCCGGGTCCCGCCCACCCACATCCCACCCCGCCCTGCCCGGGTCCCGCCCATCCCACTGCCCCCCTCCCCACAGCTTCCTCCTTCCCGAATTCCTCAGAGAGGTTAAACCTCCCTGTTTGCGTAAACTTCGCCTTTGCTACGCTCGAGGCATTTTAGACTTTGGAAACAGGTCTCGGTTTCTCAGAAAACCGGATCGTGGGTGAAGTAGAAAGGGTAGAGGCAAACAGTGTGGTGATAAACTACCGATTCTCCATAGTTAACAGTATCTTGAACATGGAGTTTTATGCATCGCTTATTGAATAATGAGCTGAGATGAAAGAGGCGATGAAGAGTTCGTGGTAGGAGTGTAGACAACAAGAAGAATGTCTAATATTTGTTACCCTTAATGTGTTTGTTTTTTAAGTGAGTCCAAATATATTCCTATTTGTTTCTAGGTACATGTGCGCACTGGCACACAAAACTGGGGGGGAAATAAATACATAACACCTGTCGGATGGGAACTGGGCATATGGGACAGGGTGAGATGGGGACTTAGCTCTGTACTCTTTTTAAACATATAAAAGTATTAACTATTAAAAAAAACTAAAAAAAAAAAGTTATCTGCAGTAAATATAGGATCAAGATTTGACAAACCAACAACATGAGAAGTGCTCCCAACATTATTCTGTCTTTCTGTAGCTTGAAATATTTTATTAAAATTATAAAAGAATAAATCAAGTGTGTGAAATAATAAGATAAAATAAATTGTAAGTGTTAAGGTCGCCTGAGGAGGAACTCGATGCAAAAGGAGTAAAGAATTATGAATTTATGAGCTCATCTGGAAAACCAGATAGGTTGAGCCCCAAAATGATCCCAGTACCCAGGAATGGGGAGTCAGAGGTTTTAAAGGATTCTAGACAGACTTTTTTTTCTCTGGGCAAGTCCTGAGGGGAAAGATAAAGGTCTTAGCAAATGGAATGTGGTCTTAGCAAGAGGAATATGTTCTAAGCAAAAGGGAATGTCGATTGTGAAGTGGTATAAAGGTCAGTCCCAGGGGAGGGGATGTTGACTTAATTATTTGATCAGACCTAACAGTAAGCTCTATCTAAAACTATGTGTGTACATATGTATATATACCACATTTTTCTTAGTTTTATGGTTTATTTCTATACATGCAAGATAATATGCAGCAATTAACTAAATTTACACTAATTTAACAGGAAATATGTCTCAAGAGTCTGAATAACTGAGGCAAGAGGCACTCTTCTAATTATCTAAATAACCTAAATTCTCTACTTTATGTCTAATAAAGTAAATACAAAAGCACTTTGAAAAATTAAAAAGTTATATACCACCTTTCATTCCCTACCAAAAAATAAATAAAAGAAAGCCTAGGGCAGAAGCTCTGAGGGTTTGAATCTCAATTCCATCATTTAATACTTAATGACTTTTGACTATGCTTCAGTTTCCTCATTATTAATAATAGTACCTATTTTGTAAGGTTATAAGGATGATTAAATTACAGTACTTAATAAATGTTACCTATTATTATCCATATAATTTTTTTAAATATCTGACCCTTTCAGAAACTGTAAGTACTTTGGTAAGTAATTGTTTGTGGGCCCATGTGAATATAACTACCACAGTTGGAAGGTGTTGACATATTATTGTCAAAGGATAATAATTGTTTATTTTTTCATATGTGAGGAATACTAGAAATATATTTTTCTTAACAATTTCATCAGAGATATAAAAGATAGCTTTCTCATAGACCATATCATTAAAACTTTTAAAACAATTTAATATTGCCCAGCCGGTGTGCCTCACTGGTTGAGTATCGACTTATAAACCAGGAGTTCACGATTCAATTCCTGGTTAGGACACATGCTCGATTGGGGACTTGATCCCCAGTAGGGGGCGTGCAGGAGGCAGTTGATCAATGATTCATCATTGTTTCTATCTCTCCCTCTCCCTTCCTCTCTGAATAAATAAAAATATATTTTTAAAAAACAATTTAATATTTTAAAAAATGAAGAGTGTTAGTGAAAGTAAACTATTAAAGACCAAAAATTGAGTATGAAGTGTAAGTTACTCTGGCAAGCAGAAAACCTAGTCCAGAGATGAGGTTTGAAAGAGGAGAAATGGGCTAAATCTTTTTTTTATTTATTTATTTATTTTTATTTTTTAAATATATTTTATTGATTTTTCACAGAGAGGAAGAGAGAGGGATAGAGAGTTAGAAACATCGATGAGAGAGAATCATCGACCAGCTGCCTCTTGCACACCCCCTACTGGGGATGTGCCTGCAACCAAGGTACATGCCCTTGACCGGAATTGAACCCGGGACCTTTCAGTCAGCAGGCCAATGATCTATCCACTGAGCCAAACAGGTGTCGGCTGGGCTAAATTTTTTAAACAAAAAGACCATCTTTATGTCTATCCCACATTTAAAAAGCAAAGTCTAGCCTGGCCAGTGTTGAGCATTGCACTTATGAACTGGATGTCATGATTCAATTCCTGGTCAGGGCACATGCCTGGGTTGCAAGCTCAATCCCCAGTTAGGAGGTGTGCAGAAGGCAGCAGATCAATGATTCTCTATCATCACTGATGTTACTATCTCTTTCTTCCTCTCCCTTCCTCTCTAAAATCTATTATATATAAATATATATATAAAAGTCTATGAGTCTTATTGATTGGCTGGGGTTATTGCTTAAGTAAGCTCTGGACTGACTGTGTACTTGAGGACTTCATCTCAAGGTTATGACATATACTTGCCCCTCCCTGCCTTATCAATGGCAGTTGGGCTCATATCACCCAGTCAGGTCTGCATCAACACTAGCAATCAAGGTGGCCAGACCAGGGATTATGAATTAGGATCTGGTTCAGCTACAAACAACAGAAAAATAAACTAAAATAACAAACAAGATCAAAAGTTTGTCTTTCCTAAGTCCACAGTTGATATGGTGCTCCATGGTGTTAGGAATCCAGTCTCCCGTCTTCTCGCTTTACCATATCAGCATTCCATTCTCAAGATTACTTCATTGTCCAAGATAACTCCTAGAGCTCCAACTACATTCCAGTCAGCAGTCAGCGGGAAGGAGGAAAGAAAAAAGCCCCACATTTTAAGAACATTTCCCAAATGTTGCGTACAGCAATTCTGCTTACATCCAGAGTGTCATCCTATGACCACACACAGCTGCAAAAGAAGTTGGTGGTCATGGTCCAGTAAAAATTCAGGGTTTGTAAAGGGATGAAAAGCTGTTGAGGGACAACTAATAGATTGCTATTGTACATATAACAAAAATAAAAACTAATATTAATTTTGAAAACCTACAATTTTGAAGGGTTTCCAAAAATAAATTTTAAGAATGTGAATAGCCCCCAGCTGGTGTGGCTCAGTGGTTGAGTGTCAACCCATGAGCCAAGTGGTCACCACTTCAATTCCTGATCAGACCATGCCTTAGTTTCAGGCTCAATCCCAAGTAAGGAGTGTACAGGAGGAAGCTGATTGATGATGTTCTGAGCTGGGGAGCCCAGCATGGGGTTTAGACTCTAGAGTTCTCAGGGACACCCCCAAAGCTGCGATATCACTCTGGATTTTAAAAAATATATCTTTATTGATTTCAGAGAAGAAGAGAGAGGGAAAGAGAGATAGAAACATCAATGATGAGAGAGAATAATTGATGGGCTGCCTCCTGTCCCCTACTGGGAATCAAGCCTGCAACCTGATACCCTTCAGTCTGCAGGCTGACACTCTATCCATTGTGCCAAACCAGCTAGGGCTCCCTCTGGATCTTAAACTGTTATCTGTGGAAGCCCATACAGGCATTTTGCACCTCCACGCTTCCTGACAGTCTCCGTGTTTTCCACTTTTCCGTCCTTAGTTATCTGGGTTCTCTTCAACTTATCTTCATTGCTATGGTCATCAATGAGGAATGTATGAGGCCAAAGGGGTAAATGATTATAAATTTATTAGATCATCTGAATACAAGATGGGATGAGCCCCCAAAATGGTGCCAGCCTCTAGAGATGGGAGTCAGAGATTTTAAAAAGCTCCTAGGCTTTTTCTGGGTAGAGAATTCTTTGGGCAGGTCTGAATCCTGGGAAAGTCCTGGGGGGAGAGATAATGGTCTTAGCAAGTGGAATGTGGTCTTAGCAAATGGAATGTGGTCTAAATTAAAAGGAATGTCCTTGTGAAGTGGCCTAACGTGTCAGATAATTCAATTATCTGATCAAACCTAACCTTCAGTTGATTATTCAGGATGGTTTTTCTGTATTTTAGTTGTAATTCCAGTTTGGTCCTGGGAGAGTGTCAGTGTTGTTTCCACTTACTAGTACTTCACTGCCCTTTTGGAATGCTAATAAATTAATTTTAAAAGACAGTATATATGAATTTTTTGTTTGTAACTATTTTTCGATCTTATTTATTTATTTTTATATATTTTATTGATTTTTACAGAGAAGAAGAGAGAGGGATAGAGAGTTAGAAACATCGATGAGAGAGAATCATCTCTCTCAGCTGCCTCTTGCACACCCCCTACTGGGGATGTGCCCGCAACCAAGGTACATGCCCTTGACCGGAATCGAACCCGGGACCTTCCAGTCTGCAGGCTGATGCTCTATCCACTGAGCCAAACCAGTCCCGGCTCAAATTGGAGTTTCTATATTACTCTTTTCAACCCTCTGTGAGTCTTACTTATTCTCTAAACATGGTGACCTCGCTGTTTTTCAACCATGGTTGTACTTGATAATCTGTATATATAAAAGCCTAAGCGACCAAAAAACAAAAGGACCAAATGACCGGTTGACTGGTCACTATGACATGCACTGACCACCAGAGGACAGATGCTCAATGCAGGAGCTGCCTCCTGGTGATCAGTGCACTCCCATAGCCAAACCCTGAGGCCAGTCAATCTCCCATGGTCTCTTCCCTGGCCAGCCAGCCGTCATGGCCCTGATTGGGACTGGGTGGGCCCGATGGTCCCAATCGCTGGCCAGGCTGAAGGACCCCTCCCATGCACAAATTCGTGCCCCAGACCTCTACTCTTCTATAAAAATATAGGTGCCTCCCCAGCTGGTGTGGCTTAATGGTTGAGCATTGACCCTTGCACGAATAGGTCACTAGTTCGATTCCCAGTCAGGTCACATGCCTGGGTTGCGGGCTTGATCTCCAACAAGGGGTGTGCACGAGGCAGCCCATTAATGTTGATGCATTGATATCTCTATCGCTCCCTCTCTTTTCCTCTCTCAAATCAATGAAAACTTATTACACACAAACACACACACACACACACACACACACACACACACACACATATGTGTATGTAAGGAACCCACTGTTTTCTCTACTAGACCAAAATCTCCAGAGTTCTAAACTGGGAAATAATCATCCAGAAGATCCATAGCTTTAGATGAATATTTTTCTTGGGGAAAGAGGGCTGGATTGAAAAAGAAGCTTGTAGCATACATTTAAGATACAAAAGAAATTACTTTGGGAGATCAGTTTTATGATCAAATGCCAATGCTAACAATAAGGAGCAATAACTACTCCATTTACAACATTTCATCAGCAAAATATATAAAATCAAAATGAGATAAACTTCATTTATTTTGGCCTGAAAATATGCATCAGTTTAGTGGTGTTTTTTTTTAATCTAATCTAATTTAATTTTAACTTTGAAAAAAAAAAGAGGATCCTAGTTGGCTTGGCTCAGTGGACAGAGCATCAGCCTGCAGACTGAAGGGCCCCAGGTTCGATTCCAGTCCAGGGCACATACCCAGGTGTGGGCTCAATCCCCAATAGGGAAGGTGCAGGAGGCAGCTGATCAATGATTCTCTCTCATCATTGATTTTTCTATCTCTCTCTCTTCCTCTTTGAAATCAATAAAAATATATTTTTTCAAAAAAAGAAAAGGGTTTTTATTCAACTGCTGATTACTTGCTGAGATGGAGGACTCTTTATCACAAAGTCCATATCAGCACCTCAGTATAGACAGAGGATTTTATAAGGAGGGAGAAGCAAAGCAGAACAAAGAGAACAAGGGGAGTTCTCTACGTGCAGTCCAGCACAGTCTATTCCGATAAGGATCTTAAAATTGGTCTAGTGTTTGTCATTATAGTTCTTTGTCAACCTGGTTTCAGGGTTGAAGGTAAGCAATTCCCCTAGAGCTATGGTGACTGAAGGTCAGAGTCTGTATTTTCTCAAGTTACTTTCTAGGATTCTTATACAAACATGCTGTTATCTACAAGCTACATATTAGTCAGAGTCTGCATTTTACAGAAATAACGTCAAAAAAGAATGGTGGGGTCGGGTACAATTTTCCATTGGTACACAGACGTCGGTGAATTCCTGAATTCTTGAGGTTCCCAAAAAACCTTGAGGTTCCTTCCTTGCCATCTCTCAGCAACCTTCGTTCCTTACCTAAAACATAGCCATATAAAGTCTTGCACACAGATGTTCATAGTAGCTTTATTAGAAATAGCAAAAAAAAAAAAAAAAAAAAAAAAAAAAAACCCACAAAAACAAACAAACAAACAAAAAACAACTGGAAGTGACACAAATATTCATCAAAAGGCAATAAATAAACAAATTGTGGTATAACAATAAAATGACATACTATTCAGCAATCCATAGACTAGAAATACACAACAACGTGGATGAACTTCAGTAATTATGCTGAGTGAAAGAAGCCTGGCTAAAAAAAAAAGGGCACATTAAAGAGTATATACCATGCAATCCAGTTATTTAAAATCCTAGAAAATGCAAACCATAGTGCGGGCAAGGGCCAGATGAGAGAGGAATTCTAAAGGGGTTCCGGGAAACAGCTGGGGGATGATAGGTGTGTTCATTATCTTGATTGTGGTGATGGTTTGTCCACTTATGTCCAAACTGTTCAAATTTTACAGTTTCAATGTGTGCCATCCATCATATGTAATTCTACATCAAGAAAGCTGTAAAAAAAAAAAAAAAAAAGGATTCAAAGAATAAGAAAAAATTTTTTTTTAATAGAGAAGATTCCCTAAGTAGTATTTATGCTAATTGGATTATATTTATTGATTTCCCAGGTATTGAGGGCATATAGCACAGAATTTAGTATCTGTTACTTTATAGGAATTTAAGGAATGATCACTTTCTGTCTTATTATTATTATTTTTTTTGGTATTAGAAAGCAAATATTAATAAAACAAGAAAAGTACTGTACTAGTTATTGTAAAGGGAGGAATAAAAAGGGCCGTGTGAATTAGCTGGTTATTTCATTTTATAATTGTTCTCTCCAGCAGTCTTAACCCTTCAAGGTGAAAATGTTTCTTTTTATATTTGCTTGCAAACTGGCTAAATGGCTTGAAACAAAACTAAATAATTTAATGCAAAAAGAAACCACATTTGTATTTTTAGATCACCAATGAGGGTGAAAAACTATTACAAAGAGTTTTGAGTAAAAGCCTTAGAATATTTCTTTTTTTATAACTGGAGAATATAGCGCATCATAGTTTTTTTCCAGAAACTTGCTAAGATTTTTCCTTCTCTAAAATGATACAATTCTATATTTTTATGAAGAGAAAGGTGGAATTCTTTGCTGTTAGTGAGCTCTCAGGTAGGTTGCTATGGAAAGAGACTGGGGCTTGTGAGGCTCAAGACCTAGATCCTATCAAACCTTTGCTACTAATTTATAGTGTAAACCCAACCTTTGGTGGTAACCAACATCTTCTATAAAACAGAGATCACACTGGATCATATTACTTAATTAACGTGCCTCGAGATATTGTTTTTAGAATCTGGTCAGAAGGAGAAGAAAGAGATTTACTCACTTGACAAATATTTATTGTCTATATGTGGTTCTCAGAGCCAGTGATGAAATGGGGAGCAAGATAGATGAGATCCCTCTCTTCCAACAGGGGACCAGAGAATAAATAAGTAAATAAATAAATAAGATAATGAAAGAAGAAAATAAAATAGCAACGTGACAGAATGATTAGAGGAACAATGTAGAAAGGGTGAGTAAGTGACTTTGGGGTAGAGTCCTAATGACAAGCGGCAAGCAGGCAAAGGGTTAAGCAAAGGGTTGAGTAAACAGGAAATCCAAGGGATCTGAGGTGAGAACAAGCTAGAGTGTTCAGAAGGAGGAAAGAAGGTCAGAGGCCAGCATCTGGTGAGGAGGGAAAAGCAGGATGAGGTGAGGGATGGAGGAGGCACAGCTGGAAAATTTTGAAACTTTTGATAAGAGTTTTGAAGATGGATTCACTGGGGAATTCACTGTGGAAACACAGTACATTAATGTTTGTTTTAAGGGTTTTTTTTGTTTTTTAAAGAAACCAGATTTTAAAATGTGTTTTTATTGATTTCAGAGAAGAAAGGAGAGGGAGAGAGAGAAACATCAGTGATGAGAGAGAATCACTGATCCGCTGCCTCCTGCACACCCCACACTGGGGATGGAGCCCAAAATCTGGGCACATGCCCTGATCAGGAATCAAACTATGACCTCATGGTTCGAAGGTTAATGCTCAACCACTGAGCAACACTAGCCAGGCCTAATGTTTGTTTTTTTTAAGACCCTCTAACTGCTGTATGGAGAATGGGTTATCAAGAGGGCAGCAGGAAAGTGGAGGGCTGATTAGGATTATATAATTGGGAAATAGAACTTAAAGCCAAGCCCAACTCTTATGGTTGCAGGGTCTAAGTCAAGAGAACAAATGGAATCCCAAATTCAAATGCATATATATATATATATATATATATATATATATATATATAAAATAAATTAAGTTGGAAACCATTAAATACGATATGTTCTATCCTCCAACATTGAAAAATATACTTTCATAAGAATGTGGAAGTACAGGTTGAAATGTAGATTTCTCAGCTTCCTTAGAATGCTATAATGGAACTAGGGGAGAGCTCTATCTGTTCCTTCCTCTGTTCCCCTTCTCTTCCCACTCTGCAAGGACCTTCACCCACAAGTGTGTGGAAATCCAGCTCACCAGGCAAGCTTTGTCCACACACTCTTCAAATAGGTGCTTGGTCACTTCTCTGGGCTAACGGAGTCTATGCCTAAGCGCAGTCTGTCACTTTGTCCTCGGGAGGATGGGCTGGGGAAATGGCCCCTGCAGGCCCTGGGAGCCAGTTCTGGAGTCTCAGGTGACCAGAGAATGGTCTAGAAGGAAGAGCACAGGCTCTGTGCAGACATGACCTCTTGCTCCTGTGGGCTTGTCACAATGTGGGGAGGGGTGTGGCCAGACAATGACCAGAATAGAATCTCAGAAACCACACCCCAGAACAGGGCCTCAGGTTGGATGTGGATGGCGCTGGATAGAGAGGAATCAAGGTGGTTACAGTGGGTAAAGGAGTGAAATCAATTGCTCCAGTTTGAATGTTTTGAGTTTGAGATGCCCATAACCAAGTAGCAATTCCAAAGAGGCAGTTGGCTTTGTGTGTCTGAAACTTAGGAGTAGAGGTCTAGCCAGAAGTAATAAATTGGGAGCTCATTGACATAGAGATGGTAGGGTCACCTAAGCAGAGAGTGTAGACAAAAAAGGGACCCAGTCTGACAACTAATAAATATTCACCAACAATATCTAGAAAATACTAAAAACACAAAATAAACTAGCCTTACTTGCACTTTCACCTTCTAGGAATACTGTAAACATTTTGAGATATTTCCTTTGTCTTCTCTCTCTCAATCCATCTTATATATATACTAGAGGCCTGAAGCACGAAATTCGTGCCAGAGTAGGCCTTCCTTCCCACAGCTGCCAGCACCAGCTTCCCTCTGGCACCCGAGACCAGGGCTTCCCTCACAGCTCCAGCTTTATCTGGAAGGTCATTTGGAAATAAGTCAGTCTAATTAGGGATCGGGCCTAAACCGGCAGTCGGACATCCCTCTTGCAATCTGCGACCAAAAGCTCCTAACTGCTCACCTGCCTGCCTGCCTGCCTGATTGCCCCAACTGCCCCCCCTGTAGGCCTAGTTACCTCTTACTGCCCTCCATGCTGGCCTGGTTGTCCCCAACTGCCCCCCCACCGGCCTAGTCACCTCTCACTGCCCCATTCTGCTAGCCTGGTCATCCCCAAATGCCCCCCCTGCGGGCCTGGTCGCCCCACGCAGCCTGCTGTTTGGTTGCCCCTCACTAAACCTCCTGCAGGCCTGGTTGCCCCATGCAGCCTGTTCAGTCGTTTGTGTCCATTGGCCATGCTACTGTCTGTGTCCATTGGCCATGCTCATATGGTTGATCTCTTACCTCCACCCTCTTAGGTTGGACAGTCTGTTTGATGCTTCTATGTCTTTGGTTCTATTTTTTTTTATTTTTATCAGTTTATGTTGTTCATTATATTCCAAAAATGAGTGAGATCATGTGATATTTATCTTTCTCTGACTGGCTTATTTCGCTTAGCATAATGCTTTCCAGTTCCATCCATGCTGTTGCAAATGGTAAGAATTCCTTCTTTTATTATAGCAACATAGTATTCCATTGTATAAATGTACCACAGTTTCCTAATCTACTCACCTGCTGATGGGCACTTAGACTGTTTCCAAATCTTAGCTATTGTAATTGTGCTGCTGTGAACATAGGGGTGCATATATCCTTTCTGATTGGTGTTTCTGTTTTCTTGGGATATATTCCTAGATGTGGAATTACTGGGTCAAATGGAAGTTCCATTTTTAATTTTTTTGAGGAAACTCCATACTATTTTCCACAGTGGCTGCACCAGTCTGCATTCCCACTAGCAGTGCAAGAGGGTTCCTGTTACCCTGCATCCTCGCCAACACTTGTCATTTGTTGATGGTACATACTTTTTATAAAGAAGTATAGATAATATCTTAAAGTATACATACCCAGAACTATGTGTCATTTGCAGTTCATTGTTGGAGCTGAAACTCTTTCAGGCAAATTCTCAGCTCTCTATAAGTTGACCTTGCCTCTGAACAAGAGTGAGAATGATAAAAATAAATAAATAAATAAATAATCAACAGATTTAAGATGGCTCTACATGTGTATGTCCCATATTCTCTTATCACAGCTCCCAAACCACTATACTAGTTCAAATGGTCATTCTCATTTTGAATTTCCTGCTTGTAATCTTTGCAGAGCACTTGGCAGGATAAGTGCAGGGGTTTTCCATTGATTAGAAAAAAATTTTAAAAAGACCAATGATGCCAAGCATTCAAAGGAACTTCTGGAAAAGAGATTTGTTTAATCTCACACTAGTTATGAGAATAAGGATATCCGGGATCCTGGACTGTAATTCAAAAGGAAGTCAAGACTTCCTTCTCCACAGCTGCTGTCTAGGAAGCTGGTATGTCCAAGTACATATCTCTTCTTTCAAGGGTCAAATCGAAGTACCACATCTCCTCTCTGGAATGCTGAGCCAGGGCAAGGTTCTTATCCTTACTCCTCTCCAAAAAAGATGCCCTGTTTGACATCCTGTTGGTTGAAGCCACATCCTTAGAGAGCCACTGAAATGGCAACATTCTCTCCTTGTTGAGGCATCTTTTACTGTAAATGAAGGGCAAGTGAACATTAAAAATGGCTCCCAAAATAGCCCAGTGGTGTCACTGCATTCAGAATGTCTGACATCCAGAACCGAGGAAGCGGATGCACCTCCTCTGAAGGAGGAAAGGGGTAGTGTTACCCTTCACACAGTTACTCAATAGAGACAGCTGCCAAACTCACGGGAGCTTAAAAATCTAGATAAGGGATTCCTTTGTTATTTATTTAAGCATTTAAAAAATTGGCCCTACCTTGAACAGAATGAATTACAGGCAAAGGGAGTTAATGCACCTCCTAGTATAAAACATTTAATTTAAAAAAAATCAGAGTTCTCTCATTACTAGAGATTTGGAAAATATGGTATCAGAATGAGAAAAATGTAAGTGGAATTTCTTCATGTGAAATTACTTCTCTTTACAATGACTAGACACTTTTTATTTCCAATATTCCAACTGAATTTTTGATAAAAAGAAAACAAAATGCCTTAATTTGTAAGGGACAAATATAAATTTGCCTATATAATAAAGTTCATAAATTGATAAAATCAACTGATCCTGTACTATCAATAGTGTGTATGTCTTATATTAATACCAGACTCCATAAGGTAAACAGAAGTTATCACTGAGTAGTGTATCAAGAATGGTTTTTATGATCTTTTTTCTACTTTTAATAATAAGTTGATATTTACATATATAAAAGCCTAAATGACTGTCCGACCATTCGACTGTCTGACTGGAAGTTATGACATGCACTGACCACTAGGTGACTTGGTAGCTGTAGTTCTCGGGTGCTGTACCCAGAACCGGAGAGGAGGAAGCCCGACTCTGGAGTGTGTTACTGAAGAACCACCCTCAGGTAATCCAGGACCCCTTGGGGAATGTCAGAGAGTTGGTTTTGGCCCAATCCCTGCAGGCCAGGCCAAGGAACCCCACCAGTGCACAAATCTGTGCACCTGGCCTCTTGTTAGTTATATATATGTTTAAAAACCCACAAAATTCTAAACAAAAACAATGCTCAGAAAATGCAAATGTTTTAATGTAAGAAATACCTATATTATTCTTTCACTTTAAAAAGAAAAGCAGGCCGAAAACAGTTTGGATCAGTGGATAGAGCGTCAGCCTGTGGACTGAAGGGTCCCAGGTTCCATTTCGGTCAATGGCATGTGCCTTGGTTGCGGGCACATCCCCAGTGGGGTGTGTGCAGGAGGCAGCTGATTGATGATTCTCTCTCATCAGTGTTTCTGGCTCTCTAGCCCTCTCTCTTCTTCTCTGTAAAAAACCAATAAAATAGCTGGGACCGGTTTGGCTCAGTGGATAGAGCGTCGGCCTGCGGACTGAAAGGTCCCCGGTTTGATTCCGGGCAAGGGCATGTACCTTGGTTGCGGGCACATCCCCGGCGGAGGGTGTGCAGGAGGCAGCTGATCGATGATTCTCTCTCATCGATGTTTCTAACTCTCTATCTCTCTCTCTTCCTCTCTGTGAAAAATCAATAAAATATATTAAAAAAAAAACCAATAAAATATATTTAAAAATAAAAATAAAATAAAAAAAGAAAAAGAAAAGCAGAACAAATAAAAATATATTTTGGTCATTCTGTCCTGTTTTCTGAGGGGAAAAAAATCTTAGCATAAATTTCTTCTTTTTTATAATAATTATTTTATTGAAAGGATAATACATATCCAGAAAAGTTCATAAATCATAAATGGAAAACACACGTGTATTTTTTAAAATCCTCACCTGAGGATATACTTTCATTGATTTTAGAGAGAGAGGAAGGGAGAAAAAGAGAAAGAGAGAGAGAGAAACATCTGTCAGTTGTCTCCTGTATGTGCCCCAACTGGGGATTGAACTTGCGACCTTGGTATGTGCCCTGACCAGGAATCAAACCTGCAAGGCAACCTTTCGGTGTATGGGACAATGCTCCAGCCAACTGAACCACCTGGCCAGGGCAACACACCTGTATTTTATTGTATATAGAATTATAAGTTGTTTTACTTTCTTGCATGTAGTTTCTTCTACTCAAGAGTACATTTGGCTCAGTGGATAGAGCGTCAGCCTGTGGACTGAAAGGTCCCAGGTTCGATTCCCGTCAAGGGCATGTACCTTGGTTGCAGGCACATCCCCAGTAGGGGGTGTGCAAGAGGCAGCTGATCAATGATTCTCTCTAATCAATGTTTCTAACTCTCTATCTCTCTCTCTTCCTCTCTGTAAAAAAAATCAATAAAATATATTTAAAAAAAGAGTACATTTGTGAGATTCAATCATATTATTGGAAGTAGTTACTAAGTATTTTGCCATTTTATGAATTCACAAAAATTTATGTATCTATTTACTATTGATGGACATTTGTTTTTTAGTGGCAGTAAGTTCTCACATTGTAGTTCTAATTTGCATTTCCCTGATAAGAAGTTCAGCATCTTCTTAAGATTATTGACTCTTTGGATATCTTCTTTTATGAAATGCCTGTTCAAGCCTTTTGCCCATTTTCCTATTGGATTGTCTGTGTTGTTGTTTTTTCTTGTTAATATGTAGTAGTTCTTTATACATTTTATTTGTGATTTCCCCTCTAATATATACATTGCAAATGTCTTTTCTCTTTTTACCTTTTTTTAAGGTCAGAAGTAATTAACCTTAATGTACTCCAATTTATCACTTTTTTCTTTTATTATTTGTTTGCTTTGTGTCTTCTAAAGAAATCTTTGCCTACCCTAATGCCAAGAAGATATTCAATATTTTCTTCTAAAAGTTTTACTTAGTTCCATAACCCATCTATTGTTGATTTGTTTTGTACGGTAAGAGGTAGGATGCAATACTGATTTTCTTCCTTATGGATATTTAATTGACCCAGCACCATTTATATAAAAGACCTTTCTTCCACTGTACTGTATTTTCATCTTTGTCATAAATTGGGTGATAAAATACATATGGGTTTGTTTCCAGACTCTCGATTCTATTCCATTGATCTGTTTGTGCTTGTGGGATTGCCATATCACCTTAAGTACTCAATCTTTAGATGGATTTTAATATCTGGTAATGTAAGTCCTTCAGCTTTGTTCTTCAACTCTGTCATGGCTATTCTATTTTCCCCTTTAATTCCCTTGTTCATGTGTTGTTGTTTTAATAACAGCTTAATTAACAGACAATTCACATACCATACAATTCACCCATTTAAAGTATAAAATTCAATAGTTTTTGTTGGAAAAAAGTGGCTCTTTTTATTTTTAAAAAAGATTTTAATTGATTTTTTTTTTTTTTTTTGAGAGAGAGAGAGATAGAGGATGGGAGAGGGAGAAAGAGAAACATTAATATGAGAGTGCAACATTGATAGATTGCCTCCTACATGGGATTAAGCTCACAACCTGGGCCTGTGCCCTGACTGGGAACTGAACTGTGAGCTCCTGGTTCGTGAGTTGGCACTCAACCACTGAACCACACCAGCCGGTTTTTAATAGTTTTAATGAATTCACAGAGCTGTCCAGTTATCACCACAGTCATTTTCATCACATCAAAGGAACTTCATACCTTTAGCTATCATCCTTCTATCCCTCCTTCACCTGCCCCAAGCCCTAAGCAACCACTAAGGTGCTTTTGGTCTCTATAGATTTGCCCATTTTGAACATTTCATGTAAATATAATCATATACTATGTAGTCTTTTGTGACAAGCTTCTTTCACTTAGTAAAACATTTTCAAGGTTCATCCATGCTGTAGCATGGGTCAGCACTTTATTTCTTTTCATGGCCTAGTAATATTCCATTGTATAGATATGCCACATTTTGTGTATCCATTCATCAGCTGATGGACATCTGGGTTATTTTCACTTTTTGGCTCTTCTGAGTAATGATGCTATATACATTTACGTACAGATATTTGTATGGATGTACATTTTCTTTCTTTTTTTTTTTTTTTGGATGTACATTTTCATTTCTCAATTATATTGTTAGGAGTGTAATTGCCAGGATATATGTTAACTGTATATTTAACAGTTTTAGAACTGCCAGAGTGTTTTCAAAGTGTCAGCACTATTTTACATTCCCATGTTATTGTTTTGTTATTTTAAAAAAATTGTTTTTATTGTTTTCAGAGAGGGAGAGGCAGAGAGAGATAGAAACAGCAATGATGAGAGAAAATCATTGATTGGCTGCCTCATGCATACCCCCAACTGGGGATTGAACACGTAACCCGGGTATGTAACCTGACCAGGAATTGAACTGTGACCTCCTGGTTTATAGACTGATGCTCAATCATTGAGCCACGCTGGCTGGACTTAATATTTTCTTTAAAATTTTTATTTTTATAAAAATTCTCACCTGAGAATATTTTTCCATTGATTTTCAGAGAGAATGGAAGAGAGAGGGAAGACAGAGAGACATATTGATATGAAAGAAACATATTGATTGGCTGCATTGTGTATGCATCCTGCCCAGGGCCCTCGCTGGGAGGAGACTGCTACGGAGGGATGAGGTACGTGCCCTTGACTACGATCAAACCTGGGACTCTTCATCTGCAGGTCGATGCTCTAGCCACTGAACCAAACCAGCTAGGGTGAAAATTTTAATGTTTTTAATTGAATAGGTTATATGTATAATAAAGAATTCTAACAATACTAAAGGCTACAAAATGAAAACTTACTCTATCTCCAGACTTCTCAGGGCTCCTTCCAAAAGGCAAGCATTTTTTAACAGTTTCTCTGTCTTTCCAGAAACTTTCTATTACATATAAGCATATATGTAGCTATATCAATTTTCCTATAACAAATAAGACCATTTTACACTGTTCTGCTCTGGTGTGTGTGTGTTTAACATAATATATTTTAGAACTCTTTCTGTAACAGCATGGATAAGTTTACCTAATTCTTTTAAAAGACTGTATAATACTTCTTTGTTTTCCTTTTGATAGATCATTGCCTTGATAACAATTTTAAAAACTATTTTAAATACTAGAGGCCCAGTGCACAAAATTCATGCAAGGGGCTCGGCCCTCACAGCACTGGCTGCCTTGTAGCCCCAAGGCCCCACCCACTGGTCATTCTGGAAAGTTGTTACATTGTCCAGTCTAATTAGCTTATTAGCTCTTTATTATATAGGATTGCTGGAGTGAACATTCCTTTAAAGATTTTTTTGTATAAATGTCTAAATAAATTTGTAGGAAAAAGTCCTAACAATAGCATTTCTGGGTCAGAGAAGGATGGAGATATATATATATATATATATATATCTCCATCCTTCTCTGACCCAGAAGATATATATATATAAATATATATATATATATAAATAATATATATTTTAATAAATATATATAAATAATATATATATTTTAATAAATATATATATAAATAATATATATATTTTAATATATATATATATAAATAATATATATATATATATTATTTATTTATTTATTTATTTATTTATTCTTGTTCTACTTATTTATATACTAGAGGCCCAGTTCATGAAATTTATGCATGGCGGGGTGTGTGTGTGTGTGTGTGTGTGTGTGTGTGTTTCCATCAGCCCAGCCTGCACCCTTTCCAATCTGGGCCCCTTGGGGGATGTTCGACTGCAGGTTTAGGTACCATCTGCAGGGATGCAAGATATCCCTCTTACAATCCAGGACTGCTGGCTCCTAACCACTTACCTGCCTACCAGCTTGATTGCCACCTAACCACTCCCCTGCCAGTCTGATGACCCCCAACTGCCCTTCCCTGCTGGCCTGATGACCCCTAACTGCCTCTGCCTCAGCCCCCACCACAGTGGCTTTGTCTGGAAGGAAGTTGGACGGTAGGAAGATATCCAGTCTCCCAGTCTAATTAGCATATTACCCTTTTATTAGTATGAATTCCTTGGTTGATTCTTGTATGTACCTTGATAGAGGACCAAAGCCACAACCTTAGTGTGTCTAAGGCATTCTAACCAACTGAGCTATCCAGCTAGGGCCTGAATTAATTTTTCTTTTCAGTTCTCACCCAAAGATATGTTTTTGTTTTTTTTTTAAATTAACTTTAGAGAGATAGGAAGGAAAAGAGAGAGAGAGAGAGAGAGAGAGAGAGAGAGAGAGAGAGAGAGAAACAGGGATGTGAGTGAAACATGCCAGAAGCCAATTCCAGCATGTCAGCAGGGTTGAATCATCTGGGAATGGCTAAAGTCATTTCCCCAAACCTGAAAAAGATGCATAAATTGATTGCTTGCTGCCAGACAGCTCAGGGCATCTCAATCTACATGTTATTGCCTCCTACTTGCCAAACACTTGAACAGCTGTAGGCAAATTTTTCCAATCTGATAATGGATTTGTGTACTAAACCATGGCCTTTGAAGTGTATATCTACCTCACCTTAGGACAATTTGTGTTAATAAAAAGCAAAGGGTCCTGAGATGAGGAGAACTTAGTTCCTTTAGATAAGTCTTCTCTGACTTCCCAATATGTCTTTCAAAATTATGTTTCATCTCTGGACTCTTATTTATGTACAGCGCCTTCTCCAGGTCCCTGAATCCTTCTAGATGCCGGGTCAAGACCACCGGTGTGAGAAACATCCATCAGTTGTTTTTCGTACACACCCTGATAGGGATTGTAACTGAAACCTAGGTATGTGCCCTGACTAGAATCGAACCTGTAACCTTTTGGTGTATGGGATGATGTTGCAACCAACTGAGCCACCTGGCCAGGGCCTCAATTTTTAATGTTTATTATTGTACACTGATATGAAGAGTTTGCATGTCTTACCTGCATAAATACAGGATCACACCTACCCACACACATTCACACATCCTTTCCTATATTTTGAAAACAATGAGTTTACATGAATAACTCCAATTCCAATATAATGACACAGGATTTTCTTCATTTCCCTTTCCTTCCTTTCTTGATTTAAAACTTCTTTTTCCCACAGTGAGAAACATGGCTCTTATTATCCTTCATTATACATAGGATCCCATCTAAGCTGCCATGATCTCTCTCTGAGATGCTTTGCCCTTTCCATTTGGCTCTAGGGCTACAAGATCCAGTGTAGAGCTGTTCTGCAGAGCTGTTCTTGGGTGGGCAAGCCCTCTTCACCCTCTGGGGTTTCTACAGTCTTCTTCCCTGCCCCTGACACTCTGCTCTGCATTGCCAGGTGCCGATGCTTACCTTGCCTTTCCTTTTTTTTTTTTTTTTTTAATATACTTTATTGATTTTACACAGAGAGGAATTGAGAGGGACAGAGAGTTAGAAACGTCGATGAAAGAGAAACATTGACCAGCTGCCTCTTGCACACCCCCTACTGGGGATGCGCCCGCAACCAAGGTACATGCCCTTGACGGGAATGGAACCCGGGACCTTTCAGTCCCAGGCCGACGCTCTATCCACTGAGCCAATCCGGTCCCGACTTACCTTGCCTTTCCGACTGAATAGTTGAGGAAGGGCAAAGGGGGTGAGGAAAACTGAAATCAATACATATATATTGATTTCAAAGAGGAAGGGAGAGAAAGAGAGAGAGAGAGAAACATCAATGATGAGAGAGAACCATTGACTGGCTGCTTCCTGAACACCCCACACTGGGGATGAAACCTGCAACCTGCGCATATGCCCTGACCAGAATCGAACCATTATCTCCTGGTTCATAGGTCGAAGCTCAGCCACTGAGCCATGCTGGCCAGGCTGAATGTGCATTTTGAACAGGCATTGTGCCTCTTTTATTTTACTAAACTCCTTATTTATTAATACTTCCAAGTTTCTTAAGAGCTGGAATTATTGGATGAAATGTTTTTTTAAGGCTTTAAAAATATTACTAATCTACTCTCAAAAAAAGTTTACCTCAATTTACAATCTCATCGTGAGCACTATCATTCTCTCTGTCCCCTCCGCAGTCAATAGATCAGTAGTATTACCATTATAGGCAAGGAGTCTCTAAACAAGTTTTCTACTCCCCCACGCTGTCCTTCCTTTGGACAAGAGAAGGGGCCCTCTTCCTTATTTATTTTGTTATTTCATCTCCGGAGGCACTCCAGTCACCACAGAGTGGGAGGCATCATGGTACCAGACTTAAGACAAACTCTGAGCTCGCTGTGGCAACCAGGATGTACCACCTCCTCTCTCCCGGTTCACCTCGGTGCCTCCGGACTCCGCCCCCAAGGCAGTAGAGGGCGCTGGGGAGCCCTCGCCTCCGGACTCCGCCCCCAAGGCAGCGCGCCGCGCCGCCCCCGTGACGTGTTTCCGCGTCATCTGCCGCGGAGGCTTGCTCGCATTGGCTGTCGGCGAGGCAAGTGGGCGGAGCCGAGTGGGCGTGTGGAGAAGGCAGCGGCCCCGGGGAGGGAGCGCGACATCCCCCCCCCTCCCCCGCCCCTCCCCCGCCCTGCAGTCCCGCCCGGGGACCGCTGCGAGGAGCGACTGGGAGGGAGCGCGGCGACCGAGGCGGCGGCACTTTCTCGGGCGGCGGCGGCGGCGGGAGCGCGGTTCTATTTCGCGCGCTGCGGAGCCTCCAGCCCGAGGCACCGGCTGGCCGAGGGAGAGGGCGGGGGTCCCGGGCTGCCGAATTGCGTCTGCCGGGAAACTCTTGGGCTCCCTGCGCGCGGAGCCCACCCAGCCCCGGGCGAGTAGGGCGGGGGGTCCCACGAGACCTCCACCGCCCCGAGGCGCTAACGGGACCTCGCGGGGCGCGCCGTCCTCCTCGGAAGGCGGTCCCCGGCCCGCGGCCCCCCAGCCGGCTCCGCGCGGCGGGCTCGGGACGCAGCGGAGGGAGGAAGCGGAGGGGCCGCTTTCCCCTCGGAGTTGGGAGCGCCTCTCCCAGGTTCAAAATGCCCAAGAAGAAGCCGACGCCCATCCAGCTGAACCCGGCCCCGGACGGCTCCGCGGTTAACGGGACCAGCGCGGCGGAGTAAGTATAGTGGGCGGCGGGCGCGGGCCGGGGCCGGGAGGCCCCCGCGGGGGCGCCGGAGCCGAGTCGGGCGTGCGCCGCGCGCCGGGCTCCGCCGAGTTCGTCACGTACGTGTCTCGGGCGGGCGGGCGCGAGCGGAGAACTCCCGGCCGCCGAGATATCGGTGACTAAGCACTGATTGTGCTCCTGACTCAGACCCGTCCGTGAGTCTGGGTTTTTACCCCCTTCCCGACCCTTTCGGTCATTCCAGGCCACAAGGAAAAAAAAAAAAAAAAAGCCGCAAAAAAACTGGTTCTTCCACCGCCCCTCCCCAGGGATGCTGGCCTGAAGGGACACATGTCATGGAAAAAATTAAGATCGCATCTATCGATAGTTGAGACCGCCTCGACAGATAGCGTGGAGTTGGCATCCACCAGCAGCATCCTCACCTTGGTGCCTGACACCTGTGGGCCAGGAGTGCCTGGCTGCTGCTCGCTGACTGGCCCGCGGGGGCGTGTGTACACTGGCATCCAGGTGGCTCTTCCATTGCCGACTTTGGGGGCTCCTTGTCCTCGCCCTTCTTCCTGGAAACTGTCGAGTCTTATAAGGAGGGGCTTTCCTCTTCATCTGACTCCATCCATCCATCTATCCACCCACCCACCCACCCATCCATCTACCCACCCACACATCCATCCATCCAGCCATCCATCCAGTCTGATGAAATTGTTTCATGGGGGTTTCTGAGTTCTCACAATTCTTTCGGGTTTTGGATAGGGGGCAAAAAGGAGGGAGAGAGACCCTCCGAAGAAATAATCGGAAAAGATTTGACTTTTTAAAAAAAATATATATATTTTATTGATTTTATTTTACAGAGAGGAAGGGAGAGGGAAAGAGAGTTAGAAACATCGATCAGCTGCCTCCTGCACCCCCCCACCCCCACCCCCACTGGGGATGTGCTTGCAACCAAGGTACATGCCCTTGACTGGAATCGAACCTGGGACCCTTCTGGAATCGAACCTGGGTCCCTTCAGTCTGCAGGCTGACGCTCTATCCACTGAGCCAAACCGGCCAGGGCAAAGATTTGACTTAATCTTTTACCTGAACACTGAAGACTTTAGGAAAGTAACTAGCTGATGACATGAATAGAATAGGCCTGGACCTCCTGTGCTTTGGTGATTTCTATAACCTTCCTCTCTTCGGATTTTAATATTCCAGGGACCTGTTGGCTTGGTGACTGCTCCCCTCTGTAATGATCATAAGGCCATTGCTGGACCTGTAGTGTGAGCTCAGACAGGTTCCTCACACCTGTTCCCAACAAACCCTCTTCACTATTGACTGTACATTCCTTCAGTTTTAGTTGACAGAATTTTGTCCCCTTAAAATAGACTGAAAACCCCCAGAGGAGGAGATTCCATGGTAACGACACTGTTTTCAGGTCACATTTTTGACCTTTTGACCACAGTGGATTCTGGCTGAATGTTGTGGCCTGGTCATCCTGCTCCTGTTTGATTTGGAGGAAGGTACTAAGTGGAATTACCTGTGGTCATTCTGTTGGTAATTGTAACACCACAGCTGTATTCTTATAAAGTAGGGGTGTCGAACTCAATCAGAGAAGGGGCCAAAATCTAAAATCCAGCCTAAATCGCGGGCCGAATGGTTTACTGAACAGTCATAAACTGTCATTGTGATGGAAACGCAGCGGAGTGCAGTGATGACAGCGCGGTGCGGGCCACATTGCAAGGCCTGGCGGGACGGATTTGGCCCGCGGGCCTTGTGTTTGACACATGTGCTATAAAGGGAGGACATTTCATTAACAGCCGACAGTACAGGAGGGAAAAGAAGAAAGTACTCGAGTTGATGGCAGAAAAATTTGGGTGGGACTGGGAGATTCTAAATAGTGGTTAAGAGGTTGGACTCTGAAGTCAGGCTAAGTTTGAAGCTTAGTTCTGTTACTTGTGGTTTTTGTGACTTGGGACAAATCTTTTAATCTCTCTAGGGCTTAGACTTAGTTGTGCTTTTTTTTTTTTTTTCCATCTGCAAAAATGGGGCTAATGATAGAACTGACTTATGATAGTTATGAAGATTAAGATAAGTTCATACATAGTAAATCTCCCAAAGATGTTAGCTCTTGGTGCCTTTGTTACTGGGTAAATGTTGAAAAGGCTGAAGGAAACTGGAAGGTAATTTTCATTCCTGGTGGATATGTATTAAGGGACCTTTGCTTCTGGGTAAATGAATCTCCCTTGCTTGGTAATTTTTTGTGTGCCATATGCATCTTCCTCCGTACCACATTGCTGTGTTACAATAGGAGGCATCTTTATGTAGGTTGCCTGAGACAAACAGGGATGCAAACAGGAGGAAAGCTGTATACATCTTCATCTTTCACCTTTGAGAGTGTTTCTCAAACAAAGCTACAGTTCTCACCCGGCTGGCGTGGTTCCGTGGTTGAGCATCAACCTGTGAACCAGGAGGTCAGGTTTGATTTCTGGTCAGGGCACATGCTGGGGTTGTGGGCCTGATCCCTAGGGGTGGGAGGCATGCAGGAGGCAGCTGGTCAGTGATTTTCTCTCATCATTGATGTTTCTACCCTCTCCCTTCTCTGAAATCAATAAAGGTATATTAAAAAACCCAAAAAGCTACTGTTCTTATTTCTGTGATTAGACCAGGTTTAGTTCTGAACATTATCCTACAACAAGCATGTCAAACTGGAGGCCTGCAAGCCACATGTGGCCCACAATGAATATTTTTGCAGCCTAGCCAATATAATGGTATGTAAGAAACATTTTGATAAAAATTTTGTAACTTAATTTTTACAATATCCTATTATATATAATTATTAACAAACTACAACGTTCGCTGTTGACTGATTACTATTATCATGTTGCATTCATTTCTCTTACGTGCCTTACTCGCAGGCGCACCATTTCTCTCCACTAATACAAGCAGCGAATATTTTAGCAGCTGATGGCCACATCATTAGTCTTGTACTGACTTGTTTGGTGTGTGCAACAGGAAATATTTCGCTTTTGGAGAACAAGAAAAATAGGTTTATTTGCATTACACTTATTCACTTGTGCAGTTATTTGGTGTCTGGTAAGTTAATGCTCAAGAAAAAAAATATTAATTTTTATTAAAATGTTCTGTTTTATGCTAACAGTTACTCATTTATTTCAGCTCTTTGTATTCAGCATGTCTCTATAGAAATAAACCTACATTTCTTTGAAAATTGAAACTTTTTTGTGTGTGTGTGTTGCCCACATAAACTTAAACCTTGTTTATTTGGCCTGTGTTAGCCTTTGAGTTTGACATGCTTGTCATACAATGTAAACTAAGAAGAAAAAGCCACATTGAGAGTAAAGAACTTTTGGTACTAAATTGGCAAGGTTGATTCTCCTCTGTGGCTCCCTGGCACCTTGAGATTTACCTCTAATGTAGCACTTAAGCTCATTCAGATGGAGCTGGGTTATATGGGACCTGATGTTATGCAAGTTCTGGGATGTCCTTGAAGAAAATAAGTGCAAAAACACTCTGCAAGTTTTGCAGAAGCATGGTCATATTGCAAGGATGCTAAGTGTTAGAATGAAATACATTGGAAATAAGGTCATATTCCCCTGGTTTAAAATGCTTTTCTTTTCATGGTCCTATTGCAGTTAGAATAAAATACAAACTTCTTATATTGGGCTATGAGAATAGGAGTGATCTATCTACTGTGCTCCCACCCCCATCTCTTTAATCACATTTCCTGCCACTTTCCCCCCCCTTCATACTAGCTCTCTTTCACTTCCTCCATGGGATGGTCTGTACTCCCTGCAGGCCCGTGCACATGCTGTTCCTTTTCCTGCACTGAATCACCCCTTCCTCTTCCCAAGCTAGGAAGGAAGCAACCTTCACCTCTCTTAAATCTTCCCATAGAGATGTTCACCGACCATCTAATTTAGGGGTGTCGAACTCAATCAGAGAAGGGGCCAAAATCTAAAATCCAGCCTAAATCGCGGGCCAAATGGTTTACTGAACAGTCATAAACTGTCATTGTGATGGAAACGCAGCGGAGTGCAGTGATGACAGCGCGGTGCGGGCCACATTGCAAGGCCTGGCGGGACGGATTTGGCCCGCGGGCCTTGTGTTTGACACATGTGATCTAATTTAAAGTAGATTCATCTTTCTCATGATACCTTTTTTAAAAAAATCCTCACCCAAGGTTATTTTTCCATTGATTTTGAGAGAGAGTGGAAGAGAGGAAAGACAGAGAGAAATACTGATGTGGGAGAAACACATTGATTGGTTGCCTTCTGTATATGCCCGACCAGAGCTTGGGCCAGGGAGGAGCCTGCAACAGAGGTTTGTGCCCTTGATCCGAATTGAACCCAGGACCCTTCAGTCCTCAGGCCGATGCTCTATCCACTGAGGCAAACTGGCTAGGGCTTACCTCATTTTTAGATGATACTCATTCACTTTCTATAATTTTTTACTAGGTATTTAAAATATCTCTCCTGTACACCATAAACTATAAGTATAGCACTGCCATTTTTTTATTTACTGCTCTGTAAGTAGTACCTAGAATACAGTACCTGGCAATAATAACTGCACCAGTGTTTATTGAGTAAATCAGTGAGTGAATGAAGTTCCTAATATTTGTATAATGTGTTTAACAAACCTCTTCATTATTTTCCCTCTTACTCTCATTTACTCATCCCCATTTTCTTTCACAAGCACCATTCACCCATTCTAGGGTATTTAATATATGGTCTTATAATTCCACCCATTATGTATATACTAGAGGCCTGGTGCATGAAACTCATGCATGGGTGGGGTCCTAGGCCTGGCTGGAGACCAGGGCTGATCAGGTTCCCCATCTCCTCCTTCCCTCACCACACGCATCCTCTGCCACCCATCCCCAGTTCCCTATCTAAGCCCAGGCCCTGATTGAGGATTGGTACCTGCTGGCTGGGGAGGAGGGGCCAACCACCACTGTGGTGGGCAAATGGCAGGCCATTTGGGGCCTGCTGGCCAGGGGGAAGATAGGGGGGAGGTACCCAGGAAGTTGGCTGCTGGCCCCAAGGAGGGAGCTAGTCCTTGGCCCCCCTGGGAAAGGGACTGCATCCCTGGTTCCTTGTCCCAGCCTAGAGATTTGGCCCTGATCAGACTATTGGAACCTGCTGGCCAGAGGGCTGGGGGGAGGCGGGGGGGAGGGGGCACGGGCTGGGAGATTGTCTGGCAGGCCCCATTGGCAATCAGGGCCTGCAGGCTGGGGGCAGTCCCTGCATTGAGTGTCTGCCCCCTGGTGGTTAGTGCATGTCATAGTGACCAGTTCTACCTTGTTTCCCCGAAAATAAGACATTCTCTGAAAATAAGACCTACGTACAAGTTTCTTTCTGAGTGAAATATAAGGCATCCCCCCGAAAATAAGCCCCCCACCCCCCCTAGGCTAAATATGAGAGATTTGGTCCACTGATTCTGAAAGAAATGGAGTCACAAGAAATTCACCAGGAAATGCAGGAATTGGATTGTTATGATGATGTTCCAGAAGATGATGACATGATTGTCATTGAATAAGTGAGTAAATTCTTGATTCACAGTTTGTCTGGTTTGTGTTCGACAACTACCTTACTACCGTACCGTATACAGGTAATAAATTTCCTTTATTTTCATTTAACAATAAATGTGTACCGTATTCTTCTTCATGGAAACATAAGACATCCCCTGAAAATAAGACCTAGCGCATCTTTGGGAGCAAAAATTAATATAAGACACTGTCTTATTTTCGGGGAAACAGGATAGTTCTGTTGTAACTCGCTTAGGCTTTTATATATATAGATGTACTGTTGGGAGGTAGATATGTGTTTTTATGCTTAGAGTATAGCTGAATGCTATTCTGCTACTACTACTCAGTCTTAAAAAGAAGAAAGTCCTGTTATTTGCAACAATGTGGATAACCTGGAGGATATTATGCTAGTGAAATAAGCCAGACATAGAAAGAAAAATACTGCATGTTATCACTTACGTATGGAATCTAAACAAGTGGAATGCACAGATGTAGAGAGTAGAAAAGTGGTTATCAGGGTTGGAGAGGTGGGGGAAATGGAGAGATGTTGGTCAAAGGGTACACAGTTGCAGTTATGTGAAATAAATAAGTCTAGAGATCTAATGTACAGCATCATGACTATAGTTATTGCCTGACTGGTGGGGCTCAGTGGTTGAGTGTCGACCATGAACCAGGAGGTCATGGTTCGATTCTGGGTCAGGGTACATGCCTGGGTTGCCGACTCCATCCCCAGTATGTGGTGTGCAGGAGACAGCTGATCCATGATTCTCTTTCATCATTGATGTTTCTCCCTCTCCCTTCCTTTCTCTGAAATCAATAAGAACCTTTTTTTTAAAAAATGTAACTGTGAGGAGATGGATATGTTAATTAACTTGATTGTGGTAATTATTTCACTTTATATGCATATATCAAATCATATATGTTGTACACTTTAAATATTCATTTTTTAATATGCTTTTATTTTTTAAAATATATTTTTATTGATTTCAGAGAGGAAAGAAGAGGGAGAGAGAGAAACACCAATGATGAGAGAGAATCATGGATCAGCTGCCTCTTGCAAGTCCTCCATTGGGGATTGAGCCTACAACCCAGGCATGTACCCTTGACTGGAATCGAACCTGGGACCTTTCAGTGTGCAGGCTAAATATATTCATTTTTATTGTACTGTAACTCTGCATTAGTTGGGATAGACTAGGTTATATTGAAGTAATACCACAAAAGTCTTAACTAATTTAACACACTTGCAGTTCAATGGGAAGCTCTGTTGATCAGATTTCTTCAGAGTCTAGACTGATATGCTTATGTGAGAAGGGAATTTTGTGAACCACATTTTGGCTCTTAAGTTTCTGCCCACAAGTGATACATATCACTTTTGCCACCATTTCATTGGTCAAAGCATATCACATGGCCACACTGATCTTCAGGTGGGGGCCTTGGAAGAGAACAAGAATATGTGAGCAGACCAGATTTTTGAGTGCCTTATTATTATTATTATTATTATTATTTTATTTTATATATATTTTTAACCTTTATTGTTCAGATTATTACAATTGTTTCTCTTTTTTCCCCATAGCTCCCCTCCACCCGGTTCCCACCCCACCCTCTGTCTTACCCTCAACCTCACTGTCCTCATCCATAGGTGTACGATTTTTGTCCAGTCTCTTCCTGCACCCCCTACACCCCTTTCCCCCTGGGGAATTGTCAGTCTACTCCCTTTCTATGCCCCTGATTCTATTATATTAACCAGTTTATTCTGTTCATCAGATTTTTGATTCACTTGTTGATATGTATTTGTTGTTCACAATTTTTATCTTTATCTTTTTCTTCTACCTCCTCTTCTTAAAGAAATACCTTTCAGCATTTCATATAATACTGGTTTGGCTTTTTCTTATCTGTGAAGCTCTTTATCTGACCTTCAATTCTGGATTCTCTTGTCTTCTTGGTTCTGCAGAGGAGTGTCTTCTGGCTCTTTATGTTCCAAATCTTTTACTTGATTCTTGCGATCTTCCATTCTGTTTTTAGGACTCTGTATAATATTTTTTATTTCAGACAATGTATTCTTTATTTCTAGTTGATCCCTTTTCATATCCTCATAGGTCTCATTTATTTTATCGGCCTTTTCTAGGAAATTCTTGAAAAACTTTATAAGCATGGTTTTGAACTCTATATCCAGTTGCTTTTTGTCCTCCATTTCTTTCGTTTGTGATCTGTTTCCTTTTCTCAGCATTTTCACAGATTCCCTGAGTTGGTAGCCTTAAAAATCTTGTGTTCAGTTTGGATGGGGTGGAGTTTCAGGGTGGAGCCTACAGCCTTGGCTTCCGTCAGCCCTGCCCTATGAGGTTCCTGAGTCTCAGTGTTCCTCAGTGCCCTTCGGTACTCACTGCAAGAACCTCTGAGAGAAAGGTGCCCTCGAGTTTCATCCGCTACCAAACAATATAAGCTCTCCCCCAATGAGCCCGGAACTGGGGTTCAGTTCAGTTGGAAGTGGGGTTCAGAGCAGTCTGGAGCTTTTGTCTCCTTCCCGCTAGGGCAATCCAGCGGCACAGTCAACCGTCCGTTCTCTGCGCGTAACCTGGGTGCTCTGCCTTTTGCTGCTCCCCTGAGTTTCCACCTTATAACCCAGGCTCCCTCCATATGAGCCTGGGTCCCCAGGGTCTGGGGTAGAACTGGGGTTCAGTGCAATCGGAACTGGGGCTCAGCTCAGTCCGGAGATTTTGTCTCCTTCCCGCTAGGGCAATCTAGCAGCAGAGTCAACAGTCCGTCCTCTGGGTGTATTGTGTGCGCCTCCAGGACTGCCTTTTGCCGCTCCCCTGATTTTCTGCCTTATAGCCCAGACTCCCTCCTTATGTGTCTGGGTCCCCAGGGTCTCACCCAGAACTGGGGTTCAGCATAGTCTGGAGCTTTTATCTCCTTCCCGCTAGGGAATGCCAGCCAGGCACTCAGCCTCCCCCTCCTCTCCGGCACCTTCCTCTCTGCGCGCTCACCGTGTCTACGTACCTTAGGCTTTTACAGCTCCTCTGATTTTCCTTCTGGTTTTCTCTTTCCTTCTAGTTGTAGAATTTCCAGTTAGTCGGCTTTCCTATAGTTCTGGGTAATGTCCATTTTGTATTTTAGTTGTATTTTATTGAAGTTGTTGTGTGATGCTGCAGTTAGGTGTTTACCTATGCCGCCATCTTGGTTTCTCCCTGACCTTCAATTCTGAATGATAGCTTTGCTGGGTAATCTTGGCTGTAGGTTCTTGCTATTCATCACTTTGAATATTTCTTGCCACTCCAGTCTGGCCTGCATAGTAGGTTAGTTACCTTGTAGGTAACTAACTGTGTTTCTCTTGCTGCTTTTAATATTCTCTCTTTGTCTTTTGCCCTTAGCATTTTAATTATGATGTGTCTTGGTGTAGTCCTCTTTGGATTCCTTTTGTTTGGGGTTCTCTGCACTTCCTGGACTTGTAAGTCTATTTCTTTCACCAGGTGGGGGAAGTTTTCTGTCATTATTTCTTCAAATAGGTTTTCAGTGTCTTATTCTCTCTCTTCTTCATAATTCAGATGTTGGTATGCTTGAAGTTGTCCCAGAGGCTCCTTACACTGTCTTCATATTTTGGATTCTTTTTTCTTTTTGCTCCTCTGGTTGTGTGTTTCTTGCTTCCTCATATTTCAAATCTTTGACTTGATTCTTGGGATCCTCTAGTCTACTGTTGAATCTCTGTATATTATTCTTTATTTCAGTCAGTGTATGCTTAATTTCTGAGTGGTCCTTTTCCATTTTGTTGGCATTCTCACTAAAATCCTTGAAGGTCTCACTAAGTTCCTTGGAGAATTCTAGAAGATTCTTGAGTAACCTTAGAGCTGTGGTTTTGAACTCTATATCTAGTAATTTGCTTTCTTCCATTTCTCTCATTTGTGACACGTTTCTTTGTCTCTGCATTTTTGCTGCTTCCCAGTGTTTGTATTGAGTGGCTGCTAAGTCTCCTTGAGTTGAAAGTGGCCTTGTGTAGTAGGTGTCCTATAGGGCCCAGTGGCTCAGCCTCCCCAGTCACCTGAGGTGGACACTAGGTGCACCTCTGTGTGGTCTGTGTGCACAGTCTTATAGTTGAGCCTTGATTGCTGTTGGTATCACTGGGAGGAATTGACCTCCAGACCAATTGGCTGTGAGGACCAGCTGTGTCTACAATGGAAGAGCTGCTGTGCAGGAGACACCCCTATGGGGCAGGACTTGCTTCAGTGGGGCTTTGGTGCTCACTGAGCCTGCCCCCTTGAGTGTGTCACATATGGATGTGATAGTTATAATCTGGTATGGTCTCACACTGACCCCTGGGTACATCTGGCTCTGGGATCTCCAAGGAGGTGCAAAGTCAGCCACTGCCTGGGGCCACCCACCAGGAGCTACAGAGAGATCTGCAGATTCCTCTTTATATATGGTTTGAAAGTGCCCAGATGAGGCCCAGGTGTGAGGCAAGGCAGGCTGGTGCTGGTGAAGACTTGGCCTTCTGTTGATAGGTTTGGGGCTCTCTGACCCATCTGCAGTTTTTTTTTTTTTTGTTTTTTTGACAGGTTTTAGGCTGAGAAAGAATAGGCCATTCCTACGCAAAAGCTGCTGTGCACAGCTTGGGTGGGGTTGTAAATTGGGTGGGACGGGGTTTCAGGGAATCTCCAGGGCAGAGCAAACAGCAATGGCTGTCATTCAGCCCTGCACTGGGGATGTCCCAGTACAGGAACAATGACAGTTGTGAGCACCTCCTTCTGGAAGAAAGCTGCCCCTGTGTTCCTGCCCCGATGCCAAATAGTCCAGTTTCTCCCCCTATGTATCTGGGTCCCCCAGAGTCTTGCCCTGCACTGGAGCTCAGAGCAAGAGGGAGCTTGTATCTCCCTTCCGATTAAACAAGTGACACACTTGGGTGCCAGCCTGTTCCACCACTCCACATCTACTACCAGTCCTCAATGTGCTTTATTCTTTACTTCTCTAGTTGTAGAACTTCCACTCAGCCAGTTTTCCCGCAGTTCTGGATGATAGTTGTTCTGTATTTTAGTTGTAATTTTGATATGGTTGTGGAAGGCAGCAAGTACAGGTATTTACCTGTGCCACGTACTTGGATCTCTTTAAAATATATATATATATATATATATATATATATATATATATATATATATATATATTTTTTTTTTTTTTTTTTTTTTTAAATATATTTTATTGATATTTTACAGAGAGGAAGGGAGAGAGATAGAGAGCTAGAAATGTCAATGACAGAGAAACATCGACCAGTTGCCTCTTGCACACCCCCTACAGGGGATGTGCCCGCAACCAAGGTACATGCCCTTGACCAGAATTGAACCCGGACCTTTCAGTCCTCAGACCGATGCTCTACCACTGAGCCAAACCGGTTTCAGCTTTTTATTATATTTTTAATCCTCTCCTGAGGATATGCTTAGAGGAAAAGAGAGAGAGAAACATTGATGTAAGAAACATTGATTGATTGCCTTCTGTATGTTCCCTGACTGGGAATTGAACCTGCAACCAGGTATGTGCCCTGCTTGGGAATCGAATCAGTAACCTTTCCATGCACAGGATGGTACTCAACCAACTGAGCCACTCTGGCCAAAGCATCCTTTGTTCTTAATACCAAATTGCAAATATTAATAAATCATGCAGATTTTGACATTTAACATGCTGTCCATCCTTTAAAATCTAACCAAGTCCTGCATCTAAACAAGCCTTGAGACTTGACTTCCTATTTACAGCAAATAAGGAATAGAGGAACAAGTTAAATGACACCAAGAGGAAACAGTCAGACAAATCCATGATGTAGAACATTCTCCAAGACAACTGATCAGTCTATTTAAAATGTCAATTTCTTAGGAAAAAAGGGGTAGGTGCGGGATGGCTAGTGGTGCTGTTCTGGAATAAGAGAGTAAGGAACATGCCAACTAAATGGAATGCATGAATCTCAGTTGGGTACTGAATCAAAAAATGAAACAGCTATAAAATGCATTCTTAGGTCAATTGAGGAAATGTGAATAGTTATTGTGTTGGTTTTTTTTTTTAGACATAGTAGTAGTATGATTATGTAGCAGAGTGTTGTGACTCATAGATGATGCATGAAATTCATTTTGAAATGGTTCAGCAAAAAATACACATACACACGTAGTGGAAAAAGCAAATGGGGCAAATGTTCACAATTGTTTAGTTGGTTAACTTATGAGTTTTGGTGTTTTTGTCTTTCTATTTTTATGTATGTTTGGAAAAATTCATAATTGTTATTTTTAAAGTACCCAAAGAACAAAATTCATCCTAAGTCTTATGCTCTTTGTATTTTTATTAACAACAACAACAACAAAATTTTTTTAAAATTGATTTCAGAGAAGAAAGGAGAGGGGGAGCGAGAGAGAGAGAAACATGTCCCCTTCTGGTGATCATGTCCACAATCTGGGCATTTGCCCTGATGGAGCCGCGACCTCCCAGTCCATAGGTTGATACTCAACCACTTGAGCCACTGTGGCTTGGACCTTATGCCCCTTTTAATGTTAATTCGCATTTTTCTCCTTTTGAACTATTTGTGAATATCATATTAAATATCATTTAATCATAATACTTTCTTGATTAATAGGGACCATACCATTTTGGACCCCTGAATCTTATAACACTGTTGATACCAATGAAAATCTTGGTTGAGTGGACAAAATCAAAATAATGTTTAAGCAAACAAACACAAACCTTCTTCCTAGCTTTAGTCTATATGAATTGATAGTTATTTCCAGCATATCCACAGGTAGCACAGGTCAAGCAATAGTGAGTGAATCTTTCTGACATGTTGAGAAAACAAATGCAGAGAACCAGCAGGCTTAGAAGAGGTGAGCCTAACAAGAAAACTTAGGGTTTTGTTTCTGTTGTTTCCTTGCAGAAGCTGCCAATTTTGAAAAATCGTCCTTGATTCTGACTGACACTTGATTGTGGTTTTACTTTATGTCCTGTGTCCTGGTTTAGTTGCCTGAAAGCCCAGGAGACTGTTTGGAGGCTAACAATCCTGTTTGCAAAGTTAACACCTCCCACAGTGAATGGCGTTTTGTTTTCAAGTAGCAGGTGTTCTCTAAATTCTGGTGCAAGGCCCACTGCTAAAAATGCTGGTCCTGCCTCCAATTTCTTTGGTGTAGATCCCAGGGGCCTCATGCTTTGATGTCAGCAAGGGAGTCAGTTTAAGAAGAGGTTACATGGAAGTTGAACAAAAAGTGTACAAGGATAGAGTGACCTCTTTTCCCCTTACTCCTTCTTTGAACATTTGCCTGCTTAAGAACAACTTTCAAAAAACTTGAATGTGCCGAAACCGGTTTGGCTCAATGGATAGAGCGTCGGCTTGGGGACTGAAAGGTCCCGGGTTCGATTCCGGTCAAGGGCATGTACCTTGGTTGCGGACCTATCCCCAGTAGGGGGTATGCAAGAGGCAGCTGATCGATGACTCTCTCCCATCGATGTTTCTAACTCTCTGTCTCTCTCCCTTCCTCTCTATACAAAATCAATAAAATATATATTAAAAAAAAAAACTTGAATGTATAAATACCTTTTAAAGAAAGAACTTACAGACATTAAGTTTTCCAGTTAACTCAGCTTAACTTGGTTTTTCCATTATATACATATTTATTTTATTAAAAATATTTTATTGATATTTTTACAGAGAGGAAGGGAGAGAGAGAGAGAAACATCGATGAGAGAGAAACATCGATCAGCTGCCTCCTGAACACCTCCAACTGGGAATGTGCCTGCAACCAAGGTGCATGCCCTTGATCAGAATCGAACCTGGGACCTTCCAGTCCGCAGGCCGATGCTCTATTCACTGAGCCAAACCGGTTAGGGCCATTATATACATATTTAGATAGTTGTGATCAGTTGATTCAGGAACATAATCTTCATACTTGTTTTGGCTGAAGAATATTATTTGATAGGGTCTGGCTTCTCAAATGACATTTTGTTAATTTTTAGGTGGCTTTCAGATTTTATTAATATCAATATTGTTTATTGATATTCTTCTAAATGTTCTGAACCAATTTCTTTTGTTCTGCTTTAGTTTACTTCATACACAGAATCAGAGGCAATGAACCAAGTTACCGCTGTTGTTACACATTAATAGAATATGTTCCAAAAAAAGATAGAACCAAAATTGACAATGTAATTTCAACTGTTTCCTCAGATTCAGGAAGTGTTTTGTGTTTTTTTTTTTTTTTAAGTTTAGTGGTTTTTGATAGTTTAGTAGGCAGTACAAGGACTCCTTTAAAGGTCAGTCTGCTTTACGTTCTTGGCTAGCCAGACTATTTTAAAAAAATATATGTATTTTATTGATTTTTTTGTACAGAGTGGAAGGGAGAGAGATAGAAAGTTCAAAACATCAATGAGAGAGAGTCATCAGTCAGCTGCCTCTTGCACACCCCCTACTGGGGATGTGCCCACAACCAAGGTACATGCCCTTGACCGGAATCGAACCCGGGGCCCTTCAGTCCCCAAGCCGACGCTCTATTGATTGAGCCAAACTGGTCCCGGCCAGACTATTTTTGAAATGGGATTATTTTTCTGTATTTTATCAATTCATTTTCATATGTTTTGACAGGTTACTGAATGTAATTCACTAAGCTGGAAACTGTAGGTAGGTGAGTAAGGCTGTCTTTGCCTCCAAAGATCTTAAAATCTCATCTAAGAGGAAGAGGTTGCCAGGGGCACAAGAAGGAAACAAATGGCTGCAGAGGAAGAAAAGTGCCCTCAGAGAAGAGGCACAAAGAAAGTACTGTAGGAGCTCACTGAGAGGAGGAAGATCACATCCAGTGGAAGAGATTAGGAGAGCCTTGGAGGAGATGACATTTGAGCGGGGTCTTGAAGGATGGGTAGGATTTCCATGGGGATGGGGGTGGGGAAGCAGGAAGAGAGGAGGATGAGCCACTTCACACAGTGGGGAAGCTTGGGATGAGTGGAGGAGCCAGCAAGGAGTTCAGTGTGACTGGTGCATCAGTGCAGGTCACAGGAGATGAAGCTGGAGAGGTAGGTGGGACAGATTTTTGGTGTTAGCTGGACATTTTAAAAAGTCATGTGCAAACTTTTCTTCCCCTCTGCTTTTTAAAATGTGTCTGAATAGTTTTTATATGCTTTGTATTTTATTTATTTTTTTCTTAGTTCATATCTTTTATTAACCCATACACAATTGCTTGTCTTCTGACTTTGAAGCAATAGGTCAGTGTGCTTTGTATTTTAAAGTTTTATAAGTTATGTGGTTACTACAGTGCCCTGTTGTAATTTTTCTTTTTATGTTGTATTGCTTCAGAAAAAAAAATTAGTTTTCTCTTCAAAAGCATTCATTTTTTATGGTATAGCTTCCTTTTATTTATTTAGGCATCTGTTATATCTTCATAACTAGCAGGAGTATGTGGCTTCATTTTCTTCCAGCTTTTTCTCTCCCTTAAATGGTTAACTTTTTGTCCCATGTGAAATTAATGAATTAATGTATTTGACGTGAGGTATGGGGTCTAAGTTAATTTTTCTCCACAGTGAGTTCTAGTATCATACTGGAGTTGATGAAATATGATTTATTTATCCATCTGTTACATTTTCAGTTTACCTTTTATTTGTTTTTTGTGGTAATTTGTTCTATTTGTAAAATTTCCTCTTAACTCAATCTTACAGTTTTGAGAGTCTTTTTTATACTCTTTTAATTTGGTAAGGTTAAAGAAAACTTTGTTTTCATGGTATACTTTTCATTTAATAATGTTTCCTGTGATGGTGTTATAATTTATTCTGAAATATTCTCTTGTGTCCTGGGTTAATATATTTCAGATACTCAACATTTTGATGATGTTGTGATTGAACCTTTTAAAATTTGTATTTCCATCTTAACTATGGTTTGATTTGTATAAATTATTTTGTGGCTTTGTTAAATGTACTTATTATATTGTATATATCTAGTAATATTTTGATTGAATATATGTGCATTTCTAGATATACTAGTGTTATCTGCAAAACATAAATTTTCCCTCTCAACACCTTTTATATTTTATAGCCATCTCATCTTTCATTGCTCTCACTAGCAGTTCTTGTATAACCCTAGTAAGTATGATGAAGCTTCCCAAGAACCTTCTGGCCCGGGGACTTTTCTACTCTTTCCAAGGAGCCATAAAAATAGGAAGCAGCGGCCCAGCTTCAGAGAAGTAGAGCCCGTTAGGACTGGGTGGGACCTTATAGGTTCTCTAGCCCAGCGTCTTCGTTTGTGAGACTAGGAATCCCTTCTCACAGCCGGGAGGAACTTCCAGGCAGGTCACACAGCTGGAGTGGAAAGAGGTGGCTGAGTTTTCATTCCCACTCATTTTCTTATGGTGTATATATTATTGCATGTTTTCATTTGGTTTAAAAATTTTTCAAGTTTTTCCTTAACCCTGAATTTTGATAACTTTATCCGATATTCTAAAAAGTTTTTAAAAACCTCTTTTCAAATAATAATCTGAAGCTTTCGAGAAGATACCTCTCTATATTTTCACTCCCCTAGGTGTTTGAGGGAAAAGGGGAAATAAGGAAATGGGGGAAGGAAAGGGTATTTTAGCCCAAGATCTTTAGTAAGAGGCCCTATTTTTAAGCTTCATAATGTCAGTTTTAAAAGCAGTGGTTTTCAAAATAACCACAGACAAAAGTCCCTTAAAATGAATGCCTTTCTGGAATTGACCTATTTTGAGTTTAACTGTTACCAGGAAAGATTCAGGATCTTTTGAATGCTCTTAAGTGCATTAACTTTTAGACAAAGTGGAACAATTGAGTTGAGTGAATGAGTCACTTGGGTTCTAGATTCAGGTTAAATCTTAAAATTTTGGATGATGTAAGAAGGCATGACTAGCCAATCATATTGCTGTATTCACAGGTTTGTCTGGATCCAGGTTATGGTTCCTTAAAACAGGTTAGTTTTAAATAATTAAATGAGACCTTCATTATATTTGAGAGTCCAGAATCAAAATTATTTGTCTTATTTGATTTCATATCATACCTTCAGTAACTGATCCTTCAAGAATGGCTTTATTGGTGGAGGCCTTAGAAGTTAGCATGAATCCAAGCTAATTGTAAACCTCTGTCTACTGGCTTACTCAAATTCAGATTGGAATCCAGTTAAAATGCCAGCCTGTGTTTCAGAGCACCTCTCCCCTGCCCCCTATTCTCCAGCCCTCTCTCCTCCAGTCTGAGGAAGAGGGGGGAAACAAGAGAGCAGCTTAACATTCTAACAGTTATTAATAGTAGACAATGATCCTGCTTACCTTAGTCATTTGTGTTCATTTGTGTAAATTTGGTCATTTAAATCATGTGAAAGTTCCATTTACTAAAGGATGGACCAATGGGATATTTGGAACAGGCCCTTAACACATTATATTAATTTAGCTGGGGATTTGCAACACTTTTATTATTTTACTGGAACACTCTTTCTAAAAACAGTTTCCTTTACCTTGTTTTATTTTGGTAACTAAATTAATGCTGGATTAGACATAAATGTAGTTTGCAGCATTTCTATTTCTGAGTATACTGAACAATTGCAAAAAAAAAAAAAAAAGATAGTCATAAGCTTTTGTAAATTCTAAAAAGGCCATAAAATATTTATTAGGGGAAGTCAAGGAGAGAGTTGGTGAGGAAAGTACCGGAAACCAGCAACAGGTGCTTTAGTTACAATGAACAAAGTTTCAGCTTGATATGCAATCACAGGGAGGAGTTTTGTGAATTCCTGAATGCTGGTGTGAGCTGGAAGGGGCACAGGATGAGCGGAAATCAGCAGTTCCGGAGGCGCAGAGGATTTGAGTTACAGAGAGCTGGCCCATAGCTGAGGACCTGGAATAATTCCTGAGCAAACTGCATTCTTGAAAGACAATGGCTGCATCTGTAGGACCACAGCCTTTAATATGTAGGGTAGGCCTGGCCAGTGTGGCTCAGTGGTTGAGCATTGACCCATGAACCAGAAGTCACAGTTCGATTCCTTGGGTTGTGAGCTCAAACCCCAATGGTGGGGAGGAAGGGGGGTGCAGGAGGTAGCCAGATCCATGATTTTCATCATTGATGTTTCCATCCTCTCTGAAATCAATAAAACATGTAAAAAAAAATATGTAGGGTAATAATTAAGTATGGGTCCTAGCTCAGGAAGGAACAGTAGGATGAAGTCAGAGGACACGAAACTTTTATCCTTGAAGGATATCGTAACTGGAAAAATAACTACTCTTTAGGGTTTATCTGGTCTATTTACATCTATTATCTTGAATTCGCTCTAAAATTCTGCAAGAAAGGTCATACTATCTATTGTACAAAGAAGGAAAATGAAGTTAAGTATCTGTACAAGGTTATACAAATAGTAAGTGGTGGAACTATAATAAGTTTAGAACCCGGGTCTGTCCTACTCGAACACCCACGCTTTTCCCACACACCCTCCAAAGATTGCACAGAATGCTAGAGGTCTTAGAGCTTCACTCTCCCAAACTGTAGCCACTAGCCATATGTAGCTATTTAAGTTTAAATTAATTAAAATTAAACAAAGTTTAAAAATCAGTTCCTAAATTGCACTAGGTAATCCCATGTGACTAGTAGCTACTGTATTGAAGAGCACAGATTAGAATATTTCCATCATTGCAGAAAATTCTGTTAGTGCTTAGAGGTTATACAATTTTACCCTTTTATTAATTTATTTGATTTTTGTTTCTTTATTTTGTGAATAAATGGGAAATGATGGACAAAGAAAATGATGGACAAAGGCAGGAAGTAACTTGTTCATTGTCATATTATATATTGAGTTAATACGGGCCTTTGCACTGGTGGCTTTTCCATTGCTCCATACTCTCCCTTAAAGAAAAAATTACAAAATGAGATAATGCAAAAGGAGTGACTCGCTTCTCTCACAGCTTTGCCTGGCCTTCAAACTGTCGATAGGTTCTTCCCGAAGTACAGCTCTGTGTTTTTCTAAGTTCAAAGGGCGTGCCTAGATTGAGCTTCCCTGCGGAAATGAAAGATGTTTGCTGGAAAGAAATTCCATGCTTAATATGTGAAACAACACATTGATTCCTCTGGTTCTTTTTCTGCCTTCCTACCAAGCACTTGGTAATTGAACTTGCAGCTGCTAACCATTTGTCTTCCAAACAAGAAGACAACTTCAAAACAGGTCAAATGACAGAGGTATGTATACTTTGAATGCAAGCAGCTGCTTGTTATTGGCATTTGTGTTGAGGTCAGATAGATTTAGAGTATGACTAAAATTACAATAAATGTCTAACGTGTGTTAAGAGGATAAAGATGTATTAACATTGATTTAACTGATATTTAGTATATACCTTATATATTCCAGGCACTGGGCTGAGAGATGGGAAAAAAGGACTTCTGCTGAAAATTCAAAAAGATGCCAATGTTAATGGGTGAATTGAATGCATTTTAAAATCTTGTCTGAATTTTGTTAGCATTTGCCATCCACATATTTTCCTATTTAGTAAAAGCTGCAGTTTTCATCCTAGCTTTGAAGTAAAGTTAAGAATCTTGTGCAAATGTCCTTTGAGTGGATGCTATTAAAGACATTTAAATTATACACTCCAGTGTCTAAATGACAGCCTGAAGTATATGTGTGCACATTTGGGTGATGGGCATGTGGGAACAAAAAGACATTGTGCCGGGGTAATATTTTTAGGAAGACTAAATGTGATGTTTGATTTCATTATAATAGACTCATGGTTTAGAAAGTTGTCTTTCAGAAACTGAGTAATTAAAGTTTCGGTTTCTCCCCCCCCCCCCCCCAAAGAAATGTTAAAGTCACATGCATGAATATGCCCAGAGAGATTAAAAACAGGGAAATTAGAAAGATGGCAGGGTGTCCAGAAAAGTGCTCCTGCTCCCTGCGAGCACAAAGGCAGGGGTGGAGAGGACTTCAAAGATGGTGGGGACAGCTGGAAGGGATCTGGAAGGGATCTGACCTCTATCTGGTCTTTCTGACTGAGATTCTGTAGTAGTGGGGTGGGGCCGAGCACCCAGATGAATCCATGTGCTGTTTTGTAGAGTAGGGTCTAATTTCTAGGAAGTTGGATATAGGCTATGAGAGTTTGGGGGTAAACAGGCCAAAGGCAGGATTATTGGAGGACGTACTGTTCACGTCTCAGAGTGGACTTGTTTCGGGTACTAACAGTGTGGTGAAGAGCCCAGCTTCCTGATCAGATTTTGAATGAATGTTTTTGCCTCCCTAAGTGTTTCATTTGAATCCAAAGACTATCCTCTCTTCCAGAGGGATCTGAGAGTCTGCAGGCTTCAGAATTTTCAAGCTGCAGAGCGTTTGAATAACAGTGCTTTGTGTAGAGGAAAAGTGAGCGATCTGAGCTGCTTCCCTGGTGCAACTGTTCACTCACCACATGGCTACTCTGTGCCTGCTGCTTCTCTGCAAAGCGGTGGTAACAGCAATACCTTGCTACCATCTGAGTTTATACAGTGAACTCCACATGATCATATAGGTCACACTGGGCACACATTCAAGCTCCAAGATATTAAGTAAATTAAATTTTGTTGTTGAAAGGGATCTTGGAGATCTTTGTTGCTATCCTATCTTTTGGCAGAGAACAGAACCCAGGGCTACAAAGAAGGGTTAGTTAGGGGAAGTTGGCCTCATTACACAGCAGGCTCTATTTTGAATCATGAGTGTGACTTTTGAGAAAACATAGCCCAGACAGTGTGGCATAGCAGAAAGGCTGTGGAGTCAGCAGACTTGGGTTTGTTTCTCCACCCTTCCTCCCACAGTCTGAGTTATCAGTGCAGATTCTTTCAGATCCTTGGGTCTATTTCCACATTTATAAAATGGGCATAATAACACCTGCCTGTAGAAAGGGTTCATAGACCCTGTGTAAACTGCTTTTTAAGATTAAAAGGACTAATAGTAAGGGCCAGGACCAGATTCCCAGCCCAGAGTGGCTTATTCTCTATCCGGTAAGAAGAAGAGAAAATTCTCACTTCCCAAAGAACTTCCAATGATGGGGCTTTTCACCTGTTCTTTATCTACACAGACTTCTAATGAAGACAATGCCAGTCATACTTGCAATTTTGGGGGATGTGCAGGAAGCAAAATAATTATTTTCTGTGAACAGGAGGCTGCAAATTCAGATTTCTCCGAGTTTAAAGAGGATTTCCTGGGTGGTGTGTGTGTGTGTGTGTGTGTGTGTGTGTGTGTGTGTATTTGTAGGAAGGAATAGGGAGGGGTGGTCACTGACATAAAAGGAAGATAACAACATACTCTATTCTTGTGGCTCTAGCCAGATGTTGGAAGTCAGATCTAGGTAGATCTTGGATTCAACTTCTCCATGGTTCATCCACACCTCTTTCCCAATGGGCTTTGGCCTCTGCTGAGACTGTTTTGTCCTGGGATTCTCTCCTCCATTCTCAGTGCATGTTGAAAACTTACATCAGAACTCAACTTGTAAGTCACCACTTCTGTAAATCATCACATACCTCTCCTCCCCATTCCAGGCAGCGGTCATCCGCTCCGCCTTTAAGAGCTCTCTGTACATATCCTACTTAAGTTGTTTGTGCGACTCTGTCTAGTTGGGCTGGACTTGGAAAAGTCTGGGGCTGGGTCTTATGCATCATTATCTCCAGTGCATAGCATGTTCCTTGGTATCTAGTTAGGTAAAATTTTGTTGAACGACTAACCAAGCCTTGAGATGGCAGTAAAGGCAGAGGGCAGAAGATGCTCGGCTCCCAAGATCAAGACTCTGCTAATCCCTGCAAAGGCTTTGACTTTATTGATGGTTGATTATATTCAGTTTATAGTATCTTGGCACAAAAGGGTCACAGTGTTGGCGGTAATCATAGTATTTATTTTGCAAGGCCCTGTACACTGTTCATTTGTTTTTGCATCCATTTTCTCCTAATTCAGCAACATGAGGCATGCGGGATATGTGTTATTTCTACTCCATAGATAGGAAACTGATTCTGGTTAAGGGCCTTATGCTAAGAGTGCCTGTAGACCTCTATACTGCCCTTCCAGCCAACAGCTCCTACTAGCGCGGAGGAGAAACTGGCAGTGGCATTCTGTGGTGTTCCCTCAGCCCCATGCCTGGCACGAAGAAGGCTCAGGGAATGTTTGGACCCGGAAGTATTGATGAGCCTTTTTTGAATGCTGAGCTGAATACTTATCCTCAACAAATGCTGGGCTCCTTGATAGATATGTGACATCGGTGGCTGAATATACATGGCACCTGTGGCTTTTCACACTTTCCCCCCACGCCTCTCCAGGGACTTGATAGGACAGATGGCCAGAGACATAGGATTCTCAGCTCTGCATCCTTTCTGCAAATCACATTTGGGGAAAAGTTAAGTTTGTGCAGTAACACAATTTCAGTAACACGGTTTCATAGTGCCGGTAGTTGTTTAACACTCTGGATAAATCACACTTCAGCAGAACTCATTTGGGAACAGTTTAATTTTACTGTAGGTGGCTGTGATTCTCACCCACCAGTCCTCCTATAACCCTCCTTCTTCCCAATAAATCTAGGCTGATAAGGTGAATGTAGCACTAAGCCAGGCTATTGGACCCAGGATAGCATTATAATATGTTAATCATTTTCACCACCAACATCTTTCATTATTTCTGCCCTGAGTATCCTTCAATGCTAGGGATAGATCTTGATAGTTCAACCTGCTGAAGTAGGAGGAGATTAAGACCCAGAGAGGCTAGGCATTTTACTCAGTGTTAAATGGCTGCTGAAGGCCTGGATTGAGGTCCAGGGCCCTGGCTTTCTAGCGAGGCTCCTGTTTTCTGCCCTGCCCTACTGCCTGCTTTTTGATCTGTCTTACCAAAAAGGTAGAATTTAATGTGTGCAGTTTAAAATGAATAAAGGTGACCAGTTCTTTGTTTTATTCAGTTGTTCATTGTCAGAAGCCACCAGCAGCTTTTATGTTAACCCTCCCTCACAGCCTCTCTTTGACATACATATCAATAATAATAAAAGAGTGGATGGGGGCTTCGGCAGAAGTGGCAGAGCCTCTCCTCCCCCCGCTCCCCCAACCCCATCCCCGGTGGGCAGGGGGCCGGTGCCAAGGCCCTTGCACAGATTTCATGCATCAGGCCTCTAGTCTTGAATAAGGGCCATTAAAGTCTTGACATGTTTCTATGCAGTCAGCTGCAGCCTAGGGGTAACCGGGTGTGAATTTGATAAGATTAACTCCTAGGTAAAAAAGAAATGGAAGTATAATAAGTATATGTACAGGGAGAGAACAGTATTGTTAAGTTTTTTCTTAACAGTATACCTTTGGATATAAAAATCATCAGATTTTGATGTTTTAAATAAGGCAGGTGTCCAGACTGCTATGGATTATTAAAAATGTAACAATAGGTCCAAGTTTGAAGTTTGAAAAAAACAATACTTCTCATTTGTCTTAGAAACTTCAGTGTTCTATGTTCTCTAGCTAATGGACTTGGGGAGGCTTGGGAACTAAGCAACTGGGTGCCATGAATGGCCTCTGGCTCTCTCTTGTTGGGGGTGGGCGTACTCTTCGTTCAGGTGTGAGCTTTTGGGAGGGACACACATGCCTGGCCAGCCAGAAGGGGCATGATTTACTTGCTCTAGGGCACATGTGTCAAACACAAGGCCCGCGGGCCAAATCCGTCCCGCCAGGCCTTGCAATGTGGCCCGCACCGCGCTGTCATCACTGCACTCCGCTGCGTTTCCATCACAATGACAGTTTATGACTGTTCAGTAAACCATTCGGCCCGCGATTTAGGCTGGATTTTAGATTTTGGCCCCTTCTCTGATTGAGTTCGACACCCCTACTCTAGGGTAATATCTGTAACAAGAAGTCTAGTTGTAACACAGCAGATGATAATTCTTTGCACAGGATCTCACAGATAATAGGTGGTCAGTGTTTACTGACTTCTTGAATTAAAAAAAAACAAGAAACCTTCCTTTCTTGACTACAAAGATTTCAAGTCTCTTTAATTAAGGGGGAAAAAAGAAGCTAATTATGCCCTGCTCCTCTTCTAGTACCATGACTAATTACCCCACAGATACAAACTCTGTTCTGGATCTTAGTGTTACAGGAATGGTCTGTAGAGGCAAACAAACTGTGTCAATAGGGCTGGTTATTTAACTTCTTTCACACCTAGCTTCCTCATTAGTAAATTAGAGGGTGATAATACCTAACTTGTAGGGTGGTTTTGAGAATTAAAGGTCTTTCAAATAACACCTAAATCACTCATGCAAGTTCCTACCTGAATGAAGAATACGCCCACCCCCAATGGGAGAGAGCTGGAGATCACTCATGGCACCCCAGTAAGCATTCAATAGACTGTTACCTACGACTATTTATGTTACATTTGGGGTTTCTCCTTCAAGTTTGTTGACAATATTTGGGAGTGTAGTTCTTTATTTATTTATTTATTTATTTATTTACTTACTTACTTACTTACTGATTAAGCAAAAGCTGGACTTCTTGGAGCCCCAGATGGCACTAAGAGATGTGGCTTCAATCTGACTCTGTTGTAGGTAAATTGCTTAATTCAATGCATGGCATGAAGGCTGTTGGGAGTATTATCTGGTCAAGTAGAAAGAGTCTAGTTGCTAGACTGAATAAGTATGGTGGGTAGGGTGTCATAAATATACTAATGGTCCAGGGTAGTGCTTTTCAACTTTTTTCTTTTTAATCTCATGGCACACATAAACAAATTACCAAAATTCTGTGGCACGCCAAAATATATATATTTTTGCTAATCTGACCCAAAATAAAAAAGTGTGTATGGGGGGTATGCTCCAAAGTGACTTTAAAAAAAAAAAAATCAGGTTCTGCCCTGCCTGGCATAGCACAGTGGTTAGAGTGTTGGCCTGCAAATCAAAGCGTCACGGGTTTGATTCCCAGTCAAATGCACGCACCTGAGTTATCCCTAGTCCCAGTTGGGACTGGTGCAGGAGGCAACCAATCGATGTCTCTCTCACTTTGCTGTTTCTCTCTCTTTCTCCCCCTCCCTTCCACTCTCTCTCAAAATCAGTGGAAAAAATATCCTTATGCGAGGATTAACAAAACAAGAAAATCTGGTGCCTATACTTGTATATAAGGATGTTTGGTACCAAAAATTAATAAATCAGATGTAACCTTATTTAACATGATCAGTAAGATACAACTCTAAAAATATGGCCTATATATCCAATATATATTTATGGTTCACAACAGGGCATTCACATTAGATGGCTATTGTGTTGGCTGTTTGTTTGTTGTTATTGTTTTTTGACAATCTAAGGGAAAGGAAGATAGTGGCCTTAAGTAGTAAGATATTGAATGTTTTAAAAATTCTTGCAACACACCAGCTGAAAATCGCTGGTCCAGGGGCATGAAGGTGTTAAAGCTTCTCAGAATAGCCTAAGCAGCTCCTAGGAAATAGCTTCAGAGGCAGGATGTGGCAAACCAGTGTGAAAATGAGAGCCCTTCTCCTTTGGAAGAAGAGGAAGTGGGTGGGGAGAAATGAAGAGGAAGAGCTTGGTGGACAGATCTTTTTATCTGCTGCTGTAAGAACATGAATTCCTTTTGAATGCCAGGCGGAGCATGTAGAATTTTGACCCAAAGTGACCAAGGTCCAATGGATTCGTAATAATGCTGGTTTTGCAGTTTTCTTGTTTTTTCTCTACAGCTCAAGTTTAATAAACTCATTTAATATACAGTGGAATAGTGTTTGTAATCTTGATCATTAGTATATTCTTTAATGCTATTGCAATATTTGAGGACTCACAGTTAATGTGATTGTCATCCACAATCACACCCTTTTGTAACCAAGAATAGATTAGAAGAAAGACTTTTTTTTTTTTTTTTTTTTTTTTTTTTTTAAAGAAAAGTGTCTCCTCTTCAGTGTGTGTATCTGTTTTCCTGTTTTAGAACATATTCTCACCCATTCTCTGACCAGGTGTTCATAACAGCCCTTTGTGATACAGGACAAGACTCTGCTTCTGTTTGTTTATTTATTTTCCCAGTATTTCAAAGACAGTTTTTGCTTTATTTATTCCTCTTCCCCTGCTTTTGTGAGATGATCTCAACAAATTTCAGAAGAATCAAGAAGACAAATTTCTACATCATCTGGAGTAATTAATTCCAGTGGTTAGAGTTAATCATGATGAGGTAATTCATGAAATACACAGAAGAAAAAAAAAACAATTGATGAGACTTCATCTGCAGTGGGATTTTTTTTAGAGGCATTCTTCTGGTAATGCCTTTCAAAGTTAAATGTAGGCTTTAATAATGGGAAAAATTGTTTGGGAGGTTATCAGGTATGGTTTCAATAATGTGCAAGTGGCCTTATGTTTATTTTTGCAGATAGGATAAAGGCTTAATAGATGTATAACATGGGAGACTTAATGATTGTATCAGACCTCAACTCCATCTTTTTTTTTTAATGCATAAACTATCATCTATTTACAAAAATCCATTAGTAAAATAGCATAATATTATGGAAAATTAATAACATTATAAAAAATTAACAGGAACTTATTGAATATAAAAATGAAAATTTGGGAAGAAATGCACTTCTGTTTAATGCACTTCTTGATTTAACTGATGAAGGATGTTCAAGGTAAGATGGTCAGTTATCAGCAGAATTTCTGACTTCAGGTTCAGGGCTATTTCTTTGCACCAGGTAATAAGAGATTAATTATCTAAAAGATACCTGGACTTCCAAAGATCTGGAAAGCTGAGCTCAGCAGTTTTTATACTTTAGATTTCTATACACTCTTTGTCTCAAGGAAGGCAGTATTTCCTGAGTTGTACACCTCTTGACTCCATCCCTATGAAGGTTCCAAATTGAAATTTGTTCGCTTATCCCAATGTCTGCATTGCATAAGCACATTTTAGGTGATTTGACCCCAACAGTGCATGCTTACATTGCAGTCTAGTCAAATTGTGATATCTTGCATGTATTTTAGATGTTTAAATGTAGGGGTGGGGAAAAGTAGCTTTGTAGTTGTAAGCATGTGAAACATGGAGTTTATTCTTGTATTATTTATTATTGTATTGTTTTCCATATGAACAATTATAAACCTATTTTTGGCCACCCGTATATTAAAACAAGTATTTTTAAAAAAATACATTTTATTGATTTTTTACAGAGAGGAGGAGAGAGGGATTGAGAGCTAGAAACGTCGATGAGAGAGAAACATCGACCAGCTGCCTCTTGCACACCCCCTACCGGGGATGTGCCCGCAACCAATGTACATGCCCTTGACTGGAATCGAACCTGGGACCTTTCAGTCCGCAGACCGATGCTCTACCACTGAGCCAAACGGGTTTCGGCAAAACAAGTATTTTTATGGCATTTTTTAAGAAGCTAAGATGTCAGGCTGCTTTTCACTGAGCCTTAATCCTCCTGAGGCATTCTAGGCTGGTGTGCTGTAGCCATCTTTTGTTTGTTGTTTATTTGTTTTACTTAAGATTTTAATTTATTTTTTATTAAGATATAATTGACAGATAACACTGTGTGAGTTCAAGGGGTACAATGTGTTGATTTGACACTTTTTTCTGTTAATCCTCACACGAGGATATTTTTTCCCATTGCTTTTCAGAGAGAGTAGAAAGGAGGGAAGGGGAGAGAAGAAAGAGAAACATCAATGTGAGAGAGGCACATCAACTGGTTGCCTTCTGCATGTACCCTGACATGGGGGCAGGGAGCAAACTCAAAATTCAAGTACATGCCCTTGACTGGGAATTGAATCCTTGACCCTTCGGTGTACCCACTGATGCTCTGACCACTGGCCTGAGCTGATTTGACACATTTATGTATTGCACTAGTATTTTACCATAGCATTAGCTAACACATCTATCATGTTGCATAATTATCCTTTTTCTTTTGTGGCGAGAACATTTAAGACTTAGTCGCTTAGCAACTTTGAAGTATATAATTCGGTATCGTTGACTATAATCGCTATGCTGTGCATTAGATCTCCAGAGCCTATCAATATTCTAACTGCAAGTTTGTACCCTTTGATCAACATCTCATCAAAACCTAATTTCTTGGCATGGTGTACTGTGTCCTTCATAGTGTACCCCAGCTTACCCACCAGCCTCAACTGGACTCTTTTTTGGATGCATCTACTCTCTGGCCACTTCGAACAGCTTGCAACTTTCAGTACCTTTTTGTTCATGCTGAGGCCCAAGCTGGGGTGCTTTTTTCTCTGCTGCAAAAACTGATATCCTTCAGGTCTAAACTTGGGCATTACATATTCTGACTTTTACATTCCCTTCCTCATCTTAGATGGAATTGGAGTCTTTTTTTCTGTTCTCATAGCTCACTGTGCCAACGTCTCTTTCAGCGTTATGATCTATCTTGCTCTGCAGTTGTGGCTGTATTCGATAATATCCTTCCCAGTTTTTCTCTTTTTCATCTGTCTGTCTCCCTATCTATTATACACACATAAACCGAGATTGCCTGGTGAGGGCAGGGACCTCATCTTTCTCATCTGCACCCTCCTAGCCTCTAGCATAGATAGTGCCCCTCACACAGTGGATGCTCCATCATTAATCTGCATTGCATTTCCACAGCTTAGGCATAAGTGGGTGTAAGCCAGATGTCTGCTCAAGTTCCCTATCTCTTGTCCTCTTCTAGTTTGGAGCAGTTTTAGAAGTTTACATTCTCATGGTTACTTCTGCTTCTGTGGGACTCACATTTCCCTTTCTGGGTTTTTTTCTTCTTCTTTGCTCTGTGTTGAACCAGCTTGGGATTTGGCCCCCTTTCCCTGGTTTCCACAAAACAACAGTAAGAACAAAATATACACAAAGCTATTTGTGTGCATGGCAGATTGGATTTAAATTCTGGGGTGGGGAGAATTATTATAGTAATAAAGACAACTTAAAGTCTAGTGTTAGATATTTCGGTCTTAAATGACCTTTGCCACTCTGCCATGCTGCAGCCTTTTCTTCCTCTCTTGCTACCTCATAGCTACCTCTAAAACAAGCTTCTCCCATTTTATTCTGCAGCTCTAACTCTACATCCTGCTGCTCAGGCCAAGACTCGGGGGCAAGCCCTTCTTAACTATGGACAAGAGTTCTGGTCCTTCAGTAGCCTCTGCTACGAGGTGGTTGGTTAGAACAGACATTCTCTACCTGTACCTTCTTTCAGAAGACAGAAGCAAGCACTATCACTTTTGGTTTTAATTAAATTTTGTTTTTCTCTGGTTTATATTCTGTTAGGTAGGTTTTGACTCTACCCAGCCAACTGCTGTTAATTTGAGGGCCTGACCAGTAGTTTTCCACGCACTAGATTAAGGAGGTCAGTTGCCTAGGTGAGCCCTTGTATGGATTTCTAGCCCTGATCTTGAGAACAGGACTCCCTGACCTGTTGCTCAAGAGTGATCTAGGGAGTAGGATTCTCCCTAGAGATGACGTTTGTTCACCTGTGAGTACTTTGGGCAAGGGGAAGGGCCAAACATCTTGTTTTTTTTATTTAATGGAGGAAACAGTCCTGGGGAATTAAGATTCCTCAATACAGACTGGAATCGGATAGGTTTTGAGTGCTGCGATTCTTTATCTTCCTGCCCTTAGCTGTGCTTCTGGGTATTGATCTTTTTGTCCTTGGGACTAGATTTTTCTCCTGGTTTTGGATTATGAGGTCTAAGATTATGGGCAGATTGGGCCATAATCACGTAAGTCTTTCTAAAAGCTCGGGTTCTCAAGAACCGGAATGGGTGGGGTCAGGTACACCTTATTCCTAAGGCCACAGTCAACCTGCTTGTTCTTTCAAGAGTGGCCAGCCATGCTCATTCTGCAGCTCCCACCAGACCCAAGGCTCCCTTTGTTTTTCTGATGGTGGCACATATTTATTTTATTTTATATCTAGGTTTTCCTTGGTGCTTTCTTCCTTTCAACACTCCCTGCCCTTCCTCTCTATCATTCCCTCCCTCAATAGTGTCCTGTTTTTTATGGCCACCAGAATTTTCATTGCTTTTACAAGTGTTTTTACCTGGGCAGTGTCCTGTCTCTTCCCTTTCTACCCCAATCAAAATATGTCAGCCTTGGATGTTCCTCTAACATGTGTCAAACACAAGGCCCTCGGGCCAAATCCGTCCCGCCAGGCCTTGCAATGTGGCCCGCACCGCGCTGTCATCACTGCACTCCACTGCGTTTCCATCACAATGACAGTTTATGACTGTTCAGTAAACCATTCGGCCCGCGATTTAGGCTGGATTTTAGATTTTGGCCCCTTCTCTGATTGAGTTCGACACCCCTAGAAAGGGAGTTCTTCTTTGAGTAGATTTAATTTGCTATCCTTACAGGAACTTTGACCTTTTAGTAGAACACAGTCCTTGACCTCAAAGTCCATAATGGGTAATACCTGGTTTTAGGAATGAGCTGGCTGCTGATTTGAAGGACATGAACTCCTCAGCAAGGTATAGAGAAAAGATCAAAATTTGGAGTTCCAGTCCTCACCTTGGGTAAATTACTTAATTGCTTCTGGCCTTCATTGCCATATTTATAAAATGGAAACAACATACCTATTTTTTTATTTTTATTTTTAAAAAAATATATTTTATTGATTTTTTACAGAGAGGAAGGGAGAAGAATAGAGAGCTAGAAACAGAGATGAGAGAGAATCATCGATCAGTTGCCTCCTGCACACCCCCTACCGGGGATGTGCCCGCAACCAACGTACATGCCTCTGACCAGAATCGAACCTGGGACCTTTCAGTCCGCAGACAGATGCTCTATCCACTGAGCCAAACCGGTTTTGACCATAACTATTAAAAAAAATTTTTTTTTAAATTGATTTTTAGAGCAGGAGAAAAGAGGGAGGGACAATGGGAAGGGGGAAAGGTAAAGAGAGATAAAAGGAGAAAGAGAAAGAACTGTTGATGTGAGAGTGACATATCAATCGACTGCCTCCTGCACAACCCCTAGCTGGGATAGAGCCCATAACCCGGACATGTGCCCTGACCAGGAATCAAACCGACAACCTTTCAGTGCACAGGACAACAAACAACCACACTGGCCAACGTACAACATGCCTATTTTTTAATGTTGTGAGGTTTAAACGAGTTAAGTTCACCTCATTACCAGACTGTTATGTCTCTCCTTATCCCTGTTAGGACTGATCAAATAATTGAGTTCCTCCCCTGGGAACTGACCTTTAGACCACTTCACAACTGACATTCCCTTTTGCTTAGATCACATTTCACTCGCTAAGACCACATTCCATGTGCTAAGACTATTATCTTTCCCTTCAGGACCTCCCCAGAGAATTCTCCGCCCAGAAAAAGCCCACCTAGAGAGTCCTTTAAAATCTGATTCCTTGTCTCTGGGTGCTGGTGCCATTTGGGGCTCAGCCTATCTGGTTTTCCAGATGACCTAATAAATTCATAATTCTTTACCCCTTTTGGCCTCAGGTATTCCTCCAGCAACCATAACAGTCCCTAGCAAGTAAATGAGACATTCCATTTTATCCTCTACCTTCTTATCTTTAACTCCCTCTCCCTCCAAACTTCATTACTTTTCCTTGTTTTATTTCTAGGAAGACTGATCTTTTAGGAATTAACTCATAGGTGGCTAATGTGAAACAAATTATGACCACTGGGAAAAGAAACCATAGGCTGTTGGTTCTTTCAAGTAACAATATGACACCTCCTCTCTGATTCAGGTTGTTATTCAATATTTAAGAGAAGTCTATGTGAGTGGGTAGTCCTGTCATTCCAGAAGTTCCTTTGTGTGTGTATGGGTGCATTTTTCAGTGAGTCTTTCTGTGGAAACCTGCTGTGGGAAGGTAATTTATTTGATTTCAGAAGCCTGTTTGATTCCAAGGGGTAAGTTGATTTTTATTTTTAAGGCTATTTTTATTCTTATTAGTCTCTTTTTAATTAAACTGATGTTCTTGACTTTTAATTTGTTTATTGTTTGGAAGCCACTTGATCTAAAGTGAAATTAAAGAAAACCCTCTCTCTTAAATTCTCATTTTTTAACTTTATTTTTGTTTTAATATTCCTCTAACACTTACTCTTTGCTTATAATATTCTTAATCCCAGGTGTATATCATTGTCTACAGAGTGGACCTTACTAGAATGCCCTTTTTCCTTTTTGTATTGAAAAATTTTTAAATTTTAAATTAAACTTATTGGGGTAACTGGTTAATAACATTATATAACTTTCAGCTGTACAAGATTATAATTCAACATCTATCTAAATTTTATGTATTGTCCTACACTAATTCAGGTTTAATTTCCATACAAAACTTACCCTGATTACTCTAGCATATCCTGAATTACACAGCCATCTGTGTCCCAGGCACTTTGTGAGAATTAGTGGACCTCTGGTACAATCTTTGTTCCATAATCTTTTTGGGTGGTGGTGGTGAAACCAATTAAAGGCAATGAAAGTAGTATTTAACAAAATAGTACATTTTTTCAAATACTTATTTATTGAATGAAAATGAAAACAGGAATTTCATCAGTAAAATAGGGGCTAATGGTGGTACTCACATATGTCAGTTCCTGGTTTGATTCCTGGTCAGGGCACATGTCTAGGTCGTGGTTTTAAAAGATTAAAGGAGCTCATCCACATTTAACAGAATACCTGGCACAGAGCAGGTATTTTATTAACATTTGATTTAACTGTCAAATGTTATTCTTAACTAATAATTAGGTGACAGTAGAATAACTTAAATATTTGTTTAGCACTTTAAATTATTCTTTTTTTTTTAACATTAAAATCTCATGTCCACTTTTTATTGATCATCACATCATTGTCTTAACCTGTATTCCTTTCCCTTTACTGAGGGCCATCTAGTTTCAAAATGCATACATTCTCAGAGAAGATCTGGGAAGATGAAACAATCGATTTAGTCTCAAAGAAAAAGGTAATGAAGATGAGATAATGGTCAGTGGGGTTTACGTATGGTCAAGAAGTAATGACCAGGCCTCCAACCGTACAACATGAGAAACTGACTATTGGATTTGCAGAAATGTATGGTGCTTAGCTGCAGATTTCTAGCTTTGAAATATTACAGGAGGAATCTGATATCAGGACTAGAGAATTTTAACCCTGAAGAGGACTATAAAGACCACTTGGTTTAATTCCTCAGTTTTACCTATGAGAAAAATTGAGGGGAAGTGACTTCTACAAGTTAAGAGAGCAAGTAATTATCAAAGTTAATCCAGGTCTTCTGATTCCCAACGCCTTCACACCTATTTCCCAAGTACAGAGTATCTGGCAGCCTCATGTATGTTTTTCTACTTTCTAGTAGTTTCATGCACCATTGTGAAACACCAGCTCGGTGCTGACCCAGAAGCAGCTGATTTCCTGTATGTCTCTGGCCTTGGAAGTGGGTCTGGGGGCTGCTTTCAAGAACAATGGCTATGAGCCTTTTCTCACCTACACATCTGTCAGCGGGCAGAGAAGAGTAGGCGGCCAACATGTGAGCAACCTGCATCAAGGAAAAAGAAAAAAATATGTCTGCTAAATTCAGTGAAGTACATTATGAACCATGCAAGAGATTGGCTGCACTGCAGCATGGCTTCCCACAGCTGCTTAAGAATCTAAGACCAAAGGTGGGCTCAGCACCAATAAGCAGAGGCCTACAAAGGTCTACTGTTGTTGGAAGAGGTATAGGAAACTCTCCTGCCTAAGAATTGCCACAGATACAAGGTAGAGTTTGGCTGCTTTGGAGAGAAAGGAAGTCCATGCTCACAGGGCCTGCTTAAGACTAAGTCTGGATCAACACAAGAGAGACCCTATTCCTACCTATTCCTACCACAAGACTAGCACCAAATAAAAGTAATTTCAGTTTACACCTGGAGGAGGGGCAAGAGCAAGAAGAAAACCCCCACTCTGACAAGGCATTAAGGAATAGTTTAAAGCTGAGGTAAAAGTAGGAACACTGAGGAAAAAAAAACACCTGTGTGTTAAGGCTTCACTTCATTGTTGGAGATATTTACAGTCTGTGGTATGTCAACATTAACCAGAAAACTCAAACCCAGCTCAGCTCCTGACTAACACTTACTAATAGCATGACAGAAGATTGTGCCCATTACCAAGCATAAAGATTATTTACTTCAGTCTCTGTTCTAATAATGTCAAGCATTCAGTCAAAAATTGCAAGGCACAAAAAACAAACGGAAGGAAAAAAGCTAGCCTATTATCAAGAGATAAGGCAATCAACAGAGCAGAGCCAGACCCAGGAATTACTCAGATGCTGGAATTACCAGATAGGGGTTTAAAATAACCATGATTGCCGGGACCGGTTTGGCTCAGTGGATGGAGCGTCGGCCTGTGGACTGAAAGGTCCCGGGTTCGATTCTGGGCAAGGGCATGTGCCTTGGTTACGGGCACATCCCCAGTGGGGGTGTGCAAGAGGCAGCTGATCGATGGTTCTCTCTCATCGATGTTTCTGACTTTCTATCCCTCTCTCTTCTTCTCTGTGAAAAATCAATAAAATATATTAAAAAAAATAAAATAACCATGATTAATATGTTAAAGGTGGATAACATTCATGAACAAAGGAAGAATTTTAGAAGAGATGCAAACTAAACATAGATTCAAGTGGAAATTCTAGAAATTAAAAACAAAACACACACACATAATATCAAAGGTCAACAGGTTCATCATTAGTCTGAAGAGAACTGAGAAAAGAATCAGTGACCCAGAATGTAGGCCAACAGAAATTATCCAAATTGAATTACATAAAGGGTGGGGGGAATAAAAAGATATCAGAACATCATGTCTAAAATCTATCTCCATCCACCCATTCACCCATATAGAGAGAGAGAGAGAGAGAGAGAGAGAGAGAGAGAGAGAGAGAGAGATTGAAAGAGATACTACGTCCAAAATCTGCAGGGTAGGCTGGATTAGAATCCGGAACCCTTCAGTCTGCAGGTCAACGCTCTGTCCACTGAGTCAATCCAATTAGGGTCCCCAAGTACATTTAAAAAATATATATATATTATTGATTTTTTACAGAGAGGAAGAGAGATGGATAGAGAGCTAGAAACGTCGATAAGAGAGAAACATCGACCAGCTGCCTCTTGCACACCCCCTAGTGGGGATGTGCCCGCAACCAAGGTACATGCCCTTGACAGGAATCGAACCTGGGACCTTTCAGTCTGCAGGCTGACGCTCTATCCACTGAGCCAAACTGGTTTCGACCCCAAGTACATTTTTAATAGGTGTGGAAATAGGACCAGAAAGGGAGGTAACTTGCCCAAGATCTCTCAAATGGGGAGCGGTATAAGGTGTCATTTATGTTCTGAATGGATCAAGAGGTTGCAGCCTTAGTCTCTGAGTGTTGTCACCTCTTAGCTTGGGTCTTTCTGCTTTTACTTTCCTCTTTCTGCCCCAAGAGCATTCTTACTTGTCAAATGCCACAGGGGAGAAAGAACTGTACAGCTCCCTGGGCTCTCTGGTGAGGATAACCACCTGCACTGGGACCCTTTCTTTCCTTCTAGCACAGTGATCGGTTGTCATCTTCTGGTCTTCCCTCTGTGCTTTCTCCTGGCAGAGACGGGGTCTGCCAGGCTAGAGCAAGGTTGGTGACAGGTGGCTTGTGTTTGGCATGCAATTATGGCCCATTCCTGTTTAGAGTTTGGCAGTTTGAGGACCCCATTTCTTTGTCTGACACCACCTCTCTGCCCCTCAGTCATTTCTTTGACTGTCAGTGACTGTCAGGGTTGGAGGTGGCAGTGTGGGGCCTTGAAAGGAGTCTGTTCTAGGAGTTGGAAGACCTGTCACCATTAAACTGTGTGACCTTGTCCTCGCTGGGCCTCTGTTTTCTTTCCTGTAAAATGTGTTAAATCAGGTTGTCTTTAATAAAGGTCCCTGCTGATGCTACTGATATTTTATTTAAACCACTGAACCACAAATAAAGGATTCCAGCTGTGGTAGAGTAATTAGGCTTAGCAGATGGGCAAGATGAGAGGGAAGGAGATACTCTTGCCCATAGAATTGTCTTTTCCCCACCCACTCCCTTGTGCTTTCCTGGTGTTTTCAGAACACAAATGACAACCCTTGTTTTTTTGCATGTCCCTTCTTTTATTCTGTGTTCCCATTTTAAAGCTATAATCTCCTTGTATCTCGAACTTGTGTAAGACAGCCATGGTGCAGATTTCACGTTTCAGTGTGTGGTTTTCTCTCTGCTGTGGTGAACTTGATGGGGCAAGAGCTCATCACAGCTGGTCCCTGGGAAGGGCTATATGTGTGTGTGTGTCAGAGATTTATTGTGCTGGGCTCCAGTTTCCTTTCTCAATCCCTAGTTCTGATTTTGCTGTTTTTCACTTAAAACCAAAAATTATGAAGGAGGCAGGTTCTTGTCCTCTGAGTTTCGGAGATTTGTGGTGTAGTTGAGGGGATAGGGGCCCCTCTTTTTCTGTGTCCTTTGCTTGAGACATTCACCCTGGAACAGCAGAAATAAGCTGTGTTGAACATCATCAACTCCCTGTGCCAGAGGAAGCAATACTGAATATTGTTGAATTATTGAATGATTTCTTTATAGTAATAAGTACTGAAAGCCATTTTGATTTCAGAATTTTCCTTTCACCTTCAGAAAACTTGTCTTTCACTCTATGAAACAGTTTTTAAAGACTCCAAAGGGTTTTAAGAATTATTAAGGAAAGCAGTATTTCTGGATCCTGCTATTGCTTCCTTGGTTCCTGCTCCTTATCCTCCAACCTACCCCCACCTATCCTAATGGTGGTGTAGAAATGTGTTAAAACTCCAGTGTTTCTTCCCATTAGTTTTCTGTTTGATGCTCTGCTGCTGATGTCAGCATAGAGTTGTTCCTCTATTTTATAGGATTCCAGATTACTAATGACTTGTTTATCTGGCAGCACTATCCCACCCCTGGTCATTAGGAGGGTCTTGTCACCACAGCTTACAATGCAGTCTTTGCGTGTCTCTCCCGTGCTTCACCTTCTGAAAGCATAAAGCAGGAGTCAGCTCCTTATTGGAAGGATAGGTGGTTAGACAGTTCAGCATAGGAGGTAGGAGAGGGAGGAAGGTGGCACAATGCCCAGATTTAGTTTTCTTTTCCTGAAGTGGGAGAATTACTTATTTCTACAGAGAATTGAATAAATGAACCGTCAGCCTTCCCCCCCCCCCACCACCACCTTCTTTTAAAATTGCGTGGGTGATGTCCCACAGTGGGACAAAGGTGTAATGACCACTGTAATGAGAAGGTATCTTAAGATTGACAAAACAAGCAGGCAACTCCATAGAATGTGACAGAATTTATGATAGGGTAATTTACTTACAGGAAGATTGGGTCAGAGTGCAGATTATTCTCCCCTAACAGATCCCAGTTACAATACTTTTTTTTTTGACAGTTTTATAACTTCATTGGATAATCGGCAGTTAGTTCTCATCCACATTAACTGTCTGTAGGTTTTTGAAAGTAATGACAGGCATGTAGGTGACCAATGTATAGAGCGTGTTTGGTGAATCTTCATCCTCATTACAATTTCTCGATAAACGTACCCAGATACGATATGGGACATTCCTTATTCCTTTGGCCCAGACAGCTTTGTTCAGCCCGGTATCAATGCTCACGTCTGGAGTCCCCATCTCTTCGTGGCAAATTTCAGGGTCTCCTTGAGTGCCTGAAGGGCATACTTCTTAAAGCCCACGCAGTGGATGCACTTGTGGATGTTGATTGTATGCTCCCTGGTCACCACCTCGTTGATGGTGGAGCAGCCCTTCTTCTAGCCACCCTTCTTTGCAGGAGCCATTGTGCCCAGCAAGGTGGAAAGAAAGAGCTACAATAGTTTTTTGATAGCATAACTCTGATGATTGACAAGACAAAGGGACAGAGAATGTGGTAATACCAGGGGCCATCCCTCCTGGTGGGCTCATGATAGATGATTGTTTATAATTGACTGGAGGCCTTGTGCAAGAGTAGTCCTTTCTTCCTCTGGCAGGCACAGGGACCTGGGCTGGCTCCCCTCTGGCCCCGGCTTCCTCAGGAAGGACTTCCGGAATGACATCCAGAAGACATATGGTCTAATTAGCATCATATTACCCTTTTATTAGAAGGCACTATTATCAGTTTTGTTATTTATCCCAGGTGTCATACTGTAACCGGACAAACAATGAGTCTGTGCTGCCACTTAAGCAGAGAGAGGGTTGAATAATATCTGAGCGTTTATTCCAATATTGCCGGCAGCATGGGAAAGCAGCAGGTTATCCACAAAAATCTGCTCTGCAGCCCACCATAAGTCAGCTGCTTATATAGGCATAAGTACAAAGGAAAATGCACAAAAGGACAGTTTACAGGTATGCAAAAGGCTAGAGGTCTTCAAAGGGCTTAGTGCTATGCAAGGGCTGGAGTTACAAGGGTAAAGAGGCAAAAGGAGTGCCACATAGGCATTTAACAGGTGAGCAGGCTGGAGATTTGCAAAGGCCTGCAGGTATGTAAAAAGGGCTGGGGATCTTCAAAGGGCTGGCAATTCTGGTTCTGTAATAAATCTTTGCTAATTTTTATTTTTATTTTTATAATAGGCAGCTTCAAATGGGGAGAAAGGATTGCATCTCCAGGTCATGTCCAGCCAGGGTGGAATGTGCCTTCTTTAATCAGAATAAAACAATCTTTAACAGCATGATTAATATTTCTTACAATACTAGCTGGTTCCCCAACATTCTATTTTTGCCCCATTTCAATGCCACTCTGGCTCTTAACTAATGAAAATACTTATGGCTACATCTTAAGGAATACAGATAATCAGTCTTTGATATGCTTTACTAAGGACAGTGAGGTTGGTCAAAGGTCACATGAAACAAAAATATGAAATTGAATCCAGGACACAGAGATGGAGTTAGTTTTGTTCACAACTACATCCATACAGGTGGAAATTCCTGTGGCCAGTGTTACTTGCAAGGCAGTGTTCGGATTGATGTGCAGGGGAAACAGGATTACATCTGGGGCAATGGGTTCTTCATGTAGGGAAACCATCTTCATGTCTAATTGAGCCTGTGTCAAATGCCTACACTAGGAACTTACCTATGTTTGAAGTTGCCTCCGTTGAAAGTATATTGACTATTTTGAAGAGGTTATACAGCATCATGGTTAAGGTTAGAGATTCTTTCTGCCCAGGTTTGAATCCTGGCTCTGCCCCTTATTCTTTCTGTGACTTTGGACAAGTTACTTCACCTGCCTGTGCTTGAGTGTGCTATCTGTTGTAATGTTAGGGCTGTGGATTAAATGCATGGATGCATATAAAACAGAAGAATACACAGCCCTCCTCCCCTCTCTCCCCCATATCCATTCAGTGGATGTGTGTTTGACAATACCTTTTGGAATTGCATTTCTTTTGGTTGAGGCCTCCGGGAAACTGTAACTGCAACTAAGTTTTAGGTATGGGGTCAGCATTTGACACGTGTTTCTAGATGTTGTCATCAATGGGCTCCTTTGTGGAGAGACCTGAAAGAAAGGAAAGCAGAGGGTGTGCACAGTGCAGTCCAGTCACACTGTCCCAAATCCTACCTGAGGGCCTGGGGGCAGCTGAGACTTGGTTGGCCTTTTAGTAGGATGAGAATATTGATCAGCTGTCCTTGCCTGCTTGGGCTTCATAATAAAATACTATAGACTGGGTGGCTTAAACAACAAATTTATTTCCTTACAGTTCTGGAGGCTTGAATTCTAAGATAAGAGTGCCAATGTGTGCAAGAGTGTAAGGCCACCAATTCTGTCTGATTATGACTCCACTTAATAGTATATAACCTTATTTAATTTTAATTACCTCCTAAAAGTCCCATCTCTAAACATATTGTAGTTATATTCAGGGATTAGGGTTTCAACATATGATTTGGAGGAGGGACATAATTCAGTCATTAGCCTTCCTCTCCCCAGAGTTTCCCAATGAGGAAAATTGGTAAGTTCAGCCTGTGTCCTCTTTGGCTCCATGTGCTGTGTTATTTGTAAGGCCGTGTTGGATCTTCCCATACACTGGGAGGCAGTAGGACTCCATCTTCCTCCCTTCTTGAGGATTGGAATAGAGTGTGAATAAAGAAAGGAAATGATGCTTGCTTCTATCCTCAAAGCTCAGAAACGGTATGTCTCTGAGTGTGAGAGAGAGAGTGTGCGTGTGTGTGTGTGTGTGGGGGGGGGGAGGTAGGCACACAAACATTCTGGTGTGTGATGATGGCATGTCTTGTCACTTATGATGTTTGTTTAGACTAGGACTGAAATAAAATGAAACAGTGGAAGCTCTCTTTACCACCCTCCTCACCACCCTTTTATCGAATTCCCAGGAGTAATGAACATTTTTCAGTTCTCTGTAAAACAGTGATGCCCACAGCATGCTGATTGCACAGCTAGCAGGCTGCTCTCTGCCTTGCCCACTCATTTCAGCACCCACTGGTTGAATTATATGCTTACCAAAAGTCAGTTTGTTCCCAAAGCCATTTGTACAGTGTTAGCTGATATTTATAATTAAGTAATATATTTAAATATTGGAAAAACTGATGAAATGTGGCTGCAAAGGAGATTGTTTTCTTTCTTTCCCCCCCTCCTGTGAACACTAGTTAAAAGCTATGGAAAGACTTAAGTTCAAGTCACTAAAAAACATTACTATTCTCCAATTAGATGAGCATTAAGATTGGGGAAATCATAAAACTTGGAATTTTATTCTGATATTACTCTGGGTCTGCATTTTTATTTCATTTTAAAGAACCAGAAGTTGGAAATGATAGATATTGTTCTGCTTCAGTGAGAAAGATGATGTCAGACTCTTACTCAAAGAGAGGGCCTTGTCCTATGTTAAAAGATATGTGAATGGCCAATACTGGTTTGGCTCAGTGGATAGAGCATCAGCCTGTGGACTGAAGGGTCCCAGGTTTGATTCCCATCAAGAGCATGCACCTTGGTTGCAGGCATATCCCCAGTAGGTGGTGTGCAGGATGTAGCTGATCAATGTTTCTAACTCTCTATCCCTCTTCCTTCCTCTATGTAAAAAATCAATAAAAAATATTTTTAAAAAAGATGTGTGAATGAATGTATATTTATATATATTATGCAAAAATAACAAGTTTTAGGTATATCTTTTTATGATTTCTTGCTTTATTTTGATTAATCTGGTTTCTGACTTGATCCCATTGGAAAAGAGAATGTCTACTGTTTTGGTTAAGTTTAGAGCCTCTTTTGATGATTTGGTTTGATTTCAGTTTAGTGATTTTAGGACATAGATTTTACTTTGTACATGGTGTCAATTTAATACAACCAACACTAGTAGGGCTTATGAAGCAAATTAAGATGGCTCATTCTGGAGTCACCTTCAGTTTAATAGTTTCCTTGGTTCCTCTTGCAGACTCACAGCATATTGAAAGAGACCTGATTCTCTTGTTTACAAATGAGGAAACTGAGTCCTTGTCAGTGGTAAATTGTGTAGGGTGGCAGAGTGAAGAGGGCAGAGGCACGGTGATGGAACCTTCCCCCCAGCCTCTTCCATTGGGTAGACTTACTTCTCTGGTGACAGTATTAACCTGTGCTCTTCCCTTTGTGACAGGACCAACCTGGAGGCTTTGCAGAAGAAGCTGGAGGAGCTGGAGCTCGATGAGCAGCAGCGAAAGCGCCTTGAGGCCTTTCTTACTCAGAAGCAGAAGGTGGGGGAACTGAAGGATGATGACTTTGAGAAGATCAGTGAGCTGGGTGCTGGCAATGGTGGTGTGGTGTTCAAGGTCTCCCACCAGCCGTCCGGTTTGGTTATGGCCAGAAAGGTGAGGCTGCCTTTAAAAAAAGAAAGAAATGACTGAATCAAGTTTGCTAGGTAAACATGTAATTGATTTTTCTCTTAGAAGACCTGAGGATCTGAGGACCTGGGCCCTGGGCCCTGAGACAAGGGTAGAAGGAAGACTGACTTTTCACTCAGTACTTTTTGTGCTATTTGAATTATAGGTAAACCATGAATGATGTGTTAGTGTATCCCATCCCAGACTGGGAAATAATAGCAAGGGGTCCTTTGTGTTTGCTGTTTATCAAGTGCAGGAGAAGCTACTTTCACTTACCCAGGCCCAGTGATGTACAAAGCACTCACTTTAAGTTGTTTCTCCTTTCTTCAGCTCATTTCCTTTCAGTGTAACATCTCTGCTCCCCACCATATGGCATGCAGCCTTCCCTTCCTGTCTACGCTGGGTCCTTCTCTTTCTGAACACAGCCCCTTGCTCCAGTGCAGTTGGCCCCTTCCTGTCCATATATGTTTGCTTGTGATATTCATCATTTCAAAAAGTCTGCATCTTCAAGGTCCACCTCTTGTTTAGCTTGTACTAGCTGCTGCACCTCACTGATAACCACTGCTTCCATGTCCTCTGGCACTCCTTGTCTGTGGCTCTTTTTAGAAGTTCAGCCTTACTCGGAAACCATTTCATGTTTCTGTCTCCCTGGCTGAAACGGGACAAATTAGGGGGATGTAAGGTGGCACCTGAGGACTTGATTAAATCTCACCCACATTGGGCTCCTGAGGTCAAAGAGGAATCTCGTGGACAGCTTAGGTCACATACCCAGTTTCTCATTTCTTTCTACTTCCACAAGCCTTGAGAATCAACCAAGTTCTCAAGGCCATTTTCCTTTCAGCTCTTAGCTTCACAGGTCATTTTTGGGGAAACCTGTCCTTCAACTTTGTTCTTGGGAGGGTGAGTCCTTCTTTCTCAGTTTTGGCTCCTAGGAGCAGAGGCACTGCTGGCCCTCCCCTGGTTACAGGTCCTCAAGTCCTAACATCTGCCTTGATATGTTGGCACTCAGTGCTTTGGTTGGGAGGAAACTTTTTTGTTAAAACTTGCCTGTTTCCTCTTTCCTACCTTGAAGAGCTTAAGCATTTAAGAAAGTTGCATCCACCCATTCATTCATTTATATATTTTTAAATCCTCTCTTCCTCCCACCTTTCTTTCCCTAGCTAATTCACCTGGAGATCAAACCTGCGATCCGGAACCAGATAATAAGGGAGCTGCAGGTTCTACATGAGTGTAACTCCCCATACATTGTGGGCTTCTATGGTGCATTCTACAGCGATGGAGAGATCAGCATCTGCATGGAGCACATGGTATGTGACCACCCGTTGGCCTCTGAAGCCTGGGAGTTGGGTAGCTTTGGTCTAATATTTAATCTGAGAGGTTCTGGGGTTATGAAGATGAGTGAAAAAGTCCCTGCTCTCAGAGAGATTATAATCTGCTTTAATGGCAGCCTGAGAGATTATAATCTGCTTTAATGGATCTTTGGACATGTAGAGAGGTAATCCCCCCTGATACAGGAGAGAGCATGTGAGCTAATCAGATGTTTGTGTACTGCCAGTTTTTCTTACCACTAGCAGCCTGGACCTTTTTCTCTTCCCACTGACTAACAATAATAGTGTTAGCAACACTAATGATAAACTAATTTAATTGGGAATACTATATCAAACACTACCCTAAGCAAATAAATATTTTATTACATTTTCACAACAATCTTATTGTGTGCATGTTACAAACGAGGAAACAAGCTCAGAGAAATGGAATAATTTACCTAAGGTCATGCAGCTAGTAAGTGTTACTGATAGAATTTAAACCGATGCAGTCTGACCTCAGGGCCTGTGCGTAGAGGAATCTACTGGAAAGTGATTGGAGCTCTGTTTCCTTCTTGCTGCTTAGAACTTCAAAGAGAGGCGGGTTTCATGGTTGCTATTTTCTTCTGTCCCTATTAGTCAGTATGGCACAGAAGACTTCAACACAATAATCCAAATAGACAGTTTGTTTTGTTTTCCACTGTGTCTCTAAAGCCCAGAGTAGTCCTGGCACACAGCAGGGGCTCGGCAATTATTTGTTTACTGGTTGTCACTGTCTCATTATGACCCTTGGCCAAATTTCTTTATCTTTTTGATTCTCAGTTTTTTCATCTGTAAAATGGCCATTATTACCCCATACTAACATTCTGTGTTTCTATGGTTTTTGGCACTTACAGCCTGTAAAGGATGTACATTAGTTAAGTAACATAGGTTCGGCCTCACAATTATTATAGTGCCAGTTATGAGCAAGGTGCCACATGCGCTGAGAGGTAGAGACATTGAGAGTAGCATCTCTGCCCCGGGAGCTGCCCCACACTGATACTCCTCACTGATGCTCACGCGAGGAGTGTCAGTGTGGACACGGGGGTTTTTGGGCACCGGGTATGTGTCATTTCATGCCTGCTGTCTTCTGATCCATCAGCAATTCTTTCCTCCAAATCTTACACCCAGAATTCTCCCCTTAATAGGGACAACAGGAGGCTATTTGTGGAGGGAACATGGTTGAACTTCAGGGTGCTTGCTTTAGAGGTTAGGATTAGGTTCAAATATTGATAGGCAGTGGCCTATCCATTTATTCAGACCTTGCCGGAACTTCTTGTAATAGCTTTTCATGGTCTCTCGCCATGTAGAGGACAATCTGTTCAATTTACCTTAAATTGACCTGCTTTGAGGCTTCCTCATTCTGGAATCTTTCATTTCTAAAGCCCTTGACCAGAGTCTGCCTTTCTTAGAGATAAGCTGTGTGGGCACTGCCCCATCTGAATTCTGATACCCCAGGGGTAAATGAGTGCTCCTTGATCAAAATAGGAATGCTCTTGTCTTTGGGGAAGTAGATTTCTGCTCTGCTGGTAGCTGGGCAACCAGAGGACTGGGGACTCAGGTTGATGGTTCTCATGCAATAGCAAAGCTTTTGCGCTCCCCCCCGCCCCCAATAAATCATTTATCTCTTCTATAGAAAAGCTTCACAAAAGCACCATTGACTTGGTTAATAATCAGCTTCTAAAAATAAGCACAGTTTCCGAAGCTTTAGTCAGTGAAGGCAAGTCCTTGGCAACAGTGAAGCAGAATTAAAAGGTTGTGAGGTGAGTTGCAGGCAATTCTGGGTAATCCTGACTGTGGTTAAATTTTGCTAATTCCATTGTTCACACTATAACTCTGCTTATAGCTCAGACGGAGGTGAAAGGCAGTATTTCCTTTTTATTAGAAATATTTACCACAACTCCCAGGGAAAGTGTAAACCAAGACAGTTAACTTCCCTCTATGCTAGGTTGTAGAACCTGAGCACCACAGGGTTAGCTTTTTTACCTTGTTGTTTTTTCTGTGTGTTTTTTATTTTTTATTTTTTTTATTTTTAATTTCAGAAGGGATGGGAGACAAAGAGAGAGAGAGAGAAACATAAATGATGAGAGGGAATCATTGATTGGCTGCCTCCCGCAAGTCCCTACTAGGGATTGAATCCGTAACCCAGGCATGTACCCTGACCGGAATTGAACCTGGGACCTTTCGGTCCACAGGCCGACACTCTATTCACTGAGCCAAACTGGCCAGGGCTAGCTTTTCTCCTTTTTTCAAATCAGATTTTGACAGAGCTGTCTTGTGACTTTGTTTTAAGTCTTCCCTGAGAATTAGGCAGAGCCATTCAAACAGAGGATCTGAAACCACATTCAGTGGAAGCAAAATAGTAATGGCTGGGAAACTTTCTGCATTGGAATTTCTCTTCCCATTAGTAAAGGAAATCTGTGATGCCTGCTGACTTGGAAGTGGTTACTTGGGCTATTTGTGTTGTCTTGATTTGGACACCAGGAGCCTGTGGCATTACGAAGGCAGCCAGGCTCACAGAATGACTCCCACCTCGCCCTGAGGAGAGCTCTTCCAAGGGTTCTTGGAAAATAAGCATGTTTACCAGGGAGTTCTGTTTGGTCCTAGATTCATAATTCCATTCTTGTATCTGTGTGGAGATTATGGCATGTTTGATGTTTTAGGTTGAATTTCACAATCTTCTATCACGCTCATTGGTGGACTGACTCGATCCACCATTAGGTAGTTGTGCTAGGGAGTTTATTATGAATAGAAGTGAAATATATTCAGAGTGGTTAGTGTGCTTTTGAGAATCTACACCTGTACTATTTTCTTTCTTTTTTAAATATATTTTATTGATTTTGTACAGAGAGGAAGGGAGAGAGATAGAGAGTTAGAAACATCGATGAGAGAGAGTCATTGATCAGCTGCCTCTTGCACACCCCCTACTGGGGATATGCCACAACCAAGGTACATGCCCTTGACCGGAATCGAACCCGGTCTCTTCAGTCCCCTAGCCGACGCTCTATCCATTGAGCCAAACCGGTTTTGGCTACACCTGTACTATTTTCTTTCTTTTTTATCCTCACCCAAGGAGTGAGGATATTTTTCCCATTGATTTTTAGAGAGAGTGGAAGGGAGTGGGGAAAGAGATGCAGTTCTTTCCATCTTAAAATACTGAGCCATCTTTGAAGGCCATCCTTCTGCCTCCATAAAGCCAACTCTTGGTTCCTTGGGGCTCTGTGATCTGGCCACAGCTGGCCATTTCCATCCTGATCCATCACTACATTTCTTCATGGATCCACAGTGAAATGAACCATTTGTCATTCTATGTAATTTAATGCTTTTGTGCTTTTGGTTTTAGTGAAATACATTGTTCTTTTCTCCCCTTGCTCCTCTCCTGTCCAGGTGTGAAAATCATATTCATTCTTTGAGTAAGATTTCAGCTCAAATACCATTTTTAAGTCAGAATTACTTTTCTTTATTTTTTTTTCTTTTTAAAAAAATATATATTATTGATATTTTACAGAGAGGAGGAAGGGAGAAAGATAGAGAGCTAGAAACATAGATGAGAGAGAATCATCAATCAGCCGCCTCTTGCACACCCCCTACCAGGGATTTGCCCGCAACCAATGTACAATACATGCCCTTGACCGGAATCGAACCTGGGACTTTTCAGCCCGCAGACTGACGCTCTACCACTGAGCCAAACCGGTTTTGGCAGAATTATTGTACTTTTCCCTTCTTCTGCACATCCACAATACTTTTCTATACATTTAATTTTTTTTATATTTTATTAAGAGATGTATATTTTCCATGTTAGTTTGTAAAGTTATTGAGGGCAGAAACTAGGTTCTGCCATAGAACCTGACATAGCCCCTAGCACTTGATAGGATTTGTGGAATGAATGTATTTATTTCTGACATTTTAAACATTTTCATTAATTATGATTTGTTAGGATAATACCAAATACAAGTTGTAACTTATATGATGGTGATAAAATGACTAACATTGAGCACTTACTGTGTGCTAGACATTTTTGTTTATGCTTTCTATGATTAGCTTCTTTAATACTTATAATAGCTCTATGATTATTATAATAGCCTTATAATTATGATTACCCCATTTGATAAATTGCTTAACTTGGTGGTCAAAGTCCCCTAAATAGTAAGCAGCAGAGTTGGGATTCAGATTTAGACAATTTGCCTTTAGAGATTGCACTATAGTGTCAGTACAGTGCAAACCAAGTCATTTTTTTTTTTTGACTACTGAATTAGTAATTTAACAATTACATATTTGAGTAGCTTTATTTGATAACCCCAATCTTTTGCATTCATATAATATTTGATATCTGGAACAAACTAAAGGGTATCTTTTTAGGAAGATTTGCCATGTATGTGATTCATTTTCCTGATGAAGTTTAACCCTTGAATGAATAGTCAGAAATATTACCACTAAATGTGTTGGTATTCTTTTACTTAGGATGGGGGTTCCTTGGATCAAGTCCTGAAGAAAGCTGGAAGAATTCCTGAACAAATTTTAGGAAAAGTTAGCATTGCTGTGAGTATATTGTGAACTTTTTCTTCCAAGTCCTCTCATTGATAAGTTAATGACTTGGTAGGAAATAGACAAGGGAGGAAGCTAGGAAGTCAACAAGGTAAAGTTTGTAAGAAAATGGGGTTTACTCATTGGAATATTCCCTATGCAGTTCTCTCTTTCAAATTAAATTAGAAAAGTGACTCTTGTGATAAAAAATCTGTACCTTGGAAAATACGATAAGGTATCCAAAAGAATTCTCATTTGTGGCATCAGAAAGCCTCTTTTTCATTGTCGATTTAGAAAGAAATGAATTTAAATAAAGTGATTTTTAAAAATAAATATATTTTTGCCAAAACCGGTTTGGCTCAGTGGATAGAGCATCGGTCTGGGGACTGAAAGGTCCCAGGTTTGATTCGTTCAAGGGCATGTACATTGATTGCGGGCACATCCCTGGTAGGGGGTGTGCAGGAGGCAGCTGGTCGATGTTTCTCTCTCATCTTCGTTTCTAGCTCTCTATCCCTCTCCCTTCCTCTCTGTGGAAAATCAGTAAAATATATTTAAAAAAAAAATAAAAAAAAAATATTTTTTATTGATTTTAGAGAGGAAGGGAAAGGGAGGGAGAGACAGAAACATCAATGATGAGAGAGAATCATTGATCAACTGCTTCCTGCATGTCCCCCACTGGGGATTGAACCCACAACTTAGTTGTGTGCGCTGACCAGAATGGAACTGTGACCTTCTGGTTCATAGGTGGATGCTTAACCACTGAACAACACTGGCTGGGCCAAGTAAAGTGGTTTTTAATGTTTAAACTTGCAATAATCAATTTTACTTAAAAATAATACTCTATATGCCATGTAAAAAGATAGTTTCTTGATAAGGCAGGTTGAAAAAATGAAAGAATAAAAAATAAGAGGAGGCAAGTTTGTGATGTTAGATAAAATATTTTCTCGGTCATTTTAAAATAGAGATATTGAGTATTTTCTGAACACCACAATTTCCTATTTTTTCACATTCTCTTTTCTCTAGGTAATAAAAGGCCTGACATACCTGAGGGAGAAACACAAGATTATGCATAGAGGTAAGAACTTACTTGCTAGTTGTTATTTTTAAAATTTTAGCTGAAATCTAAAAGTTGTTGCATCCTCTTTTGTGTTTTGATGTGGTAAAGACCATTTAATAATATTTTTAATTTTTATTACAAGTCTTTGGTTATTTAGCTTGATTTCTGGGACAGCTAGTTTCACACTCTTCTTGGTCTGTTTTACATCTGTTACCTGAAGCTGTAACGGGCATAAAGGGCAGCATGCTCATCACAGAGACTCTGCTAGAATTTAGTTACCCAGCCCCCAGTGTCATTGACTGCTTGCTAGATTAGATTGTGTATAGGCCCAAAGCCATGACTAGGTCTGAGTTTGACTGCAATGAGATTGTGGTTTTAATTACATTTCAAAACACTTAGATTCTAAAGACACTGATGAGTGTATGTTATTGAGGATGTGGAGTAGTTGGAAATTTCAGATACTGCTGGGTAGGAATGTAAAATGGTACAGTTATGTTGGAAAACAGCTTATCAGTTTCATAAATGTTAAGCATGTACCTGCTATACATTCAGCTATCTCATTCCCAGGATTTACCCTAAAGAAGTGAAAGTAGTTTAGCTGGTGTGGCTCAGTGGTTGAGCATTGACCTATGATCCCAGAGGTCACGGTTTGATTCCCAGTCAGGGCACATGCCTCGGTTTCAGGTTTGTGCCCTGGGAGGTGTGCAGGAGGCAGATGATCAATGATTCTCTCTCATCATTTCTATCTCTTCCTCTCCTTTCCTCCCTCTGAAATCAATAAAAATTTATTTTAAAGCAAACAAACAAAAGTGTATGTCCAATCAAGGACATGTACATGAATATTCATATTAGTTTTATTTGTAAAAGCCAAAAACTAGAGACAACCCAAATGTTTATCAGTGGTTGAATGGATAAACGAATTGTGTTATATCCATAAAGAGGATACTACTTAGCAATAAAAAGAATAAACCATTGATACATGAAACAATATGGATTAATCTTAAAAGAATGATGCCTAGTGAAAGAGACAAAAAACATATACTATGTGACATCCCTTGAGGGGTCCCAGATTGGAGAGTTTCCCAGATTGAAAGCTGGGCTGATTGATACCCTCCCATCCACCCCACCGACCCCCACACAAATTTTGTGCACTGGGCCTCTAGTTTGAAATAATGCCTACAAAGTACTTCCAAGTAGTGCTTGACACATAGTAGACACTTAATAAACATTAGCTGCTGTTTAACAGATGAATCGGTATAGCTTTTTATGATTACCAGCAAAAGAAACCAGCCTATCTTGGTTTAAGCTTCTCAAAACTTACTCATTGGAACGATCTTGGGAAAGCTCAGAGAAACCTTTGAAAAGCTGAACCGTAAACTTTGGTAGGACAGGGACCAGGGCTACAGGTTGGGAAGGTGGGTCTCTCAAACAGAACAGCAGCTGCCCCCAGTCCACACCTACTGCCTGGCCTCCTGTGTGTGTGTGTGTATGGGGAGGGGAATGTGGGCTCAGGCACCTCCCAGAGGGGTCGGGGTCAGCGCCTGTGAAGCATGCACTCCCAACAGTCATGCAGATATCAAGGGAACCACCCCTCCTGTTGAGTGTTGGAGGCAGTTGGCACCCTGTTACCTAATCTAACATGCAGAGACAATACTCAGGATTTTAAATTATTAGGTTGAAAGTGATTTCTTTAGTATGCCCTGCTCTAAGTAAAACTAATGTACAAAAATAACTTACAGCATAAGTTGCTCCAGGGGCAATTCTTTACTTTTTTAAAAAAAACATTCAGTACAGCCGAAACCGGTTTGGCTCAGTGGATAGAGCGTCGGCCTGCGGACTGAAACGTCCCGGGTTCAATTCCTGTCAAGGGCACGTACCTTGGTTGCGGGCACATTCCCCAGTGCGGGGTGAGCAAGAGGCAGCTGATCAATGTATCACTCTCATTGACGTTTCTAACTCTCTATCCCTCTCAATTCCTCTCTGTAAAAATTAATAAAATATATTTAAAAAAATAAAACATTCAGTACAGGATCTTTCAACTGTAAATTTTCAAAGAATCTTCACAAAGGCAATCAAATCACAATTTGACTAGAACATTTATTTTTAGGAATGTGTTGGTGATACAAAAGTAGGCATGCCTTTACTTACAGATTACTTTTTAAGTGAGAAGAGGTAAATAATGTTATTTGGGGGGAAGACCAACTGTTTTAGGTACTATATATATATTTATCTAGTGTTTTATATATTTTTTCAATTAGGTGAGTGTGTCTTAGGCCTAATGAGGATTACCACCGTGGGTGTGCTCATGCTAATTTTCCTACCTTTCAAATATCTTTATGCTTGGATGAGAATTTGAAAAAAGAGCCCTCGCCCTCCCATCATCCAGATGAGTGCTTGACCACTGATTGGCTCTGATTGGAGTGCCTGCCCACTCATGGGCCAATCATTGTGTCAGGGGACTAGAGTAGTTTGGCTGGCTCTCCTAGGTTATAAACCCACCTCATTGGCCGAATAGATGGGGCCTAGTTGACATTCTAACTGAAACACTTGCTGTTGGGGAGGGGCATAACTCAAATGAAAAAGAGGACTTCTCCTACTAGAAGATGGGGAGGAAAAATGGATGCTGAAAACAGGCAAATTCGAAAAAAAGTTTTCCACTATAAATACTATTAAGCATTGGGACAGGAAGACAGAAAACTACTTAACATAAATCAAAACAGTATTGAGCCTTTTAGGCAATAGTGGACAAACTGTCAGCCTGCAGGCCAAATGTGGCCCACTGCCTATTTTTATATGGTTGCAAGCTAAGAATTGTTTTTCAGAATTTTGTGACTTGATGATTGTGTGAAATTCACATTTCGGTGTTAGTAAATTAAGTTTTATTGGGACACAGGCGTGTTTATTTGTATAAGTGTTGTCTATGGCTGCTTTTGTGCTAATGAGAAAGTTTGTGAAAGAGACCATGTGGCCCTCAAAGCCTAAAATATTTGCTCTCTGATTGTTTACAGAAAAAGCTTCCTGACCACTAAGTTAAGGGGAAGAAGAATCCTCTGACTGAGGAAACTGGGATTGAATCACAAATTTAGATTTAAGTTTATCAGCTTTAAGTTCTTAATGAACCCTAGCTTGTTTTGCTCAGAGTGTCAACCTTCGGACTAAAGGATCCCAGGTTCGATTCCGGTCAAGGGCACATGCCTGGGTTGCAGGCTCCATCCCCAGTGGGGAGCGTGCAGGAGGCAGCCAGTGATTCTCTCTTATCATGGATGTTTCTCTCTCTCTCTTTCTTCCTTCCTTCCTGAAATTAGTAAAAATGTTTTAAAAAAAGAAAAAATAAGTTCTTAATGAAAACATGATGGATGACATAGGTAGGAAAGGGTTTTTTCCCCCTGACCCTGGAGCTCTGAAATGAATTAGCTACAAAGGTTTCTGTGCAGACTTTTTTCTTACTATGGCAGGAGGTCGAAGGTCCACTTCATCCAAAGCTGATCCCCAGGTGGCTAGGTTAAACTGTGTGTGGGGGGAAGAGACTAGGACACAGCTCTGTTTTCTACCATTTAAAGTAGTGATTTGCATTGTTGGCCTGCCATTCTTCTGAGCCCACTCTTATTACCAAGGTCTTATTTTGTTCAAGACCCTGAAGAAGCATTACATGATTTAGTCAATACGGAGTTCATACAACTTAGCTCATAAATTATTTCTGCCTTGGAGTTGCTGGCTGATGATCAATAAATGGTCAAGAACAGTATTAAATTATGCCTCAACTTGTTTTTCTTTCCCTTCTATCAGATGAAACGATGTGTAACCTGTCTGATCTTTATGCCCAGTATTGGATTAGTGGCCCAAGCCTGCCACATACTGGAAAGCCAGCCTAGATTTTTGAGCCAGACTGTAATTGGAACAAACCAGATGACTCTTTAGAACTAGAGTAGTTTTTACTTTGAGCCATCCTGTTTGCAGTCCATTCCAAAAGAGTTCCTCATTGGTCAGGGTAAAGTTTTATAAAAACAGGAATGTCTTGAGTCAGAATGAAATTTAAAGTTTCTTTGGAGACTATTAAGAGTTTTTTGGGACAGATGGGTATCCAAAGCACCTCATGGGTATCCCAGCTGCAGCTTCCTGATGAACTGGGTCCTCAGCCTCAGCCAGGATTTCAGCTTCTGAATCTTCCTCTCACTTCAGTTAGACTTGCTGTTAGTAGTTATAGGCAAGATCTGTAGGGGCCTGAGATTTTCTATGTTTTGTTATTGTTTTGTTTTTGGTTATCAGATTCACATGTAATAAATTTCTATGACCTTTGCAAGTTATTCCCCTGCCTACCAGGCTTTTTCTGAATGTTGCCAGGCTTAACTGAGCAGAAACTCAGGGTTGCCCCTGAGACTGCACATAGGATTCTGTCCTGAGTACAATCCTTGTGTGTGAGTGTGCATGTGTGTGTATGTTTGCCTGTGCTCACGCGTGTAGATATTGTCTGTGTCTTGATTCATAAGTTGGGTCCATGTGTCCAGGAGGCGGTCCTGGCTGCACCTCTTCTTCCTTCCCCTAGCTGTTTCACCCCCCGGCCATGTGGTGACAGCCTTAAGGTGGCAGTGAATCTATAGGGATACCAATTTCTCTGGACTCTGTCTACACCACCCCACCTTACACAGAGAGAAACAGTGGCTAATTTGAAGCTGGCATCCAGAATGCTGGTCCCTTACTTAGAAATGAGAGTCATTCTCTCTAGAATTATCTAAGCTGCTAGACCCACAGCGATGATTATGGTCCAGATGAGTTTGTCTTTCTCGTTCCTCAGGTGAGGCAATGGGAAGCTGGAGGAGGGAGAGTGCTTCCTCAAGGCCTTTTAGGAGAGCGTCATGGAGGAGGTGGTCAGTTTCCACCTGAAGCATTGGCTATAGAGTGAGGAGGGAGCACCTCTTCCAAAGAAATGTGGTGGGGGGGGGGGGGAGAGGATTTTCTCAGTAGACTAGACCGGGAATGTCAGTTACTTTTTTGCTTACATTTGTCCTTAAATAGGCAAACACACTCTTCTAGTGCTTTTCTTTAGGGGCTTGTCCCAAGGTAGACATTTCTGTGTCCGCTCCAGAGCTATGAATGACTAGTGAGTAGCCTCTTGACCTCCTTTCCAGACTTCTTTGTAGAATCATGTTAGCTGTGACCCAGGCACAAAGGGGGTAATGCCTTTTTTGGTGGAGCTTGGGTTTTCATAAATGCAGTGATGTTACTAGGAATTTTCTTCTGCTCCATTTAAAAATGAACAAATCTTCAGCCTGCCTCTACCTTTTCTATTCCATTGTCTTTATTTTCCTTCTCCTCCTGCTGAGCAAAGTAAGTAGGTCTTTAGCAGGTAAAACAGGTTTTTAGCTAATTTTTCTTTTTTGAATGGCAGATGAGTATTCAAGATAGCCGACATTGTATTCCTGTCCACTGAGGTAGATTGGCTTTCTGATAGATTCGTGATGTGTGTGTGTGTGTGCGTGTGTGTGTGCACGCGCGTGTATACACTGAGTGGCCAGATTATTATGATATCTGAATGCATAATAATCTGGCCACTCAGTGTATATCCTATATAATAAAAGGTTAATGTGCAAATGTCCCCTCAACCAGGAGTTCGACCAGCAGGCAGGCAGGCCAACCACCCACGTCTCCTCCCCCCTGGCCAGGCTGGCCGGACCCCACCCATACACGAATTCATGCACCGGGCCTCTAATATATATATATATATATATATATATATATATATATACTGAGTGCCTAGGTTATTATGCACTCAGAGATCATAATAATCTGGCCACTAAGTATATATATGTATATAATTGATTTCAGAGAAGAAGGGAGAGGGATAGAGAGATAGAAACATCAATGATGAGAGAAAATAATTGATCAGCTGCCTCCTGTATGCCCCACCCTGGGGATCGAGCCCACAACCCAGGCATGTGCTTTGTCCAGGAACCAAACCGTGACCCTCTGGTTCATACATAGGTTGGCACTCAACCATTGAACCACATCAACTGGGTGGAAATACACTACTTTAAGGCATGTTCTTTTAATGGAGAGGTTGTTTTATGATCTTTGGCAAGGAACTTCACTTGACCCTTAATTTCCATATCTGTAAAATGGGGATGCTCTGCAAAATATTATTATGGGGTATTAGAAATGAGAGGTCAGGGAATCTAGGACCCATAAACATTTTCCTTCACTGTCCCTCTTTCTTTCCTTTTCTTCCCCCTTTTCCTTTTCTTCTCTTTCTGTTTCTCTCTTTAGTGTAACCCCTATTTGTTTTGATCTGGTTTTTATTACATCCTACTTTAAAAATGTGCACAGTTTCTTAGAATGGTGTGTTAGTGAAAGCAAAGTTCTGACTCTTGCAGTATCCTCTCTTGTTTGTCAGAGTTTGTGTGCTTTTGGGTCGGAAATGAGTAGTGAATTTGCAGAGGGGGATGCACAAAGTCGAGAATAAAAAAAAGCATTTTAAAATTAATGCATCTTGGGAGGGAAGAAAAAATTTTAATACAGATACTGGACTTGGTTGCAAAACTCTTGAAAGTGATAAGAGATAAAAATAGCTGCTGTTTAGGACCTGGAATGCATGCTTCAAAGGCTCCCTGTTGAACTCAGCTGTTAATCAGAAGGAGGTGGGAAGCATCCTCTAGTTCCTGCTGTTTCTTGCAAGTAGGCTTGTCAAGGCGGATAAGGAACTGGAGCTCAGAAGGAAGCATGCACTTGATAAGCCAGAGCAGAGAATTATTTTCTCTCACAACTAGATTTCAACCTACCCCAAGTCAGATCCTATTCCCAGATAAAGCTTGTTATGTGAGTGACCCTTTCCCAAACTACAACTTTTAAAAATTGAGATTTTTTTGGTGTACAACATAATGATTTGTTTATATATTGTGGAATGATTACCACAATAAGTTTAGTTATTATCTATCACCATATGTAGTTGTTTTTTGTGTGTGTTTGTGTGTTTTTTCTTTGTGTGTGTGTGTGTGATGAGAACTTTTAAGATCTATTCTCTTAGCAACTCTCAAGTAGACAATACAGTATTTGTTAACTATAGCACTGTTAGATCTCCGGGACTTACATATCTGATACCTGGAAATTTCTACCTTTTGACCACCTTCATGCATAACAGTCATGGCTTTTCTGGGAAACTTGGGAGTACAACTCACTAGGATTTGCCATGTGATCTGTTGTCTAGAACCAGGTTACCTAGGCTCTGGACAATCAATCAAGAGTCTATGTGTTTACTCTAGCCTCTGCCATTAGTTCACTGTGTAATGTCAGGTAACTCCTGGACTCTGGACCTCAGTGTTTCTCATCTCCACAAAGGGTTTTTAATGCTTACTTCACAGCATTGTTGTGAGAATTAAAGGAGACTCTATATTTAAAAGGCCTAGGCAAGGGGGTGGGAGGAGCAGGAGGTGGCGGGAAGGGGGCACGGGGGGAGGGGGGAAGGCCCGACATTGTAGGTGCTCTTTGACCCAGAGCTATTGTGGCATTTTCCCATGTCTGCTAGGCTTGCTGGCCTCCCATCCTCTCACCCTAGTCTTTCAGCTCTATTCATTTTCCTTAGCCTCGGGGGAGGCAGTGAGGGGAGAAGGCTGGAGCTAATTTTTAATGCTCTTGGGGGAGGGTTAAGTGGGAAAAAGAGGTTATAGGTCATGGCTAATTGAAGGGTTTAGAATTTTCTCTGAATTTTAATTAACTTTGCTGCTTAATTAGCTCCCTGAGGCCATGGATAACTGGAGGTGGCTCAGTGGAGACTGTTACTTGACTTATCAGGGTCAGCTACCTTTCCCTTCTCTTTCTTCATCTTTAGAGAAGGGTTATTAAGGGTCTGCCAGGGTTCCTAAGAAGAAGTCATTTTAAGCCATGAGTCATTATTTTAAAATTTCATTTGCCTTTTTTCTTTAACCTTTAACTCTCACCCAAGATCATCTTAATTTTGGATTCAGCCATCGTCACAGATGAGCTAGAGTCTAGAGTCCAACTGTCTTCAGATTGCTTCTCTGGGGCCCCCATTCTTCCCTCCATGTCTTCTCTTCTGTTTCTCTTCCGCTCCCCCTGGCCTGCCCTGCTCCTCTGCCCTTCCGTTCCTCCATGTTCTACCTTCTTCCATCTTGCCCCCCCCCCCCCCCCCCGCTCCGCCCCCATGGGTATTGCATCTTGTGATATCAGCCTAAAGCAGACATAATGAGGTTACTCAAACATAGCACCCTATAGGGGCTGACAATCACCTGCTTTATCTGCCTGAGGGGGCTTTGCTACCTTGGCATCGGCCCTGGCTGGTTAGAAGGATTTAGATAGCTGAGTCCATAGTGCCCTGGCCATTGCTCTTCCTGTCACACACGTGTGCATGCATTCTGGATGTTTGTTTGATTCTGCTTCTAGTGGCAGTGGCCTTAAGACAGGGACAGGGACTGTGTCCTTTTTACAGCTCAGTGCAAGTATTCTATAGGTAGGTGTTTCCCAAAATGTGGTACACATACCCCCAGGGGTTCGGGAAGAGTTTGGTGGGGGTACGCACTGCACCGTGCTTAGCTGCGCCTAATTCTACGTTCTCATGAGTATGAGGGGTACTCAGCGTAACGAAAATTATAGAAGGGGTACACATATGTCAAAAGTTTGGGAAACACTGCATAGGTGTTTATAGAATTAAAAAATGACCTGCAAACTTAATTCAAATCTCTTGTTGTAAAGGGGTAGAAAATGCTTAGAAATTCATATTTTCTTCCTCTTGGTTTTCCTCCTTGTTTGTTTTTGGAAAAAGGATGATTACCCATCCTCATTGTTGAAGAATCTGAACAGGAAGAGAATATCAAACTTTAGCATCTTGTGGGTTTCCTAGGAAGGCTTCTCAGCCTGGGAGCGTAGTGGGGTGGTGGATGCTTCCTTCAGAATGCAACCTAGCCCACCAGGTGCTGAGGCTTCTCTTAGCCTCACTCCCTTTTTAAAAATCACTATTATTTTATTGAGGAAAGGAGAAGGAGAGAGAGATAGAAACATCGAAGATGAGAGAGAATCATTGATTGGCTGCCTCCTACTGGGGATTGAGCCTTCAATCCGAGAATGTTCTATTGACTGGAATAGAACCTGGGACCCTTTAGTATGCAGGCCAATGCTCTATCCACTGAGCAAAACCAGCTAGGGCCCTAACCTCACTCTCTTGAAGGGTCAAAAAGAGAACCCAAGGCCAAGTAGGGAGGGATTGGACCTATGATTTGAACAGTATTTAAGTTGCTGCTAGGAAAGACATGGGAGGAAGCCAGTTAAACCCTGTGCTCCAGGAGCAGGGGAGTATCCCACAGTGGGAAGGGGCTCAGAGGAACGAGGCATCTAGAAGTAGAAGTGAGAACGGTGGGTGGTAGAGGAAGGCTCTTTAGATGTGTTATATTGTAAATCAGCGAGCTGACATGAGATGCCTTAATAAACCAAATTTTGGAGTCCTTTATTACACCAGTGGGCTTAGAGGACTATTGTATTCAAAGTCTAAGCAAAACATGGAGGCAACTCTTTCTTATTTATACTTTCTTTAGTCCTTTGTCTTCCAAATTTGGAATGAGACTTCTGGACCTTCTGAGAAAGAAGCACTGCATGCTGGGAAGGAGCCATGAGACCATATGGTCTGGTGCCAGCACCAACAACTCCGTCTGGGACATAGTTCATGGCCTCTCTGGAATGGGAGTAGTCTTATTTTCCCTATTATTTAAGCAAGCCAGTGTTTACAGAAGCCAAAATAGCAGGGTTAAAATTTCAAATAGCAGTTTTTATACAAGATGGGGGTTACTATGCTTCAGATGCAGGTGCCAGTAAACAACAGCACAGTTAGAGAGTCAGGCAAGCCTGAGCCCAGAGGAGATGGACATGAGATGTGAAGAAGTAAGAGGGATAATGGAAGGCTTGAAAGGGCAGGCCAAAGGGCTTGGACTGTACTCTAAGGCAGACAGGAGCATCTGCAGGTGCTGTCCTGCTGGAGGGGGAAGATACGAGGAGCAAATGTAGATGCTGACAGTTGGAGGGAACTCTCTCTCTGTGATCTTGTCTGATATGTACCTCTTTTGTGCCTTCAGAGAAGAGCCCCATTTGGCTGGGGCTGCCAGGGAGGAGTTTGCTCCAGCTTGGGTGCTCCAGCCACATGCTCTGGAGTTGAGGGATTTAGTGTGCCCAGGTCTCCATGCACCTTCTTGTCAGGCTTCCGGGTCACCAGGAGGGGCCAGGTGTAGTGCAGCTGGCTCCTAGGACAGATGTGGTCCAAGCAGGAAAACGCCCCTCAGGACTTCCCTCTGCTCCTTTCTGACTCTACCCTCATCAGGGTTCTTTGCAGCCTCCCAAGCAGTGCTGTTTCCTGGGGCAGGTGGGGGAAAGTGTTGTTGACAGCCAGGGATAGAGGAAAATGTGTTACATAAGTTTGAAAAAAAGGAGGCTTGCTTGCCAAGTGAATAGAAATCAGACAGAAGGCCAGCTTCAGCTACAGTGGCAGTGCAGTCACTCCTAAGCAGCAACAGCCTGGAGGGAAGTGTCTGAGCCAGCAGAGGAAGGAGTCCTGGGCCCTGGGGATGGGAGCAGTCTGGGGCTGTCTTGTCTTGGAGGGCAGCCTGTGAAAGAATCATTCTTTGTGTTCCTGTAGCATTTTAAATGCCCACACCTCGTTAGGTTGATCCTGGTCTCCATCTGGTGAGGTGGCAAGAGCTGCGATTGCACTTATTGATGGGCTAATCACAGACTGGAGAAGTGAATGAAGTGACTTGCTCAAGTTCGCATGTATGCTAGGTGGCAGGGACAGGCTTTGCATACAGGTGTCTTGTCTTCTTAGCCACGGCTGCTCTTGTGCTTTAAAACAAGGCCTAATAGGCCATTCCTTTAATAAATATGCCATGGAGTATTTGGAAGGTGAGGGAGCTGACGGCGGGTCCAGATCAAGGGCTGTGGCACTCAGTGGAAGTGGAGAGAGAGGCCCGTATTTGCATGCTTCCCACGTGCTCTCCCCGCAGGGCTTCAGCAAGTATCTCACATGCCTTGCTTTTCCAGCTCTGTCTAGGTACCCAGCGCCACTCTCCACACACTGAACACTGACTTCTAGGAGTCAGTCATCATCCTCTGTGTTAACATAAAAACATTCAAACCTGTAAAGAATTTTTGTGAGTTTATTTGAGCCAAACTGTCAACATATGCCGGGAAGCAGAACCTCAACGAATTGAGATGATGCTCCGGAGATTGGCGGATTACATCTATATATATCTATACACTAAAGGCCTGGTGCATGAAATTTGTGCACCCGGAGTCGGGGGTTCCTCAGTCCGGCCTGCGCCCTCTCTCAGTTTGGGAGCCCCCTGGAGAGCAGGCCTGAGCCGTCAGTCAGACATCCTTAGCGCTGCCACCACAGAGGCGGGAGAGGCTCCACCACACGCTCACCAGCCGAGAGCCCCGCTTCTGGCTGAGCAGCTCTCCCCCTGTGGGAGCGCACTGACCACCAGGGGGCAGCTTCTTGTTGAGCAGCTTCCCCCTTGGTGATCAGTGGGTGTCATAGTGACCGGTAGTTCCGCTGTTCCGTCAATTTGCATATCAAAGGAAGGGACGTAGGTGGGTTACATGAAATCCATTTGTGATAGACCAGAGAGGTGAGATAAAGCAAAGTGGGGAAGCCCCTGGGATTGGATAAAAGTAAAATGATAGACACATACTTAGGGGGTGCAAGAACAATTAATATAACAATGAAAGAATTTGTGGTATCTGTCCTGGTGTGCCCAGGCATGTTGGGTTGTACCCCAAGAGGTCCAGAAAAAGGGAAGTTACAAGTTACCCAGACATTTTAAGGGTATGTTATTATAGATACAAAAAGACAGATAGGCTCAGTTAAGGTAAAGGTTGACCTTGTCACTGAAGATACCAGCCTAGGATGTAATTATCCATCATAACTGCTTTTAGTTAAAGTTTAATTTCAGGCCATCCTATGTGGTTACTTTAGGTCTCTGAGTTTGAAGACCAGACCGCCATGCAGGCCTTCCCTGAGCTTGTTAGGTTAGCATGTGGCCCCTTTCGTCCACATCTGTTTGAGAAGGGCGACAGTACCATGGAGAGGAGGACCTCCTCGGTTGTAAGCGTTTGTCTGGGCTTGTTCTAATGTTAGACCTGGGGGAAAACACACAAAAGAAAAGTCATTCCCTGACCTCCTGAAGTTTATAACCTCCCCTTGTGCTTGAAGTAATTCCCCAGGAGGTCACACAAGTCCCTCACTTCATCCAGGTTGTTGTCAAGGATTATCTCTACAGCGAGACTTTCCCTCATTGCCCTGTCACAATAGCACCCCACTTCCGTTGTCTGCTTTTTCATGTTTTTGTTATTTTTCTTTTCTTCAATGTACCTGACGTTACATTGGTTGGTCAGTTTGTTTTTGTTTCCTCAAGTTTACACTGTAATGTATACTTCATTTTACACTAGACGTGATCAGTTTGCTCGCTATTGACTTCCTGATACATGCATGGTGTCTGGCGTGTAGTAGGTGCTCAGTGAATGTAGGTGAATAAGTGGAACAGTTGAGTAATGTGGCTGCAAGGTAGGTGGGAAGAGGACAGGTCTGGGTATCAGGTCTGGGTTATGATTCCAAATTCATTCAGTTTTTAGCTGTGTGAACTCAGCCAAGCCCCTGGACTCCTTTGGGCCTTGGACATTTCATCGCCACCATGAAGGGGAGGAACGAGGTGCTCTCTAAGGCCACTCTGATGCTTACATTCTGGAGCCACAGGGTTGTAGCGGAGTTTGGAAAGATCTTGTATCCTGTGACATTATGAAGGCTGGGTCTTAGAAAGACTGCTCGGATGGCTTGGATTGTGTGCGTTGGTACACTGTGATTTTAGATATTCCATTCACTGGGTTTTGGAGCATTTGGTGTGAGTCAGGGTCTTGTCCTGACTCTGGGGTTACAGTGGTGAGGCGGCAGAGAGCCAGCATTCCTCTCTCTCGGAGCTGATGATGATAGGTGGAGAGGGGCTAGTGTTGGCTAGGTGCTGGTTATGACCCCACCTGAGCTGAAGATGATGGGGAAGGATTTACTGGGATATGAAAGGGATCTTTCCCCCCCAAATTTATTCTTGGAAAAATACTTAAATAGAGCTCTTAGAATCTGTTTAAAAATAAATACAGTCATATGAGGGTGTTAAAGGGAAAAATAAAGTATTAATAGCAGTTCGGGTAGGTTGGAATTATGGGGATTTGGTTTTTAACCTGATTTCTCTGATGTTCTATATAGTGTCTGTATTACTTCTGACAAAGATTCCCTGTCATGTTTATGACTTCGTCCCTGGGTGTGGCCTGCTCTTGAGTGGGTCTCATGTTTGCTGATGTCTGCCCACAAAGTCCTAGCCTAAGGACATTTACGAACTTCCAGCCTCAGTTTTCCTACCTGTAAATGAGGGTAATACTTGGCCCTGGTCTGCCCACTTTACAAGCCAGCTGTTTGAATTAGAGGAGATGGTGGAGGAAAACATTTGGAAGTTTACTCTCTGCAAAGGGAAGGGCCAGTGCACTAGCAGTGGGGCCCAGGGCAGTGAGGACGGAAGTGGGAATGTCTGTGTGCAGAGAAGAGGGATGGGGTTGGTCCGGAGGGCACTGCCTTGACCACAGTGAGGAGCAGTTTTCCAGGCCATTGTAGTTCCCCAGCTCTCCTTAACTAGCAGGTAGACACCACTGTGTAAGCTGTTTGGGAAATGACTTTAGCGAAAGAATCATGACAGCTCCTAACCACTGCCGCACATATTCCTAAAACCCACATGCTCTGCTAAAAGGGACATTTGAACCAACAGGCTTTGAAATCTTGATTATTCACGGTGACTGACTTCTTTCTTGCGGGTCATCTGGTCAAGTTTGGATTCTCAAAAGAGTTGAAATTTATTGGCTTTCTATCCCGCTTCTATAGCAGCTTGTCCTCTCCTGACAGTCTTTCCTTGAGTCCTGAACAAGGGGGAATAGAAGGTCTTGGTATCAGGTGTTTGTAGTCTGAAGGCTGACTCAGTGATGGGGGCAGGGTATGTTCTGAGACTCACCATCAGGGCTGGTCTGTGGAATGCTGCCTCTTCTCCTCCCCACCTAGCTGTATCAATTCCCTACTTTTCTACTTTTAAAAAAATATATGTTTTTTATTTTAGAGAGAGAAGAAGGGATAGAGAGAGAATCATCAATGCGAGAAACACTGATGGGTTGTCTCCTGTGTGCACCTGGACAGGGGACTGAACCTGCGTCTTGAGTATGTGCCCTGACTGGGAATTGAACTGGTGATCTTTTGGTGTACAGGATGACACTCAACCAACTGAGCCACACTGGTCAGGGCAATTGCCTACTTTTCCATTTTCTCTTCCCTGCAGATGTCAAGCCTTCTAACATCCTGGTGAACTCCCGTGGGGAGATCAAGCTCTGTGACTTCGGAGTCAGCGGGCAGCTCATCGACTCCATGGCCAACTCCTTTGTAGGCACAAGATCCTACATGTCGGTATGAGCAATGGGTTCCATTTCTTGAGCTTCTGCTCTGGTCAGGGATAGGAACTAAGTGGGTTCCTTCCTGTGGAGCCAGAACCTGGTGATGGAGGTTTTGGGGGGAAATGAGTGGTGAAGCATTATGGTCCCTTCCTGAGGAGATTTCAGTCTGACAGGGAGGTAGATGGTCTTAGGCTTTCATAGGCCTTGAGCATAACTGGGGTAGTGGGCCTGGTCATGAAGGTCTTCCCTTCTGTTTCCAACTCCACAGTTCCCACTGCCACCAGAGCTCTGGGTCAGGCTGTGCCCACGACCATGGCAGCACCAACTGTTTTCCTCCCTCCTCCATACAGCAAGCTCTTGGGCAGGGATAAGACTGTAGGTGTCTGTGTTGTCCCCAGGCTCTGGCTCAGGGCCTGGCACAGGGTGGGTGCTGAGGGGATGGTTGGTGAGTGGGTGAATGTTTGGTTGACTGAATGGGTGGGAAGTGGCTAGCATGCTCCTTAGGATGATTCAGAGAGGGGGAAGCTTGCCTGGATGAGTGCTGAGTGGAGCAGAGTAGAGGAACATTAGAGTGAGTGGTAGGTGAACGTGAGTGCAGGGCTGGATTGGAGGGGCCAGGCACAGACTCAGGCATCTTTGAACAGAGAGTGTTCAATGAGTTATCTTTCAAGTACTTTCACAACTTTGAGTGATCTCATTTGATCCATATGATTCTTTCCATTTTAGAGATGAGGAAATATAGATTGAGGGAGGTTAAGTGACCTGCTTGCTTTACCTTGCCGACCCAGGATTGAAAGCTAGATCTCTTTCTTGCCAGTCAGTCTCTCTTTGCACCCATTCCCTCACTTGCATCTTAGGTAGGATTTTTAAGCTGCTCCTGGCCTCCCTGTGTGGAAGTTCATGGTCACATCTTCATTTCTTCTCGCCTGCCCCCTTCCCCACCACAACTCCAGTCATTGCCGACATCACTCAACCAGCGCTGGCCCACACCTCCACCCTCCGCTCCAGTGACCCACAGTCTTAAACAGGAAACCCACGGGCCCTTCAGAACTCTCTTTCCCTGCCATCCCCTCATTGCTTAGTCCTTACATGTCTGAAAACTGGGCCACTCAACTGCCAGCTCTCAAATTCAAAATTAATTAGCAGGTCCTGGGACTTGCTGATCTAGGGGTTTGTTTAGTGGTTTGGGTTTTTGTGGCTATGTGGTCAGTTCCAAAATAGTCCAGTGTTAGAGTTAGGGAAAAATCCTACGGGAGAAGTTAATTTATTGTCTAAATAAATGTATGATGGCTTTGGCTGGTGTGGCTCAGTTGGTTGGGCGTCGTCCAGTGCACTGAGAGGTTGCCTGCCAAATTCCCAGTCAGGGCACCTGCTTGGGTTTCGGGCTTGATCCCCGAAAGGGGGCAGGCAGGAGGAAGCTGATCGATGCTCCACTCTCACATCAATGTTTTTTTCCCCTCTCTCTTTCTCTAAAAATCAATTTTAAAAATCTTTAAAAAAAATGTATGATGGTCAGAATAAGGATTTTTATATAGTTTTTGAAATACTTGTGCTATTTCAAATAATGCTTTAATATAGTACTATATTCTTTTTCTTTGCTTCTTCCCACTAGTAACAACTCATACAACATTTTGCAACATACATGTATTTTCGTTTGCCTTTGAACTCCCTGATCACCCTAGTAAGTTGAGCGCATATTTTATATTACTGTTGTTACCATCATCGCCAGCCCTCATTTTATAGATGTGGAAATGGAGGCTCAGGGTCATGTAGCTTAGAAGTCTCAGAGTGGGATTTGAACCCATGTCTTCTGAACACAGATCGTTTTGCTTTTCTGCCATTCCAAAAGCAATGAGTCATTAGTAGAGCTGGGCTTTGAACTTCTTTCTATTCAATGCACCATCTCATTCATGACCCAGGTTCCAGAAGCTTCATGTTTCAGACTCAGGTAGCAAGGTGAGCCTCTCATGCTGGTCAGAGTGCCCACCCATGCAAGACAGTGGCCAGGCTGGGCAGCGCTGGAACCACAGCTGGGCTGGATGCGGTTCTGGGCAGGTTACAGGGGAGACAGAGAATTGAGGAGGGGTCAGAGCTATGAGAGCTGGCTAGGACTTGGTGAGCACGGTATTTGGGGACAGGCAGAAGGCCAAAGTCAGTAGGTCAGTGGAGGTATTAACATGGCATGTGACCTCTGGAGACGAAAGGGCAAAAGAAAATGAAATGTCTGAGCAGCCCAGGGGGAAGCCCACTCTCCTGCAGTGCAGGCAGGTCTCACGGGGCAGGAAGTCCTGAGGCTTGGGTTGAGGGACCCCACCTCTCTTCTGCGTGGGCGCAGGCTGGCTCATTGGTGTTAGTAACTGTTTCTGTCTCCCCTGCAGCCGGAGAGACTCCAGGGGACTCATTACTCGGTGCAGTCGGACATCTGGAGCATGGGGCTCTCTCTGGTGGAGATGGCGGTTGGGCGGTATCCCATCCCTCCTCCAGATGCCAAGGAGCTGGAGCTGATGTTTGGGTGCCAGGTGGAGGGCGATGCGGCTGAGACACCACCCCGGCCAAGGACCCCGGGGAGGCCCCTTAGCTGTGAGTGTCACGGTGTGCTCCAACTTGGAGTGTGGGCTTCCTTACTGTTGGGCATTTCTGGAGGGCCAAGTCCCTGTCTCAGGATGCCAGGCTGGGGCGGGGGAAGCAGGGCAGAAGTCTCCAGGTTAGTGTAGGAAATGACTGTTATTACCAGCAACTTCTTACCATTTATTGAATGCTGCTATGTTCCCAGCACTGCACTTTTAATTTTTAAAAATCCTGACATGATTATTTTGGTGAGATAAAATTCATATAACATAAAACACACATTTTAAAGTGTTCAGTTCAGTGGTATTTAGTATATTCCTCCATGTAGTGCCATTATTTCCACTGTGTAATTCCAGGACATTTCTGTCACTACAAAAAGAAATCTCATCTCCATTAGCATTCACTCCCAACTCCCCCCATCTCATCCCCAGCAATCTATTTTCTGTCTCCATGGATTTACCTACCATTGTCTAACTTTAATAACAGTTGTGTGTGAGCGCTAAATATTCTCTATTTTAGATATAAGGAAACTGAGGCACAGAGCGCTTGACTTGCAAAGGCCACACGCACTTGGGATTGGCCAGTTCTGACTCCATGCAGCACTGGCTGCCTCTTTGAACCGGAATAGTGTGAAGTAAAGCTGGCCCACCCATCTTCCAATATAGGTCCTGCTAGGACTTCCTGTCTGACCAGGGAGACCTGGTCTTTATCCTCATAAGGCCCACATGGGAGAGGGCATGTATAAAGGGAGAAGCATTGAGAGGCTGGTAGCTGCCGCCCCTCAGGCTGGACTTTGACTCAGGAATATAAAAGAAAAAAAATTTTTTTTCAGGGAGAATTAAAACTAAGTTTTTTAGTTGTTTAGTATTATCTCATTTGCTCCTCTCTCAATATGAGGAAGGGCAGACATAAATATTATTCAAAATTCAAAACAAGGCTTAGTGACAATTGATTTGCCCAAAGTAAAAAACCTTTGATGTGGCAGAGCCCACACTCATACCATGGCTGGCCTGGCTCTGTGACCTTTGCTGGTCCCTGTGTGTTCAGGCCTGATCTGTGGCTGTTCTGTCTCTTTACCATCCACTACCCTGTTCTAGTCCCCAGGTTCCAAAACCAACACATATCCTCTTACTGGCAAATAACCTCCCTTCTGTTTCTGAGAAGTGTTTTCTTCTTTCTTTTTTATAAAATCTGTAGCTTATGGAATGGACAGCCGACCGCCCATGGCAATTTTTGAGTTATTGGATTACATAGTCAATGAGGTAAGTACTACGTAGTTTCCGTGACCCTGGAATCTACTTGGTCCTCTTAAGAAAAACTCACAGTTGAATTGACTGGGAAACCCATGAGTCGTTCCCACAATATGGGCTGCTTGAGACCCAGGATTCCTGGGTTCTGCTTTGTGCATCATGCTTTTGGAATCGAGTTGCTGGTTTAGAGGCTGCAGGAATCCCTTCCCCAGGGAACATCTTCAGGTAAGTTTGAGTCCATCTTCTTTTCTCAGATTCAGGAGCCTCCACCTTACCCATTTACGTTCTCACTTCTTCATTTCTTGTGCACTTTCTATGTGCTAAGGACTGTGGGGTGGCAGGAATGTGGTGTAGATCTGAAGATGGGAAAACCCAAAGTCCCTAGTCTTAAAGACTGTTATTAGATTGTCTAGGGCAGTGGTTGGCAAACTCATCAGTCAGTAGAGCCAAATATCAACAGTACAACAATTGAAATTTCTTTTGAGAGCCAAATTTTTTAAACTTCTTCTAACACCACTTCTTCAAAATAGACTCGCCCAGGCCATGGTATTTTGTGGAAGAGCCATATTCAAGGGGCCAAAGAGTCGCATGTGGCTCTTGAGCCGCAGTTTGCCGACCACGGGTCTAGGGGAAGCAAACAATGCATTTATAATTGCAATATTAGGTTTTGTCTTGTACCATTTAACGGCAATGAACAGCCTGCCAGAGTGGCTCAGTTGGTTGAGCCTGTCCCATGCACTAAAAGGTTGTCTGTTCCATTCCCAGTCAGACACAGACCTGAATTACTGGTTCTATCCCTAGTCCAGGAGCATATGGGAGACAACTGATCAATGTTTCTGTTTTTTTCTTTCAATGTTTCTTTCTAACATGGCTATTACTCTCTCCCTCTACTTCCCTCCTTTCTCCCCTCCCTCTCTTTCTTTGCCTTCCTTCCTCTCCCTCTCTGTCCCTTTTCCTCTCCCCTCTTCCTCTCTCTAAGCATGTTCTGAATGAGATTAAAACAATAAAATAAAATAAATTAAGAAATGAACATAAAAAATTATAGCGTTGAAATATGGAAAATATTTACTACAAATTGTTGCATTCAAAAAAGCAGATTATAAAATAGTATGTATATTATAATCACTCTCTCCTTTCCTCTCTCTAAAAATCAATTTTAAAAATAGTATATATGGCCGGGACCGGTTTGGCTCAGTGGCTAGAGCGTCGGCCTGCGGATTGAAAGGTCCTGTAGGGGATGTGCAAGAGGCAGCTGATCGATAATTCTCTCTCATTGATGTTCCTAACTCTCTATCCCTCTCTCTTCCTCTCTGAAAAATCAATAAAATATATTTTAAAAAAATAGTATATATGCATATATGTGCATATAAAGTCTGGAAAAGCAATACAATACAGATAGAATTACAGATGATTAAAGGTTGTTTTTTTTTTTGCTTATCAGTTAGCTGACTTTAATATAAGGAATACATATTATTTGTAAATATGTATACCAGTATGTTTAAATGAAAAAAAAAACGATAGCTCTGGCTATGTACCTCAGTTGGTTAGAATTTTGTCCCAAACGCCAGATTATGGGTTTGATCCCCAGACAGGACACATACAATAATCAGCCAGTGAATGCATAAATAAGTGGAACAAATCGATGTTTCTCTCTTCCTTTAAAAATCAATAATTTTTTAAATGGTTAAAAAAGAAAAGAAAGGATCAAGGAAGGAAGAGATTGATAAGCATTCATCAAATTTGGGTGGGCTTGGATGGGAAGCTATGGACTAGCACCATGGTTGCTTAAGGGGGTAGGGCAGGGCTGGAGGACTGGACTGGGGCTCAGGACAGGATTTCTGAGGATGGGCCAGCACTCTTGGCCTCAGGAGCAGCATGGATAGTGGACAACATGGATAAGCTCTGGTGTGTTTGGAAGGTAGTTGAAGGCCCCCATTCAGCTGGGGGTGTAGGAAAGGGTATCATCCTGTTTTCTTCTTCCTTAAGAGACCAGTGGAATAACTTTTCTTATTTTCTTACTGCTCTCTGAAACCAGATCCCAAAAGGCTCATAAAGGTCCCCTTATCTATTACAAATTCAACAGGGAAGGTCCTGGCACACACTAGCAGTTAAGAAATCACTGTCTCAGGTTAACTGACCTCTCTTTCCTGACTGCCCAGCTTTAAGCTCAGCACCATGGGACATAGAAAAGAAGTCCAGGATCTGATCATGGCTGCTTAAGGACGCAGAAAAGGCCCTGTGCTGTGCATTTGTGGTAGTCAGGAAAGCCATCCTCTGCTGTTGCTGGGACCGTAGCTGAGAGTGGTGCTTGGTGGGAGCCACGGTAAGGGAAGAGAGCGCCTGAGGTTATAATGAGCTGCCAGTTGCCTAGTTTGCACCGCTTTCTTCCATATTTTCACATTTTCCTAATCATTCTCTGAGCACTGTTTGGGTGGGTCCAATAGGTTTTGTTGTCTTTTCATATAGGTGAGGCTCCAGGATGAAAGTGGTTCAGATTCCTCCCACTTAGTGCTATTCCTCCCTTAACACCTTCTCTTCCCAACCCTCAGACCCCAGAACTTTCCCGGAGGCTGGACTGCATGGTGACAGGTGCATGCACCTGCTCCGGTGCACATTCCCTCCCTTGCCTGGCCCCTCCTACTCAGCACAGCCTGGCCTCTGGAGGCCAAGCTCTGGTTTCACCCATGAATGCTCCCTTCAAATTTCCCTCAGCAGCAGAGATGGTCTGCAGGGGGGGCCTAAGAGCTGGGTTTTAGTCCTAGACCTCAGATTAGGCTTTTTCACTGGATGTTCTTATAAGGCATTCAGGGGAAGAGGGCTAGGCTAGAATTTTTTGTAGTGTTATTATTTAACTTTTAGCCTTGAGCCACCTGTTTATTTGGGCAGCCCAACAGAGCAATGGCATCCTGGGTTGGGTCTGGGTGTCAGCTCACGAGGAAGGTCGCATGGGGGGGTGGGGGTGTCATGTTTTCTGAGCTGTGGTGCATAGGAGCCGGGCGCTGCAGGGCCTCGTCCTGTGTAGCCCTGAGTGATGTCCACCATGCATCCTTGGAAAATGAGCTGTGGCCATGTTCTTGCTCTGGTGAGTGCAAACAGCTTCATTCCAGAAGTGAGCCTGCAGCTAACATTCTCCCAGCCCCAGCCCTCTGCCAGTTAATGTTTTATTAACCTTTCTCTGTTTCTCCAGGCTTAGAAGGGGGATACACATTTTGTTTAGCTAGTTAGCCTTCCCTGACTTTCACAGGTGCTGCCAGAGCTGGAGTGTATCTAGTGGTTGCATATACCCCTAGCTGCTGCTGTTAATTGCTGGCTATTTCCATGCCACATTCCAAGACTTATTGTCATAGTGTGAGGTGGAAAGGGTCATGAGGCCCTTCTCATTTTATAGAAGGGTAAACTGAAACTCAAGAGGAACAGTGATTTGTCAGTAACTAAACAAGTGAGTGGTTCTAACTGGTTTGAGACCAGAGGTTCCACCACAGTGACCCAGCAGCCAGCCATTGGCCCTGACCCTTGACCTTTCCTTGACTGGATAAGGGCAGCACTGCCCAGAGACAGGGTTGGGGAGGAGAGATGCCTGGGGCAGGAAGCCAAACATTTGTTTTCTTAAAGATTTGTCTTTATTTATTTATTCCTCACCTGAGGATATGCTATTCGTTTTGAGAGAGGAAGGGAGAAAGAAACATTGATTTGGTTGCCTCCTATATGCACTCCTATCAGGATTGAACCCCAAACCCGGGTATATGCCCTGACTGGGAATTGAACCCGCCTCCTTTCGGTGTATGGGATGACACTCCAAGCAACTAAGCCACACTGGCCAGGGCAGGAGGCCTGACATTTCTTATGTGTTGACATGTATTTGCAGCCCCCTCCAAAACTGCCCAGTGGAGTATTCAGTCTGGAATTTCAAGATTTTGTGAATAAATGGTAAGTTGGCTCCCTGTTATCTGGAAGAGTACCCCATTTTTGTAAGGCTCCCCACCCCATCTGACAATGGCAGTCGGTAAAATAGCCACTACTTTTGGCACATGCTTTACATGGGTTGGCATACTGCCTTTTGACCTTAGTTCAGCAAGCATCTATCAGTGCTCTGTGGGCATGACATTGTGCTATGAACAGGAAGGTGAACAAGGCTCAGGCACTCCTCAGAGCCTCTGGGGTGTGGGGACAGGCAAACTTAAGTAATTGGAGTTAGAAGCAGCTCCAGGCAGCAGCTCTCATGTTATCTTTTTCCTTTCAAGCTTAATAAAAAACCCTGCAGAGAGAGCAGATTTGAAGCAACTCATGGTAAGTCCATTTATTTCAGATTCTTACACTACCTGTTTGTTCATGTTCTCCTCTGTCAGCCATCCACCCAGTGCTTCCTGAGTCCACTCTCTGCTCTGCCTTGCTCACGGCAGTGCACTGGCCCTGCTGCAGGATTCCAGAGATCGGTTCTCTCTGTCCTCCCTCCCATCCGTTTGAAGGGGAAACTGGGCTGGCCCTGCAGACCCGGGAGCCCAGGAGTCACGGGGACAGGGCCGTTTTCTTCCACTGACGGTCTCATCTCCTACCGTTTTCAGCACCTGCCCCGTGCTGCTCTCCATCTCCTTGCCGCCTCCTGTTTGGTGGTGGTGGGAGCCGCAGCAGTTGGGAAGTACTAATACGAATATGAGCTTACATGGCTTGTAGAGCCCGTACAGTGTAATATCCACTTTCAAGTCCATCAGTTCCTTCTGACAATGGAGTGAGACACTGAAGGCAGAGCTACTGTCCCTATTTCAGAGCCCGAGAGAGCAGGCTCAGGAAGCGAGCACATTGCCCCAGGCCTCATAGCTGGTGTGATGCGCAGAACCAGGCTGAGCTGGACTTTTGTTCTTCAGCTGGTCCTGCTTTTCTGGCCCCCACTGTTACTCAAGGGCAGGCTCCAGGAGCTCCTTCCAGATGTGGCACAAGCTCTAGACCTGAGACTCTTGAATTTTCCTTTTTGGTGTTTTTTTTTTTAACATCACTTCCTCTTTCCTCACATGCAGGTTCATGCTTTTATCAAGAGGTCTGACGCTGAGGAAGTGGATTTTGCAGGTTGGCTCTGCTCCACCATCGGCCTTAACCAGCCCAGCACACCCACTCATGCGGCTGGTGTCTAAGCATTTGGGAATCAGCAAAGAGCGAGTCCCTGCCCAGTGGCATGTCATGTTGCTCTCGGGCCTTTCCCATGCCTCTGTTCAGATTGCATTTCACATATGACAAAGGATGAAGAACTCAGCATGTGCCAAAATTCTGTGTGTGTCATTTTTAATATCACCATCCTTATTCTTACTATTGTTATTCCCTAAGTGGATTGGCTTTGTGCTTGGGGCTATTTTGTGTGTGTCGATGATCAAAACATGTGCAACATTGAATTACAGTGAAACCTTGGCAACTGTGAGTAGTCTTTCTTACTGAATATTGCACTGCTCTCCCCTCACCATGATTGGCTGGCCACCTGTATTTGGGGGGATTCTTTTGACACTTGGTGGTACTTCATTCTTGCTGGGCATACCTTCTTTCTACTTGAGGAAGGAGCCTTGTGAGAGCCTTCACAGGCAGTGCATGTGAAGCATGCTTTGCTGCTATGAAAATAAGCATCAGAACGTGTATGTCATGATATTTTACTATGTTTTTTGCTTTTGGTATAGAATTAAGCAATTTCTATCAAAATCTAGTCAGAGCCCTTCACTGCCATGATAATTGGGGCTTCACCAGTCTGTCTACTCTGATGATTTATAGATTTCTGGTTGTATTTCTATATTTATTTTTAAATATACTATGTGGATACTTAGTAGTATATGTCTCTTTAAGTTTGGATTAGTGTTTCTAAAATGGTGGAGTTACTTTGAATATTACAAGTGTATCAAGGCATTAAAATGTATGCGATTCACCTTTCCCCAAATCCAAGTAATGATGCTATTGTAAACAACAGTGTGTATAGTGCCTAAAAATTGTATGAAAATCCTTTTAACCATTTTAATGCAAATGTTTAACAAATCTAATCTCTTATTCTAATAAATATACTATCAAGTTAAAAGGCTGAAAGATTTATTTCTACTTTTGTGTCAGAATATTCAGCGTCTCTAATACATAAGAAATCAGGTGATTTAGCCAAGCGTTATTTGTGAGGGGAAAGATAAAGATAGGAGGAAGGGGGTCTAAAAGGCGAAAATGCCACCCTGAGGACATCACTGCTTTGGACTAAACTAATGGGGCTTCCTGAAATTCCAATCTTTGGACTTTGTCCAACTCTTCTCAGCAAACACCCTAACCTGTGAGTCTTCCAACCACCTTTCCTGAGGACCTGTGAATAGATCCCATATGCTCCTTCTGTCTCTCTCTAAGGGAAAAGCGGTGTGTGTGTGTGGGTGGGGGGGGGGGGGCTGGTAGGGTTGCCAGCATGCTCAAAGAAGCGCCTTGCTGGTGAACAGGGCCTGACTGGCATTGGAGCCTCCACTGGGATGGTCTGTCCATGCTGCTTGCTCCACCTAGCAATGGTTTCCCTTTCACTGGTTATCCTCTACACCAGTGTTTCCCAAACTTTTGACATATGTGTACCCCTTCTATAATTTTCGTAATGCTCAGTACTCCTCGTACTCATGAGAATGTGAATTAGGCGCAGCTAAGCACGGTGCAGTGCATATCCCCACCAAACTCTTCCCATACCCCGGGGGGTACGCATACCACACTTTGGGAAACACTGCTCTACACCTTTCTGGAGAGGAGGAACATCTGGCTTTGGTTTTGCTATGTCTGTGAGGTGGCAGTGAGGTCACAAATAAAGCTTATATCCGAGCTGGCCACTGGTCCCCATTCCTTCTTTGAAAAGTGACTTTTGAATCTTGAGATCCAGGTGAGGCTGCCTGGTCAGCACCTCTTCAGACTTCATTTTCTTTTTGTCAGGGCAGGTTATAGAAAGCCAAAGAAAATACACAGGTGAGCCGGCACCGGTTTGGCTCAGTGGATAGAGCGTCGGCCTGTGGACTGAAAGGTCCCGGGTTTGATTCCGGGCAAGGGCATGTACCTCGGTTGCGGGCACATTCCTAGTGGGGGGGGTGCAAGAGGCAGCTGATCGATGGATGATTTTCTCTCATCGATGTTTCTGACTCTCTATCCGTCTCTCTTCCTCTCTGTGAAAAATCAATAAAAAATGTTTAAAAAAAGAAAATACACAGGTGGGCAAAAGAAGGGTCACAGTTGTGAATACGCCAAAGTTTATTCTGATGTTATTTATTCATTGTTTTTACATACAAATGACTGTAAACCTACTTTTGCCACACCCTGCATATTTAAAAACAAAAAGCCTATTTTCATATTAAAAACAGAATTTGGATAAATCTCCTGAGCCAGATAGTGCCACTCGGATCTATCAGAGCTTTGGAATTCAGCCAGGATTTAAAAAACTGGTGAGGGTTGTACACTGCTGCCTCAGCTAGTCAATATTTTTTTTCTTGCTATGAGGCTAATATCTTTTCTAAGCAGGCTAACATACATTTTTGGCATATAAATATTCAGGCTGAGGTTTAAGATTCACACCTTCTTCATACTGCCTTTTGCTAATAGGTAAAATGCAACCACTACTGAGAACATCTCATTAAAACGGGAAAATTCCATCTGAGACAGAAAGTGATGTAACCTGTATCTTTTGAGGGATGTTTTTAAATTCTCTTCACATCCAAAGGTATTACATTTTGAGAGGCAAAAGATACTTTTTCCAGTAATTACTACGATCTCATTTTCAAGAATGACGATCTCATTTTCAAGAATGATGCTCCTTGCATCAGTCTTGCTGTTTTGAGTTCTACATGCCAAATTCCTTCCTCAAACTTCTTACTGAAACACCAACAGTAGTTGGGTTTTTCAGTATCTTATTAGCATCTCATAGGAACCTGTAAAAATCGTGAGAACAGGTACAGATACCCTCATTTAACAGATGGGAAAGTGAGAGTTGCAAAGATGTGAGAGGGCAAGCAATCAGATTTTCTAGCTCTTAGAAATGCATGCTCATATTTTAAGTTAGATGCCCAAAATGTATGCCTTGAGGCTTTTCATTGAAAAACCATCTTCACATTGTTTTCTAAGAAGCATCATTTAAACTTCCTGCTATCTTCTATGAGTAGCTCAAAATAACTAATGAAATGTTGATTAACAAACATATCCATGCTCTCTCTTCTGGAACAGTTACATAAGATGTTCTGCTTGAGGAGGTTCTTTTGTGTTTTGTTTGGCTTTTCTGTTGCATGGACAGGGCAAATCCTATATAATAAAGGGGTAATATGCAAATGGACCATCATTCCAACACACAAGATGGCCACCACCAGATGGCTGGCAGAGGAGGGCAATTGTGGGCGATCAAGCCAGTAGGGGAGGGCAGTTAGGGGTGACTGGGCCAGAAGAGGGCAGTTGGGGGTGACCAGGCCTACAGGGGAGGGCAGTTAGGGGTGACTGGGCAGGCAGAAGAGGGCAGTTGGGGGCCACCAGGCCTGCAGGGGAAGACAGTTGCGGGGGAGACCAGGCTTTCAGGGGAGGGCAGTTGGGGAAAACAAGGCATGCAGGGGAGGGCAGTTGGGAGGACCAGGCCAGCAGGGGAGGGCAGTTAGGGGCAAGAAAGCTGGCAAGAGAGGGCAGTTAGGGTTGACCAGGCCAGCAGGGGAGGGCAGTTGGGACAAGGCCTGCAGGGGAGGTCAGTTGGGAGGGACCAGGCCAGCAGGGGAGGACAGTTAGGGACAATTGGGCCAGCAGGGGAGGGAAAGGGAGGGTAGTTGGGGGTGACTAGGACTGCAGGGGAGGGCTGTTAGGGTCAGTCAGGCTGGCAGGGGAGCAGTTAGGCGTTGATCAGGCTGGCAGGGGAAAGGTTAGGGGGTGATGAGGTTGGCAGGCAGAAGCAGTTAGGGGCAATCAGGCAGGCAGGTGAGTGGTTAGGAGCTAGCAGTCCTGGATTGTGAGAGGGATCCCAGATTGATCAGGCTGGGCTGAGGGACACTCCCCACCCCCCAGTGCACGAATTTCGTGCACCAGGCCTCTAGAAACTTTCATAAAGTAACTACTTAACTGTACATTCAATGGGAAAAGGACAGTATGCAGAAATAAATCTCAACTTCAAACACTAAGTTTTAACACTTATTCTGTATCATCTCTTTATTATAAAAAATCCAATCTCCCAAGCATAGTGATACCTTCTTTGATGGCACATTTTTTCCGAAGTTCGGAAATGGGCTGTACTGTTTTCCCCAGAGGGACTGAAATGCTTCTCTTGTTGCTATCTGGAAACCAGGTAGCTGCATGTTGGCTACTCATCTACAATTTATTTCTATGCACATTTTATCACTGTGATGTCTCAACCTAGCAGTGATTACAGCCACACAAAACAGTCCAAAGTGGGCAGTGTGTTGCGATGTCACTGAGCGGTGGCAGCAGCTGGTGCTCTCAAGTGGTGTTTTGTCCTCATCTTTCTCTCCTAGACTTTGGCTATGCTTACAGGGTTCAATGGTATGCAAACAGCCTTTAATTGGTTTGCTTAAAAGAGGCATTGTTGATTGAAAAGGCTGCCTTGTACTTACGCTCTGCCCTTTTGGCAAATGCCAGATTTGCTCAATAGCATTTCAGAGGAAATCTTCTGTTTTGAACACAACTACTGGATCTGACCAGAATACAGACACAGCACCACCCATATTGCTCAATGCTAAGACACTGCATCTTTGCCTTTCTATATGTCACTAATTTTTGTTAAATATTCTGAAACTTGAATTATTGTCAACATCCTCCTAAAGTTCTTGCTTCCTTTTAAAGCAGGCCATTGGGCCTGGGGCAAGAATACTTTAGAGAGAAAGTTTCTGCGACTTAGAATTTTAATTTGCGTAACTAACCCTGGCTCTTTCCCCACTTCACGAATCTGATTCCTCTTCCTCCTCTTCCTCCTCCTCTTCTGGTGCACGGCTCCTTGTGCTCAACTCCAGTGCAGTTTGGTTGATTGAAGCTTCATTGTCTACATGCACCACCATCTGCTTTAGCCAAGGACATTATGAATTAGTAGGAGAACACTAGTCTCAAAACAGCAAATTCTTAAAAATGGTTTAAAACCAAATCTCAATTGTGTATTCATTCCCAGTATTTACCATTAAGAGGTATGGCCACTTTCTTGCTTCTCCAAATTCTACCCTGTCCGCCCTCCACCCCAACCTGAATTGCCAAAATGGGAGGATAAATGCCGTAGGTGTGACAGAATGTTACCTGATTTACAACAATGGTTCTTACATAAGAATTATGCTGCTTTCGAATGGGCTTAAGTGGCTTCACACACAACTGAGAGAGCTGGTAAACTATGGTAAATTTAGAAAGATGATTTTACTGATTAAATGAGGGCATTTGGTAAGAGGAGGATACAATGAAGATCAGAACTCACTTTTTAGCACTATGCTTTGTAGTTGAAGCTACACTACTTTTGAACACAAACTTATTTGTGGAGCAGCAAGAGGTGTGACATATCCTGCAAAGATCTCTACTCTCCCCGTGTTCATTAGAGTAATGAGAGGATGAATGACTAGGATGTGGAGGCAATATAAGTATCTAATTAATAAGTCAATATTAAATCAATTAAAGTGTAACAAGCAAGGCTGTTCCTTGACTAAAACAGTAATATTGAATAGCCGGCTTATCAAACTAGAATATTCTTATCAGTGCTTCCCAGTCCTTTTGGCTTGATAATGTAATTTACAACAATGACAGCAGAATGGACTTTGCATTTGCCCCCTAGGCCCACACTTGATTAAGCTTACATCATGTGACTGTTCCTGTGCAGCTGGAGAAGACGGCCTCTTATCCTCTCTTCCAGAACTAATCATTGACTGGAGGGCCAATTCTTCAACCTAGAAAAGAAGAATTAGAACATTCTCCTTACTATTCCACTGATGTGGGAAAATTTACTGTCCATGCTGTAAAAGGTTGGCATCACAAGTGAAAACAGTGTAATCTCCCTGCAGCTCCCAGGAGAAGGGTGGGGCTCTTAAGCTTTCCCTGCCTTTTAAGAAAATGAGCAAAGAAAGCCTCCAGCCCCCTTCCTCTGAGGTGCACAGGTGTTCTGACCGAGCCAAGATCCACTAGCCCAGACCAAGCGGTTCGGGGAAGAAAACACAAGTGAGCCCTTTAAAAAGCCAAATGTCAAATTCTGATTCCAGAGGGCAGATTCCGTAGGCTTGAGCTTCTCTAACTAGTATTGAGAAACTGAAGACAGGAAAAATGGAAGTGTTTCCAGGAGCATAAAGAAACTTAGGCTTCGGAGGTAATTATCAACACACACACATTAGGTGCCTTTGCGGCCCTGTGGTGCTGAGAATGTAAGTAACTATAGGCTACCACAACTGTCCTGAGGAAAAGTGCATATTATTTTGATACATATCACAGTTGTGTGCAATCCTTTTCAATTTACAAAGGGCTTTCATTTGGAATAGGAGTTATCAGGATCATGGTACTGGGGCTGAATTACGCAAAGATCTGGGGAGAGGTCCTGATGGGCCTAAATCTCTACTCTCAGTCAAAGTCATCACTCCAGGAAGAAAAGCTATTGGGAACTCTGAGACAAGTCTTTTCTCTCGGGCCTCGTCTTTTTTCGCACAATAGAGAATGTGACAGTCTCTTTAGCTTTGCAATACTAGAGCTGTTTCAAGCATCAATACAAGCGGGGAAATAGCGGCTAGTAAACGCCACGCGAGCTCTGGAGGAAGAGGCCGGTGGGCGGGGAGCATCCACACGAGCCTCCGGGAGGTGGCGCTTCCCCAAGCTTCCGCATTTCAGGAGTGTCGGGTGTGGGGATGAACTCGCCAAATGTGCAGACTGCTGAGCCTCAACCTACACCTACAGGATCAAGGGCCTTAATTTTAAAAACAAGCTTATCAGGGGCTGGTAAGCCACCAGATCAGCGCCCCAACCGCCTGTAGAGAGCGGGATCGCCAGCAGCACGGGGCCGCTTCCGACACCAGGGGCTCGCGCAGAGCCGGGCTGGGGTGGCGGCAGGGGGCCGCGGGTCACCTTGAGGCGGTTCAACTGGTCGTGCAGTGCCGTCTGCAACCGGAGCAGCGTCTCCTCCTCCTTGCGCAGCTCCTGGAGCCGGCTCAGCATCGCGTCTCCACACGCCCGGTGGCTGGGCGCTCGGTGATGACGTCACAGTGCCCGCGTCACCGGAAACGGAACAGCTGGCCGGCTGCACGTGGGCTGGAGCGCTTCCTGCCCACTCCACCCAGCAAGGAAGGGGGCTTTTAAGGTTATAAAACCTGACCTGGAGTAATGACCAGGATTCCGAAAGCACAGGCCCTTGGAACCTTAAAGAATATGAAGGTAAAAATGCTCAAGAATCGCCCTAGCCAGTTTGGTTCAGAGGATAGGGTGTCGCCTGCAGACCTAAGGGTCCCGGGTTTGAATCTTGGTTTCAGGTTCCTCCCTGATCTCACATGTGTCTTCCCTCCCTAAAAATCAATGGAAAAATATCCTCCGTGAGGATTAAAACTCAAGTACCGTTTCCCTGAAAATAATACATCCTCCGAAAATAAGACCTACTTACAGGTTTCCTTCTGAGTGAAATATAAGGCATCCCCCCGAAAATAAGGCCACCCTAGGCTGAACATGAGATATTTGGTCCACTGATTCTGAAAGAAATGGAGTCACAAATTCACCAGGAAATTCAGGAATTGGATTATGATGTTCCAGAAGATATGTCATTGAATAAATCAAATTCTTGATACTGTAGGATTGTCTGTCTGGTTTGTGTTGACAACTACCGTACTACCGTACCACCATACCATATACAGGTAATAAATTTCCTTTATTTTCATTTAACAATAAATGTGTACCATATTCTTCATGGAAAAATAAGACATCTCCTGAAAATAAGACCTAGCACATCTTTGGGAGCAAAAACTAAAGACAGTCTTATTTTCAGGGAAACAGGGTAGCATTCTTGACCTGGTGGTTCTGTCGGTTGAAGCGTTGACCAATACACCAAAAGGCCTTGGGTTCCACTCAGGTCAGGACATACCTAGGTTGTGTTTGATCGCCCATTGGGTGCTTACGGGAGGCAACCCATTCATGTTTCTCAAATTGATAAACATCGTTGGGTAATAAAATAATAAAGCTCAGATGTCCAGTTGCAAATGTTTCAGGGGCACAGTACTCCCACTCCCAATGTGATGTTACAATTGGTTAATGAAAATGCACAAATCCTACAAATGCATCTTTTAAGGAACTAACATTAGCAGTTTTTAGTACAGGCACAGGTGCCCTAGAGCTTTTGTAGATTCCTGGTTAAATGTTTCCCAGTGTCAGTACAAGTTAGACCATGAACATAAAGCAGCTAACAATTTGGGGGGGGGGGCAGTATCTTGAAATACTAGGGAACTATCTCTTTAATATGCAATTTGTAGTATTATACATCAACCTTACTATGGATCTTAAGACTCCAATGGGAGAAAAGATCCAGATGTGAGTCAACTCTATAGTCGAGACATTGAGTTTAGAAAAAAAACATGCTTGTGCATAATTTTCCTGCACCATGCTTACGAATGTATTCATTCCTTAGTAAAACTGAATACACAAGTGGTTCTGAAAAATACTGTCACTCTCCCAAGACCAAATACTGAGTGGCAAACACCCTCTAACAGTGCTATATTGTAACAAGAACACTTGCTGCACCTCAAAACTTGTTCTGATTGTGCCCTCTTGTGGTTACTGAAAACATTCTATTTAATTTTTCCAAGTGGAAAAGGTTTTTTTTTGTAGCATGTGTGGAGGGGTGGCTAAATTTTAACAAAGTCTATATTTAAGACAAGTCTTTCAGCCATTGCTTTCTCAATACATTGCTTACGAAATGGACTCTACATTTTAATTTATGGAGCATCCCTTTTCATTAAACAGCGTGGATTCTGTATAAATCCAATGCTCCGTTTTAGACTGGACTAACAAATGTAAGGTTGAAATTATAGAGAACAAAATGGCAATTAAAAAACATTGTAACCAAGATTCACAAAACAAATGCAAAAAGTTATGTTTCTCATTGCCTTTGATCATATTTTTATTCAAAATTAGCTGTCCGAAGTAAAGTGACTTGACCGTTGTGGAATAAACAATTTAAGTTTATGCCACGGGCTTCTTCTCTTCTGTGGTGGGTTTCTTTTCTGCGGGCTTCTTCTCAGCTGCTGGTTTCTTGGCAGCTGCAGCCTTTTTCCCCGCCACAGGCTTCTTCTGCTTCTTAGGGCCCACGGCCTTCTTTGCTTTCTTCCCCACCACAGGCTTCTTGCCTGGAACCCCCTTCTCATCTGACTTGGCTTCCAGTGCTGCTGCTGCTTTATCCAGCCGAAGCTTGTGCTGCAACAAATTAAGGAAAATCTAAGAATCAAATTATCTCAAATGCTACCCTATATGCAAAAGCCAAATCATCGCTTACGTTCTTGGCCTGACGAAGAATGGTGTTCCGGCGCATGGTCTTTGCATATGGGTTTAGCTTCAACATGATTCTCAGGTTCTTCAGTGGATTCTTCTTCAGGACTCTGCGGTGAATCTTCTTGCTATAAAAAGGTAGACACTATATTAACATTTTATTTACATTAAAAATAACCAAGTATAATGAGATTGAGGCAAGAGTTACATAAATATCACAACGTTACCGTGGTGCACGCAGGGCTCTTTGGATCTCTGGGCTTTTCAAGATTCTGCTCAGGTCTGTATTGAGCATCTTGTGCATGGGAAGACTGAAAGAAAAACCAAGAAAATGCTGAAAATAGATGTCCAACCGTATTTCTCATGTGATTAACATGAACCTCAACAGAAGATAAAGTGATTCAAGTGAAATTTCCAACTACACTACCACTTCATAAGAGTATCTTATTACCATTTTAGCATATTATATCTGTATAAGGGGAAATAGCAACAAAGCAATCCACTATTTAGGAAACCAATTCTGAATATAAATACTTATAATATAAAAATCTATGTTCAGTTTATGAACATAAGTACACTCACTTGTAGTTACTCTTGAGGGAGGCAGATCTACGCCAGGTGCCATACAGCTCATCTAACTTGCGGAAAGCACCTTCAGTCCAAATGCAGAAGCGGCCCACATGCCCTCCAGGTGCAAGTTTCAAAATGTTCAGTTTGCTTACATTAAGCAGAGTAATTCCTTTTAGAGGGAAAGAATTAGGGAGCATATATTTAAAAAGAAACATAAATCATCCTGATGGCTTATGTGATAGATAAGATACCTTAGAACTATTATCAACTACGAAGTTTCAACCATTAATTGTATACATTCACTCATTCAGCCAAGAATCAGACACTCCACAAAATCATGTGTTTCAGAAACACGGACCATTGAGTGGAATCTCATCATAATAAAAGCTGAGTAAGCATGCATAGCACGGGCAATCAAAACACGTAGGCAATACAATTACCAGGGATGTTCCTGAAGGCTTTGATGATACCGTTGTCCTCATTATAGATGATACAAGGTCCCCTGCGCTGGATACGACGGCGGTTTCTCATTTTGCCCTTGCCAGCCCTCATTCGCTGAGAGGCATAGACCTACAAAGTGCGAAGCTTTAGTATTCTGGTTAAGATGATCTCAGTAAGATTTTGTTACAAAACACCATTTTATAAATAAAACTGAGATAAAAATGACTTCTGTAACACTAAAACACAGCTACAAATGGCAGAATCCAAACCCAAGGTCGGTTTACCCATTGCCTAACCACATTTCCATCAATGACAGACCCATACAGGCAATTGTACACTACCATTGCCTAAGTGTGTAATAAGCAGGCTACATACCATATAATAGCCACATAAGATCACCTAACAATGCATTTCTAAAACTCTATTCTTGCTAAGCAGTACACAATATGGTTCCAGAGTTCTTGTTCTTACATCTAAAATTTGTCGTTAATACCATCCTTCAGCAATCTTTTCAAAAAAAAATTCTGACAAGTTTGAGGACTACCAGCACCTGTAAATGTGTTCATTAAACCTACCTTTTTTATATCATTCCATGCCTTAAGTTTCTTAAGAAGCAAAACAGCCTCCTTGGTTTTCTTGTAGCCTTCAACTTTATCTTCAACCACCAAAGGAAGTTCAGGAACTTCCTCAATACGGTGACCTGACAAAGCCAATTAACAATGACCTGGTTACCCTGAACCTTTTGAAAAGCTGAGCATTTTATATAACCCACAAGAGCAAAACAATATACAAATTGCCAAATCAGAACTTCCACAAAGTTATCATGTGTTTCAGAAACACGGACCAATGAAGTGGAATATCATCATTTTGACAGTTAAGTATTGTAGAATAGGCAACATGATGAAGTTTCAATGGCAAGTTTCTACCGTGTTTCCCCCAAAATAAGACATCCCCCAAAAATAAGACCTAGCGCATGGGAAGATAAGACATCCCCTGAAAAGAAGAACTAGCGCAACTTTGGGAGAAAAAATTAATATAAGCACTTTGCCAATGACTGATTTGTTAGATTGAAATGGTCAGAATTAACATGTAATAATAAGGAATTTAGGCACTCTGGAATGAAGTTTACATATTATTAACATAATGAATAGGTACAGGCAAAGGAAGGGGAAAAAAACGGGTATTTGTTAACACTTAAACAATAAAAAATATCACAAACCTTTAGACATGACCAGCGCTGGTAAGGCTGAGGCGGCGAGGGCAGAGCAGATGGCATATCGTTTTTGTGTTGTGTTTACTCTGCGGTGCCAACGGCGCCAGGTTTTGGTTGGTGCAAACATGCGGCCCCCACGACACATCTATTTTTGCTAGTTAAGAATCACATTTCTCAAATATTAGGGGGAAAAGACTCTCTTGCTCAGTAAGAATTTTCGTCACCCTTTTGAACCAGCTGACTGACAGCAGGCAACTGTCGCTGAGAACAGAGTAGGACGCAAATTACGACATCATTGCAAGCAAAACTTTCTAATGCCCAGCACTTACTGTGTTTAGTATTTATCAGAAAATCTTCCAGATTCCAAATCTGTCTGTCTAGAGTTATCTGGATGCTATTAATATTTTGGACAAAAATATCTTAAAACTTAACATGAATAAACCAGGTCTAGCTAGCCTGCTGAATTCCATGATGGCTGACCAGTCAGTCTCTGTAGTGACCACAAAAGATACATTTCCAAAAGCACCCTGGCCAGAACGATGAGTTCCACCACCTCGGACTCTGGGAATTCGAGCCACAGCTCTGCCAGTACCCCAGGACTCGGCACTGGTTTGATGACCTGAAATTGGGAAAGAAATAGAAGTTTTAGCTACCCAACCATATCACTGAGACTATTACGCATAGCAGCAAACAGCATCAGAACATCCAGGAAAATCATCTGATTCAGAAACACGGACCAATGGAGTGGAATTTCATCACTACTGTTTAAGCAGCTCTTAAAGTATCAACCGATAAAAAGATCTAAATTCATACCTGCCAATTCACTGACAGCATAGGGTTGTCTATTGTTTTTGCGCAAGTTGGTGTGAACGAAGTTCACAATATCTGGTCGAATGGGAGCCTTGAACACAGCAGGCAAAGTGACATTTTTGCCAGATGTTTCCCCCTTTTCAGAGTACACGGATATCAGTGGACGAGCACACGCCTGGGAAAAAGGAAAATATAATTATTCCAACAAGCAGTGTCAGAAGCACTCCTCTTATGTGCCAATAATTCCATTAATTGCTCAGTTACAAAAAACTAGTTTGGTGGGGTAGGCACCGATTACAGCTAAAACAAAGTCTATTAACTCAAAGATTGTCTTGCTCAGGAAGAATTTTCGTCACCCATCTGAACCAGCCCACTGACAGCAGGCAACTGTCGCTGAGAACAGAGTAGGACGCAAATTACAACATCATTGCAAGTAAAACTCTTTAAGCTGAAAGGAAACTCAGAATCAAGTTCTGCGAAGAGTAAGAGAATAGTTTATCATTAAACTTTCCAAGCAAGGTCTACAAAGAAAAACGTCCAAAAGCATATTTTAAGGTTTGGAAATGTTAAAGCCACTAAACTCTTTTACCCTAGATGTTAACAAGTCTTGTCTACCACAACTCTACTCTCCCCACTGTTTCATCCTTGTCCCCTTCATCCCATTCTAAACACATCTTCCAAAATTTCCTAGAGTGAACACTCTGGCTGTTACTTTTTGCTCCACCTTCTCCAAAGATTTATCACCTGAAAATAAAACTTTAAGGTTGACCTAGACAATATGCTCAGCCTCATCTCCCATCTTCTCTTCAGAGTAATTATCACTCTCCTACCCGAGTCTTCTCCCTAAAGATGCCCTTAGCATGCTTTCTCACCTCTAAAGGCGGCCCCACCTTCCTCGGATCACCGTTTAAGGCCCAACTCCTGCCTCCTTCCCAATTCCTCATGTCCACAGCACTCACGACCACCAATCGTTTCTGTGTATTTTACACCTAACTCAATCGCGATGCAAACATCATACAGATAGGTTTTCGTTGTGTTTTGTTTTTGCCTATTTTGTTAACTGAACTCCCCAATGGCCCGGAACACTACATAGTATAAACACACTCTGTGGAAACGCGACACACTTAATATTCACCGTACAACGAGCTGGCTGAAAGCGAAAACGTTTAGGGGACACCAAGTAGGAAAAACTAATTTTTAAGTTAAGAGGTTCAGAAAGCTTGATAGTGGCGATTCTTAAGGCGAACAAACAGGAACTCAGAAAACTCTCTTAAAAATCTCTCTCATAAGACGGAATGTTCCTTACTCATCAGCAACTGGAGATACAGGGCCTAACGCTGACTCCCTCACCACCATCAGTCTTAGCAACCAACAACTTCCGAGTCTTCCGCGGAGCCCGTGCTACCTAAGGACAAGGAAAGCCAAAACGCCTAAAGTCCTGTGTCCGAGAACCCCGCGCCGGAGGCCCACGTTGCCTCTAAGATGGCTGCCCTGGAGCCACACTACCCAGCTGCCCGCCACAGACGGACGCATTTGGTCCTCAATCTCCTTTCCCTTGCGCTCCCTCCTGAAACCTTATGCTCAGAACCCCAACCCATTCCTGCCAGGCCCGACAGCACGGAAAAACCCGACCGAGAGAAGTCCCACTCACCATGGCGGAGAAAGGAGAGGGCCACGCTCCTCTCTACCCGGCGGCTCCCACAGGAAAAGGAAGTGCCTAGCACTCCCTCGTTCTATATGTCACCGTAACGCATTCCCCACCCGGCCCCGCCTCAGGGCCAACCCAGACACATAAATACCTCTCTGCCACTCCGAAAAAAATAGAAATAGCATGCTATTTGTTAATCTTAGTCAAATGACGGTATCTATCGGCTTCTACAGTCAACAATTGCATTTAGAAAGGAGGGACTCCTTTCGGCGGAGTAATCCGAAGCAGGCGTGGCCAAATCTCGCGAGATGAGGTTTCTTCCTTTCAACTATTTCTAACGTATTTTAACTTTTTCTTAGGGAAATGAAAAGTTATTGAGGAAACTAAAAATTAAAAAAAGCTATTGGGAAGGAGAAAACCGCTGTGTGCTTGAAAGCAAGACTTTAACTTGTGAACCAACGGGACCGGCCGGGGAAGTAGTCCCGGCGGGGGCGGGGCCGGGCGCCGGGCTCCGGCCTCCCGCGCGAAGTTTGTTTGGAGGCCTGTGATCTGCCGCTGGGCTGAGGCGGGATGTGGTCGCGAATAAACCGGGCTGCCGAGGAGTTTTACACGCGTCTCCTGCAGTGAGTTGTAGCTCCTGCTCTTGGCTGGGTTGCGAGGACAGCTTTACTCCCTCGGGGTATCTGTATATCCCTCTCCCCTCAAACCTTTTGCCGCAGCCATGGGGATTGGCGCGTATGCTTTCCTGTGCTCCGGGGGGTTGTCTGCCCCGGTGTGGCCCTGAAGTGTGGTTTAGGAGAAAATCCCTGAACGTTATGGATCGCGGTGGGAAGGGACACATTTTCCAAGAGGCACCTTATGCACTCTGAGAGTGCACGCACCTCGCAGCATGGGGGAGGAGGCACTTTCCTGTGGATGGAAAACCGGAGGTGGGCATCCTTCCCCTGTGTGCAGCCTCGCTGGTGTGAACCTTACTCCTATGTAGCCTATTGAAAGAAGTTATCATATGAGCCACAGTTATGATAACGTGTTGTTGTGTTGGCTCACTGTGTTCTGAGATTGCATTTCATTCTTTTTAAAAAATACGTTTTCATTTATTTCAGAGGATCACTGATCGGCCGCCTCCTCCACGCCCCCTACTGGGGACTGAGCCCGTAACCTGGGCTTGTGCCCTGACAGGGGAATTGAACCCTGACCTGATTTATAGGTCAGTGCTCAACCACTGAGCCATACCAGCCGGGGGCATTTTATCCTAATAAAGTAACAGAACCAGAGGGGATTCCGTCTAGTCCTGCATCCGACCTAAAAACTGAATGCCGGAGCCCTCACATTGGAGCGTACATCAGAATCAGAATGCTGGGCCCCACCTCCAGGGTTTCTTATTTTGTAGGTCTGGGTGGGGCCAAAGAATTTGCCTTTCTAACAAAATAAAGCAGATGCTGCTGGCTGACACACTTTGAGAACCACTGGTATAATCTCACCCCTTGTTTTCTAAATTCTATAAATTTTCATTGTTTATTGCTTTCTTCTGCTTACAAAAGTGGTTATTTTTGTCAACTTTTTAAAAAATATATTTTTATTGATTTTTTTTTTTTTTTTTTTTTTTTTTTTTTTTTTTTTTTTTTTACAGAGAGGAAGAGAGACGGATAGAGAGTTAGAAACATCGATGAGAGAGAGTCATCGATCAGCTGCCTTTTGCACACCCCCTACTGGGGATGTGCCCGCAACCAAGGCACATGCCCTTGACCGGAATCAAACCCGGGACCTTTCAGTCCGCAGGCCAATGCTCTATCCACTGAGCCAAACTGGTTTCGGCATTCTTGTCAACTTTTAAAATATATATATATTTTATTGATTTTTTACAGAGAGGAAGGGAGAGGGATAGAGAGTTAGAAACATCAATGAGAGAGAAACATCGATCAGCTGCCTCCTGCACACCCCCTACTGGGGATGTGCCTGCATCCAAGGTACATGTCCTTGAGTGGAATCGAACCTGGGACCTTTCAGTCCACAGGCCCGACACTCTATCCACTGAGCCAAACTGGTTTCAGCTCTTGTCAATTTTTTTTTTTATCGTTATGGAAAGAACACTAGCTTTTTAAGATAACAATGTCTTGGATAGCTTCCAGTATGAGCACCTGTAGATCTCTTTGTTTTTATTAATGGCTATATAATATTTCATTCTGTATTGAGAAATGTACACATGCTTGAGAAAGTATTGCTGAATGATTGATTGTCATTTCTGAGTTGTACATTAAATACAAACATCTTTACATAAAGACATAAAGTCACAGTCTTGTCCAAATGGCAAAAGTGAATCAGTCTCAAGCTTATATTTTCCGTTTTGTTTCAGTAAATCATAGGGAAGATCAAATAATGCGTGGTATGCTGAAACAATTCCATTGGATTCCTTTAGGACACACGATTCTTTCCTCACTCTGGCCAGTGTGACTCGGTTGGTTGAGTGAGTGTCCTGTGCACTCTAGTGTTGCCGGTTTGATTCCTGGTCTGGCTGGGCACATACATGCCCAGGTTTAGGGCTCGATTGCCGGTGGGGGGATGCAGGAGGCAGCCGAGGATCCATGTCTTGCTCTCAAATTGATGTTTTTTCCTTCCCTCCCTCCCTCCTTTTTCTTCTCTCTTTCTCTCTCTCTCTCTCTCTCTCTCTCTTTCTCTCCCCCCCACCCCCCTTTTCTCAGTTTGATTCCCCAGCCCTGGTTGGGGTGCATGAGGGAGGCAACCAGTCGATCTCTCTCTCACATCAATGTCTGTGGGTCTGCTTGTCTCTTTTCCCCCTTCCTCTCTCCAAATATCAGGGGACAAAATATCCTCTGGTGAAGAATAACAAAACAAAAAAAGTTAAATTCTCTTGACTGGAATGATTGTGCCTACATTATTTTATTATTATTATTTTGTTAATCCAAAAATTCCCATTGATTTTTAGAGAAAGGGAGAGGGAGAGAGAAACATTAATGTGAGAGAGACACAGTTGATTGGTTGCCTCCCACATGTGATCAGACCTGTTGGGGGATCTAGCCTGCAATTGAGGTATATACCCTAGACTAGAATTGAACCTGAGACCCTTCAGTCTACAGGCCGATGCTCTAACCATTGAGCAACCAGCTAGAGCTAATGTGATCAAATTTACTAATTTTTTTTGTAACAGCTCATAAAATTAGAGGGAGGACTAGATATTTCCATTTTAGCTGTAGAAATCTAAGGCAGGGTCCCTTAAAATAACTTTACTATGTTTGCCCATTGATTCATTGGCAGATCAAAATTCACTCGTTTTTATTTCCCAAAAGTCATGTGGTAAATTACATTTTAATAGTAATTAGTTATGTATTTTCAAAAAAGAGTAGAGCTGCCTCTTAAAAGCAGTTGTGCCCAATTATGGGCAGCAGTCTATTAATCTCTACTATATCTCTTATTTCTTTTTCTTCTTAACCTAATACTTTTTTCTGCTTTTCCCCCTCTTCCCAACTGTGCCTTAAGGCTGCCATGACTACTTTGCATTTTGCTGTTCTCACTGTTGTCATACACGATGACTAACTCTTGAGTTGAAATGACAGAATTCTGTAACTCTATTTTTCACATGTGGTTCTGCCTCACAGGGAATTTGATGAAGAAAAGAAAGGAATCTGTAAAGACCCATTTATCTATGAGGTATGAAAAATTTATCTGGTTTTTAAACACAACTCAATAATCCTAAAATTGTGTTTTAAGAGTTTATTGAAGTTAATTTAAATGGAGTAAATTTCATCCTTGTACAGTTCTAGGAGTTTTTAAAATGCATTCAGTCATATAACCACCTCCACCAAGATATAGACCATTTCTGTCACCTCCAAAAATTTTCTCACGTCCCTTTACAGTCAACCCTCTCTCCTGTTTCCAGTGCCTGGCAACCACTAATCTGTTTTCTGTCTCATTTTCTGTCTTCTCTTTTGTCTTTTCCATAATTTCATGTAAATAAAACCACACAATATGTAGCCTTTTGGGTTTGACTTCTACCAATGAATATAATGCATTTTGGATTCATCTTTGTAATTGTGTGTATTAGTCCATTCCTTTATATTGGTTATATAAATCGATTGTGTGAATGCGCTACAGTTTGGTTATCCATTTACCACTTGGATTGTGTCTAGTTTTTGATAGGTATGAGTGAAGCTGATATAAACATGTATTGATTTATTAAGCATCTAATATATGTAAACTCCCCATAGAAACGAGTAAACTAAGGTAAATTACGTACTAAAAGACAAATTAGCTGGGGAGAAAAAGAAGTGATAAGGGTTAACATCCATATATAAAAAATATATTTAAACCTCTCTAAAATCAATTAAGAAAAAAGACAACTATAATAGAAGGACACAAATAAGTAATGATGGGAAAAAAACGCCAGTATAGGCATCTTACACTATCTGAATTCTCACTAATTAAACTCGGAAATTCAATATATCCAGGTAAATGTATTAATCCATCCCTGAATTCTTGCCACTTGATATTTATTTATATTAGTTACCTAGGGCTACTGTAACAAATTACCACAGATTGATTTGCTTAAAACATCAGGAATGTATTCTCTTACAGTCCTGGCAACTAGGAGTGTGAAATCAAGTGCCTACAGGGCCATGTTCCCACTGAAGGCTCTGGGGAAGGCTCTTTCCTTGCCTCCTCCTATCTTTTGATTTCCAACAAATCCTTGGCTCTCTGAACTTGGTATTTAAATGCTTCAATAGCTAAAATAAGAAATTAAGCAGATTTACGGCTCCAGCAGAGCATCACAAAGATCATACACCATGACCAAGTAGGATTTATTCCAGGAATGCAAGGATGGTACAATATCCGCAAATCAATAAACGTGATACATCACATAAACAAATTGAAAGATAAAAATCATATAGTCATATCAATTGATGCAGAAAAAGCATTCGATAAAATCCAACACCCTTTCCTGATAAAAACTCTTAACAAGGTGGGAGTACAAGGATCATACCTCAACATAATAAAAGCTATATATGATAAACCCACAGCCAACATTATACTCAATGGGCAAAAACTAAAACCATTTCCTCTAAGAACAGGAACAAGACAGGGATGCCCACTTTCGCCACTCCTGTTTGACATAGTACTGGAAGTACTAGCCATTGCAATTAGACAAGAGGAGGAAATAAAAGGCATCCAAATTGGAAAAGAAGAAGTAAAGTTATCCTTATTTGCAGATGACATGATATTGTACATAAAGAACCCAAAAGACTCCATTAAGAAACTAATTGACTTAATAAATGAATTTGGCAATGTAGCAGGATACAAAATTAACGCCAAGAAATCCATGGCATTTCTATACACCAACAGTGAAACTACAGAAACAGAGACTAAAAAAGCAATTCCATTTACCATCGCACCAAAAAAATTAAGATACCTAGGAATAAATTTAACTAAGGAAGTAAAGGATCTATATGCAGAAAATTACACGACATTGAAAAAAGAGATAGAGGATGATGTAAGGAGATGGAAGAACATACCATGTTCATGGATTGGTAGAATCAACATCATCAAAATGTCCATACTTCCTAAAGCAATCTATAGGTTCAATGCACTCCCCATTAAAATACCAAGGGCATATTTCACTGACCTAGAAAGAACTCTCCAACAGTTCATTTGGAACAATAAAAGACCCCGAATAGCCACAGCAATCCTGAGAAAGAAGGGTAAAGTAGGAGGGATCTCAATACCGGACTTCAAACTGTATTACAAAGCCACTGTTCTCAAAACAGCCTGGTACTGGCACAAGAACAGACATATAGATCAATGGAATAGAATCGAGAACCCAGATATCAACCCAAATCAATATGCTCAATTAATATTTGACAAAGGAGGAAAGAATATACAATGGAGTCAAGACAGTTTCTTCAATAAATGGTGTTGGGAAAATTGGGTAGACACATGCAAAAGAATGAAACTAGATCACCAACTTACACCATACACAAAAATAAACTCAAAATGGATACAGGACTTAAACATCAGACGGGAAACCATAAAAATACTAGAAGCATCCTCAGGCAGCAAAATCTCAGACGTATGCCAAAAGAACTTCTTCACTGATACTGCCCCTAGGGCAATGGAAGCTAAAGAGAAAATAAACAAATGGGACTACATCAAAATAAAAAGCTTTTTTACAGCAAAAGAAACCATCAACAAAACAACAAGAAAGCCCACGGTGTGGGAGAACATATTTGCAAATAACACCACTGATAAAGGTTTAATCTCTAACATCTACAGACAGCTGATACAACTAAATAAAAGGAAGATGAATGATCCAATTAAGAAATGGGCAAGGGACCTAAATAGAATATTTTCAAAAGAAGACAGAAGGAAGGCCAAAAGGCACATGAAAACATGCTCAAAGTCACTAATTATACGAGAGATGCAAATCAAAACAACAATGCGCTACCATCTCACACCTGTCAGAATGGCCAACATCAACAAATCGACAAACGACAAGTGTTGGCGAGGTTGCGGAGAAAAAGGAACCCTCGTGCACTGCTGGTGGGAATGCAGACTGGTGCAACCACTGTGGAGAACAGTGTGGAGTTTCCTCAAAAAACTGAAAATGGAACTCCCATTTGATCCAGTAATCCCACTCCTAGGAATATATCCCAAGAAACTAGAAACACCAATCAGAAAGGATATATGCACCCCTATGTTCATAGCAGCACAATCTACAATAGCCAGAATTTGGAAACAGCCTAGGTGCCCGTCAGCAGATGATTGGATCCAAAAATTATGGTACATCTACACAATGGAATACTATGCTGCCATAAAGAAGAAGGAATTCTCATCATTTGCAGCAACCTGGATGGAATTGGAGAACATCATGCTGAGTGAAATAAGCCAATCAATGAAAGAGAAACACCACATGACCTCACTCATTTGTGGATAATAAAGAGCATTATAAACTGATGAACCAAAAGATAGATATAGAGACAGTAAAGCAACAAGCAGATTGTCAAATTACAGCGGGGAGGGGAGGAGGATCTGGGGGAGATAACAGATCAACCGAAGGACTTGTATACATGCATATAAGTACAACCAATGGACATAAAACTATGGGGAGGGAGGGGATATGGGGGAGGGAGGGAGGGGGCAAAAAAAAATCATTAAAATATGTAAAAATAAATAAATAAATAAAAAATAAAAAAAAGAAATTAAGCAGATTTAAATAATGAGAGATACTTGTTAATAATAAGCATATTAGAGACTGTTCATCTTCATTAGTGATGAAATAAATGAAAATTAGGACAATAACAAGATACTATTTTCTTTTTAAAATTTATTTTTATTGATTTCACAGAGGAAAGGAGTGGGAGAGAGAGATAGAAACATCAGTGATGAGAGAGAGAATCATTAATCACCTGCTTCCTACATGCCTCTCGCTGGGAATGGAGCTTGTAAACCGGGCATGACTGGGAATTGAACTGGGACCTCTTGGTTCATAGGTTGGCACTCAACCACTGAGCCATGCCAGCTGTGCTATGAGACAGTAAAAATAATGAAATGCTTAGAAAATACTGTGTTGAAATAAGTGACAGGAATACAAATGTGTGGGTATGGTATATTTGAATGGCAATTTGACAATATCTATATGATTTTATATATTCATCTTAAGAAAGTAATTAAACTATTCTTTTAATAGGGAATAACTTGAAACTATCTAAATGTCAAACAATGTGAAATTATTTATATAATGGTAGAACCATGATACTAGACAAAGAACATATAATGGCATGGAATTTCATGGTATAAAAACTATTAGAATATCTTATTTTTATTAAGTAAAATTTTATTTATATCTAAATAATAGATACATTTTAATTTAAATATATTTATTTATATGCCTGGAAAAAGAGCTGTCAAAATATGTACCAATAAGGCTAATAACAGTAATGATTACCCTGGGTAGGAGAATTATAGCTGAGTTTTTTAAAATCTCTTCCAGTTATCTTATTTTCAAACTTTTCTACAATAAACATGTATTGTGACAGGAATGAAAGACTATGCATTTCCTATAAACTAATAAAGTTCTAAATTCCATAGTTGTATCAAAAGAAAGGATAGCATTTTGTAAAGGGTTACTTTTATGGTACTTAATGAATAGAATGTGAGTAGAGAGAAAGGTTGTCAGCGTGATCCTAATTAAAAGGCAGGGTGTATTTTAGGTGGGCCTTGAAGTATGTGTAGATACAGATGTGAACTACATTTTCTAAACAGGAAAAGTAACATGGGCAAAGAGTAAATGAAATCTTTTAAAACATTAGTCTGTTCAAATTCTCCTTTCCAGTCACTTGCAGGGAACTGGTCTTTATGTGATTAAATATTTGTACAAATAATCACATAAAACATTGCTTGACATTATCTGTTTTTAATAGGCTGATGTCCAAGTGCAGTTGATTGGCAAAGGCCAACTAAATCCTTTGAAAAATATTCTAAACGAAAATGATGTTGTATTCATCTTGGAAAAAGTGGTAAGTAGTGCTTGGGCTTTGTGGTGGTCTATTCTTGATAGCCAAATTTGGTTTAATGGGAATAATCTCAAATGTATTCATTTTTTTTAATCAGCATTTTTTTGATAATCCTCACCTGAGGATATTTTTTCCATTGACCTCTAGAGAGAGTGTAGAAGAGACTGAGTAGGGGTGGGGAGAGACAGAGAGAGAAACATTGACTTGACATCAATTGGTTGCCTCTCACATATGCCCCTACTGAGGCTTGGGAACCTGCAACTGAGGCTCTTGACCGGGAATCGAACCTGCAACCCTTTGGTCAGTGGGTCGGCACTCTAACCAGTGAGCCAAACCAGCCAGGGCAACATATTTTAAAAAGTGGATTCTAATTCTTTTAGGAATAAGTAAGTACCAGTGTTGTCCAATAAAAATATAATGTGAACCACATATATAATTTAAATTTTCTGGTAACCTCATTAAAATATAAATAAGTAAAATTATCATGCAGTAAAATTTACTTTTAAGAATGTTATTAATAGAAAAAAAAGAATGTTATGAATAGAATCATACAGTATGTCTTCTTTCACTCAGTTTAATGCTTTTGAGATTCTTCCAAATTGTGTGTGTATCAATGATTAATTTCTCTTAATTGTTGAGTGGTGTCTCCTGGTATGGATATATCACAGCTTATTTACCGTCATCCTTTGAAGTAAATTTTTGTGTGCACATAACTTCTTTTGTTATGTTTTCAGTAATCATGAAAAGAGTTACTATTATCATTTTTGTACAAATTTTTGTGTGTACATAACTTTTTAAAAAATTATTAATATATTTTTATTGCTTTCAGAGAGGAAAAGAGAGGGAGAGAGATAGAAACATCAGTGATGAGAGGGAATCATTGATTGGCTCCCTCCTTCACATCAACCCCAGTCTGTGCCCTGACCAAGAATTGAACTGTGACCTCCTGGTTCATAGGTCATTGCTGAATGACTGAGCCACGCCAGCTGTGCTGCACATAACTTTTCTTTACAGTAAATACCCAGGAGTGGGATTGCTGGGTCTGAAGTTAGGTGTAGTAATTTTAAAAAATTTAATCTAATTTATCTGAAATTATAATTTCAAAACCTAGTTAATATAGAAATCATTAATCAGATATCTTAAGTTCTTTTTTTCATACTGCGTCTTTAAAATGTGGTGTGTATTTTACACTTATTCAATACATCTCAATTTGGTTTGGCCACATTTCAAGTGCTCAATAGTCACATGTGGCTAATGGCATAACTAGCTATGACACAGGGAAGTTCTACTTTAATTTTGTTAGCTGTAACAAGAGGGAACTTCTTATTTTTTTTGTATCACTTTATAATTACAACCTTAATCCTTTTTGTTTTATTATGGTCACTGTTTTGGCAGTTGAGGTTTTTATTGAGTGCTGTTAATGGTTGCTTAAAGCAACCATTCCTTTGCTTACATCATTTCCTGAAGCAGATGGGAACAGGCTCTGAAAGGGAAAGTGGGCGTTTCTTTAGAAGGAACGCCTCTGTCTGCTTTAGGCCCCTCATGCTGTCTGGATAGACATTGTGGTGAATGAAGTAGGAGCTCTTTATTTTAAATGCACACACAAGAAAACTCCCTTCTGAGGAGGGGAACTTCTTTGTCTTTTAAGTTAACTAACAAATGGGTGTTCTTAGTGCTTATCTATGATGGACAAATGCTTGGAAAATAATTATAGATGAATTATGTGGTTGAATTTAGACTTTTATGGGATGAATGGGAAATGTATGTATGTAGGAGCAAAAAGTTACAATAAATTATCTTGGAAATGGTAAAGATGAACAGAGGGCATTTGTGGAAATCTGGGTTAGGATTCTAGGGAGAATGCAGCTTTGAGTTATAAAGAGTTACCTGTAATTCAGTTAGGCTCAGGCGTTTTTGGACGAAGAACAATTAAAATGGCCTTTGTTTCTGCAAAGATCAGTAGAGCTTAATACAGTACATGACTATTGAAAAGTAGAGTAGAGGAAAGAATGGTATTTCTTGGTACCTCTAGTTTAAGGAACTTTTTGGAAAGCCAGGCCTGCAAGGGAATGAAATCGGAAATCTTGCAAAAGAAATTCAAAGTTGAGGAAACATCTAGGTCTGATACCTATTAACTCTGCAGAGGATTTACTGCTAGAAGAGGCTGCCTAGATTCAAATGTTGGCTTTGCGTCAGCAGCTGTGTTATTATCCTAGGCAAGTTATTTCTCAATTCTTCCATCTTTAAAACAGAGTTAACAATAGTATCAGTCTCAAGGTTTTTATGAAGAATAAAAGAAAACTTAGAACAGTAACAGGGACCTAGTAATGCTCAGAAAATTTTATCTCATAATTATTATTATTATTGGCAATACTGAGCTAGTTAAGTTGTTAAACACATAGATATTAGGATCCTGTAACACAAAGAGAGTTGATAGCCCTAAGAGGAATAACTTTAAGGAATCTTCACATTTGGGAAATGAAGAATCTGCCAAAATCAGGAAGTCTCCGATGTTTTTTCCCCCCTTGACATCTTGTCTTTAGCATTTTGTGCATGTTGGAACACTTTTTTCTCTAATGACATCAGATACTTCCTTTATTAGTACTAGGAACTTAGAGCAATATATTTTGATAGGACTGTGGAAGTGCTTCTGATGGCAAAATGGGTTGGTACCAAACTGGTTTGTAGCTATGATTCTTGCCATAGCCGTTATTTATGCTCAAAGTTTAGGAATCAGTGCTTTATGTTTTAGCATAGTGAACAGTTGACTGTTATCTTTCATGTTTTTTTTACCTGGTTAAATAATTTAAAAATTTTTAAAGCCTTTGGAAAAGGAAGAAACAAATCATGTTGAAGAGCTACAATCTGAAGAAACTGCTATTTCTGATTTCTCTACTGGTGAGAATGTTGGACCACTTGCTTTACCAGTTGAGAGGGCAAGGTAAGTTTTTCTTAGTATTGGGATAGGAAAAGGGGTGGAGGGGAGGAATTTAAAGCATTCTTATAAACATTGGAAAACAGGCATGTATTTAGCGCAGATCTCCCTCGTTTCCTCCTCCTGTCCCTACATTTGTATACCCAACTCTCTACTGAATGTCCCACTGATATCTCAGATGTGACCAAGAAGGTTGCTGTGATTGTCCTTTTCTCCAGTCTCCTATACGGTTTGTTGTTGCTTCTTAAATGTTTTCCTTGTGTCAAATCTGGTTCCCCTCCAATCTTTCCTCCTCACTGCTGCCAAGAAAGTATGATCGAGTTTCTTCCCTGCTTATAAATCCCTCGGCGGTTCTCATTGCCTCAGGATAACATCCAAATTGCTTTTGAGTGATACATAGGAGCCTTCCTTGTCTGGTCCAGTGGTCTTCTACCCAGGGTACCATGCCCAGTGGGCATTTGGAAATTGCAGGGGTACTTCTTGCCATCATTGAGACTTCGGGGAGCTATGGACCTTATGGGTCTGGTCCATGGATTGTAAACGTCCTGTAATGCATAGGGCTCTTCAGCCCAATGAGGAACGATCCCACCCTATTAGAAACCCTACTGCCTCTCTCTGCCTTGCCAGTTTCACTGCCTGCTTCATCCCCATGTACCTTGTTTCCCCAAAAATAAGACAGTGTCTTATATTAATTTTTTCTCCCAAAGATGCGCTAGGTCTTATTTTCAGGGGATGTCTTATCTTTCCATGCACTAGGTCTTATTTTCGGAGGATGTCTTATTTTCAGGGAAATGCGGTAGCTACATGTAGTTCCCTCTGCCTGGCCTCCCCCACCTCCCTAGCTATCAGGATTAAATGTTATTGTTTATATTGTGTTCTCCAGCCAGTGTTTGTTGGGATTTACCCATATGCTTATCATTTCTTTGCTCTCCATTTCTTCTGGCATTTCAGACCTTCCTTCTGGGATTATTGTATTTCCTTTTTGAAGTATAATCCCTTAGAAATTCCTTTCCTGAACATCTGTTGGTAATAAATTCAGTTTTCATCTCTTTAAAAAAAAAAACTTAAGCCACATTTTTGGTAACTTAATTTTGATATGCTTTCAAATTTCAGAACAGTTACAAGAATAATAGAGGAACTTCTGTGTGTCCTTAACCCAGATTCAACTATTGTTTACATTTTGTTCTATCTGCTTTGTCATTCTTTCTTTTAATCCTTCTTTTTCTTCCTCCTCCTCTCCCACTGCCACCGTCTTATCATATACACATCACACACACAAATTTTTTTAATGTTGGAGACATTGTACTCCTTTACCACTAAGTACTTTACTATATATTTCCTGAGAACAAGTACATTATCTTGTATGACCCAGAACAATGATCAGAATCTGGAAATTTAACATTGTTACAATACTATTATCTAATTCACACTCCATATTCTAATTTATTTTAAGTGGCCCATTGACTATTACCGTATTTTTCGGACCATAAGACGCACTTTTTTCCCCCCAGAAGTGGGGGGGAAAAGTCCCTGCGTCTTATGGTCCAAATATAGCCTACATATATACTTTAAAAAAAACGTTTTTTTACTTGCCCGGCTCTGTGTGGTCTCTGTGTGCTTGCCCGGCTCTAAAATGGTTCTAAATGCTGCTGTTTACTTTATAGGGTTGATTACATGTGTTTATGACTATGATGTTGGGTTTTAATGCACATAAAATATTTTAGGACACTATTTGTTTCAGAATCTTTTTTTCTTCATTTCCCTTCTCTAAAAACTGGTGCGTCTTATGGTCCGGTGCGTCTTATGGTCCGAAAAATACGGTAACTTCAAGCATGTTTTCATGTGGTTGTTGGCTCCTACTTTCTTCCTTCCATGCCCAGCTTTATTAGTTGATATTTCCTTAGCCTGAATTCACACCCTATTTCCACTCTCATTGAAGCTTTACCCTCGCTGTATTGCACTCCCTGCTTGTAGTAGCTCTCGAACCTGTCATTGTCATTTTCTGGAGTCTTGATCTGCCTTGTGTGGTCTCTCTCACTTCTACATTGGGTGAAATATTTATGTGCATTTTTCAGAATTTTGTTTCTGGGAGACACTTTATGATATCTTTGGAAAAGAAAATTCTTGACTATATGGCAATGTCTAACCATAATTTATTCTTTCTATTCTTATTTTCAAGACAGTTAATTGGACTTTACACCATGGTTCACAATCCTAATATGACCCATATGAAGATTAATCGTCCAGTTACTCCCCTCCCTCCCCTTTGGGTAAGATGTGACAGTTCAGATCCTGAAGGGACCTGTTGGCTAGGAGCCGAGCTTATCACAACAAATAACAGCATTACAGGAATTGTCTTATATGTGGTCACTTGTAAAGGTGAGAGCTGGCTCTTACTATTTTTATGGGTGTGTGTATATATGTTTATTTATTTGTGGTTTTACTGAAAGTTGATACTGTTAAGAGGGAAGTGCACACAATGGAATTCATGTTAGCCACCAGGAATCTAGTCTAGTGATTAACTTGTAGCATGTAGGTGATATTCTAGAAGCACCAGAAACAGATCTCCAAAAGTCTGGACAGGAGTTTATAGCTGTTTTGTTTGGGTTTCATTTTATTTGTATGGGTATATTTTTTGGAATTTTCATTAGAGGATCAAAAATTGAATACAGCCGAAGCTGGTTTGGCTCAGTGGTAGAGCGTCGGTCTGCGGACTGAAAGGTCCCAGGTTCGATTCCGATCAAGGGCATGTATTATACATTGGTTGTGGGCACTTCCCCGGTAGGGGGTGTGCAAGAGGCAGCTGGCCGATGTTTCTCTCTCATCGATGTTTATAGCTCTCTATCTCTCTCCCTTCCTCTCTGTTAAAAATCAATAAAATATATATTTTTAAAATCTCATAAAACTAACTTAAAAAAATTTTTGAATATAATGTCAATATAATTCCAGTTTCATAGTAGGCGTACAGTTATATTTTTGATGGTAGTATTGAGCTTTGTTCCACTTTCATTCTTTTATAAACATTCCATTCAACTGTGTTTTAAAACTTGATTTCAACTATTATTAGTGTTAAACTATGGTACTCTCAGAATTTGAATTTTCTAGCATTAAGATGTAATTTTGAATTGTATATTTAAATGTTTTTCTTTCATGTCCCATAGCTGATAAAAATTATTCTATAAATCTTGAAGACTTAAAAAATTTACATAAGAAAAGACATCAATTGTCTGCTGTAAGTATTTCTCTTCTCATATTATTTTCTTCAAAGTGTATTGACCTGCCTTTCACTCCTAATATGACTACAACCTATTTTTCTGTAGTATCAAAATGTTTGTATTTATTTTCCTCTCAGCTAATGACTAACATTAAAATATATGCCTTCTTGTCGGTCTGCGGACTGAAGGGTCCCAGGTTCAATTCCGGTCAAGGGCATGTACATTGGTTGCGGGCACATCCTCAGTAGGGGGTGTGCAAGAGGCAGCTGGTCAATGTTTCTCTCTCATCGATGTTTCTAGCTCTCTATCTATCTCCCTTCTTCTCTGTAAAAAATATATTAAAATAAAATAAAATAAAAAATAAAATATATGCCTTCTTGCCTTTTAGCTAATCTTTGGGATTAAGAATAATTGTCTTATTTTTCCACTTGGGATAAAGTATACTACTTTTTCTTTTGGGCAAAGAATCGAAGTAGTTTTGAAAATGGCCTTTGGTCATGTGACAGCTGGTGTGCTGGATGCTCTCTTTTCAGGTGACAGCCAGGGGCTTTGCCCAGTATGAGCTCCTGAAGTCCACTACCTTGGATGATACAGTTCCCGCATCACAGACTGCGATCACTTTGGATATTTCCTGGAGTCCTGTGGATGAGATTCTTCAAACCCCTCCACTCTCTTCAACTGCAACTCTGGTAGGAATGAGCCCTGTTTTCTGTTGAGTTTACTCGGTGTGGGTTTACTTTTAACTTGTTTGCTGCTGGGCCTGCATGCCTCCTGTCCCAATCTCAGCCCCAGCCTTTCCTAAGCGCGGACAGCTTCCCCGGAAGTAGCCAGAGAAGCCAGTGGAGGTTTTGCAGGTGAATTACCTCAGCACTGGAAGTAAATAACTTAAGAATTTTCCAGTGATTAATAGTCTCTTGAGTTAGGACTTAAGTGAAATTATCAAAGTGACATCATCTCTGCTGTTCTTTTTATAGTTTTTTTTTTTTTTAATATAGCTGCCATTTAAATTACATTAATTTCAGGTGTACAGTATAGTGGTTAGCCATTTACATAACTTACGAAGTGATCCCCTGGTAAGTCTAATACTCACTTGGCACTATACACAATTATTGCAATATTATTGACTGTGTTCTCTAAGCTGTCATCTGTGCTATTCTTAAAATAGAGAGTGCATGTATTGGCGATACATCAAGAATTATTATAGTAGTACGCCTTTCACCCTTTAACATTTCTATGAATCTGTCTTAAGAAGTTAATTAGAATTGCTAACAAAATATATGTACAAAGCTATTTGCGGTAATATAGCTATGTTTCCAAACTATTCAAAACAAATAGGATAATCACTAAAATAGATTTCCATGATGAAATATTACACATTCTTTAAAAATCTTTAAAGTATCTTTAATAATAATAGGAAATGCTTATAACTAAGCAGGCAAAAGCAGAAAGTACAAAATTGAACATTTAGTAGAATCTTAACCATGTTTTTAAAAAAATGTGTACGCAGAAGCCTGGGTAGGGTTAATAGTGGTTACGCAGGGTGGTGGGATTATGGATAATCATATTCTTAATGCTTTTCCTTCAGTAGGAATTTACATACAACAGAATTTTTTTACTCCCTCCCCCCCTAACCTTAAAATAATATCTTGGAGTTGTAAAACTTTACCTCCAGGTAGGACAGCATACTGTTGGTTTAGTTAAAATGTGTCTAAGGGGCATATTTATTAGGGAGGCTGGGTTATCTTTGGTGTGTGGTAATGCTAAGTTTATCATTGAGTTTGGAGCTGTACTTATATTTCTCCTACTTGTCCTTTGGAAATTCAGTAGGCGAGAAGAAGAGAACGTGTAAGAACAGTTAGTTGTTCCATGTAGGTACATTTGTAGGTGTAGAAATGAAGTTTGATGGCCTGAATTTAAGTTACTATATCAGGACTAGAGGCCCAGTGCATGAAATTTGTGCATAGAGTCGGGGATGGGGGGAAGGTCCTCAGCCTGGCCTGCACCCTCTCCATTCGGACCCCTCGGGGGATGTCTGACTGCCGTTTAGGCCCAATCCCTGTGGACATCCCTCTCATGATCCAGGATGACTGGCTCCTAACCACTCGCTTGCCTGCCTGCCTGCCTGCTTGATCTCCCCTAATCACTCTGCCTGCCGGCCTAATTGCCCCTACTTTGCCCCCCTACCTGCCTGATCACCCCTAACCTCTCTGCTTGCCTGCCTGATCGCCCCTAACTGCCCTCCCCTGATGGCCTGATCTCGCCCCCCAACTGCCCTCCCCTGCCAGTCTGATCACCCCTAACTGCCTCTGCCCTCACTACCATGGCTTTGTCCAGAAGGAAGTCGGATATCTGAAAGATGGCTGGTCGACCCAGTCTAATTAGCATATTACCCTTTTATTAGTATAGACAGACAGAATCTGTGGTATCTCTGAGATGTTCTAAATGAAGTTTTGCCTTTTTCAATATATCGGTGCTTTATAAAATATATTTTTTAATGTGTGGGTAGTTTGAAATGCAAGTAACTCTGACCCTTATGCCAAGAAGATGGAATTACCAGTGAAACTGACTTTGAGAACTTTTTAGAATATTAAAGTGGAATCAGGAGATCCCAGAAGTCCTTTGAATCATCTTCACAGAGAACTGAAATTTCTCCTTGTAAGTATCCTTCTGGAATTTGTTACTTGCATTAAGTCTCATGTTTTCATAAAAATATTTGTTAATATCATTGTTATTTAGTAGTTTTGTGTTCTTCAAAAATTGTTCCAAATGTTGTATATGCATTGGATTCTCTTGGCAATTTGGGCAGCTTAATTTTACTATGTGGCAGTGGTTCTTACATTTAAAGGGAGCATTAGTTAGAAAATAATAGCTACCATTCTCCTGCCTTTTTTTACTGGGAGTGTTTGGTTTTTATTTATATGATGGATTCCTCTCTTTCCATGTGGGTTAAATGCCAATTTATTTCAGATGCATATGTAATCTGCTTGTTAATAACTTGGGTTTTGAATGATGCTAAAGATTAATGAGCATGTGTTTCAAGAATTTTATATTTTAGTAATTTTGGCTCTACTCTACAAATTGAATCTCAAGGGGGTGCCTCATTTTAATGCAGTAGGAATTCCAAGTCTCTTAGCCTAGCATAAAAAGTCAGTTATATCCAATCACTGCCTACCTTTTTCTTTTTTCTTTTTCTTAGCAACTTTATTGAGATATAAGTTACATTTCATAAAATTCACTTGTGTAGTGGTTTTTAATATACTTACAGAGTTGTACAGCCATGACCATCTTTAATTTTAGATCATTTTCATCACTCCCAATATGCATTTAGCAGTCACTTCTCACCCCCATCAGCCCCTAGCAACCACCAATATACTTTCTGTAGTACTTTGTTCCTTTTTATTGCTGAATAGCATTCCACTGTATAGATATGCCACATTTTGTTTATCCATTTATCAGCTGATGAATATTTTAGTTGTTTCTATTTTTTGGTTCCCAATTATTTCATCTATATTACTAAACCTTAACCAAAATTACAAGCATCTTCAGGGCAGGCTCATCAGTCTTGAATCCTGTAGCATCTAAACACATGGCATCATAGTTCAGAATACCATCTTTGGGTGTATGTCCTGGCACTGTCAGTTATCTTAGCCTCTTCCTAGTAAAATGAAGGTAGGTAGTAATATCTGCCTCGTAGAAATTTTGTGAGGATTAAATAACATACTATATATGAAACACTAGGACAGTCCTGGCATGTGATTAAATACTCAATAAATAATAATATTAAATATATTCTTATTGATTAAACTGTGCTTTCTGCTAACACGCTTTTGTTATTTTTAATCTCCTATAGGTTTTGGCTATTGGTTTGAGGACTGGTGTAACGGAATGGCCTGCACCTCTGGAAGCAAAATCTGCTGTTGAACTTGTGCAGGAGTTTCTAAATGGTGTTTGTTTTCCTAACCCATGCTTCTACATTGTTTATTTTTCTTAATTGGGAATTTATACTTGCTATTTTTAAATGAGGTTGTCTTTTTAGGCTTCGTATTCTTTTTGGTTGGGATATATAAACTATGAAGTCTGTTATGTTCAGAGGATGGTTTTCATTCTGAATTGCTAATGGTAACAGCCTAAGAAATTTTAAGAATAAGATTTAATTTAAAATTAACATACCACAACCATAGTAGAATAAAGGTGCAACAGTAACCCCGAGCACCTACCAGATGCCCAGCATTATGTGTTAGGGCTTTCACTGTATCTCAGTTCATCCTCTCACCCCTGCCCAAGGGTTATCTATTATGACTTCCATTGGAGAGTTAAGTAATTTGCTAAAATCCTCAGTTATACTTTTACTCTCCTCATTTGTCATTTGAAAAAAGGATTAGGATGGAAATAATTTTGAAAGCAGAAAAATAAAATACAGAATTAATATGCTTTTGCCAGACTTAAATAAGCTGGATGGATTTGGTGATTCTACAAAAAAAGACACAGAGGTAAGTGATTGTAAGCATTTACATTCTATACTCACTGAAATCTAAATATTTTTTTAAAAACACTTTCCACAAAGATAATCCTTTGTCATTATATTATTTACTCATATGTTTGTACATTTTGTATGTTAATTTATTGATGGTATTTTTCAGCAAAAAATACATATTCAAGAACAAAAAAGAAAGGAACACTAAAATAGCTTTTAAATGTGGTTGTATTATCTTTCATGCTGTACCATCCATGTCAAATGGATCTGGTACATACAACATAGGCAGTGTTTTGAGGGTAGTCTTGTCTTGGTCTTTAATGTCAGCACTGGTGATTGTTTTCCTAAAGGGCTGATAAATAGTTTTAAATAGAACTAATACATCTGTATTATTAATTCTCAACTGTAGAAAAGTAGAAGTGAATATGTTAATATACCATAATGTGGTATAACTTTAGTATATTAATATAAAACAGCATGTTAATATGCCAGAGGTGATATTATTAAATTAAGCTAATTGTGTTGTCATTTGACAAACAGGAAAATGGAGACAACAGTAATTTAAAATTTTTTACATAAAGGAAAGTCAATGCTTGTTTTTAGGCATCACATTTTAAAAAATATATATTTTATTGATTTTTTTACAGAGAGGAAGAGAGAGGGATAGAGAAACATCAATGAGAGAGAATCATCGATCAGCTGCCTCTTGCACACCCCACACTGGGGATGTGCCTGCAATCAAGCCACATGCCCCTGACCGAATCGAACCTGGGACCTTTCAGTCTGTAGGCTGTTGCTCTATCCATTGAGCCAGACCGGTTTTGGCCTAGGCATCACATTTTAAAAACAATTGTAAGGGTTCAGTTTTTCACTATTGATTTGTATCTTCATTAGTGAATGAAGTTGTAGAAAATTCATTCACATCTTTCTTTCTGTGTGTTCCTGGGTCTATATTTTCTCAGAGCCGCATTTGAAAGCTTATTGGCCTTAAACTACTTCACTGTTGAAAAAAACAAAAACAACTGAGCTTTGCCAGCATGGCTCAGTAGTTGAGTTTCGACCTATGGCCTCATGATTTGATTCATGGTCAGGGCACGTACCTGGGTTGCAGGCTTTATTCCCAGTGTGGGGTGTGCAGGAGGCGGTCAATCAATGATTCTCTCTTACCGTCGATGTTTCCATCTGTCTCCCTCTCCCTCCCTCCCTCTCTTTGTCTCTCCCTCTCTCCCTTTCTCCCTCTTCATCTCCCTCTTCCTCTCCTCCCTCTTCCATCCTCTCTGAATCAATAAAAATATATTAAATATAAAATAAATAAAAAAACTAAACAGTATTCTCTGGCACTTCTTTTTCAGACAGTGAAGACCGACAGTACTGCATTGGATCGCTCTATCGACTGTCTTTTCACAGTTCGGGGAGATCTGGATTTTGCTGAGCAGCTGTGGTGCAAAATGAGTAGCAGTAGGTGTTCATCGTGATTGTACAATAAAACTTTTTCCTGTTCCTTCGTAGGCTTACCTCTAATTAAGTCTTCTGGAAATAACACATTATGTTCTACTAGTTTTGTAAGTTTAGTTCCTGTGTTACAAATTAATTTCTAGTAACGCAGTGGCATATTCTGCTCAAGAATTGTGCTAATAATATAAGGCAGTTCATAAAATATTCTTTTCTTCTGCTAAGATTTAGATGGTTTTTAAGTTGTGTTTATATGAATCAAAGCATACATCTTAGTGAAATTATAATTATTAGAGAAAGGAAAAGATATTCCTTAATATTTTACTAAGTGTGTTATTTTGTGGCAGTTTAATTTCTTTCTTTAGAAATACATTGTCTTTTGCCTTTTTCTTTCCCCTTCCTCCATCCATAAAATACAGACTCTTGTCTTCCTCTTTGTGTGTCCTTAAGATTAATGAGAAATATATAATCTGCAGAAATGCCATGAACATAATGTTAGACTGACTTGTTTTTCAAGGTGTGATTTCATATCAAGACTTGGTGAAGTGTTTCACATTGATTATCCAGAGTCTGCAACGTGGTGACATACAGCCATGGGTAGGTTTAGTAGTGTGTGTTGAATGTTTTCTCAACATGATGTTTAAAGACATCGGCTCTGGAGCATACTGCCTGAGCATGAATTCTAGCCCTGTGACTCACTAGCTGTGTAAACTTGGGCAGATTCCTTTATTTCTCTGTGATCCAGTTTCCTCATCTCTAAAGCAGGAGTAGGAATGATACTTACCTCATAGTGTTGTTTTAGAATTAAGTAATTTAATTCATGTAAAGCTCTTAGGACCTAGCTCATAGTAAGGTATTTGTAAGCGACTATTATTGTCATTGTTACTATTGATATGGATGATAATTCTCATATACTACTGATGAGAGCACAATTTGGAACACTCTTGAAAGCAATTTTCATAATGATTCTGCAAATGTGTCATGCCCTTTAAATCAATAGTTATTTTGTTAAGATCCATCCTAAGCTCATACATAAATGTGTATCAAGATTTTACGTATTAGACTATAGTCATTAGATATTCATTTATGGTAGAAAAAAATGTAAGTAACCTAAATTTCCACTATAAATGAAATGAGTAAGTAAATAATAATATAACCACATAATGGCACATGAAATAGTTGCTAAAAATGATGCTGACAGATGTGGAGAAATTCTTATAATGTTCAGTAAAAATACAGGAATATACACTATTGTATTAAAGAATGTAAATTTTGGAGAGGAAAATGTAGAAACAAATAAAAGTTTTAGCAGTACTTTTGGTATTACGGTTACAAGTGAGTTTTTCTATCTGCATTATACATTTCTATACTTCATGAATTTTCCATAATGAATTTGTGCTTTTATAATTAAGGAATCCTTATTTAATAGGAATTATTTTAAATATAAATAATGTCACAGCTAAATTCATGCCTATAAAGCTTTGAACCTTTCAAAAGTGTGAACAAAGGTACACTCCAGAGCAAAGACATGCAAACTCTAATTAATTGGGCTGATTCTAGACATTGTAGTCTTGACCATTGGATTTTTTTCTTGAGAATTTTTGTGTGAAGTGTTTACCAGTATATCCCTGCCAGGTGCAATGAGTACAAACAAAGTGAAAATAGTTTAAAAAAAGAAAATGTAAAAGATTGTGATTAAAATTAGAGATCATAGGAAGACAGTAGTGAGAAAAATATTTTAGATATTTTTTAAATTAATTGTTTAACATTTGGAACATATGTTAGATCTGTAAGGTTGCTGCTCTTTTTAATTTGCAAGTGATCAAGTAAGAATATTGGATATTGTAGTCAATAAGGAGTTCCTTATGGCATGTGCATGGACCATTGAGAGAGTTTTCTGCTACAGTAGATTTTCAGTGTAGTTGAAAATGTTTGATTTGGGCAAAGATGCTCAAATAGCACTTAGCCAGGAGAAGAGAATTCCTACTAGTTATAAAGCTTCAAAGGACCAGCTCTGCCTTCTCTTTGGTGGAATTGCATCTGGGAGTAATAAGTTTAAGCCCTTCTTATTTGCTTTGTTCTTGAAGAAATAAGGCAGGAAAGGCATCTTAGAAAGTAATTTGGGGGCTTTTATTCAAACAATTTATAGTACCAGGAAATTAAAGATGCAAGTTTATAATTTTTAGCTTGTAGCTAATGCAGTTTGCTTCTCTTTTGCTTATTGGATTAATTTATGGCTTTATAAAATGTTCTTGATTTCTAGCTCCATAGTGGAAGTAACAGTTTACTAAGTAAGCTCATTCATCAGTCTTACCATGGAGCAATGGACACAGTTTCTCTCAGTGGGACTCTTCCAGTTCAGATGCTTTTGGAAGTTGGTTTGGACAAACTAAAGAAAGATTATATCACTTTTTTCATAGGTAAGTACCTTCCTACCTCAAAAAATTAAAAAATACATCATAGTTATCAGCCCATAGGTATTCTCAGATTTTATCTTTCTACTAGTCATTTGTAGTTCTGGCTTTGTCCCTGGTTCACTGTGAGACAAACACTTTCCTTCTCTGGCCCTTTGGTTTTTCTCTCGATAAAGGTATTAAATTAAAGATACTTAGAGTGCTTGCTTGATTGTTTTTAGTTGAGATTCTACTCATTTTGAAATTCTATGAGTATAATGTAATTAATAAAAATGATTTTATGAGATGCTGTTTTAATATCCAACACTTCATTGTGTTTATTAGGGCAAACTGTGATCATTTTTAGAAAAAGTAATAGTATGTCTTTATGGTGTAATGTGCCAAAAATTTGACTGTTTTTGAGAAACTATTTAGCTTGAGCATCTTTTTTATATATGAACTATGAAAATTTTTACTTAGGTTCTTTAACATGCAACAGATAATACCTAAAGTTTATTTGCATGTATTTTTTTTTCATAATAGGTCAAGAACTTGCATCTTTGAATCATTTGGTGAGTTTATTTTTTTAATCAAAATGTGGTTTTTCTTTTATTTATTCACTCTATATATAATTATTAAGTGCCTAATCAGTGTCCCTCTATTCTAGGTCCAGGAACCAAATAAATGGGACAGTCAATACCCTTAATTACTACTGTCTTGTAACAAAGAAATAGCCCTTTTAGTGTCATTTATCATTTCTTTACATTTATCTTATTGACACATACTTGTCTCCTGCTGAAGCCTGTGTACTCTCATAACTCCCATTTGTCTAAAATGGTAAGGGCCCGGCTGGTATTGTTCAGTGGTTCAGCATTGACCCATTAACCAAGAGGTCACCAGTTTGATTCCTGGTCAGGGCACATGCCTGGGTCGCAGGGTTGATCCACAGGAAGGGGACATGCAGAAAGCAGCCAGATAATATTTCTCTCATTGATGTTTCTATCTGTCTATCCTTCTCCCTTCTCTCTTTAAAATCAATAAAAACATATTTTAAAAAACATATAAAAGTAAAATGATTAGGGAATGCCTTTATAGGCCCTGCAAAGGAGTTTTTGCTTTATATTCCCTTGACCCATTTCTATTATACACAAATTCCAAAAAATTTATGATGTTCTTTAATATATTGATTCAAAAGAGACTTTTGGGTTTCAGGGTCATGATTACAAACTTTTGTATTTTTCTAGTGTCTTTATGTAGGAAGTTTAGGAAATTGAACAGCATCTGTTCTGACCATTGACATTCTATGGAAGATCCTTTTAAATATGTTTTTATTGACTTCAGAGAGAGGAAGGGAGAGAGAGAAAGAGATAGAAACATCAATGATGAGAGAGAATCATTGGTCAGCTGCCTCCCACACACCCCCTACTGGGGATCGAGCCGCAAACCCTGGCATGAGCCCTGACTGGGAATTGAACTGTGACCTCCTGCTTCTAGGTAAATGCTCAACCATCAAACCACACCAGTGGGGCTTAGAAATGAATCTATAGTACCAACTCATTTGTCATATGTCTCAGAAAAATACAAGATAGAAAACTCTAGCTGTGTCTGTTGTGCAAAGTAAGATTCAACTGGATTCTTCAGAGGTTTACTTTTTGCTTTTCAAATTTCCATCTAGAGGGGTTGGTGGGTGGCATAGCCACCCTCTTGGGCCTCCTTGGTGGAGCAGTTCTGTGATTTGCCTTCACCAGAGAATATGTAGGATGGTTTGCTTAGAACATCCTCAGTGAAGACTTTACTTAGATTAATTAGAGAAATTGTATTGAAAGGTGTTATATTCTATCTATCTGCCTCCTGTCTCTCCCCGCCCCCCCTATGAATTAAGCATCCAGACTTAGGTTTAGCAGGCATACACATATTCTTTCTAAAGATTTCCTTAACTAACTTCCTATTTTGCTTACACTTTTTTTATATTCTAGGAATATTTCGTTTCTCCATCAGTAGATATACAAGAACAAGTTTGTCGTGTTCAAAAACTCCACCATATTCTAGAAATAATAGTCAGTTGCAAGCTTTTCATTAAACCTCAACATGAGCTTCTCTTTTCTTTAACACTGTAAGTATTTCTCTGTTTGTTTTTTTTACTAACATAACATTCTCTTCTGAAATAGTTGCAGCCAAAATATGTACCTTTTTATTATCAGTTAGGATAGAATCTGTGCATCCTGTCTTCACAGTAGCAGAATAGTTCTAAGTCACTGTCATAGGAAGGAAAGTCTTTGAGTTCAGAAGGAATAAGTTTAATATTCGGTTCTAGCACTTCTTAATTTCCAGAGGAAGTTTCCTTTCACTGCATCTTGTTTTCTCATCTATAAAAGGATCTAATAACCTCGTATGTTTTTTTTTTTTGTCCCCCCCATCCTCGTATGTTTATTGTCAGGATTAAGTGATATAATGTATATAAAGTATCTGCCACTTAATAGGTGTTTAATGAATATTAGTTTCTTGTCTTTTTTTTTTTTTTTTTTTTTACATTTTTATACATTTGGGCCAAACTAATTGCTAGCCATTTATATGGTAACTAAATGGAATTAAATATTACCAGATCTCTGTCAACAGCATTATTGTAATTTAGAGATTTCTGCCCATCAGTTTGACTAAATTTGTTTGGAATAATTCTCATACTTGGATTGCTGATGTCGTATGTGTATTGGAGGTCTCAAACTGGAAATAAGTGAACCATCTAGTGGCAGAACTGAGTTTCTTTTTATCTGTGAAAGGAAATGTATTTCTGCCTTTTCCAAAATTAGAATTTGCCTCAGTTATAAAAGGGAAAAGTACTAGAAATTGTTACTATTTTTTTTTCCATTAAAGATAAGTAGTATAAATAAGTTAATTCTGTAATTCCTCAGACTCTGAAGACCAAGGAAGCTGTATCTTTCTCTTTTGCCTCTTTGTTTTTGTCTTTCTTCCCACACACACACATAAGCCTTTATTTGGGCTCAATTTAAATGTATTTTATATTTATGAGAAATATGTCTACTACTAATTTCTTAAAAGCACATGATATTTCCATCAAAAGGCAAATAACCAATGTTTTGTTGGGAGTAGGGCTATAGTAATTTGTTTTTTACTTTTGTGTCCCTGAAATTATTCTGTTGTTGATGTTACGGTTAGTAGCATTCAATAAAATGGTTCCCTTATGAATTTTAGACTACCTTTATCTCCACGTGGCATTTTTTTCCAAAATAGGGTCTTTTTTTTTACTTTTATAGATCTTGCATAAAATATTATAAACAAAATCCTCTTGATGAGCAACATATTTTTCAGCTGCCAGTCAGACCAACTGCTGTAAAAAATTTATATCAAAGGTGAGCAATTTAATAATTAAATTATACTTTAAGTCCGGTCATGGTTCCAGGCAGTTTTGATGTCTGTTCCCCAGAACCCAGAGCTGCTTCTCCTCTGAAACCTTCATCATCTTACCCCTCTCTGCTCATAGTCTGACAGTGCCTTTCTGCCCGGCCTTCTCCCAGACCTTTTGTCTACTGTCTTTCGACCAATTTGTAATTTCTTTGCTGAACAGGGTAGAAAGTATAACCAGAAAGGAAATGACAGTGGAAAAAGAGTGATCAGGGTAATGATAAAGTCAAAGGAATGGCAGTGGGAGTGAGAGAAGAGTATGGGATTGAGGAGGTAGAGAACTGTGAGGCTAAGAAGACAGATTAGCCATCTATGTGAACACTTGAGTTGGCCTCAAATGATGGTCTCCCCTCAGCATATAATGTACTTGAACTTTCTCTTATACTAAAGTCACTCTTATTTATCCCCTACCTCTATTTAGTTCACTCTTATTGAAACCCCAGCACTCCCATGAAACTGCTCTGGCAGAGGCCATCAGTGGCTTTCTTTTTTCTTTTAAGATTTTTTATTTTATTTAGTTTTTAGGAGGAGATAGAGAAAGGGAGAGAGAGAAACATCGGTTTATTGTTCCATCTATTTATGCATTCATTAGTTGATTCTTGTATGTGCCCTGACTGGGGATCAAACCTGCAACCTATATATCAGGGCAGTGCTCTAACCAGCTGAGCTACCCAGCCAGGGCTTATTAGTCTTTCTAATTACCATATCCAGTGGACACTTTCCAATACAACAGTATTTTTCAGCTCCTTGTGCAGTTAGCTAGCCCACCAATTCTTTCTCCCTCAGTAAGCACTACAAGGCAGGTTAACACAATTGCTTTCTTGAACCTTTCCCTTCCTCTGTTTCTATGACATTGCATTCTGTCTGTCTTAATTTTAATTCTAACTCTAATCCACCTTCTAGGCTGAGAACAGTTCCCTATCAATTTCTCCTTCCTCTGTCTGCTTTTTATATGTAAGTTTTTACCAGAACTCTATATTCTCTGGCTTCTTTTCTTCTTACTTTCTATCTTCCCTTGGTGATTACATTCATATTCAAGGTTTCAATTCCTCTGGGCTAATAATTCATAACCCATATCTCCAGTGTCTCCTGAGCTTCAGACCCATGTTTCTAAATTCCTTTTAATAATAGAAGTGAACCCCCAACTTCAGCATCCTCTAAAATCTGAAATTCAGAATTCTTTCCTGTTTGTTTCTTCTTTCTTAGTGCTTATCACATAAGGATTTCACTAATGACTGTAGAAGGAAAAAAGAAAGGAAATAATTACCTTTTCCTTTTGGTGTTTATTTTCTTAGTGAGAAGCCACAGAAATGGAGAGTGGAAATAAATAGTGGCCAAAAAAAAGTGAAAACAGTTTGGCAACTGAGTGACAGTCTACCTGTAGACCATCTGAATTGTCACAAATCTGGTAAATATGGTTTGTAATCTATTTAGAGGAATTGAAAATGAAAATGAAATTTTACTGATAGAGATTATTGTTATAGGTCTTTTGCTCAATTTTAATGTTTTTAAATGTTTTTGTTGATTTTAGAGAGAAGAAGGAAGAGGGAGAGAGAGAGATAAAAACATCGATGAGAGAGAATCATTGATCGGCTGCCTCCTGTATACCTCCTACTGGGGATCAAGCCCGCAACTCCAGCATGCACTCTAACCAGGAATTGAACCATGACCTCCTGGTATATGGGTTGATGCTCAACCACAAAGCCACACCTGCTGAGCTCTTGTGCCCAATTTTAAATGATTTTCCTAAACTCTACATATAAACATATTTATTCTGGGGGAAAAAAAAAGAAATCATAAAAGAGTGATTTTTTGTTATCTTAGATAGAGGAGTGATTCTCATCTTTGGCTGAACGTTAGAATCATCTGGGGAATTTTTAATGTTTAAAGTTCTTATACCCAGATCAAGTAAATTGAAATCTCTGGAAGTAGAGCCTGGAAATCATTAATATTTAAAGTTCTCCAGGTAATTCCCTTGTGCAACTTAAGGTTAAGAATCACCAACTTAAATAGTTTACTTTATCTACATATGTTGTTTCTAGTGTGTGTGTTTTTTTAAGATATATTACTTTTATGATTAAAAATTAAATTTTTTTTCATTTTTTTATTAAGGTATTATATGTGTACATACCTTACCAATCAAAAAGTTAAGTTTTAAACACATGACCATATGTGATGTATTTTTTAAAATGCCGTTTAAAAATTTTAAAGATTAAATGACCTCTGTCATGAGGAAATTCATGCAACATTAAACACTTTTTTCCAATGATGGTGAATAAGCGAAGTATACTCCACGTTCTTTCAGTCTTTTTGATGCAGTTCGCTTCAAAAAAAGTGAAAGTGATTTTTTAATGTTAGAGTTAAAACAATTTGCTAATGCATTGGTGTAATGAGTCCTATGGAAATTAAAATTTTTCAAGAAATTGTATATAAATAAATGAAATTGTGTGCTTAGAAACACAATCAAACTTCATTTTGGCTTGGATAATATTAGGTCTAGTAATAGTTAATGTTGTTTTCTAATACTTTTTTAAATCGAATTTATTTAAACAATACAACAAAATTTAATCAACAATATAGTTGCCGTTGTTTTCTACTACTTGTGCCCAACGCTCAGGAAGCATTTTAATCCCTCTGTTGTAAAATTCTTGTGATTTTGATGCAAAAAAATTCGGTCAATGCATTTTTGAGGCATTCTTCATTATTAAATTTTTTTCCAAGAAGAAAGTTTTGCAAAGAACGAAACAAATGGTAATCGGAAGGGGCAATATCAGGAGAATATGCAGGTTGAGGGAGAACTTCCCATTCCAACTGGCACAGTTTTTCAGCAGTGATTCTTGCAGTATGTGGTCGTGCGTTATCGTGGTGAAGAATTACGCCCTTCCGATTAATCAGTGCGGGTTCTTTTTCTCTTAAAGCTTGGGCTAACCTTTCCAATTGGGCACTATACACTGCACTTGTAATGGTTTGGTTAGATGGTAAAAGTTCATAATGAAGAATTCCTTTAAAATTCCACCAAACACACAACATCACTTTTTTCGCATGCAAGTCAGGTTTTGGTGTGGGCTGCGGAGCCTCATTTTTGTCCAACCATTGAGGCCGCCTTTTCAAATTAACATACAGCACCCATTGTTCATCTCATGTAACAATTTGCTCTAAAAACGGCAAACGGTTTTGACGAGAGAGGAACGAACTGCAAATTGTGACTCTTTGATTACGGTTGTTGCCGGTCAACTCATGAGGAACCCATTTTCCAAACTTTTGGACTTTGCCAAGTGCACGCAATTGATTGGAAATTGTTTTTTGTGAACAATTTAAAGTTGTCGCAAGCTCTTGTTGGGTAATTTGAGGATTTTGCACCAAAAGAGCTTGAAGAGCTTCTTGACCAAAATTGGACACACGGCCTCGACCACTCTTGTCATCTAACGAAAAATTTCCCTTGCGAAATTTCTCAAACCAACGCTGGCATTTTCTGGCGCTAACTGCATCTTGACCAAGAGCACTACAGATTTTTTTTGCAGCCTCACTTGCTTTTCTTCCTAATTGGAACTCGTAAAGCATGCAGTGCCGAATATGCTCTTCATCCGCCATCTTCTTAGCCCTAGTTTTGCAACAAAAACCAAACCAAACACAAACTTTTTCAAGCAAAACTTGTTAATTGCACTTCACACGTTTTGTAGATACCACGTGTTTGAAGGTTATGTCAATACAAGTCAACGCCAAGCAAGATTTTAAACGAATGTTTAAAAACGACATTAATTATTACTAGACCCGATATAACCTCTTCATATTCTTTTTTTCTTATTTTTTAAAAAATATTTTATTGATTTTTTACAGAGAGGAAGAGAGAGAGATAGAGAGCTAGAAACATCGATGAGAGAATCATCAATCAGCTGCTTTTTGCACATCCCCTACTGGGGTTGTGCCCGCATCCAAGGTACGGGCGCTTGACCGGAATCGAACCTGGGACCTTTCAGTCTGCAAATCGACGCTCTATCCACTGAACCAAACCGGTTTCAGCATCATATATTCTTGATGTGTTTGTCTAGAAATGATTCAGTGACCTTTGGCCCAAAACAAGACCCACTATTGAAGGAGGACCTCATTTACCTTCAAACAAAGCCCTGATTATAAATATTAAAGCCCAGTAATGATTTTTTTTTCTAAAGGTCACATGTAATTAAGAAGTTAGACTTTCTATTTCATTGGACTGAACACTTTGGTTGAATACTAGCTTTTCAAGACATCTAGTGGTATGATACTCTTGAGTAGAACAGTTGAAATCAATAACAGGAAGATGTAAGAGAGAAAAATGTACCTTTATTTGCCGTGGGAAGAGAGAATAATGATTTGGAGCTAATGGGGGAAAAGACAGTGTCCAGTAGAGTGCTGCTCACCCAGAGGATGTTTAGGAAATGATTGTTGATAATGGTGAGAATATGGAAACCAAAATGTTGACCCACAAGAAAGTGCACATAATCTCATCTAAATGTTAATTGTACATTTATTTTGAAATACAACAGATTTCAGGAGGAAAAAACAGATATGTGTCTAACCCTAAGACTACAAATACTAGGTAGAATATTTTTTTCTGAGATATATGTTTAAGATGGGGAAAAATTTAACTGTAGTGGATAAGGCACAAATAAACCAAATTAAAAATGTATAATTTAAAAAAAATCTGCTTTATATTTTAATTTTTTTAGTCATGTGTTCAATACACCAAGAGTGTTTACTACTTAAAGGAATTGTTCTTGCTGCTTTTTGTCTAACAAATTATCTTAAAGTAGAAGACACATCATTCAGGCTACACTTCTATTGTAAAATTCAACAGTATACATGGTAGAAAAGTCAGCAGGGTGTAAACAATTCTGATTTCACTATCTTTCTAGTTTCAGATTTTTCTGAATCAATATTAAACAGTAGCCTGGAAGAAAGGATCTCCTTTACTACCATGGTTACCTGCAGCCAGGTGCATTTCAAGTGAAGTGTGCTGGTGGGCACCTCTATCAGGTAGTATGTTCACTTTTTGTTCTCTCTGAATACTTTGTAATGTGTTAAATACCTTATGTTTTTCCCCCCTACAACATAAATGCTGACTTAATACATTAGGAATATAGATTATTTATCAGTAATCATATAAAAGACTTACCAAATGCTACTGAGCAGTGTAAGTCTTTAATTTCCTGTCTACTTTCTGTAGTCAACCTACTAGGTCAGTTTAATTCTAAAACCAGGGAAACAAAAACAATTTTTTTTAGTGGAAATATTGTTGTACCTTAAAGCTGGATATAGAGTAGAAAGAGAGTTTGACTTAAAAAATATTAATGGAAGAGAAAAACACTGGACAGGTACATCAGTTTGACATTGAGAACAAAGATTGTTAAAAGCAATTTTATCCCAGCCCAATTGTAAGACTAAACCCGATTTTAAAAATGTTTAATTTGAAAAAGTATTAACCAACCAAAAGAATTAATAGGGTGGGGGTCAATGGGTGGGGGGGAAAAGGAGATATGTACTATTTGTTATACCTTACAATAAATTTAAAAAAAAGAATTAATGGAATAGCATTCCTACTCTCTTGCTGTTTTTGTGTTTCAGAAACAACATTAAATAATGAGTAATCAGATAATTAGTAAAATGCCTGATATTATGCCTTCTTAAGCCATGCTTTGTCCTCAGATAAATGGAGATTAATTTTAGCATAGTTAAGAATAAAATAAATTCTAATTTTAAAAAGCAAAATAACTAGTTAAATAAAAGATATGTAAGTTAATTATATTTCTTTGAGATACTGAAATTAGGAAAGTGTATGTGTTCATTTGCTTGGTGCCCACCTAAGCTTTTCTCTGGTTGCCTTAGGATTTATAAACTGAAAGGATTGTTACCTATAGATGATTGACTACCCATCATGTGTAAGACAATGCTTAAATGGCATTCATTTCTACATTGAAGTTATGTTTCTGGACAGGCTTAAAAATAAAATAAAGTTATAAAACAGTTTGTACACTGTCATCTCTTTTTGCAAAATGAAAATAGGTTCAAAAAAAGAAAATAGGTGCATATTAGACAGCAAAATACTAACTTTAATTTTGAGAAGGGTAAGATGACAGGTGATTTTTATTTTACTTATTAAATGCTTTTTTTTTTTTTTAATTCTTAAATCTCAGCATAAGCCCAAAAAAGCAAAAAGAAAAAAATTACTACAGAGCCTGAAATAGAGATAATGTAAATTTTTGAAGCAGAAAATGGAGGAAGAGCCGGAAGATTACTGAAAGATGAAGCTGCAAAACGAGTAACCCTGGCTCAGCTCTGGCTCCGCAGGAGGAACATGAGGAGAACTGCAGCGATTAGCACACAGAGGGTGCAGACTGTGGGTACCACGATCTCCGTCACCATCTGCATGTGGCTTAGCAAAGTCTCTGAAATGGAACACCACCACAAAAGGGAATGTGATTATTTTAGCAAGTATAGTTTAATCCTGAAAGTTTATCTATACTTGAAAAACTTGGAAAATGGCATCACACTTTCTAATTATTCTCACTTGCTATTAAAGAATTAAATGTTATAAAAGATTATGTGAGGTATTTGGAAAATATTTCAGAAAACAGGATAAAGAATGCCTAAATTTGATTCTTCCATAGGTATTGTAATAAAGTCTTAAATGTGTATTAGTACTTGTGCTGACCATAATTAATCTCAGAATATTAGCAGCTATAGCTCATGGTTTTATAATTTTCACTGGGGGAATTTGTGAAAGAAAAATCCTTAGGAAACATTTCCAGCCTTTCAAAGATGTTACTGTATATCTTAAAAGGTATAGGAGTTTCTTTATTGCAATGTAGTTAACATAGTTACTCCTGAAGAGTCAAATGTTAGGTGTATTTCATGTATGTGAATATAGTAGTGGACATTGATATTATACCTGCCTTTAGGTTTTATGCAGTCACCTGGTGGTTACCAAGGTGAATAAGGCACAGGCCCTGCTCTTAAAGAGCTTATAAGCTCAACAAATTTTCTATCATGTCTGTACATGATAAAAGTTTATTTTAGTTTAATGGAATATGCATCCTTAATATTGCCTGGTTATTTAGATGTGGGAAGAGGATGGGCACAGTGGTATATTGGCCTACAAAAATAGCTGAATTGGTAGGGTTTTGTCAAGCACTTTCCACCTCTGATACCACATTAAAGATGTATTCATTAAAACACATCTTTAGCCTGGCTAGAGTGGATCAGTGGTTGAGCATTGACCTATGAATCAGGATGTCACGGTTCAATTCCCGGTGAGGGCACATGCCTGAGTGGCTCAATCCCCAGGGTGGGGTGTGCAGGAGGCAGCCAGTAAATGATTTTCTCTCATCATTAATGTTTTTATCTCTCTTCTTCGTCTCTAAAATCAATTTAAAAAATTAATTAAAATAAATAAATATATATATCAATATATATATTTCCCCCCCCCAAAAAAAAACAGGAAGTGTATTTCTCTGCCCTTGTAAAGAGATGACAAAATTCAAAGAAAAAAATAATATGTGTTGGCATTTCTTATTATTCTACCTCTCTGAGCTTTTAAAATAAGAAATGATGCCTTCTGCCCTGCCAGTGTGGTTCAGTGGTTGAGCGTCAACCCATGAACCAAGAGGTCACAGTTCAATTCCCTGTGAAGGCACATTCCTGGGATGCAGGCTCGTTTCCCAGTAGGAGGCATGCAGGAGACAGCTGATCAATGATTCTTTCTCATTGATGTTTCTATCTCCCTCTCCCTTCCACTCTATGAAGTCAATAAAAACAAAGACAAAAAAGAAAAAAAGCCTTTTGGACAGAAGAAACGAAGATGGCGGCATAGGGTAGACACCCGAATGCAGCCTACCACAACAAATTTGAATTTAGAACTGAAAAACAGGGGAAGCATTGCCCTGAAGCGCCTGACAGCTAGCTGAGAGGAGGCTCTGCCATCTGGGAAGGAGAGAGAAGGCACGCTGAACCTCAGGAACTGTGAAGGTACGGAGAACTGTGTACGAGAAAAGGCGCTGGCTTAATCCCGGTGCGGAGAGGAAGGGCCGGACCGAGATTGCTGCTGGCTTACTCCTGGCGCGCAGAGAGGGCGGGCCGGGCTGAGTTCACTACTGGCTTACTCCTGGCACGTGGAGAGGGCAAACAGCTAACGTGGTTGGCTTTCTTGTTCGAGAGGAAAACAGAATCACCCTATTGCTCTGATAGACAGCCCCAGACAGGGAGAGGAGAGACTGTCAGGCAGCCGGCAGAGATCTCTTGGAGGTGTGTGAAGCCAGAGGCCATTACTGCGGGACTTGGGGAGGAGCCGAAGGGAAAACAAAGTTTGTCTGCACCAACCCGAGACTCCGCCCTATCTGTGGGTGAGCACAGAAGCTCTCCCAGAGGCTGGCTTTCTCTAAGGAGAGACTGGCCGGAATCCAAAGCTTGTCTGCGCCTTTACCAAAGAGGTGCGTGCGTCTGCAACCAATCTTCCAAAACTCTCCACGAACAGGACTTTTTTAAGGCGAGACTGACAGGGAACCAAAGATTGTCTGCGCCACCCCAAGACCCCGCCCTATTCAAGCAGAGTACGGAAACCCTCCTAGCTGAGACACTGCTGGCTTGGAGATCAACGCTTCCCAGTGATACCAACAATAAGCAAGGCTTAACAACAAGACTGCACACACAGCCCACAAAGGGCTACACCAAGACTCCACCGCAGGTAACTGGGAAGGCTGTGCTACTGGGCTCTACCAGAACATCTAGCACACAAAGCTATTCCATCAAATCAGGGAAACAACTAAAATGCAGACAAGAAGGACACAAAGGAAGGAGATGGAGGAAAAGAAAAGATTGGACATTGAGTTCAAAACTACAGTTATAAGGATATTCAATAATATCCTAAAAAAGGCCGATAAAATAAATGAGACCTATGAGGATATGAAAAGGGAGCAACTAGAAATAATAAGGGATCAACAAGAAATGAAGAAAACATTGTCTGAAATAAAAAATATACAAAGTCCTAAAAACAGACTGGAAGATCGCAAGAATCAAGACAAAGATTTAGAACAAAAAGAGCCAGAGGACACTCCTCTGCAGAAGGGAGAAGATAAGAGAATCCAGAAAGTTGAAGATAGTGTAAGAAACCTCTGGGACAATTTCAAGCGAACCAACATCAGAATTATGGGGATTCCAGAAGAGCGAGAGCAAGATACCGAAAGAATACTAGAAGAAATAGTGACAGAAAACTTCCCCCACCTGGGGAAAGAAATAAACTTACAAGTCCAGGAAGTCCGCAGAACCCCAAACAAAAGGAATCCAAGGAGGACCACATCAAGACATATCATAATTAAAATTCCAAGAGCAAAAGACAAAGAGAGAATATTAAAAGCAGCAAGAGAAAAGCAGGTAGTGACCTATAAAGGAGCACCCATAAGATTGTCAGCTGATTTCTCAACAGAAACCATGCAGGCCAAACGGGAATGGCAAGAAATATTCAAGGTGATGAATAGCAAGAACCTACAGCCAAAAATAATCTACCCAGCAAAGCTATCACTCAGAATCAAAGGACAGATAAAGAGCTTCACAAATAAAAAAAAGCTAAAAGAGTTCATCACCACCAAACCTGAATTATATGAATTGCTGAAGGGGGTTATTTAGGAAGAGGAAGAAGATAAAGATAAAAATTATGATCAACAAATACGTAGCTATCAACAAGTGAATCTAAAAACCAAGGGAATTAAAAAATCTGATGAACAATATTAACTGGTGAATATAATAGAATCAGAGGTATGGAAGGGGAGTGGACTGACGATTCTCGGAAAAGGGGAGCGGGGGTGCGGGAAGAGACTGAACATAAACTGTGCACCTATGGATGAGGACAATGGGGGATGGGGAAAGGACAGAGGGTGGGGTGGGAACCTGGTGAAGGGGAGTAATTGAGGGGGGGAAGAGGATCACATTTGTAATAATCTGAAAAATAAAGATTTATTAAAAAAAAAAAAAAAAAAGCCTTTTATAAGGCCAGGGAACTTTTTTGTTCGTTGCTGTATCCCCAGAGGTTAAAACACCCCCTTCCTAAAAGTGAGTACTTTCTGAATGAGTGAATAAAATATATGGTGTTCTTTGACTTTTCTTTAATTCATTTGGTATAATGGTTGAATTTCCCTCTCTTTCCACAAAGCTTACTATAACAAAACTTATAGATTTATAAGTTTACAATATGATTCAGGGAGAAGAAAAATAAAGTGAATAGATTTCTCTTTCTGGTAAGTTTTTAAAATATGATTTTAAATGCTTATAAAATAGACATTTTAATTGTCGCAAAATAAATTATTTTTTAACTATGTGGTTTGGAAGATTGACATAGGGTAGGTCCACATTTTGAGATTTTGGCAATGTCATCTATATAATTATGTAGCTTAATTCTCAAAGGAAAGAGTTAAAAGATACTTACCTGCAGCAAGCATTTGATTGTTGATAGAGCAAGTTTCCAAGGCTTTGAAGTACCAACTTTCCACCTAATAAAAAGCCAATTGGTAATTAATGTCGTTTTTAGTCTGCTTGTAGATTAAGTTAGTTAACATTAATTAAATACCTATGTGTGTCATTGTGAGGGATCAAAACTCAGTCGTCATTCTTTTCTTATTTTTTATTTTTTCAGAGAGGAAGGGAGAGGGATAGAGAGCTAGAAACATGGATGAAAGAGAAACATCAACCAGTTGCCTCCTGCACACTCCCTAGCGGGGATGTGCCCGCAACCAAGGTACATGCCATTGGCCAGAATGGAACCTGGGACCCTTCAGTCCTCAGACTGATGCTCTATCCACTGAGCCAAACCAGTTTCGGCCGCAGTCGTTATTCTTAAGGAGTTTATAATCTAGTGCTTTCCTAGTGATGCAAAACCAGAGAGTGCCTGATAGCTATCCGTCACTGCTTCCACATCTTCCTGGGGTCACCCTAAAAGAAAGTTAGTAACTAAGTGAAATTTGTAAAAATTACTTTTATTAAGATTATTTTTATAAATTACATTTTCTATTCCCTGTCAGATATAGCAACAAAAAGAGCTGATAGAAAAAAATTATGTTATTGAAAATGTTTTAAAGGATTATTATATTTAATTATTTTTAATCTCATTTTGGAACCAGTGCATCTCTATGACTGCCATTTGGTGGGAAAAGAAATGAACATATGACTTACTTGACTTTTTATGTCTCTTAAAGAATTCGTAATATTTATTAACATTTAGAAGAACATTTGACTTAAAGTCTTTATTGACTAATACAACCTAAAGCAAACAAGACTCCTACATTATCATAGTCTGCCCTTAATGTTCTGCCCGTTAGGATTGATTTTAATGTATGTTCTAAGCAAATGAGCAAAGAGGTTGTGGGAGGTAGGGTCAGAGACGAGAGGCCATGCCCCACACACCCCTGTTCTTTTTCATGGAGGAAAGGGGAGAGGTGCTTGCCAAGCTGTGCCCAGCTGCCCAGGTCTTCTAAAACCCAAAATGAATGACGTGGGTTAGTCCTACCTCTCTCGGATTGGGAAAGCCATTGGCAGTGACAATCTTCTTGTAATATTGAACTGAAGCTTTTGGGTACCGAGGCTTATTTCTGTTGTTAAATTCGACATAGTAGAATCCATATCTATTTGAATATCCTTTCTCCCATTCAAACTGATCCAACAGAGACCAGGAAGTATACCCTTTTATGTTAGCACCATCTTTTATAGCTGCAAAGACATTTTATTCCATATTTAATGTATTACACTTACTTGAAAAGTAATATGAAGATAATGAGATTTAGAAACAAGTTTTAGTCAATCATGCGTATTATCACATTTTGTTCAAGTTAAATAGAAAAATGTGTGAAGACAGTCTTGGTTTGTATCTCACCTTTTAACATTTCATTTATATATCCTTTAAGGTATTTAATCCTCCACTTGTCACATAATGGAGTACAGTGTAATGTTTGCGATGCTCCATTTTCCATCACATATATGGGAGGATCACCATATTGAGTCTGAAAGTGAGTCATAGTAACAAATATCTTTAAAAAGTCCAACTTACAGGTGGGTTTCTGAGTATGAGGTACCTATTGACACACATGTTCAAGCCTGCCATATTTTACTCGAGTGTGTTTAGTGTTTAGTAAATGCCAGTTCGCACATTTATTTAGAGAAATGCAAGCAGACGCCAAGTTCATATGAAAAAATATTTTTCTCAATAAATCATTGTAGAAAGAATATATTCACATCTTATTCTTTCCACATATTCCATTGCAGGTGAGAGGGCAGCAAAATAACTAATGTGGGATAAGACTTCACACTACAGTTATATACATTGAAATGCTTATTTATAGTAGGCATGAGTCTGTAAGGTCTATTATTATTAGCCTCTGAAGTATGAGTAACTGCATTTGTTTTGTGTTGTTAATTTTAAATATTTTTTTTTATTGATTTTTTACAGAGAGGAAGGGAGAGAAATAGAAAGCTAGAAACGTCGATGAGAGAGAAACATCGACCAGCTGCCTCTTGCACACCCCCTACTTGGGGATGTGCCCGCAACCAATGTACATGCCCTTAACCGGAATCAAACCTGGACCTTTCAGTCCGCAGACCAACGCTCTACCACTGAGCCAAACCGGTTTCGGCAGTGTGTTGTTAATTTTAAATGTAAGCACCTGTGCTTAAGGTCTAAGACCATGAATTCGGGTCAGAAATGCCTTTTACCAGTAAATAGCTTAACATTATAATCACCTGAGCAAAGTTGAGGAGCCTCCTAAATCCCCACGGCACAGAACGTAGCCACTGAGACCCCAGGTCAGGCCAGTTTGGGTCAACCAGTTCCACTAAGTCACGATCGCTCTGGTAGCTGGGCCCCCGGCGGGAGGGGTAGTTCCTTTCTGTGATGTACCGAGTCGTAAAGTGACCCAATCCTAAGAAATCCGATGTGCCTTTAATGTAGCCCTTTTCCTGGAGTGAGAACACAGGTAACCTCGACACATCCAGGCCCTGCTCTGCACTCTTCCTTCCTGTTGAGAGAAAGAAATTAACAATGATTCTCACAAAAACTTTTTTGTACCATGATGATACTGGCATGCTGACATAAAACCTTTATCCAGATCCTGGGCTTTGGGATTCATTTGTGTGGAAAAAAAATGTAACCTTAGCTTTTCAAACTGGAATTTTTGACATTTGAATACGATCCAAAAAATTTAAAAGTTTGTATTGCTTAAAAGTAATACTTCCATAGGTTACTCAGTAAGTGCTATGTTGATAGGTGTGTAGCCATCTGGAAAATAGTAGTGTTGGATTCCTATATTATGCCTTACATCAAATATTGGTAATTTAATTGCCCCTGGGAAGGGAACAGGAAGGCCGGTGGGAGTTGGAGGCATTGCTGTTGGGTAAGCTGGTACATCTCTATGTTAGAAATTTTTGTAATTGATTTTTTTTTTTTTTGAGAGAAAGAAATACATTGGTTTGTTGTCCCACTTATTTATGCATTTTGGTCTCTTATATAGGACCTGACTGGGAATGGAACCCACAACCTTAGCATATCGGGACATTGTTCTAATCAACTGAGCTACCTGGCCAGGGCTGGAAATTTTGTCATAGCTTTCATAATTATAAAGGTATATGTCCTTTCACTGATCAATTATAAATCTGTTTATCCTACATTTTATTCACACTTGTAAAAAGATATATGTACATGGATCTTCACTGTGATTGAGTAGCAAAAGGTTAGAAACAATCTAAATGTCTATCAGGAGAGAATGGTTAAATAAACGGTGGGGTATCAGTACAGCTGCAGCCATTAGAATGAATGAGGCAGTACTTTGTATACCAATATGGAAAGAATGTTCATATACATGTTTAAATGAAACAAAGATGCAGAGCATTGCCTATGATAGCAAGTACCATCTAGCAGTAGTGCTTTGCTCACACATGTACAATCCATGCCTAGAACTGTGCTTCCTTCTGGGGAGGATGGGAGTGGTGGCGAGGGGGAGCGACAGAAGCTTGACTTTTCACTTTGTACTATCTTGTACTTAGAAAAATTTGAAACACCCTGGCCTGGTAGCCCAGTTGGTTAGAACGTTGTCCTGATATGCCAAGGTTGTGGGTTCGATATCTGGACAGGACACATACATTGATTTTTTTTTTTCTTTTTAAGAGAGAGTGGGCCCTGACCGGTTTGGCTCAGTGGATAGAGTGCTGGCCTGTGGACTGAAAGGTCCTGGGTTCAATTCCTGTCAAGGGCATGTACCTTGGTTGCGGGCACATCCCCAGTGGGAGGTGTGCGGGAGGCAGCTGACCCATTGTTTCTATCTCTCCCTCTCTCTCTGTAAAAAAGCAAGTAAAATATATTTTTAAAAGAGAGGAGAGAGAGAGGGAGGGGGAGGGAGGGGGAGAGGGAGGGGGAGAGGGAGAGGGAGAGGGAGAGGGAGAGGGAGAGGGAGAGGGAGAGGGAGAGGGAGAGAAAGAAACATCCATGTGAGAGAGACACATGGATTGGTTGCCTCCCCCATGCACCCTGATTGGGGCTGGAATTGAACCTGTAACCCAAGTACATGCCCTTGACTGGGAATTGAATCTGCAACCCTTTGGTGCACAGGCCGATGCGCTACTGAGCAACACTGGCCAGGTTGTGACTGCATCTTTAATTCAGTCACACTGAAGGACTGAACTTCTAATTTTAGTGGACAAATGGCTATAGGCTGTCATTGGATAGCATAGATATACATTATGTGTGTGTGTGTGTGTGTGTGTGTGTGTGCGTGTGTGTGTAATGTGTATCTATATATCATATATCTGTGTGTAAATATATATACATTATTCATAAAATTTCTGTCATCACCAAAAGTTCTATTGGTCAGCACTGGTATAGAATTACTTTGTTCATATGTTTATTGTGAATAAAAAGGTGTTTGAGAAGCCTGGAAGTAATTTGTGAATAAGATTTCAAGCAGATGCTTTCACTACTAAAGAAAATGCTCAGAGGACCCTTCCTTCCACAGAAAACTTCAGCCCAGTTCTACTTATCACAAAGATGGAGTTGGTAGGGTCTGGGATGATTGGCCTTAAGCCCAAGAAAGCTGCTCTATGACAAATAACTAATTTGGCTTTCGGCGCAATCCTGTGTGGCTCCTGCAATGCCCTCGGGGTCACAAGAGAGTGAGTGGCTGTGGATGTGGATGTGCCGCAAGAACCTGAACACTGTGGTCATGAGTGCTTTTTCCTTGTGCATCTTTTTTTTTAAAATATATTTTATTGATTTTTTACAGAGAGGAAGAGAGAGGGATAGAAAGTTAGAAACATTGATGAGAGAGAATCATCGATCAGCTGCCTCTTGCACACCCCCCACTGGGGATGTGCCCACAACCAAGGTATATGCCCTTGACTGGAATCGAACCCGGGACCTTTCAGTCCGTAGGCCGATGCTCTATCCACTGAGCCAAACTGGTTATGGCTTCTTGTGCATCTTGATGGGATCATTCCCAAGCTTTTGCGTGTGTGTGTGTGTGTGTGTGTGTGTGTGTGTGTGTATAGGTGTGTCACAAGATTGTTATCACCAAGAGATTTTTAGAGACTATTTTGCTGATCCTTCATTTCATGATAAAACTGACACCCAGAGAAGCGAAGCACCTTGTCCAGTTGCTGGTTAGTGGCAGAGTTGGAATCAGATGAGCTTTATGAACGGGGCTTTAGAAAAAGAAAGTTTTGACATGTTGGCAGTTCTCAAACATCCAGGATAGCCTTGTTACAAAAGATTGTAACCTCTTTCAATGCCATCCTTGTCTCTTTTTTTATAGTGAAGTGTGGGCTGATACCTCTTAAGCACAGAGATAATACTTTTACATTCCTATGGCCAGAGGCTGCGGATGCTTGCCCTGGAGTCCCAGGCCTGTCTTCCTTGCCCTCTCCCCAGGCGCCATGTCCTTTACGTCCCTCCTCAGTTTCTGAGTTCCTACCTCTGGTGGCCTAGGGCACTTTAAGGCATGAAGTGAGGGCAGCTTTGGGTGAAAGCTGTTTCCTGGGAAGATTCTTGTTCTTAAAACAGATATGACAGAGCTATTTCCTTTTTTCTGCCCCTGCATGCTGACGAGTAGAGGTGTGATGCCTGGAGCTCTGGTCTGTGGCACAGGGAGTAGTAGGTGGCGCCGAGGGGAAAGGTGGAATGAGCTGCGTTCTCAGAGACGTCCCTGAGGGCTGGCTTAGCCTAGCCCTGGATCATCCTTCTCTAGCCTCAGGTGATGATAAATTCCCCACTTCCCAAGTGACTTTAGTTGGAGTTTTCTGTTATGTGGCACCTAAAAGCATCCAAACTGATAAGGCCCTGTGCGCTGTTCCTATCTTTATTCTCTCTGACACTGGAAACCAGAGCTTGGAAAGTATTTCTCAAGTGACAGAACTGGCAATAGAACTGACACCGCCCATGACTGTGCCTTTGATTTCTCTCTTCTACTTCACTGCAGTTAAAACGGAGTGTAATGGGGAGGAAAAGGCAGGATAGCAGGACAGAAAAGAGAGCAGCCTGGAGAACTGCTACATTTTCCTCCTAGGTTTTGAACTTCTTGGGATTTGCTTGAGTGCCCCCTCCCATACATACACACGCTGCTCTAATTCTCATAACCAGTTCTCATTTCTTGAAGGCCTCACCCAAGCCCAGGGTGCTCTACCCCCCTGCCTTTTGCTCATTTCGCCTGAGTTCAGTACCGTCACTGTGACATCTGCAGTTTTAAAATGGGTCTTGGCTCACCGATACGCTCCTTCATGACTTGGGGGTAGTCACCAGAATAAATGGGGTTGGCAAACCAGCCCAGGCAGAACTGGAGATATCTCTCGGCAGCTTCTATGTCCTTGGGATTATCCGGGTCCATTGGTTCCCCCCAGTCGCAGTTTAATGAAATCCCCACCAGCCCTTAAAGGAAAAGAGAGAAGGGGTGGCAGTCAGGAATGACCAGCACTCCTCCGGGCACTTGGCTCTCGGCACGCGTGGTGGTGCAGCTCACCTTGCTGCCGGCTGCGCCATGTGCTGTTGTACGAATGCCAGGCTTGGGCATGGGCCTAAAAGAGGAAGGACTTCATCAGAGGGGTCTGACCCATCCATTTCTAGCCTCCCTTTCCTTCCTAACTCTGGAGACCCAGGTGGAGTCCCATCATTTTCATGAGTCTAGCCTTGATGATCCCAACCCTTAGTCTTCCATTCCCTGACCTCCAGAGGCACTTTCTTTGTACGATACAGGAAACTAGGTCTAAATCTGGCATAAACACATAAACCACCACTATGTGTCTTTATTTCTAAGGTTTTTGCTAAAGCTTCTCATGTTCCAGGTTGTCCACTGGGGTAATAGGCAGTATTTTTCTCATACCAAGCCCAGGAAGCTAAGAAAATACCACCTGGAACAATCTTGAGAAATGGGATTAAATTTGTGCCAGCCTACCTCCTGACTATACTCTTTCCCAGTTACCCACTGATGTCTCCAGAGCTCTGCCTTTTCAATATTCACAGTTGCTCTTTATTGCTGTTTTCTAAGCCATCTCTCCTCCCTCCTTCAAAAACCCTAGGTCTTGCCAGGCCAGGGTGGCTCAGTGGTTGAGCGTTGACCTATGAACCAAGAGGTCATGGTTCGATTCCCGGTTGGGGCATATGCCCAGGTTGTGGGCTGGACCCCCAGTGTGGGGCATGCAGGAGGCAGCTGATTGATGATCCTCTCCCATCATTGATTTTTCTATATCTCCCTCTCTCTTCCTCTCTGAAATCAGTAAAAATATATTTAAGAAAAAAACAAAACCCTAGGCCTTTTGAAATCCATGCCATCAGGGGAGTACTCGTAACTTACTAGTGTCCTTCACCAACTGTCCTCCAGGTACTTCTGCTCACTCATGGAAGTTTTTAGCCTCTCGTTCACTGTCATTCCCCCACTTCTGTCATCACCCCACACAAGACAGTTTAGACCTACAGGGGACAAATGTTCCCAGGCACGCACTCCATCCCTTGGCTGGATGTAAGCCCTAGCGAGCAGCCAGTACCCACCATCCCGGCCTCAGTGTCCCGCAGAGCACTGGATGACAGGACACTCCGGTCAGTCCTCACGGAAGGAAAGTGGATGGTGAGAAAGTGCTATGGAAGATGCTGGCTCCGAGGTGGGGCGTGCAGAGCTGACCCTGGGGCTTGTCCCCCCACCCTGAACCCAGACTTCCCTCCCAGAAAGACCCGCCTCACCTTAATGATGTGGTGCGCCGCCTTGTACAAGCCTGTGCCGTGGAGCTTCAGGCCTGGTGCGTGGTGGCCCGTCTCATAGCCCTTTTCTGCCATCGTCTACAGGGAGGGCAAGGGGGGACCGGAGGGGCCTGTGAGAGTGGCAGGGAGCGCTCTGGCCCGGGAGGTGGGTCTTCTCACTGGGAGAGGGGCCCTGCTTACCCGCGGATCACTGAACGTGACCCAGTGCTTCACCCGGTCCCCGAAGGCCTCGAAGCACAAGTTGGCGTAATCGCTGAAGTAGCTGGTCATGCTCGCATTCTGCCACCCGCCGTACTTGACCTGGAGCAGCTGTGAACAGAGGGGTGCAGAGAGGAGCCGGTGCCCCAAGGGTCTGTCCTCAGAAAAGACTTGGAGCTGATTGGCCAAGTGTGTGGGAGAAGCAGCAATTGCAGCTACAGGGGATGTTCGGAGGAGAGGGCAGCAATGATGCAGGGTGTTGAGCATTTAAGACTTGAAGATGGCCCTAACCAGTTTGGCTCAGTGGATAGAGCATCTGCCTGCAGACTCAGGGGTCTCAGGTTCGATTCTGGTCAGGAGCGTGTACTTTGGTTTCAGGCACATCCCAGTAAGGGGTGTGCAGGAGGCAGCTGATTGATGTTTCTAACCCTCCCTCTCCTTTCCTCTCTGTAAAAAAATCAATAAAATGTATTTTAAAAAAAAAGACTTGAAGATGATGGCAGTGATGGATCATGAAACGTAAATGTGGAGATGAACTGTGTTATGTACCTTGGGAGCAAGGAAGGTTTGAGATTCATGCTTCAAAGGAACTTGATAGAGTGAGTATTTAAGAAAATTTGCCAAAGGAATAGAAGTCTGGTCATGGGGAAATAATCTTAAACATACATTCTGAAGAAATAGGTTCTGGGCATGAAAGCTCTGCTTGGGATTCTGAGGGCCGTGCGCTGTCAGAACCTCAGAGGAGCCTGTTATGCGAGAGGACTCCGCTTCCTTCAGCTGAGGGCTCTCTCCCCGCCAGAGGGTCTGTGGGAGGGCAGGCTCTCCCAGGGTTCGGCCTGCCATCAGTGCCGCCTAGCAGCTCTCCCTGGTGGTGTGAGGGGATGCTAACGGGTAGGTAACCAACCAAGGACGGGGCTGGGGATGGTTTCCAGTTCATCTGCCTAAAGGCTGCTCTCTGCGCCCAGCCCAGCTTAGAGACTTCCCCTCCCACGGAACCAACCCAGTCGCCTCAGCTTGGCAGCTGGGGCCTTGCAAGTTGCCCCTCCCATCTCTATCCTGCCCCCTCCAGCCTGCTCCGCAAACTCTAACCGTGTCACTTGCCCAGCTGCTCCCAGCTCCTTGCTGTGCCCCTCTAGCCAGAACACCCCTCCTCCCACCCACTTCATGCCCCAGCTTTGCAAAGCACTGATCACACTCCTTCTCCCAGCACCTCCCCGAGGCCATGTCTCTCTCTCTCCTCCGACTTCCCACCACCCTGCGTCACAGGGTCACATACACGGCCCCTCCCCTAGCTGGGCTGTCATCTCCGGGTGGCCCTGTTGAGTGAACAGGGATGTCTAACAGTGATGTTCGTAAGCGTGTTCAGACTTCATGGACACTGCATGGGGAGGGGTTGGGGCTTCCTATGTGAGCACATATGGCGCTGGCTCAAACAAACCGGGGAAAAAGGCTAAACAAACTTGTTCATTACCGCATGTCATCAGATCTTACTCAAAAAGATGTTTTTCCCCTTTATAGTTTGATTTGTTGTTTTCAGGACCAATGTTCTGGAAAACCTCAAAACCCGCAGTTAATCACTTACTACAAACAGCGGTGAAGCCAGCGACCGCCCAGCCACGGTGCGTCAGAGAGATTTCTTCTCTCCTTCCCATCTTTCTGTCTGGGCCCCAGGCTGTGCCCCCGCCTTGCCTCCCTGGGTCCCAGATCAGGCCCCCCACTGCCGCGCTGAGCTGCCTCTGAGCCTGCGCAGCCCTCACCTGCGGGAGGTCCCAGTGGTGCAGGGTCACGATGGGGGTGATGTTGCTCTTCAGAAGGGCATCGATGAGGTCGCTGTAGAATTTGATTCCCTTCTCGTTCACCCGGTCAGCTGAAGGGGAGACAAAAGGGGGCTTCACAAGAAAGGACCGTGGCCTTAGCCTTCTGAGGCGCAGCATTCGTAGGGCTGAAGGCACTGCAGGCCACCAGCACTGGAACCTCAAAGGGGTGATGTAGACTCCTGGGAGCCCAGCTACCTGCAGCTGTGGGAGCTGCTGCCAGGAGACACCGTGTCCGTGGTCTCCCTCCCCAAGACCCTCCTCTGCATGGCCTAAGGGGCCACGCCTGGGCGGGGAAGGCGCTGCCCAGCTTACCTCGGACACCAGTGGGCAGGAGCCTGGGCCAAGACAGGGAGAACCGGTAGTGGTTCACGTGCAGCTCCCTCAGCAGCATGACGTCCTCCTGTGCAGACAGGGCGGGAGGCAGGGCAGGGTTGCCTGGGATCCGGGGGTGGGCAGGTAGGGGCCACCCTGAGGGGACTCAGGCCAAGGCTTTCTTGTGTCCAGACTCCTGGTGGGTGAGGAAGCAGCTGCTTCCTTATCCATACAATAGGTGTGGTACCTACCACCTGCCCCTGCTTCCTCCTGGGGATGGAGTCAAATAAATGGCAGGGTATGGGGCACTTTGAGAGGGCCATAGGGTATTCCTAATGAACTGGGGTGATGGGTTCCCCCCAAAAAAGTCAATCCAGAGAAGAGGAGTGGGTGCAGAGCAGAGGGATTGAGGATGATTTGGTCCCGCTCCCTCCACAGGGGCTGATGCACATGCAGGGATCAGGGATTCAGGCCACTGTGGCCTGTGGGCCCTGGGCCATCACATCTGCCCTTCGGCTCCCCCTCACTCAGGTACCACACCAAGGCCCTGACTCAGGTAGGGCCCTGCTTTCCTTTCCTCCTACATGTGCCTTCCTCATCCTGCCCACACACCCAGTCCCCAGTCCCCACTCGCCCCATCCCCTTTGGTGGGAGTGTTTAGCAGAGCACCGGGTTGTATTGTTACCTGGGCTCCTTCAGTACATCCCTTCCCACCTCTCAGCTAGCTGCGTGCTCCGGCACACACACACACACACACACACACACACACACCCTTCGCTCACCTGGACCCTGTAGTAGCCATTACAGGCCGCATCCGCTGTCTCCTCCCCAAGCACCTTGCCCTTCCCGCTGTGCGTGAAGGCATCCCAGATGCTGGGCCCCTTCCCATCCTGGTCCCAGGCGCCCTCCGTCTGGAAGGCGGAGCTGCCCACACCCCAGGAGAATCCTGCAAGTAGAGACCCCAGGCCGGGCTCAGGGGCTCCCACTCCCTGTCCAGCTTGGGACAAGGGGTTGTGCTCCCAGCTGCAGGGCCGCCCCTCCCCCTCTCTAGGAGAGGAAGTGGGTAGGTGGGTGGGGGAGACAGAATGCATTAAACACTTCCTTGCACAATGTTAGCTCTCATAGCATGCTGTCTGCATAGTAACTCTAAACAAATCTGTTAGGAACTTCTTTTACTTGAGAACACTGTATGGAGTTACTTTCCACATTCTACTTGTCAGGAAGCTAAAACACCAAACCCTTTGGCAAGCCAGTCAAGGTGGACAGGTGGACAGACAGACAGACATACCAGCAGAGGGATGGACATACCAGGTGGGAAGGTTCCGTAGTAGAAGGAGGCCTCTTCCGGGGATCCCAGCCCGGACACCAGAAGCGGCACCCACCAAAGGGTGACAAATAGCACTGGCTTCATGGCTACAGGCCCTCCTCCATTCCTGGAAAAGCACACCTGGCAGGTGTAGGCCCACACAGCCAGGGATGGGGCCCAGGCCCCAGCCTGGGGCAAAGGCCAGGAGGGGAGGAGGCTGTGAGGGAGGGTGCTTTATCCAGAGCAGCGCTGGCTCAGTTGGGGCCCAGCAGCGGAGGCTGAGGCTGGCCACCAGCTGTAATTCCTGCAGGTGTGAAGCACTCAGGAGGAAATGGAGCTCTGGCTGGGATGGGGAAGGCCCCCAATGAGCCCCACTCCCTGCGCGATATGGGGGGACCCAGCCCACACCCTGTGAGAGACTGGGGCTAACGGGAAGCCATCTTTCTTTAGAGAAATGTGATGGGGCAGGCAGCACAACCAGAGAGCCAATGCAGCACCCCCAGCTGCACACTGTGCACACAGAGAGATGGATACCCGCCCCCCCCCCCCCCCCCCCCCCGCCCATTCTCACCTCCGTGGGGCCTTCTGTTCTGAGGGTCAGGGCAATTCCCTCCCACTGGGACCCCCTCTCTGATGCCTGGCCAGCTTACCAGAACAGCACCTGGTGGCCGCAGGGCTCTCAGACTGGCCCCTCACAGCAGAGCCCACAGCCCTGCCGAAGGCTCTGGTTGGGGGCGTGGTCAGTGGCCTGTCCCCGTACAAAGAGCTTCAATAACCCCATTCAGCAGGGCGGGCAGGAATGCTGAGCTGGCCAGTGCGGCCTGAGTCAGCAGCTGGGCAGCCTGGCCCTGGGTCCAGGGGAATCCAGGTGGCCCCTCCCAGGGCAGAGGGGCAGTGACTCGGTCCTGCTGACCCTTTCTGAGCCTGATGTGCCACACGTTAGCCTGCTAAGCTTAAGGCGGAGGTATCGAGTGGGAATCTGTGTGTGAGGGCATATGTCCCTGTGTCTACCCTTCCCTGCTACCAGAGAGAGCTCACTGTTGAAGGTAAAGTTGGTTTTTCCAGCTTGCCTTCCTCTCTTTGGACATTTATTACTTCGCTCGTTCATTCACCGGGCCTGCCTGCTCCCTTCACCTCACTCAGCCCACATTCTTCTTGCCTTTAGCCAAACGCTCACGGTGGCTCTCCCAGCTGGGAGGGCTTTTCCTCTTTACAGTTGATTCATTTCTTCCTACTCATCCTTCAGCTCCTCTATGGGCAGCAGCAGCCCCTCCCCCAGGAAGCCTTCCCTGACCCCTCCCCCCACCCCCAGGTCAGGTAGGTGCTGGGGGTTTACCTCCAGCCCTGCACTTCCATGTCTGCTGTGTGTGTACTGTGCCCCTGCCCCCTTGCAGGCTGCTGGGAGGTGAGGGCATGCTGGCCTTGCTCACCCAGCATTCCCAGCGCCAGCACTTACTTGATGCTCAGTCATGTGAGTTCAATCTAAATAACACAATAATTATTCTGGAAACACTTCTTGGGTGCTTCCTGCAGCCCAGGTCTCTTCACATGTTGGTCATTTCATCCTCCCAGCACCCCGGGAAACAGCAACAGCCTCAGCCTTGTCCGGGAGGGGGTTAGGGGGAGGGTATGGATTTCCTGGCCCCCGGCAAGGGCAGGATAGTTGCCTGACACCGGTCTGGAGGTGACTCCGCTCTGAGGCTGGTACCACACCTGGACCCATTCTGAACTCCTCCACCACTTCCCGCCTGAGCTCCAGGCCTTGCCGCCCTGGCACTTTTCCTGAGATTTGCTGAGGGAGGCCTGGGGGCAGGTGCCTGGACACAGGCAGGGGCTGCTTACAACCCCCACCCCCACCCCAGGGTCCCAGCTAGGGCTGGAGCGGGCTCCCTTGGCCTTCCACTGCCAAAGGGGATGAAGGCTTTCTCCTCCTGGACCCTGAGGCACCCCGGGCATTGTCATGGAGCGGAAACTGCTTTTCTTGGAGTGGATGCCAGGGCTGGCCCCTCAGCAAACATGCAATGAAGGGATGGGGGTTGCTGAGTAACCCCACCACCTCCATCCTTTCTCTCTCACTTCCCGAGTCCCCACCAAATGCTAAAAGAGGCCCCAGACCAGAATGAAATGGGGCCTGTGCCCTCCAGGGGCTCTGGTCTGCTGGGGAGGGGCAGGGGCAGAGAGTAAGGGCGGTGGTTGTAAACATGGTTCAGTGGTCAGGCCTCTGATGGGAGGACAGACAGGACGCTGTGGGGGCTGGGAGGTGGGGCTGGCTTCGCAGGGGAGGGAACACTGGACCTGCTACCAGAAGGATGGGGAGGCTTTTACTAGAGGCAGAGTAGGTGACAAAGGGCAAAGACCCCAAGGCGTGCCTGCGACAGGGGAGACCTCTCCGCTGGTGTCTGTCCTCGGTGCGCGGGCTGGGGGACAGGCTGTCCTGGCCGTGGGGCTGCTCAGGTGCCCGGGGCCAGGGATGTGCTGTTTGCTCTGGAGCTGGTGCCTGCCGCTGCAGGCTCCCGGCTCTGGGGACTGCGCTCTGGGCTGAGCAGGCAGGAAACATAAAACTTTAAGAGCTGATGTCACCTCTGAAAAATGCCCCCTTCTCGCAGAGCCAGAGCCGGGGGCCCAGTGTTTGTGTTGGAGGGTCTGCTGGTTGGCCTGGCATGGCCGGGGCTGCTTGGGGTCTGTCTGTGGACTCAGCCTCCACTGTCTGATCCTGTTCTTCCATGACTCTGAGCCTGGCTCTGGTTGGAAGGACGTGAGCCTCACAGTTGGGTGACTCCCCCTACAGACTCCCTCCCCCACGGATACACATTCTGGGGGCTGCTTGGGCCCTGAGGCCTGAGCAAGCAGGGCAGGCCTCCTCTCTTGGGTGGGGTCTGATGTCCCTGGGCCAGGCCTGGCTGAGGAGCAAGTGTGTTGCTGGAAGGGGCGCTCTTGAGCCCCTGTAACTTCTTCCTCTTCCCTCCCTGCCAGGGGCTGCAGAACTGCAGGCCCTTCTGCCAACAGTCCCTGTGGGGCCCAGACCTGTGAGTTTTCTGAAGGATCTGGTAAGAGCCAAAGGCCTGGTCTCGGGTCCTGGGGAGCACTAATGGGTCCCAGGCATGCAAGTGTGGACACAGGGGAGGTGCAGGTCAGGGACTCAGCGGGCCACGCGAGCATGCTCCGTGCCTCAGGATCCCTCAGAGGGAATCTAGGGGCAAAGTGGGAAGGACACTGGGAATTCAGGAAAATGAATTCCTACTTCCATGTGGCCAGGAAGGGGCTGTAGGATCCAAGGACAGGCACTTCCTCTCTGGAAGGGAATCTCCCATCTATTCCCATCTATGAAATGAAAGTTGCTCTTTCAGGGACCTCCTGGCCGACATTGTGGAGCCAGTAATGCTCTTCCCTGGCCCTAGGAGCTAGTCTTGCTCTTTCCAGGGGGGTTTCTAGGCCCCATCTACTACCTCCCTTCACCCTAAGCGCCCCCCAAAACAAACAAACAAATAAACACAGCCATGCAGCTCAACTCAGCCCTGCCTAGCCCAGAGCTAAGGGAATGAAAGCCAGGAGACAAAGCTCAGGCCTTTGGGGGTGGGGGTGGGAGTGAAGGTAGGAAAGAAAGTGGAAGGGGTGGGGCAGCAGCTTGTGGAGCAGAAGAGGGCAGATGGAAGCCTCTGGAGTCAAATAGAACCTTGAATCCCAGCTCAGCATTTGCCAGCTGAGTGTTATATCCAAGTTACCGAACTTTCCTAAGTCATTTTTCACATATAAATGGGAATGACAGTGGTACCTGTGTCCTAGGGTCACTTAAACATTAAATGACATGTAAATACCTAACGCAGTGCCAGCAGAGAGACAAGCCCCATCGTCTACGCCACCCTACTGTCAAGAATAAAATCCAACTCCGCCCTTTATAAGAGCACTCTGGCGAGGCACAGGCCTCCAAGGGGAGCTGCTCCTTGACGCCTGACGAGAAGTTTCCATGACGGGAGTGCGCTGTCTGGGAGATGACAGAATCCTGCCATGCGGCGGGCTGTGCAGGAGCCAGGCCTCTCTGTCCCTGCTGAGGCCAGAGCTCTGCAGCCGAGAGCCCCAGCTCTGCCCACCGCCCCCGTGCCCAGGGCTCGGCTGGCTCTGTCTCTGGGAACAAAGCTCAGGTGTTGAGGTGTTGATGGTAACTTTCAAAGTCCCCTTCAGTTTTTCCTCATCACCATTTACCCTCCTCTATGATCTCCCCCACCTCCACCTATCCCACAATCACCACTAGGAGTCTGCTTCATTTCTTAGAGCCTCCAACCTTTTATTAAGAAAATACTCAATGCCAAAACCGGTTTTTGGCTCTACGGACTGAAGGGTCCCAAGTTCGATTCCGGTCAAGGGCATGTACATTGGTTGTGGGTACATTCCCAGTAGGGGGTGTGCAGGAGGCAGCTGGTCGATGTTTCTCTCACATCGATGTTTCTAACACTCTATCCCTCTCCCTTCCTCTCTGTAAAAACTCAATAAAATATATATTTTTTAAAAATACTCAAACACAGAAAGTTGAGAGAATTGTACAGCCCACACTTCATGCCCACCACTGTTTTACTACACGTGCTTCATTGCATGTCAATCCCTCTAGTCTTCCTTCCCACGTGGCAATTCATGACTTTTTTTAAAAAAATATATTTTATTGATTTTTTTACAGAGAGGAGGAGAGAGGGCAGAGAGCTAGAAACATTGATGAGAGAGAAACATCGATCAGCTGCCTCCTGCACACCCCCCACTGGCGATGTGCCCACAACCAAGGTACATGCCCATGACTGGAATCAAACCTGGGACCCTTCAGTCCACAGGCAGTCGCTCTACCCACTGAGCCAAACCTGTTTCGGCTCATGACTTTTTTCGATGCATTTCAAAGTAAGCTGTGATGTCTGTACCCCTAAACACTTCAGCAGGCATATCAGTAACTATATTTGCTTATAATTCTTTTCTTTTTGAGGTAAAGTTTGCTGAGTAAAATGCACAAATCTTAAGTGCACTCTTCGGTGAGTTTAGACAAATGCAGTCATTTGTGTAACCAAACCACTAGTGAGACATGGAACATGCATTTATTTGTTCCTTTCTAACTCTGAGTCACGCTGCATCTTTCTGAGGATTTTGGGGGAAATTCCTGCAGGTCTCCATGGCAGGCATCCCCGCTGTCTTATCTCCCTCTTAGCTCTGGCTGCTTGGAAGTTCCGAGATCTGTTGCAGCCTGCTTCCAGCATGCACTTGGGACTTGAGAAAAGCATTTCTGTGCGTCATCTTACTCTCTCTTCTCCGCAATTCCCTTGTCTGTTATTTTTAAGTCCTCTGAACTATATACAACTCTGCAAGCTGGTTCTCAAAGCCTTTTTTTTTTTTTTTTTAACAAAACTGAAGGAGTGCTGCATAAATAATCATATTAGAATTTTCAGGATGTTTCAATGTTTGTGGTGCCCAAATATGTGAAAATGGAAGCTGTCCCAGTAAATCTGGAATGAATTGACACCCTATGCACAGAGTACGGACCTGTGTGTATAGTATGAAGTGTACACACACATGAATTCTTTTCTCAGTCCAGACACTGGCATTGGCAGAGACACCATCCATTCCAAACTGAAAAAACCCACTCAGCAGGGGCCTTGCTGGGGAGCGGATGGTTTGAGCAGAGGCCTTGGACGGCCTCAGGGTGGCGCCTGTGAACGGAGATGATGATGGTGGCCGGTCTGGAACCAGCCTGCCATGTTGGACAGCACAACTCCACCAGGCTTTTTGGTCTGAGTTCTGTTGCTGTGATTTCTTGGGTCCTGACTTACATTCCTTTCCCCTGTCTCTCCCCTTCCACCCCCCATCTCCACTTGTCACCACTGCTTTTCCTTCGTAATTTAAAGGGAAACTTGCACAATGACTCGAGCCCTTGAGGTAGTGAAAACGAAGTAGGAGGATGTCCTCACGTTTCTTGCAAAAGGACCTCACTTAGGTGGCATCAACCTTTTTTTTAAAAATATATTTTATTGATTTTTTTACAGAGAGGAAGAGAGTGGGATAGAGAGTTAGAAACATCAATGAGAGAGAAACATCGATCAGCTGCCTCTTGCACATCCCCTACTGGGGATGTGCCCGCAGCCAAGGTACATGCCCTTGACCGGAATCGAACCTGGGACCTTACAGTCCGCAGACCGACGCTCTATCCACTGAGCCAAACCGGTTTCGGAGGTGGCACCAACCTTGGCTTTCAAACAGAACAATTCATCCACAAGAGGAAAGCCGAAATTAAAGGAAAATTTGCATCAAAGACCTGAGGAGAACCCAGGAGAAGCTTCGACCGGCGGCTCTGCCATCGCTGCCACGGAAAACCGCTGGCGCCAGTGCCCTGTCCTGCGGCCATGCCGGCCAGGGGACAGCGGCGGCCCTGGAGCCGCTCCTACTGCTGGAGGCCTCGCCACTGCACGGCGCCCTAACCAGCTCCAGGCGGTCTTCCGGGAGACTCTATGGCCAGCCTCTCACCGAGGCGTCTTAGGATAACCTGCCCGCCATCGCTCTGGGTAACACACACCCTCCTCTGTGCTTGCGGCCTTGGCCATCCGCACGCAACAGGGAATCACTGGACTGCGCGGCGGGCCCGGCCCAGGAGGCTCCGCGCACGCGCGCCACCATCTCCCGTGAGCACCCGCGGAGCCTCCTGGGCCAGGTCCGGCCTCCGCTTCCACAGAGAAGAGCAGGCCGCTGCTGAGGGCTGTGGCTGAGGGCGCATTTCGGGGTGAATGGACCTCTCCAGCCCCCAAGTTTACTGCTGCTGGACCCGAGGCCGCCCCCGGATCGGGTCTGGAGGCACAAAGGTCCGCGTGCCTGTTCCGCTGTGCCCGCCTGAGTCCCCACTGCGCAGGCGCGGGACTGGGAGGAAGCCCACTGAGTGGCCTGAGGCCGTTAAATGAACATGAGGTTGACAGAAAGGAAACAATTTCTTAAAAAAAAAGGGGCGGTGGGGAAGAAAGCAAGAAAGGAAAGAAATGGCAACCGTTCCTGAAGTATATGGAGTTCCAAAGGGTAAGGCTCTTCTTGTCCCCGGTCACCGTCCCTTCCCCAGGTGCCCCTCTGACAGCTGGCCGTATCCCTCCCGAAGGTCCTCTGTATTTTCATACAAGTCAGGTAATATACATATATGTAGTTTGGTTTGCCTTTCTGCATTGGTGGAGATAGGTAATGCTTCATGTTGTGTATTAGAGATGTTTCTGGATCAGTTGGCCCAGCGCTGCCTCATTCATGGTAATGGCTTCACAGCATTTTATTGTATGACTGTCCCGTAATTGGCCTAACTAGTCCCCTGTGGAGGGACATTTTTTTTTTTTCAATGCTTTGCTCTCACAAAGAACGCTGCAATGATGTGATTTCATACCCGTGTGTGTGTAGATCTATTCTTTTTTAAAAAGTGGAATTGCTGAGTCAATTCTGATTTTAGTGGATGCTGCCAAATCATCTTTCATTAGTGGTAACTTCATTCTTTTTAACCGAAGAATATTCAACGCCAACATTTAACCAAGATAATCAGTTAAATATGATAATGGAGCTGTGGCTCAGGATATGGGAGCCAAAAGGGCGCCTGCTGGTGGCTGGGGAAGGGCTTGACTCCTGCTGGGAGCTCATTAGTAAGAGGGAGGTATCTTTGCTCTAGTTAATCCCAGGAGAAATCGCTACTAGTCCAGAGCATTATAGTGTACAGAGTTTATCTAGTTCATTTAACCCTATTGAACTTCTGAGGAAGGCAGTATTACTTATTTTCATCCCATTCTATGGATGAGGAAACTGAGCTTTGAATGAGTCCCACACTCAAGTGACTGGCAGGCCCAGACCTCAACTTTCAGCTGCTTTCCCCTTTCTGGGTAACTTCCTCTGTCTCCCAATTCCTTGCCACATCCTCTATAACCAGATCCTCCCAAACAATCCTCCCCATCCTCTATAACCTTTCCTCAGAATCAACCCCAAAGCCCACTCCTCAGGCTCCACTGAACCCAGAAATATGCAGTGAGAATTAGAGGTGGCTAGGATTTGCTGGAGCACATCCCCTGTGGCTGCCCCAGTAGGAGAATTTGTAGCTTCCTATTGCTCCGCAGGCTCAAGAACCGAAGGTGGGACTGGACTCCTTCCTACACGGCCCCTTAGCACCCAGGGCCAGAAAAGGAGTTAATTTTGGAGAACAAATCATTGTGTGTGGGGGGGGGGGGGGGGGAGGAGGGGGGCAGTAGGAGAAGAGATGCATAAATGAGTACATGTGTGGAAAAGCAGAAGACCCAATGTATAAAGGTGCTTTACCACCCAGACCCCATTTGATTTTAGTTTCTGGGAGGGTCTTGGAACCAGTCCCCCCACAGGGACGACAGTACAGCAAAAATGAGGGGAGGTGGCTTCCAGGATCAGGTTACAGAAGGATGGAGTGCCTGCCGATGGCTCTCTTGCCCTGAGGGAAGCCAGATGCCATGTTGTGGCTGCTCTACCAAGGAGCCCACAGGATGAGAAACTGACTCAAGAGCCAACGAGGACCAGAGGCTGCCAAGAGCCCTATGAGTGAACTTGGAAGTGGATTCCCATCCCACCCAGTCAAATTTTGAGATGTCTGCAGCCCCTGCCCACACCCAGATTGCAGCCTCCGGAGAGACCTTCAGCCAGAGGCACCCAGCCAGGCTGTACCTGGCTTCCTGGTCCACAGAAACTGGGGGATAATGATAAGTGCTTGTGAAGCCACTAAGTTTGAGGGTAACTTGTTCCTCAGAAATAGGTAGTTAAAACACATTCTGTGGTCTACATTTTCCCATCGCTGAATGTCTGGGCTGTGTTTAACTTTTCACTAATACAAAATTATTTCGTGAACCTCTTCCTGTCCAACAAGCCTTTTCTGAATGTAAGGTCATTTCCTGAGGGTGACCCCAACAGGGAGATGACTGAAGCCAAGGTTCAAGCATGCAAGATATTTCATAAACATCTCCAAAGTTCTGTCCTCCAAGGATGGGTGTGGCCAAGTCGAGTCATCAGGAGTGTCCAGGCCCTCGTTTTCACATACCCTTGGCCAGCATTTTTCTTAGTCTTCCAGATTATTAATGTCTCCAACAGCAATCAGTACTTCCCTTGCCTACCTCTCAGGGTTACTGTCGGACTTGAAATCAAAATCATGTAAATGAAAAGTCCCCTAGAGGCTGTGTTGTGTTCTGTAAGGCTGGGAGAGGTTGTGCTTTTCCTTAGAATCACAGGACTTCTCAGTGCTCAGCCTATCCCAGTGCCTCCCTATCTCATAGGATAGGAAGCAGGGGCTCAGAGATGAGCAGGGCTTACTCAAGGTTGCACGATAATTCATGGCAGGGCTTGGATAAGGAAACCAGGATCCTTTGCCCCCAGTATAGAGCTCCTCCTGACCTGCATAGCCTCCCAGCTTGAAGCTTTATATATCCAGGTGGAACTGCAGATCTCTCCTTCAACCCGAGAACTCAGAAAATCCCTACACTTTATTTATTTTTTTTATTTTATTGACATTTTACAGAGAAGAAGGGAGAGAGATAGAGAGCCAGAAATGTCGATGAGAGAGAAAGATCGACCAGCTGCCTCTTGCACACCCCCCACAGGGAATGTGCCCGCAACCAAGGTACATGCCCTTGCCGGAATCGAACCCGGGACCTTTCAGTCCGCAGACCGTCGCTCTACCACCGAGCCAAATCGGTTTCGGCTGAAAATCCCTACACTTTAAAAAAAGCTGGCCCCAGATTCTCCCTTCCTTTACTCACCTGGCCACCCAACAAATAACCCTTGTCTCCACCAATCAGGCCAGTAAACCACCCTGTGTGACCTTGCCTAGCTCACTTCTCCCACATCTCAGGGCAGGCTGGCCCCACTGCTCAGCCTCCTTCTCTCTCTAGGGCCCCTCTCTTAGGCCATGAACCCAAGCCCGTGCTGTTTCCATCCCCCTGTCACTGTGGCCAAGAAAACAGGAAGCATCTGAGTCACCCATTGTCCCCTGGGCCTTGGCTGTCTGGACCCGAGTTTTGGGGTCAAAGAAGGACAAAGAAGGCAGAGGTTGGCCTCATAGAAGCCAGGACTTCTGTAGAGCCCACTTTCCTAACCCTGCCTTCCAGCTTGTGGGACCCTAAACAGCCAATGGTGCAGGAACCTCCCAAATTCTTCTTGGGATAAAGGAAGAGCACTGTCTTGAGATTTGGAATTCAAGAATTGGCTCTGCTTCCCATTGGCCGTGGGCCTTGAGCTTGTCTGATGGTCCTCAAGGGTGGTTAAATATTAGAATTGCCTGGAGAGCTTTAAAAGATACTGACATCTGGGCTCTACCCCAAGTGATTCTGACTTAATTTTTAAAAGCTCCCAGGTGATTCCAAAGTACATCCAGGCTTGAGAACCACTGGGCTAGTCATCCCCAAGCCTCAGTCGCTTGCCTGTCAAATGGGGTTAATGATGCCCATTCTCCACAGCTGCTGAGAAACAACTGGGGCCCTGGGTTTATTCAGGCTCATTGAAAACGTAGCACTAGTGTAGTAAGTCTTTATATGTCCATCTATGGTTTGGCTGGGGTGGAAGTGAGATACCCTGAGGGCCTTTAGAACCATGGCCAAGATGACAGTGGTAGACATTAACAGGTTATTGATGAGCATGTTGAGCAAGCATGTCTACTGCCCCCCTGTGGCCATCCTCTAAAGTGCCGAGCCCTGAGCAGAGTAAGTACGTACGTGCAAGATGAAAGCACCAAGGGTATTCCAGACTCATGCCTCAAAGAGCTCTTGGTCTAGTGGGGAGAGGGCCAGGAGTACTGCAGCTCAAACTACAAGGCGGAAGGATAAAAGGGTGCCAGATTGGAGGGCGTAGGGTAGGCTTCTTGTAGGAAATGGCATTCATACAGGGGGCTCCAGTAGGACCTGGGAACCCCTAGAACAAAGCCATAAAGGCAGGAATGAAAGAAAGTTCAATCAAGACTTCCCAGGATGTAAGTTGTGAATGGAGATGGGAGAGGCAGGAGGCCGAAGTGCAGGAGGCCAGCATTCCCTTCCAGCCTTTCCTCTTGGGAACATATGTATATATATGAGGACATACTGGATGATGCCGTTTATGAAAAATTACAAACACATTTGCTATACAGCATGGATTTATTTTTGACATTTGTTGTTTCAGCCAACCTTTGTTATGCTGTCTTGTTGCCTTTATGCCTGGTTGTCTTTGATTGTAAAATAGACATTTGTTTGAAACATTACCTTCAGAAATACTAGAGACCTAAAATGATGTTATCTTCCTTCAGTTAGGAGTTTAACTAGCTTCTGCCAGGCATCTGGGGTACTACCCTGTTTCCCCAAAAATAAGTCAGTGTCTTATATCAATTTTTGCTCCCAAAGATGCACTAGGTCTTATTTTCAGGGGATGTCTTATTTTTCCATGAAGAAGAATACGGTACACATTTATTGTTAAATGAAAATAAAGGAAATTTATTACCTGTATACGGTATGGTAGTACGGTAGTTGTCAACACAAACCAGACAAACTGTGAATCCTACAGTATCAAGAATTTACTCATTTATTCAATGACAATCATGTCATCATCTTCTGGAACATCATCATAACAAAATTCCTGAATTTCCTGGTGAATTTCTTGTGACTTCATTTCTTTCAGAATCAGTGGACCAAACCTCTCATGTTAGCAATAGCATTCTGAGACAGAGCCTAGGGGGAGCCTTATTTTCTGGGGATGCCTTATATTTCACTCAGAAGGAAACCTGTAAGTAGGTTTTATTTTCGGGGAAATATGGTAGCAGTTCAAGATCACCTTGGTCCAATTTCAAGGCTTACCCAGATTATCCAAAGCCAGAGCATAGTAGACTTTGCAGGAGCCAGTTTGCTTCTGGTTCACCTTTACTCTTAGAATGCAGCCCCTTGGATTTCCCAGTCCCAAGTGGGACAATTACCCAGTTCTGTGCCCTAAATTCTGTCCTTGACCCCCTCACAGTTCTCAGAGGTTCTGCTCAGCTTCTCAGCTTCTTCACCCTGATTGGCCAACTCCACTGTGGAAGTGGCTCCCAATACTAGGCTTGCTGCCAGGCAATTTCTTTGTATCTTGTTAGTTTTTTTGATGCTTTTAAGATTATTAAAATATTATGGCCAGTTTTTTAAAGTTGCCTTCAGTAGTAAGGTTAGTCTGAGTCATTTAAGTCTGTTTTTACTGAAAGTAGAGGTCCTCTACAATTTTTTTTTTTTTACTTTTTAAAATTAAATTATTATCTGTGTACATATTTTAACATTGCCCCCCCACCTCAAATATACCCCCCCTCCCCAGAGTTTTGTGTCCATTGGTTGTACTTATATGCATATATACAAGTCCTTCGGTTGATCTATTATCTCCCCCAGATCTCCCTACCCTACCTGCTGTAATTTGACAGTCTGCTTGTTGCTTTACTGTCTCTATATCTATCTTTTGGATCATCAGTTTATAATGTTCTTTATTATCCAAAAATGAGTGAGCTCATGTGGTGTTTTTCTTTTATTGACTGGCTTATTTCACTCAGCATGATGTTTTCCAATTCCATCCAGGTTGCTGCAAATGATGAGAATTCCTTCTTTTTTATGGCAGCATAGTATTCCATTGTGTAGATGTACCATAGTTTTTGGATCCAATCATCTGCTGACGGGCACCTAGGCTGTTTCCAAATTCTAGCTATTGTAGATTGTGCTGCTATGAACATAGGGATGCATATATCCTTTCTGATTGGTGTTTCTAGTTTTTTGGGATATATTCCTAGGAGTGGGATTACTGAGTCAAATGGGAGTTCCATTTTTAGTTTTTTGAGGAAACTCCACACTGTTCTCCACAGTGGTTGCACCAGTCTGCATTCCCACCAGCAGTGCACGAGGGTTCCTTTTTCTCTGCAACCTCGCCAACACTTGTCGTTAGTTGATTTGTTGATGTTGGCCATTCTGACAGGTGTGAGATGGTACCTCATTGTTGTTTTGATTTGCATCTCTTGGATAATTAGTGACTTTGAGCATGTTTTCATGTGCCTTTTGGCCTTTCTTCTGTCTTCTTTTGAAAATATTCTATTTAGGTTCATTGCCCATTTTTTAATTGGATCATTCATCTTCCTTTTATTTAGTTGTATAAGCTGTCTGTAGATGTTGGAGATTAAACTTTTATCAGTGGTAACATTTGCAAATATGTTCTCCCACACAGTGGGCTTTCTTGTTGTTTTGTTGATGGTTTCTTTTGCTGTAAAAATGCTTATTTTGATGTAGTCCCATTTGTTTATTTTCTCTTTAGCTTCCATTGCCCTAGGGGCAGTATCAGTGAAGAAGTTCTTTTGGCATATGTTTGAGATTTTGCTGCCTGTGGATGCTTCTAGTATTTTAATGGTTTCCCCATCTGATGTTTAAGTCCTGTATCCATTTTGAGTTTATTTTTTGTGTATGGTGTAAGTTGGCGATCTAGTTTCATTCTTTTGCATTTATCTGTCCAATTTTCCCAACACCATTTATTGAAGAGACTGACCTGACTCCATTGTATATTCGTGCCTCCTTTGTCAAATATTAATTGAGCATAGTGATTTGGGTTGATATCTGGGTTCTCGATTCGATTCCATTGATCTATATGTCTGTTCTTGTGCCAGTACCAGGCTGTTTTGAGAACAGTGGCTTTGTAATACAGCTTGAAGTCTGGTATTGAGATCCCTCCTACTTTACTCTTCTTTCTCAGGATTGCTGTGGCTATTCGGGGTCTTTTATTGCTCCAAATGAACTTTTGGAGAGTTCTTTCTAGGTCAGTGAAATATGCTGTTGGTATTTTAATGGGGAGTGCATTGAACCTATAGATTGCTTTAGGAAGTATGGACGTTTTGATGATGTTGATTCTACCAATCCATGAACATGGTATGTCCTTCCATCTGTTTACATCTTCCTCTATCTCTTTTTTCAGTGTCATGTATTGTAGTTTTCCACATATAGGTCCTTCCTTAAATTTATTCCTAGGTATCTTAATTTTTTTTGTGCAATGGTAAATGGAATTGCTTTTTTAGTCTCTGTTTCTGTAATTTCACTGTTGGTGTATAGAAATGCCATGGATTTCTTGGTGTTAATTTTGTATCCTGCTACATTGCCAAATTCATTTATTAAGTCAATTAGTTTTTTAATGGAGTCTTTTTTTTAATGTACAATATCATGTCATCTGCAAATAAAGATAACTTTACTTCTTCTTTTCCAATTTGGATGCCTTTTATTTCCTCTTCTTATCTAATTGCAATGGCTAATACTTCCAGTACTATGTCAAACAGGAGTGGCGAGAGTGGGCATCCCTGTCTTGTTCCTGTTCTTAGAGGGAATGGTTTTAGTTGTGTGTTTTTTTAAAATATATATTTTATTGATTTTTACAGAGAGGAAGGGAGAGAGATAGAGAGCTAGAAACGTCGACGAGAGAGAAACATCAACCAGCCGCCTCCTGCACACCTCCTACCGGGGATGTGCCCGCAACCAATGTACATGCCCTTGACCGGAATCGAACCTGGGACCCTTCAGTCCGCAGACTGACGCTCTACCGCTGAGCCAAACCGGCCTCGGCTGGTTTTAGTTTTTGCCCATTGAGTCTGATGTTGGCTGTGGGTTTATCATATATAGCTTTTATGGTCCTCTACAATTTGATTCTAACATGATAGTGTTCTTACTTAATGTTTTTTCCTCCTCACCCAATGATATGCTTTTTATTGATTTTAGAGGAAGAGAGAGAGAGAAAGAGAAAGAGAAAGAGAAATATTAATCTGTTCCCCCTGTACCTGCCCCAACCAGAGATAGAGCCTGAAAGCTGGCTATGTGACCTTACCAGAAATTAAACCCATTACCCATGGGTACACAAGATGGAGCTCCAACCAACTGAGCCACACTGGCCAGGGCTTAGTTTTTTATCTTAAAATGATAACCCCTTTTCTTTTAAATTGAAAATATATATATTAAAAAAATAAGTACTTATTTATTTCTTCTGACAACACACACACAAAATTTGAAACAACAATACAATAAGAACAATAAAAACCCCTGCATCCATCTAGATGGAATTTGTCCTGAGTCTGTGCAGTTCTGTGGGATCTCACTCCAGCTTTTCCTCAGGGCAACACCTTTCCTCTCTAGGCTAACGCTTCCAGGGGAAGTAAAACTGGGGGTTCCCTTCCAGACTTTAAATTCAGTTTGAAAATCTTACTATTCTATTTATGTGTCACAAATTTTAACAATCTCCTTTGACAACTCTTTGAATAATGTTTGATCAGTTTACAAGCTTAGTTAATCAAATATCTTAAAATATTTTTAACTTTGTTTAATAGTTAGGTGTCCTGCCCTGGCCGCTGTGGCTCAGCTGTTGGAAGTGTTGTCCTGTGTATTGAAAGGTGGGTTAGATTGCCAGTCGGGGCACATACTCAGGTTGTGAGTTCAATGCCCAGTGCGGGTGCATGAGGGCGGCAAACTGATACGATGCTTCACATCAATTTTTCTCTTTCTCTCCCTCTCCTCTCTCTCTCAAATCAATAATAGCATGTCCTTGGATGAGGATTGAAAAATAGTGAAAATTAAAATATGCTGAATTTAAAGTTCTCTTATGTGTTCTAATATTGTGTATACTAGTAAATTCAGTAAGAGTTCAATTTAAAAATCCTCAGTTTAAATTAGTTAATTATGCACTTTCAGTGATTAGTTAAAAAGCCATCACTCTAAAAGACCAAATTATCTTATATATTACAAGCATTATAGAGTACCAAATATATAAAAATTGTCTCTGAATGCAAAAATATCAGGGTCACACAATACAATATGTGAATGATGTATTATTATTATTATAGAACTAGTGGCCTAGCACACAGATTTGTGCACATTGAAAGAAAATTAATTAGAAGAAATATTTTAATATTGCTAAGAAATATTTAATATTACCCTTTCCCTATAATAGAAGTGTCAACCAAATTCACAACTGACAATGACAGATTGAAATACTTGCATGTGATTTGTGCCAGTGAGAGCTTTATATGTATCATGCATGTGCGAGTCAACTTAGCCTTTTATAGAATAAACTTACTTAATTAGACCTGTTTTCTGATTTAGCTAAACTTTTTCCAGCCCAGTGAAGCACCCCAACTTTTCTTTCAGGTAATTGTCAGCAACACAGCAGTAAATATCAACACAAAGCAGAGTATTATTATAGATCATACAGGGAGAACAAAGGGTAAAATACTTAACTGCAGCAGTGTTTGACTATATTCTGTGCATACCTGAAGTCATTTTTAAAAAATATATATTTTATTGATTTTTTACAGAGAGAAAGAGAGAGGGACAGA